>NC_083277.1:18536254-19163203 GCF_963506605.1 Zootoca vivipara
CCTCACAACGGCCTTGCAAGGAGGGTTAGGCTGAGAATGAGCGACTGGCCCAAGGTCACCCAGTGAGTTTCATGGCCAAGTGGGGATTTGAACCATGCAAGAGGAACATTGCAGAGCACAAGCCATGAAACAGGAATTGTGTTGCAGGACACCGGGCTGGGAGAAAGAAGGAAGGATGCATCGCAGTATGTGTAGGACGGTGAACTTAGTTGTTTTGGGTCCTCTCCAGACATCCTTTTTAATTGCGCATAATCTGTTCTTCTGGATATTCTAAGTGTATCCTCAAAATAGACATGGTGCCTTTGCTGGAACAATAGGCTAGGCGCAGGCATAGGCAACCTTTGGCTCCCAGATGTTTTGGAACTACAACTCCCATGATCCCTGACCACTGGCCCTAGTTTTGTCCATGAAGCTTGGCCACTTTCAGCTTCCTATTTTCTGAAGCCAGAAGTGCTGCTTTCTCCCTAGCATATATGGTGTTTAATAGCAAGCAGTTGTGTTTAAATCTGGTATTACAGCACCAATTCTGAAACATGTTTTCAGAAAGGAGGAATGGGTCGTCCATGGACATTAACAGAACTAACTTTAAAAGAACCTTGTTCAAACTTACCACCAATTTGCCTAGTCTGGAGACAGTTCACTGATAGCTCAGTCGGTTGAGCATGAGACTCTTAATCTCAGGGTTGTGGGTTTGAGCCCTACGTCGGGCAAAAGATTGCAGGGGGTGGGGGCTCATGGTGCTGTCAGGGTGCTTATACCCAATGTGCTTTTCGACACCCTGACTGCCAAAGGTTTGTGGGAAGTCATAGAATCGTAGAGTTGGAAGAGACCACAAGGGCCATCCAGTCCAACCCCCTGCCGAGCAGGAAACACCATCAAAGCATTCTTGACATATGCCTGTCAAGCCTCTGCTTAAAGACCTCCAAAGAAGGAGACTCCACCACACTCCTTGGTAGCAAATTCCACTGCCGAACAGCTCTTACTGTCAGTCATACTGCTCCATTTCCAACCAGTGCATTGTCCTGCAGCTTCCTGGTGAAATTCTGCAGCTTTTCATACCGCGGTTGTGCTAGAGTGAGGTGGGCGTGTCCCATTTTTGGTGCGCTGTCATGTAAAAGTGTCCTTCCGGATGGGAATAATGCAATAGCATTGCAGAAGCAGCAGAGATGCATTACTAATGTACTATTATTGCACCGATGACATGTTGCAGAACACACACACACACACACACAAACATCCCAGTTTGCAGGGCCTCTAGTAGTCCTGGGATGGGGAAACAGGTATTCCAGTATTCTAGATGACAGGAAGGAGGGCACAGACATAGGGAAGAAGGGATGGGCAGAAGCTGGACAAAACCAGCCCCCCAGCAGCATGGCTGAAGAGGCTCACCCAGCCAAGTGTTCATCCTCTCCGAACTGCAGTGCTCCAGCTTAGGGAGGATCAGCACGTCAATGTCACTCTTGGGCTCCTCTTTGGTGAATTCCTGCAGGGGACACAGGAAGGAAGGGTTTAATAACTGAGGAAGATACAGAACACAAGTTAACGATGATGAGTCACAGTGCCAACCATTTATTTAGTTGTTGCCTTGGGTGGGCCAAAGTGCGTGTGATGCCGGCAGAGTCAGGCCTGCCCCAAATCACATGCCCAGGAGCAGGAGATGCAGTAAGTGGGTTTGAACTAGGCCCTCCTCATGCCTGCTGCCTGTTCGCTGGGTTTGTCTTTCAAGCGACGGGCAGGGTTCCACCCTTCCACGTTCTGCTTCTGAGGCAGAAACGGTGGCAAGCTTTCAACACCTCTTAGAAGACCCATCTATTAAAGTGGACTTTCTCCTTGTAGGGTTTATCCCAACACTCTGTTTTATTACTTGTTGAAATTTACACTGGTGGGTTCTCTGCTTTTATATGTTTGCTTATGATGTTGTGTGTACATCTTTATTTCCTCTTTTAATGATCCGGGGCAGATCTACAATGTAACTAATGGAGCTTAAACATCAGGGCCCCCTAATCCTGGAAGGGGCTCCCAGAAGTGTCTTCAGCCCACATTGCTTTTAAAAATTGGGTGTAGTAGACCCCATTTGAGTCACACGACTCAAATCGATTAATTTTTGCTGTTGTCTATATTTCAACATCCCCAAAGCTTGAGACTCAGTAGCACAGATGTTGTAAAAGTTTTTGTAAACAACCCCAAGGAAGGGGATAACAGTGGTTACCTAGACCTCGGTGGTGGTTTCAAAGGGGCCCCCACAACAGTTCGAGCTTCAAGGCCTCCAAAATGTAGGTCCACCCCTAAATCTCACTGCGGTGTTTTATGTTTAAAAACCCTTATGGAATTTGCATATTAGGCAGCAGGTAAATGGGGATGATGAATGAATGAAAAATTACTCTGTGAGCAGACCATGTGGATAAATGTGGCAGGAGGGTTTAGTGCCATTCACTCATGGACACATCGCTTTAGTGCTGTAAATTGTAGACCCCGATTTACAAATGATGGGGGGGCAGAGCCACACTCAAGGGCAACTGGCTGCTATGAGTCTGGCCGGTCATTGCAGAAGAGCCGTAGCTCAGGGGTTGAGCACCTGCTTTGCATGCAGAAGGTCCCAGGATCAATCGCCAGCATCTTCAGGTAGGGTTGGGAATGTCCCCTGGTTGAAATCCAGCCCACCAGCAGTGACTGATGCCCATTGAGGCTGGTAGGGCAGAAGACAGGGAGACCAACAGTAGGTGGTACCAAAGCCCATCCCCTGACTGGATGCAAGATGGCAGGCTGGTGGGACCCCACTGAATGCAGACTGAGGTTGAAGAGGGACAGGGGGCCAGTTCCCCCAAAGGACCAGCCTCTACTGCAGCCATCTGAGCTAGACGGACCTATAGGCTGACTCGCTAAAAGGCAGGTTCCTATCTCTTGCCTCATGGGAGTTGCAACACAGGAGATATTATTAATGTTCAGGCATCTCTATCTGACCACATGCCAACGTGATGCAAGAGAGACTCCTTGAACAAAAGAATCTGGCCAATAATCAATCACTTATCTGTCAAAGGGCAGAGGTTTTCAAACTTCCTGATTCCAGAAGGGTTAGAATGCAAAGAGGCTTTCCATAAACCCTGAGATGTCACATTCCAAGCCCCCACAGCCACTTCCTCATCTTGGCCGTTGGTTGCCCTCAAATCTCAACTTCTGAATCCCGTGGGCCTTGCTTGACTCATGGTCCTCAGCAGAGGGCTGATAGGCTGAGGTAAGTTGTGTAGCTGTTGCTTGAGGATTTTAGGGGGCATGTCTTATAGAACAAATGAGAAGAACAGCCGTGGAGGCTCCCCCCCCTCAGGAAGGGTCATGGCTCAGTGGCAGAGCACCCACTTCTCATGAAGAAGGTTCCCCAGTTCAATCCCCAGCATCTCCAAGCTGGGAAGCCCTGCAGAACTGCTGCCTGTCTATGTAGATAATGCTGGACTAATGGCGAGTCAGCACATTGGTCCATCTAGCTCAATGCTGTCTGCACGGACTGGCAGCGGCTCTCCAGGATTTCAGACATTCTCAGTCCTACGACTATCTAGAGCAGGCATCCCCCAAACTGCGGCCCTCCAGATGTTTTGGCCTACAACTCCCATGATCCCTAGCTAACAGAACCAGTGGTCAGGGAAGATGGGAATTGTAGCCCAAAACATCTGGAGGGCCGAAGTTTGGGGATGCCTGATCTAGAGGGCTGAGAAACGTTGTGTAGCTGTTGCTTGAGTTTGAGGAGATGACGTGTCTTCTAGTACAAATGAGAAGAACAGCAGCAGACACACAATTTTACTCAGCCCGGGGACCACAATTCAAGCCGGGCATGGACAACCTTTGGCATCTCAGGTGCCAAAGAGCTGGGCAAAGTTAGGTGTGCCTTCAGAATTTGCCTGAAGATGTATAGTGAATGGCACGACTTAGGGGCTGCCATAGGGAATGTCCTGTCCTGGGAAGTGCAGCTGGTAAGTGGTAAGACCTTTGCTGGTCTTACCACAGGTACCTGTAAGCACATATCTTCATACCTGTAAACATGAAACCCTGTAAAACTTCTAAACCTTCTGGAATCAGGAAGTTCGCAAGCCTCGGCCTTTGACAGATTAATTATTAGTGACTTTCTTTTGTTCCAAGTTGTCCCTCTTGCATCACGTTGGCCATAACCGCTGCTAATAACTGCTTGTAACACTTGGTCAGATAGAGATGCCTGAACTTTAAGAACACTACCAGTGTTGCAACTACCATGCGGTGGAAGATAGGAACCTGCCTTATAAGTGAATCAGACCATTGGTCCACCTAGCTCTCGGCTGGGTGGGCTGCAGTGCAGGCTGGTCCATGAAGGGAAATGGCACACCTCCGTCTGCTCTCAACTGGCCCCACTAGCCTGCCGTCTCATTACCAGTCATCAGGTGGGTTCTGCCCCTCGGCTCTGGCGCCACCTATTGTCAGTCTCCCTGCCTTCTGCCCTATCAGTCCAAAAGGACAACAGACACCGCTGGTGGCTGGAAGTGGCTCTCCAGGATTTCAAACAGGGGACACCCTCCATCTTATCTGGAGATGGCGGGGATTGAACCTGGGACCTTCTGCGTGTAAAGCAGATGCTCTACCTGCTGAGCCATGGCCCTTCCCCAGATCTGTGATTGGACCGCCTGACTTCCTCACTCCTAACTGGGTGGGATGCTTCTGCAGTGGTTGTGGAGAATGGACCATTCTGCTGTGCTGCTCCCCTGAGCTAAGTCATCTTGTAAAACAGTCGTTAGGCCCACAATTTTGGGGGGTGGGGTGGGGGTTATGTCTGCCCTTTCTCCACTGCTGCTCCAAATGCTGCTTCCAGGGGTGGGGGGCATTTTAGATCAGGGAAACACCCCTTCTCCCAGCATCGGTGCTCCGATTGCAATTGCAGTGCACCTCCCCAGCTGTATTAAAGTGTGTATTGGGGACCATAGGGAGAACATATCATGGACCTCCTGTGTCCATTTCAGTTCTAAGATGCCAGCCTGGGTTTTGATCAATTTGATATACAGTCATACCACTGGAAGGACAGATCGTGAAGCTGAGGCTCCAATACTTTGGCCACCTCATGAGAAGAGAAGACTCCCTGGAAAAAGACTCCCTCTCTGGAAAAGACTCTGATGTTGGGAAAGATGGAGGGCACAAGGAGAAGGGGACGACAGAGGATGAGATGGTTGGACAGTGTTCTCGAAGCTACGAACATGAGTTTGACCAAACTGCGGGAGGCAGTGGAAGACAGGAGTGCCTGAAGTGCTATGGTCCATGGGGTCACGAAGAGTTGGACACGACTAAACGACTAAACAACAACATACCTCGGAAGTCAAACACCTTGTGAGCCGAATGTTTTGGCTCCCAAACGCCGCAAACCCGGAAGTGAGTGTTCCGGTTTGTGAACGTTCTTCGGAACCCGAAAGTCCAAAGCGGCTTCCGATTGGCTGCAGGAGCTTCCTGCAGCCAATCAGAAGCCACGCCTTGGTTTCTGCATGTTTTGGAAGTCGAACGGACTTCCTGAATGGATTCTGTTTGACTTCCGAGGTATGACTGTAATACATTTGTACACCCTGCACCTGTAGATCTCAGGGCGGTTCACAACACAAAATATAATATAAAAACACAAATATAAGGAAGGTCCCCTAACTGCCACCTTGCAGGATAAGGTAAGGCTGGAAGAGGTTCCCCTTTAAGGCTTTCAGAAGGTATTAACTGACTGAAAGTATCCCAGGTTTGCAGAATGTCTGCCTATAAAGAAAGGTGGTGATGGCGGGTGAAGGACCCGAGAGTCACTTTAACCGGTTCTAGAATTTTCACATGCACAGGAGTTCCACATGGGAATTCCACAAGGAGGTTGTCGCATGTCAGAAACCAATGGTTACAAGAATATCAGCAAGCAGGGTGTGTTTGTGTGCCAGCAACAAAGTACGCAGAACATGAAGCAACTGCTGTAAATTCTTAAAAAGCAGATCGAACTGATCCTTTGACAAACATCTTAAAATTGCTGTCCGCAGGTGACATCAGGAAACAGTGGGGTCACTTAGAGGAGAAGATGGTGAAATGCGAACAGGGGACAGAGAAAGGGCAGAACTCCTCAATGCCTTCTTTGCCTCAGTCTTCTCCAAAAAAGAAAACAATGCCCAACCTGAAGAATATGGAGCAGATGATTCGGCAGGGGAAACACAGCCCAGAACAAGTAAGGAGGTAGTACAAAAATACTTGGCTAGTTTAGATGTATTCAAGTCTCCAGGGCCAGATGAACTACACCCAAGAGTATTAAAAGAACTGGCAGAGGTGATTTCAGAACCACCATCTTTGAGAATTCCTGGAGAACAGGTGAAGTCCCAGCAGACTGGAGGAGGGCAAATGTTATCTCTATATTCAAAAAGGGGGAAAGGGAGGACCCAAACAATTACCGCCCAGTCAGCCTGACATCAATACTAGGAAAGATTCTAGAGCAGATCATTAAGCAAACAGTCTGTGAGCACCTAGAAAGGAACGCTGTGATCACTAAGAGTCAGCATGGGTTTCTGAAAAATAGGTCATGTCAGTCTAATCTGATCTCATTTTTTGACAGAGTCACAAGCCTGGTAGATGAAGGGAACGTTGTGGATGCAGCATATATTGATTTCAGCAAGGCCTTTGACAAGGTGCCCCATTATATTCTTGTAAAGAAGCTGGTAAAATGTGGGCTAGACAATGCTGGATGTGAGGGACAGGGGATATCGCGAAGTCCCTCCCCTCCTGAGTTCAAGCCCATCCCCGAGCACAGGGGAAAGCAGAGAGAGTTCCGATTCCAATGGGGAAGCAGGAAGTCGTGTCCGAGGCTCAGGCAAGGTAGAGGAGCCAGGGTCCCAGGTGGGACAGGAAGGGGCGAATAAGGGGGGGAGACCCATCCCCCCAACTCCGGAATTACGCAGAAAGAGGAGGGGAAAGAGGATGGGTCTGCCAAAGCTTTTGTGTTGGAGAAAGACGCGCCAAAAGCCATTCGGAGGTTCTGGAACCGACTGACCACATCACTCCGTGTAAATAGCAATGACTTCAGCACTGTAAATACGCAGCACCAATAAAAGAATAAAATGCAGAGCTGCGTAGCGTTGTTACTCTGAAGTAGCCCACTCCGGCCACTGTGACAGCAACCTCCAAATCCTTTTTTGGGCTACTTTGGAGTTGCCGGGATGAGCGTGTCAGAGGCGGAGAGATGGCGGCAGATCGCGGAGCAAGCCCAGCAAGAACTGCAGCAGCTGTCGCTGCAGGCGCAGGGGGAATTGAAGGCAGCTAAAGAAGAGACTAAGAAGGTCCAGGACGACCGGCTACAACTTGCGGAACAGGTGAGAGCGCTACAGGAAAGAGAGCAGGAATTAAGGGCGGTGGCGGTAGACCTCCAAAACAAGCTGGATGCAGAGAAAAACAAGGCGGGAGGGGCACCCCAAGTCCAAGTGCTGCCAGGAAGGAGAGCCGGGACCCTAGTAAGCAAGTTCAACGGAGACCCGAGGGAATATCAGGGCTTTGAGACTGAGATTGTGTATGCTCTTGAGCTGCACCACGATGAGTTCCCTGATGATGAGCACAGGGTAGCGTTTATTGTGGAGCACCTTACCGGGGCAGCCAGGGAGTGGCTAAGACCGTTAATCGCAACAAAGAATCCTTGCATGAAGAATGTCAAACTATTTCTAGAAGGTTTGAAAACGATGTATTCGTCTGATAGTCATATGGACCAGACTAAGGAGGAACTTCATAATTTACGCCAAGGAAATATGACAGTTCGCGCGTATTGGGCGAAATTCACCATGCTGGTGCACAGATTGGGGTGGGAACTGGAGTCACCCCCAATGCAAGCGGCGTTCTACTTGGGGTTGCATGAGGAGGTGAAGGATGAGCTCTCGAGAGGTCCAAAGCCCAGTAATATGGATCAGCTGAGCAAAGCGGCTCTGGCGGTGGGGGTGAGACAGGAATCCCGGTGGAGTGACAAGCAAGCAACGCGCGCAAAGCGGGCTTGGTTCCCACGGTCGCAGGAGAAGCCACTCCCCCAACAACCCTTTCAAGCCACGCCTGGGGCCAGCCAGGACCAGGAACCCATGCAGATTGATAGCGCGCACGCGCGGGCTTTTCAAACCCCAGCGGCGCCAAGACGCAAGGAGGGAAGGGGTGGGAATTGCTTTCTCTGCAACTCCCCCCAGCATCTCGTCAGAGACTGCCCACATCGCAGGGAGTGGCAAGGAAAGGCGGGAACGGTTGTGCCCTCCCCCACTGACGCAGCACCACAGCAGGGAAACGGGAAAGCCTGGCTGCAGGAGACAAGGGGCAGCAGCCAGGCACAGTCAGCAGACAACAGCCCCTGCCCACCCACCCGCACAGAGAGGAGCAGAGCCAGCCCACCCCTCCCAGAGCAGGAGTGGTTCTAGAAGTGACGCTCACGCTCCCAAATGGCTATCCCCTGACGGTCCTCGCCCTAATTGACAGTGGGGCGTCAGCGAACTTCTTCTCGAGAAACTTTGCAGAAGAGCACCAGATCCAGCTTCTGCAGCTGGATTTTCCTCTGCACGTGGCGACCATTGACGGCAGAGAGCTGCTGGGAGGGGCCATCACTCATCAACCCCCCCCCATGAAAATGACGGTGGGAAGGCACTCAGAGACACTGGCATTCAACGTCACCACCATCTCAGACCCCCCCATCGTCTTGGGCATGAGCTGGCTGGCGCGCCACGACCCCTCCATCAGTTGGCACCAGAGATGCATCACGTTTGGGTCGGACTTTTGTCTGGAACATTGCATGCAGCACCAACCAGGGGAGGGGCCTCCGATAGCCACGGTGGCCACCATGCACGTCAAAGGGGGTGAGGCGATACCCAAGCCGTACTGGGACCTGCAGGAGGTCTTCAGCGAAGCGGAGTCCGACCACCTACCCCCACACAGGCCTTTTGACTGCCAGATCAACCTGGTGCCAGGGGCAACTGTACCCCCAGCCAAGCTGTACGCCATGTCAGACCAGGAACTGGAGGATCTGCGCGCTTTCATCGACAAGAACCTCAAGCGGGGGTTCATCAGAGAAAGCAAGGCGGCAGGGGGCAGCCCAGTCTTCTGGGTGGACAAGAAAGACACGCAACAGCGCCGTCTTGTGGTGGATTTTAGACGGCTGAATTCAGTGACAGAGCCAGTGGCTTTCCCCATGCCCAGAGTGGACGATCTGTTGACAGCGGCACGCAGGGGCAAGATTTTCACCAAGCTAGACCTAAGAGGGGCGTACAACTTGATCAGGATCCGGGAGGGCGATGAATGGAAAACCACGATGTTCACGCCTCTGGGCTCTTTTGAATATCTGGTGATGCCCTTCGGGTTGCAAGGGGGCTCAGCATGCTTCCAGGCCTTCATGCACCACGTCCTGGGGTCCCTCCTCTTCAGGAAATGCTTGGTCTTCCTGGATGACATCCTTATCTATTCCGACGACCCAGTGCAGCATGTGAAAGATGTCAGGGAGGTGTTGCAGCGCCTGAAGGAGAACCACCTGTATGTGAAGCTGGAAAAGTGCAAGTTTCACACCAAGGAGGTGGACTTCCTGGGCTACAAGCTGTCAGACAAGGGGCTGGCGATGGACAAGGACAAGGTGCAGGCCATCCTGGACTGGCACAGCCCCAGGACGCGCAAAGATGCCCAACGCCTACTAGGCTTCGCCAACTTCTACAGGAAGTTCATCAAGAACTTCTCTCGCGTTACGGCTCCCATCACTGACTGCCTGAGAGGCAAGCAGAAGTTCAGGTGGACACCAGAGGCGCAAGCAGCGTTCGAAAGCCTCAAGAGGGTGTTCGCCTCAGACCAGAACCTGTTCCACGTGGTTCAGGACGCGCCCCTACGCGTGGAGACAGATGCTTCTGATAAAGCTGTGGGCGCCATTTTGTTGCAACTGGACGCCAACAGAGAGTGGAGACCCTGTGCCTTCTTCTCCAGGAAGTTGACCCAGCCAGAGCGAAACTACACGGTGTTTGATCGGGAACTTCTTGCGATCCACGCCGCGTTCCAGCACTGGAGACACTTCCTGGTGGGCGCCAAGCACCCCATCCAGGTGTGCACAGACCACAAGAACCTGGAGTTCTGGAGAACTGCCAGGGTGCTCAACCAGCGGCAGATACGGTGGGCAGAGTTCTTCTCGAACTTCAACTTCTCCATACACTACATCCCGGGAGAGGAGAATGTCAGGGCGGATGCCCTCTCCCGCAAGCCAGAGTACATGGAGGAGGAGGCGCCACCGGCACCCAGACACATTTTCCCCCCGTCAGCATGGTCCTGCGGAGCAGCAGTGGTGAGCGAGGCGGAACTCACAGCACTGACGGCAGAGGATGAATTTGCCAACCGCATCTTCAGAGAACTGAGAGGGGGGGGAGCAGGCAAAAGACTTTGCAGAACGCAGGGGGCTGCTTTTCTACAAGGGTGCACTGTACCTGCCCACCACCCAGCTTAGACGTACGGTCCTCAAGCAGATGCACGACAACCCAACGGCGGGTCATTTTGGGAGGGACAAAACCGCTCACCTAGTCATGAGACACTTCTGGTGGCCAGGGGTGCGGGAAGATGTTAGAGACTATGTACGGGGCTGTGACACCTGCCAGCGGGCAAAGGTGGTCAGAGCAGCGCCACCGGGATTGCTGGAGCCCTTAGCCACGCCACACAGGCCGTGGGAAGTGGTGTCCATGGACTTCATCACAGATCTGCCTTCTTCCAGGGGCAAGACCGCAGTGTTGGTGGTGGTGGACCTCATGTCCAAAATGTGCCACTTTATACCGTGTGCCAGGGCGGTCTCTGCAGAGGAGACAGCCAAACTGTTTGTGGATCACGTATTCAGACTGCATGGATTACCTTTAAGGGTTATTTCGGATCGTGGCCGCCAATTTGTTTCCAGGTTCTGGCGGCGGCTCATGAACCTCCTGCAGGTGGAGGTCAGCTTGTCGACGGCTAGACACCCGCAGACCAATGGACAGGCGGAGAGGGTCAACGCCATTCTGCAGCAGTACCTGAGATGCTACGTCAGCCAGCGGCAAACGGACTGGGTGGATCGCCTGCCACTGGCAGAATTTGCCTACAACAATGCGGTGCACGTCTCCACAGGGGTGTCGCCCTTTAAGGCCAATTACGGGCGCGACCTCAGATCTTTCCCAGAGAGGGAGGGGGAGGAGGAAGAGGAGGGCCCACAGGCTGAGGATTGGGCAGAGGAACTGGAGACGGTGCACCAGCAGCTTAGAGAACACTTGGAGAGAGCCAAGGAAGCGTACAAGAAGGGGGCAGATCGCCACAGGCGACCGGGGGAGGTCATTAGGGTGGGGGACAAAGTTTGGTTGTCCTCGGAGGGCCTTCCCACCAGAGGGAGGTGCAAGAAGCTGGCACCCAGAAGGTTGGGCCCTTTCACGGTCACGCAGCAGGTCAACCCGGTGGCATACAGGCTGGCACTGCCAGAGGACATGAGGGTGCACCCAGTGTTTCATAGATCGCTGCTGTCG
The DNA here is from genome assembly GCF_963506605.1 of Zootoca vivipara. Lineage (NCBI taxonomy): Eukaryota > Metazoa > Chordata > Lepidosauria > Squamata > Lacertidae > Zootoca > Zootoca vivipara. The sequence goes on from NC_083277.1 coordinate 18,547,741, forward strand.
CCGTACAGGGAAAGCAGCAGGCTCCGAGGCAGCGAACAAACCCCTGAGGGAGGGGGGGAGAGAGAAGGCAGGGAGCAACTCAATGAGGCCACGGCCATCCTGGACTCAAGGAGGGGGGTGGGGGGCCTGGAGTACCTCATGGCATGGGAGGATGCTCCACCGTCCCAGAATGAATGGGTCCCAGCCACTCAGATACAGGAGGAATTCCTGGTAGAAGAATTTCACGCCCTCTTTCCCCATAGACCCAAGCCCTGGCACATGGAAAGGGAGGGGGAGGGGGAGGGGGAGGAAGCACGGGAGAGCAGTTCACCATGGCGCTGGGAAGCGGAGTTTGAGGAACCAGACGATGAGGTATGGGTGTCACCGAGATCCACCCAGTCAGAGGAAGGAGCAGATTGGCAGAACATTTTTACCCCTACCAGCTCTGACGCCACGGACTTTTTGGGATTCCCGTCCTCCCAGGCGGAAGGGGGGGGCTCGCAGGACTGGGGGGAGGTGTTCACACCAACGGGCTCGGAAAGCACTGAGTTCTTAGGCTTCCAGTCGTCACCGACACCTGGGGGGGACCTGGGGAGGGGTGAAGGAGAGCTTGGGAGGGGGGTGGATGTGAGGGACAGGGGATATCGCGAAGTCCCTCCCCTCCTGAGTTCAAGCCCATCCCCGAGCACAGGGGAAAGCAGAGAGAGTTCCGATTCCAATGGGGAAGCAGGAAGTCGTGTCCGAGGCTCAGGCAAGGTAGAGGAGCCAGGGTCCCAGGTGGGACAGGAAGGGGCGAATAAGGGGGGGAGACCCATCCCCCCAACTCCGGAATTACGCAGAAAGAGGAGGGGAAAGAGGATGGGTCTGCCAAAGCTTTTGTGTTGGAGAAAGACGCGCCAAAAGCCATTCGGAAGTTCTGGAACCGACTGACCACATCACTCCGTGTAAATAGCAATGACTTCAGCACTGTAAATACGCAGCACCAATAAAAGAATAAAATGCAGAGCTGCGTAGCGTTGTTACTCTGAAGTAGCCCACTCCGGCCACTGTGACACTACCATTCAGTGGATTTGTAACTGGCTGACTGACCAAATCCAAAGGGTGCTCATCAATGGCTCCTCCTAATCCTGGAGAGTAGTGACTAGTGGGGTGCCACAGGGTTCTGCCTTGGGCCCAGTCTTATTCGACATCTTTATAAACGACTTGGATGATGGGCTTGAGGGCATCCTGATCAAGTTTGCAGATGACACCAAATTGGGAGGGGTAGCTAATACCCCAGAGGACAGGATCACAATTCAAAATGACTTTAACAGATTAGAGAACTGGGCCAAAGCAAACAAGATGAATTTTAACAGGGAGAAATGTAAAGTACTACACTTGGGCAAAAAAAATGAAAGGCGCAAATACAGGATGGGTGACACCTGGCTTGAGAGCAGTACATGTGAAAAGGATCTAGGAGTCTTGGTAGACCACAAACTTGACATGAGTCAACAGTGTGATGCAGCAGCTAAAAAAGCCAATGCAATTCTGGGCTGCATCAATAGGAGTATAGCATCTAGATCAGGCATCCCCAAATTTCGGCCCTCCAGATGTTTTGGACTACAATTCCCATCATCCCTGACCACTGGTCCTCTTAGCTAGGGAACATGGGAGTTGTAGGCCAAAACATCTGGAGGGCCGCAGTTTGGGGATGCCAGATCTAGATCAAGGGAAGTAATAGTACCACTGTATTCTGCTCTGGTCAGACCTCACTGATACTGACAAGCTGGAACGTGTCCAGAGGAGGGCAACCAAAATGGTCAAAGGCCTGGAAACGATGCCTTATGAGGAACGGCTTAGGGAGCTGGGCATGTTTAGCATGGAGAAGAGAAGATTAAGGCGTGATATGATAGCCATGTTCAAATATATAAAGGGATGTCATATAGAGGAGGGAGAAAGGTTGTTTTCTGCTGCTCCAGATAAGCGGACACGGAGCAATGGATTCAAACTACAAGAAAGAAGATTCCACCTAAACATTAGGAAGAACTTCCTGACAGTAAGAGCTGTTTGACAGTGGAATTTGCTGCCAAGGAGTGTGGTGGAGTCTCCTTCTTTGGAGGTCTTTAAGCAGAGGCTTGACAGCCATATGTCAGGAATGCTTTGATGGTGTTTCCTGCTTGGCAGGGGGTTGGACTGGATGGCCCTTGTTGTCTTTTCCAACTCTATGATTCTATGATTTTAGCATGGACGACAGGGGTCAGGCTGCCCTCTTCCAGAAATGGCTGTGGTCGTCTTTCCAGCTGAAACAGGCCAAAGGCAGCCACTGAGGTCACCTGGGCATCTAGCAGTGATTCCCCATACAAACCGACCTACACCCTGCACTTGTCATCTCAGGCCCTTCTCTATGTCCCCCTTCCCCGAGAGGTTTGGAGGGCGGCAACACAAGAACCAGCCTTTTTGGTGGTGGCTCCCCATCTGTGGAATGCTCTCCCCAGAGAGGCTTGCCTGGTGCTATCATTACATATCTTTAGGCACCAGGCGAAAACATTCCTCTTGGGCATTAAATAATCTATGGCCTGTTAAAGCTGTGGGGTGGGGTGGACTGTTATGGTTATTTTATTACTACGCTGTCTGTTATTATGCCTTTTATTATGTTTTTATTGTTGTGCTCCGCAAAATGCATTCTTAATGCTCTGGAATCTTTTAATAAAACGGGGTATACAAATCAAATAAATAGTAGTAATTAAGGCCTTGTGCGGAAAACTGATTTCCTAGTTTGGTTCTGTCACCAATAATAATAATAATAATAATAATAATAATAATAATAATAATAATAATAATTTATTATTTGTACCACGCCCATCCAGCTGGGTTCCCCCAGCCACTCTGGGTGGCTTTCAACAAAGATTAAAATACACTAAAATCTCACACATTAAAAACTTCCCTAAACAGCGCTGCCTTCAGATGTTTTCTGAAGCACTGGGCATGGAGCACCTTGTGTATTTGTGGATGCGACTTGGGTTCAATCGCCCTGCAAGGTCTTTTAAGCCTCCCAGAATCAGTGCCAAATGCAAGGGCATTACCTCTGTTGTGCGTTTCAGTGGGTTGACAATTTGCCAGATGGCCAAGATGACGAAGTCGAGCCCGACAAGCAGCCCAACCGTGGCATAGAGTTTCCAGGGCTCCAGAGTCTGGAAGAAAAGAGGAAAGGCAGAATGAGGAAACAAGAGGCCTGAGGGCACTTCCAGACTGTTGTTATTTGGGGGGTGGGATTCAGTCCCACTGTGGCTGGCTCAGGTTGTGCAGTTATAGCTGCCTGGGAGACCTTGTGCAACAAACCCACTTCCCCAAAGGGTTGGGCGTTTTTTTGGTACATAATTTTTAATTAAATGTTCTGTTTTACAAATTAAAATACTCATTTAAACATCCTTAAAATATCAAGGACTTCCCTCCTTCTCTTTCCACGGCTCATTTTACATATCATAAATCCCTGCATATTTTACAAAAACTAAACCGTTCAGTATTCCATTATTACATCCATCAAAACTTATTTACACTGTTGAATTTATCTTAATGCTGCCGACGTTTCCAAGTGTACACAGTTTCCCCCCCGTAGTATATTCAATAAACGTTTTCCAATCTTCTCGAATCGTATGTTCTTCTCATTCTCTTATTCTCTATGTTAAATCTGCAAGCTGCGCATTTTTTGTCAATTTAAGTCGCCATTCAGGGTTGGGCAGGGGGTTTTTTTTGAGAAGGAAAGCGGTGGGAAAATGAGTGGGAAATGTGGGATAATGCTTGCTTTGATGCAATGCCATCTGCCCTCCCTGAACACGATTCAGAATGAATGCTCAGTCGACGGCCAATGTCACCTAATCTCCCAGCAAACTAATCAGGATGAGTGCTCAAAGGACGGGGAGTCTGCTGAAAGGGGCGTTCCAGAACACGCGAAAAACATCCAAGCACAGAGGTTGCCCTCTATGGCACACCTGAGATTCGCTATATTGTATGAACCGCTCCACCCAAGAGCTTTTAACCTAGAGACACACCTGCCAGATATGAAGTAGGCAACTATAATCTGCACTAGCAATTCTGAGACCAAACAAGGGAGCGGTGGTGTTGATTTCAGATAGGTTTCCTCTGAAATGGGTCTTGTGATCACCCCCAAAGCCCCCACCCAAAACTGCCAAAACTCTGGGAACTGTAGTTTGCCTCTCACATAGCTGCGACCCCCGGCAGCCTTAAGAAACAACAGTTCCCAGGATTCTTTGGAGGAAGCTGTGCGATTGACATGTATTGTGCATGCATAGTTCTAGCCCAATCAGGGGTGTAGCAAGGGGGGCAATAGGGGTGGGCCCCCCTGGGTGCGACCCTGGAGGGGGGGTGACACTCGGCGCGCCCCTCCCATGCCCGCCCCTCGCCTCTGCGCGCGCCGAGCAGGTGAGCGAGCAAGCTGTGCAGCGAGGCTTTTTACCGAGCGGCAGGGCAATGGCACCTCCCAAGCTGCCCGGTAAAAAACCTTGCTCCGCGGCTTGTTCGTGGTTTGCCGGTGGCGCTGCTCCAGCAGAGGGTCACGGTGCTAGTGTATGTAGTGACGCTGTGCATGTGTGCTATGTGCGACGCCGTGCATGTGCGCTGCGGATCAGGGTGCCGGAGCAGCTTCTGACGCCCCTGAGCCCAATGCCCCCACGGTATCTTCACACACCATCAAGCCAGTCACAACTGTTTTTTATAAATAATGGCGTTTCAAAGAGAGGCCTTCTCAGTGCCAAACAGCCGAGCTCTCTCACTACTGCACAGCAGTGCTACCTGCAACCGAAAACCTCAAAGCGTCTTGCGGCCAGCAAATCTTATTACAGCAGAAACATCCACGGACTAGAGCCCACTTCATCATCATCATCATCAATTAAATTTATATACCACCCTTTATCCAGAGATCTCAGGGTGGTTCACAAAATAAAAATGCAGGATAAAAGCATTGAAAGTTAAAACAAAAACAACCCCCCCCCAATCCACAGAAGCTTATGCCACAAACAAATTGTGAACCTTTTATGTGCTTAAAAAAAGACTGTTTGCTGGGTTTTGCCATAGCACAGACTTAACATGGCTACACCTCTGAAAGCTACATGACTAGAATGGGGAACCTGAGTTGGGCTCCAACTCCCATCAGCCCTCAGCCGACATGACCAAGGGTCATGGATGATGGGAGTTGTAGTCCAGCCACGCTTGAGGGGGCCGCACAGGCTCCCTCATCCTTGCTAGGCAGTTTGTCTCCGACAGCATGGTAAAGCAGGTCAAAGCGCCTCACCTTCCGCCGTTCTTTCTTCTCTTCCTTCTTGGTGAAAACAGTATGCACCCACCAGATCTTGGTGAACATGCTGCCGTAGCCCAAGCTGAAGCCCAAGCCCAGGAGCCAAAGACGAGCCTGTGGATTGCACATCCCACAACAGCAACACAAGAGCATGGTTAAGAGCACTTGCCACATTTTGCCCAGCATCCCCAAGAACTGCCAGACCTTCCCACAAAGATGCAGCACAGAGACAAGTCTAGAGTGCCAGTCTAGAGGGGAGAGGGCTTTAAAATGCAGCTTCGGTGGGTGGGGGGCTCTCTCTCTGTGTCTCCCCCCAAGAAAACCCCTGTTTTACCCCAGCTTATTGTCTCTGTATAATATTATGATACCAGCAGCATCACCTGTTAGGAGGGAAATGGCTGGAAGAGTCCAAATCTCCCATCTCACCACTTCTGCCAGCCTTCCCTGATCTGATGCCTCCCAGAGGTTTTGGACCAGAACTGCCAGCAGTCTCACCCAGCTGTGCTGCCAGAGGTGGACGGGAGTTGTGGGCACCATTTTGGGGAAGGAAAACCTCTGCCGTATTTTAAATTCTCAATCCCACCCCCCACCCCAAGTTCCATGTGAATTTAGCAAAGCTGGCTGGGTTGTGCTGCTGTTACACACCATCTATTCCAGTCTCGTTCCCTGCCATTTTGATTCCCCTCCCATGTTTCCTCTGTCATCCTCCTGCTTCTTTCTCCACCTCAGGTCTGGGGAGCATGCATTGGACTCCAACTCCCAGCAGCTCCCAGCATGACCAAGTGCCGTAGGTGATGGGAGTTGTATTTGGAAGCATGCTGCCTTAGATAGAGGTTTTGGAGGTTTTCAAGCCAAGGTTGGGTGGCCCTCAGTCATGGGTGCTTTAGTTGAGATTCCTGCACTGCAGTGACCCTTGGGGACACTTCCAACTCCTCGAAAGATTCCACCAACGGTGTTTCCGGAATTTTTTACACAGAATTTGGGAAGACAGGTGAACAAATACCAGTGCACTGGAAGAAGCAAAGATCACCAGTGTTGAAGCAATGATTCTTCAACATCAACTTTGTTGGACTGGTCATGTTGTGCGGATGCCTGATGATCGTCTTCCAAAGCAACTACTCTATCCTGGACTTAAAAATGGAAAGTGTAATGCTGGTGGTCAACAAAAGAGGTTCAAAGACTGTCTCAAGGCAAATCTTAAAAAATGTAGTATAAACACCGACAACTGGGAAACACTGGCCTGCGAGCGCTCCAATTGGAGAACAGCCTTTACCAAAGGTGTCATGGGCTTTGAAGACACTCAATCTCAGGACGCAAGGGAGAAACGTGCTAAGAGGAAGACATGCTTGGCAAATCCACACTGTGATCAACTCCCACTCGGAAACCATTGTCCCCACAGTGGAAGGACGTGTGGATCCAGAATTGGCCTCCACAGACACTTGCGGACTCATTGTTAAAACCGTGTTTATGGAAGACAATCTTACTTGGCTCCAAGTGATCACCAAAGAAGAAGACTTCCAGCTATGATTCTATGAAAGCAGAGGTAGAACATAGCCATTGTGGCTAGTAGCCAGTGATTGCTTTGTCCTCCATGAATTTGCCTAATCCTTTTTCAAAGCCATCCAAGTAGGAGGCCATCACTTACAATTCTCTAATGGAAGCGTCAAGACTGCCAGCTACTTTTCCCCATTAAGCTCCAATTGTCAATTAAGATTGTCTGCTCCGCTACATAATATTCCCATGCTTCTAACTGAATGGGTGTGGCAAAAGAAGAGAAAGAGCGTATCTTACAGCAGCCTTGCAATGTTGTTCAGGGGCAGGGTTGAGGCTAGTTTGGTTTCGCAACCCAAAACGGTTCCCTGGAGGTTGCAGCAAAGGTTAATCCTCTTACACTGCCTTCTCAGGCCACTCTCCCAGCTCAAATCTAGTACATGCAGAAACCTCGCACTCCATCGAGTTGCATGTATATGCTTATAAACGTTTGTTTACATTAAAAAAGGAATCAATTTTTCGACAAATTCCTAGCTAGAAAGCGCATCAAATCCTCCACTGACTGCTACCTTTTGCTCTCTTTTTTCGGTAGTGTGGGGAGGCACATTGGTGCCTGAGTGTTGCTACGTCAAAATCTTGGATTTCGTCCATCAATTTCCACAGGGAGCTCTCGCTTCTCGCGTGATCTAACTGGTAGGTCTATCTATGTCCAACAGATGCCCCAGACCTCTAGAGCAGGGATGTCCAACACATCGATCGTGATCTACCGGTCGATCCCTGTGAGGCTTTGGTCGATCGCGGTCAATCGCCGGTCCCCTTCCAGCCCTGGCCCCCTCCCTGCACTGGCCTCTATTGTTGCAGAAGGGAAGTCTGAGGGGAAGTCTGAGCTTTGAAATGGAGGCTTTTATGTTGTCAGCGATCGGAAGGTTAGTGGCTGCCTCTGTTCCTTCCCCCAATAGTGTGCTTTCCCCCTCACTAAAAAAGCTCAACAACTTTGAGCTGAACCCCCCCAAAAGCAGGGGTAGATCATTGCCAGATTTTAAAATTGAAAGTAGATTGCAGTGTCTCTGGAGTTGGCCACCCCTGCTCTAGAGAGTCCAACATGTACCTGGCAAACGAAGGGGAAGAGGCCCTTGCTGATGTGGAGGCCATCCAGCCCGAGGGGGAAGACAGACGCTTGCGCCAGTGCGCAACCCACAGCTGTCATGTTGTTGAGGTACGGCTGCGAGTTCTGGATGTATCTGTGAAGGAACGGAAGGCGTGAGAGACCCAAAGCGGGGGTTTGCATCGGAAAGGATCTAAACCCGGGCGCCCACATTATGGGGAGCAACAGACTAAAGGTACGCTGTCCAGGCTTTGCATCCTCAAGAGCCATGGTGGTGTCGGATAAATGGTGTCTAACGCAGAGTCTTGCATAGGGGGACAAGACAGATGCCAAGTCTTCTCGGAAAATGTATGGATCTGCATCCGCACTGGGCACCTACCCTCGCTTGTTATTGGCTCACTTTTTATAAGGCATCTGCACATCACGATCATAACATACTCCTCCTATGTTTTCCCTGCTCGGCTTCTGTTAATGCCCTTCCTCCCCAGGTCCAGACTTTACAAAATCCAACTAAAAACTGAACGGAGCAGCTGCACAAGTTTCTCAGGTGCAGATGACTCCCTGAGCTGCTATTCCATAGCTCTACCAGCAGGGGAGTGGGTGACTAAGTGGGTTGAGGTTTACCCACCTGACGTGCCCGTTGTAGATGTTGAAGGCCAAGCAGATGATGGCCAACAGGATACCCACGCTGGAGAGCACCGAGACAGAAATGAAGAGCTTCTGGGAGAGGTACCGGAAAGTGATGATGACCTTTGTGTAGTCAGCTGGCGGGACACCGCCTGTAGGTTATGGGGGGGGGGGAGAAGAACAGAGAAACTCAGGCACCATTAGCATCTAGGAAGACTATGTTCTTTTTTCCCATGAATGGTTTTGCTTGCCCCTTTCTGTGACCCTGGAAGACAGAGGGCAAGTTGGCACCAGTCAATTTGACAACAATAAGGCCGTCGTGTGCATGGCTGTGGCTGTGTGGCAACTGCCCCGAATGGCTCAACAAGTGCACAGGCTGCAGAATCACCGTGGCCTCCTGACTCAACCCAGTTCCATGTATTTCCCAAGGTGCTTTACAGCAGCTTGGTCTCAGCAGACACTGGGACTTGACTTGTTTTTAATAGGGTTGCCAGACTCAATAGTGGACAGGACTTCTGTGCCTTTCATTGCCCTGCTCTCTTTCGAGTCTGGAAACCTTAAAGAGAAACCAGCAGACCCTTTGTTTAATTTCCAAGCAAAGGGTCTGCTGGTTTCTCTTTAAGGTTTCCAGACTCAAAAGAGAGCAGGGCAATTAAAGGCACAGAAGTTCTGTCCACTATTGAGTCTGGCAACCCTAGTTTTTAATTATATCTATCTCTATGTCTCTATCTATCTATCTATCTATCTATCTATCTATCTATCTATCTATCTATCATCTATCTATCTATCTATCTCTGTGTGTATGAGTAGTAAGAGAACCATGTATGGCACCTTTAGCTACTAGAAGGAAAGATGGGATTTAAATGCAGTAAATAATAATAATAATAATTTATTATTTATACCCCGCCCATCTGGCTGAGTTTCCCCAGCCACTGTGGGCGGCTTCCAACAGAACACTAAAATGCAATAATCTATTAAACATTAAAAGTTTGCCTAAACATACAGAACATGGATAAAATACAGGGGGATATTGGAGCCGAAGACACCGTGGTGGATATCACCTAAAGAAATAATATCAGTTAAAAAAATAAATATGGAAAATAATTGGCCAACATATAATGAATTATTAGAAAAGGTAGATGGGAATTTAAAATTAAAAGATTATAATGAAATTAGAAAATATTGTAATGTGTGGTTACAATATTTTGAAATTAATGAAAGATTTAAAAAAGATAAGATAATTGGCTTCGAAAAAGAGATGTCTAAATTTGGTAAAATAATATTGGAAGGGGGAAATAAATTTATAAAAAATTTGTATGAATTGATTTTGGAATGGGAAACCAAAGATGAATTAACGAAAGATGTAATGGTTAAATGGGCACAAGATGTGAGTAAACCAATAATGTATGAAAACTGGGAAAAATTATGGACAAGGGATATCAAAATGATAACTAGTTATGATTTAAAAGAAAATATCTATAAAATGCAATTTAGGTGGTATCTAACCCCGGTACGCTTGGCAAAGATATACAAGGGAAATGATAAGTCCTGCTGGAGGTGCAAGGAAGAAACTGGAACATTTATACATGTCTGGTGGTGGTGTAAAAAAATAAGAAATTTTTGGGATGAAATATATAAGGAGTTAAAAAAGATAACCAAAACATCATTCAAGAAAGATCCGGAAATATTTCTTTTGAGTATGTTAAGTGACGAAATCAAGGCTGAAAACAGATGCGTGGTAATGTATAGCACCATAGCCGCCAGAGTCCTAATCGCACAAAACTGGAAAAGTGATAAAATTCCAAACATAAAGGATTGGTTACTGAAAGTAGTGGGATATAAGAATTTGGCTATTAAAAATGGGATTTCAAAAGGATTGGGTAGAGAAAAAGCGGGCAAGAATTGGGAATCCTTCGAACTTTATATGAAAAATAAGGTCGAATAAGCGAATCTTGTGGCAGAGGTAGGAAAGGTAAGGAAATCAGAGAGAAGGAAAAAAAAATCAAATTGAGTATGCATCAGAAGAAAGAAAGATAATCAACATATAGGAATGACTGGAAGTCATCAGGGGGAGAGGGCAGGGGGAGGGCAGTTAGCGGTTAGCTTTTTAACACTAATGGTCAAAATGATTTAGATTAAAATTTGGGAAAATAAGGGGCCAAGTATGGATGACCCTCGGAAAGAATGATTTGTCTATCCTTATCTGGTCCTATTATAAGTTTTTATGTTCTGTTTGACGATTAGGGTTTTTTTTTTTTTTTATGTCAGTTTTTCTATTTTTGTTATGTTATAATTATGATTTAGAGATATTATAATATTATTATATATTATAATATTGTTCTGTTTAAGTTATTGTTTTTGTTAAGTTTTGTCTTTTTCTTTTTTCCTAATTTCTTTTTCTCTATGTTAATGTTATATGTGTAAATAATTATTATTAATAAAGTTTATTTTTAAAAAAAAAAAAAAATTAAAAAAAAAAAAAGTTTGCCTAAACAGGGCTGCCTTCAGATGTCTTCTAAATTTCACACACACTCTCTCTCTCTAATTTTTCATTCGCTTTTGTGAATAGCCACACATATCTATATATATATAAGTCCATGTTTGTTAGGCCGTGACGTTCTCCGAAACCGCTTGCCCGATCGCATTCAAATTTGGCCACAGCATCACATGGGGATATCCAAGTGTTTCCATGTGCTTAGATTGCCCACATCTCACACCTGTGCCACGAAAACCAGGTAAAACCCACTGGTTTGAAACCCTGAACTCAGAGGGCCGGGGAAGCTGGGAAATAGAAGGCAGAAGAGATTGCAACACAGTGCCCTCTAGCGGCTGCTACACTGGTACTACAGCTAGAAAACCTTGGCCCTCTATCGGAGGCTACACTGGTACTGCAGCTACTAGGCCGAATGGAGGCACGCCTTTACAGACTAGGCCAAATGGAGGTGGGGACTCGCCTGGGTGTGGGTTGGGGGCAGGAGGGGACGGGATAGGTCATGGATCGGGACAGGGTAGGGGAATCACAGGGATGAGCCACAGCAACGCGTGGCCTGGCCAGCTAGTTTACAAATAAAATTAACGCAAGAAGGAAATTGAAAGTATTGTATTAACTATTTTGTATGCATTATATCCCCTTCATGCCTTGTCATGGCGAAGGGGCTTGAATAACTCCAAGAAGCTATGAGCTATGACCCAAGACAGACAGGTCATAGCCGAGAGTTTAGACTAAATGGAGAAGGAACTGGCAATCCACTCCAGTATTTTGCCAAGAAAACTCCATGGACATAAAAAAGGAGAAGCTTTGAGAAGAAAGTGTGAGTTTCCAAGGCATGCTCTGGTTCATGGCGTCACGGAGAGTCGAACACGACTAAGACGACTAAACAACAACAACATGCATTATATCACTCCTTATTTTTATTTTGGGTCCTGTAAGAGTCACACCACTGGTTGCCATGCCTAAAACTTCAGTCTCTTACCAATCCATTTTTCATTGTTGTACCAGGAGAGATTATCCTTGGTGCTGTCGTAATACCCAATCTTCTTATAGATGCCATCTGTTGGCAGAAGGAGGCATTACATACATACAGTAGGGAGGTGAAGCATTGATGCCGGGTAGGAGAGTGGAACAAACCCCTAGCAGTGCAGGGGGCGGGCCTGCGGCTCTCGACTTAATTTCATGCGGATAATAAGGCAATGAATAATGGGAGGCTGGGATTGGTCAGGAGGCAGTACTGCATGTGGCATATGGGGTCTGCCCAAACTATCGTGTGCCACTGAGAACAGCTGCCTTGCAGGTATGTGTCAGAAGAGAAACCAACGCTTCCAACATACCCAGCACAATGACAATGATTCTTGCTCACCCTGAAGCTGTTCGATGAGGGTCCAGGCCATCCGAGAGCCGCTGGCATCAAAGACCACATGTCCCTGGGGAGAAAGGGGAAAGGGAGTTGCATATTCAATAGTTGGGCCTGACGAGCACTTAATGTTCCCAACTCCTATAGTTATAATCTGTGGGTTGCCATCTGTTTTTATGCTGATCTTAACCTGATCTTAAGATGTATTTTAATTGATTGTTTGATTTTATGTGTTTAGCTCAGTTGGTTAGAGCAAGATGCTGATAATGTCATGGTTTCAGGTTCAATCCTTGTATGGGACAGTTGCGTATTCCTGCATTGCAGGGGGTTGGACTAGTTGATCCTCAGGGTCCCTTCGAAATCTACAATTCTATGATTCTATGATTCTATGTATTATATACTCTGCTGTTAGCCGCCCTGAGCCCGGTCCTGGCCGGGGAGGGCGGGATAGAAACATTATTATTATTATTATTATTTCCAGTGCTTTTTTCCGGTGGGGGGGGACACAGGGGTACGCATACCCCTAAACACTTTGTGAATCTTTGTACTTTTGTCCACTTACTGTATTTATTTCCCCTGATTTGAACTATAAAATGGTGAGTTTCTTGAGTCAAAATGAGAGTACCCCTAAACATTTTTTTAAAGAAAAAAAGCACTGTGCATATTAATACAGGGTCTCCCAAGTTTCAGGGTGGCATACAAAGACAGACAGACAGACAGACAGACAGACAGACAGACAGACAGACAGACAGACAGACAGATACCGTATGTGGGCGTTTCTAAATCCCAAACATCCACATTCTGCCCCAAGGAGATCAGGTTCAAGAGCCACTCACAGAGACTCCCTCAAAGGCTGAAGAGTTGAGGGCTCGGTAGATCTCATCTGTGATAGTCCTGTTGTTATAATTGAAGTCTTCCAGCCGCAGCCCCTTCTTCACCAGCTCCGTGGAGGTCTTGTTGAGTGCTAGTGCCAGGGCCCAGACGGCATCATAGGCCAGCGGAGCTTCCTGGAAGCCTCCCGTCTCCTCTGGGGATTTTTCCACCCGCTTCGTCAGCTTCTCAATGAACTCCTGTGATGTCTGTAGGGGACAAAAGAAAATGATAATATAATAATAATAATAATAATAATAATAATAATAATAATAATAATAATTTATTATTTATACCCCGCCCATCTGGCACGGTTTCTCCAGCCACTCTGGGCGGCTTCCAACCGAATATTAAAAACAGTACAGCATCAAACATTAAAAACTTCCCTAAACAGGGTCGCCTTCAGTTGTCTTCTAAAAGTAAAATAGTTACTTATTGCCTTGACATCTCCTGGGAGGGCGTTCCACAGGGCGGGTGCCACTACCGAGAAGGCCCTCTGTCTGGTTCCCTGCAACTTGGCTTCTCGCAACGAGGGAACCGCCAGAATATATAAATTCTGATCCCCAGACATATAAATTATGGTTAAGGTTGGATGGATAATGTGTTCTCTCTGTAAGCCTTAAAGTTGAGGCAAGTCTTGTTTTTCCAGGCAACCCAGTCCTTCCACCCCACATTGACTCTATAAAATACATAAGTTAACCCTACCTAGTAGAAAAACCAATGGCTTCTCAAAGATCTGGTATTAACTGTCACATGAATCAACTCTTTTTAACAGACAGAAGTGCATTAAGATGAAATCTTGCTTTAAAAAGGGGGGAAGCGGGTTTTTTAAATTTGGCTTTTGTTTATTTGGAATATTACAAAAGTTTCTTGCTCCCTTTGACAGTGTATATTGCTTTCACCGTTGTCCATTACCTGCAACTTGAGCAAACGCCTGGTTTCTGTTTTTTAAATCACCTCCCCGCTTTAAACCAGACCTCTCCAGACTTTCGCCTCGGAGCCAGCTCTCAACAACAAGTTAGGCTTCGGGCATTTGACAACATCACCTTAGAACACATGCAGAGTGTGTTTCCTTTGCTGGCAACAAATCAGTCAGTCTCTATGGCGAGGGCTTCCAAACGTCGGAGCGTGACTTCCAGGCATAGCTGCCAAGTCTCCTGTATTCCCCGGGAAACCCCCGTTTTTCTAGCTGTTCCCAGCTGAAAAAACGGATTTTTTTGTTTCCCCCCGGTTTATTCTGGCGCGGTGGCCATTTTGGAACTGGGCGGAGCATGCTCAGAAGCGACTTTTGATGCAGCTCTGCCCAGTTCCAAAATGGCTGCAGTGTGACTTCTGGTGCGGAGGTCATTTTGGAACTGGGCAAAGCAGCATCAAAAGTCGCTTCTGAGCATGCTCCGCCCAGTTCCAAAATGGCAGCAGCGCTACTTCTGGTCTGCTACTTCAGGTCCAATCCCTTATTTCTCCCCCAGGAACTTGGCAGGTATGCTCCAGGCAAGCTTAAAAACCCCAACATTTGACATTTACCACCTCCCAACCTCCCCCCCCCCCGCCCTCTGAGACTCTCCCTCACCATGTTGGAGATGCTTCGTGTGTTCTCTGGGTTCAACATGACGATCTCGGTGGTGATGTGGCCCTCCACGGCCTCCCTCATCTCCTCCTCCGTGCAGTTAATATTCGCATCCTTGATGCGGAACCAGTTGTCGGCGTACCAGCCAATCAGGAACCAGACGTACTTCTTCCCAAACAAGCGCTCCTTGTAGACCTGTCCCCAGTGCCACAAGAGAGGAGAAATGAAGTTTTAAAAAAAACCAGAGGCCTTTTTGCTTGAAATAGTTGGAGATGAGATCCCCCCCAAAAGATTGTACATTCTTTCTGTATGCCACAACTGCAGCTAGACTACTGATAGCTAAATTTTGGAAATCTCAAGGAATGCCCACAATCAATGACTGGCAGATAAAGATGATGGACTATATGGAACTCGCCAAGATGACCAGAAGGATCCGCGACCAGAAGGAGGAGAAGGTTGAAGAAGATTGGAAGAAATTTAGAGACTATTTAAAGAAATATTGCAAGATATAATTAACCTTTAAGGAAGCAGAGTACAGTGGTGCCTCGCTTAACGAATGCCCTGCTTAACGAAATTTCCGCTTAACGAAAGGTTTTTTCTAGCGGAGGTTGCCTCGCTAGATGAATTCGTTTTATGAAAAATTCGTCTAGCGAATCGCGGTTTCCCATAGGAATGCATTGAATTTTTTCCTATGGGCAAAAAAAAATTCAAAAAAATTCAATGCATTCCTATGGGATTTGCTAGACAAATTTTTCGTTATAAGAAAAGACCCGTGGAATGAATTAAATTCGTCTAGTGAGGCACCACTGTATAGGCTTTAGGCCATGCATCCCCAAACTGCGGCCCTCCAGATGTTTTGGCCTACAACTCCCATGATCCTTAGCTAACAGGACTAGTGGTCGGGGAAGATGGGAATTGTAGACCAAAACATCTGGAGGGCTGAAGTTTGGGGGTGCCTGCTTTAGGCAGTATAACAGAAATTTTATTTAGGATAGAAGGGTAAGATAATTTTTTTTTAATGTATGGTTTTAGAAGACAAACCTGCTGAATGTAAAACAATGGACAATGTAGCTCAGTGGGGGAGAATGAGGGAAGTCCCTATACATTGAAAAGGATAATGTAATGAATGGTTAAAATTTTTTTATGTGCTATGTGTTTGTTTGTTATTAGTGTATAAAATCAATAAAAATTATTATTATAAAAAAAAGAGGGGAGAAATGAAGGTTCGCCAATAAGAAGAGTGGTCCAGTCAGTGCCATGCCATGGCTTGCCTTTCATCTCAAGCCTCCTATCACACATTCTAGGAGAAAGGGCTGTAGCTCAGTAGGTAAAGCTTCTGCTTTGCCTGCCGAGAGTCCCAGGTTCAATCCCCAACATCTCTAAGTAAAGTTGGGAATGAAGGAAGAACCTTCGCTGCAGCCTCTTGTATTCCTAGAGAGGAACCTCCACCCTGGACACTCACCTCACAGAAGACCTTCCGCGCCTCCGTCTCATAAAAGAGTCCAACGATGATGCGGGCATCTTGGCGCTGTAAGGGGAAAAGTAGGATCAGGTGGCCGGAGGGCGTTTCCACAGAGCCAGGTGTGATCAATTGCTTATAGCAGATTGATTGGTTATATTTCTATGCCTGTTTTCGTTCGAATGAACCCCAAAGCGGCTTACAAGCAACAGATGACAATAACAGAACAGAACGTCACAAATGCAGCACAAATCATATAGAACAGGCATGTCCAACAGGTAGATCGTGATCTACCGGTAGATCACTGGACGTCTGTGGTAGATCGCTGGTAGATCATTGGCTCCCCTCAAAGAAGCTGAACAACTGTGGCTCCCCTAAAAAAAGTTCAACATTTTACCTCCTCCCTGAAAAAACTCAACAACATTGACCTGAAGCCCCCCCAATGGACCTTCCTCCTTCCTAAAAAAAGCTAAACAACTTTGACCTGAACCCAAAAAAGGGGGTAGATCACTGCCAGTTTTTAACTCTGTGAGTAGATCACAGTCTCTTGGGAGTTGGCCACCCCTGATATAGAATAACTAACAAATCGTTAGTAGAACAATTGCAAATTATCAAGGAAACAATTACCGCCTATGAAACAGAACTACTAAAAATAAGGCACATGTCGCAATTGCAACGAAAATCGCACCATTGGATTTACAAAGTGCTACAGCATTCATAATCTATAAAACGATAGAATTAACAACATTCCCAAAACAGCAACCAAAAATAAACTAAGCATTGCTGAATTCATGCACACATTTTCCTCACCTGCATAACTCAAACTTTCATGCATTTTTTAAATGAATTGAACATATGAGCATGTAGTTTGCTTTACACACACAGCTGGACCAAAAGCCCATCTTGTCCAGCATCCCGGACCCTCCAAGTGTCCCTATTTTCCAGGGAAAGTCCTGGATTTACAGAAGCAATCCCTGATTAGATTTCTGATTTGATCCCGGAATGTCCCGCTTTTCCTTAGGGAGTCTCTATTTTCATCAGAGAAATGTTGGAGAGTATGGTGAAACCACCCCCAGCCAAGGAGATAAGTAACTTTACAACCTTTAGAAGATATTTGAAGGTAGTCCTGTAGAAGGATGTTTTAAAATGTTTAATGTTTTATTATATTTTTATATATGTTGGGAGCTGCCAAGAGTGGCTGCGGAAACCCAGTCAGATGGGTGGAGTATAATTATATATATAATGTAAAAAGGGCATGTGGGTGGGTCTCCACTTTTCTCTGAAACCGCTTGACCGCTTGCTTTCAAATTCGGACACAACATCCCATGCGAATGTCCGAAAGATCTAAGAAAGTTTGCAAAGACAAATGTCACACCTGGGCCACGTAAGACCCCCCCAAAACTACTGTTCCAGAACACACCATTCAGCCAAAAGTGCATGCTGGGAAAAGAACCAGGTTGCAAACCAGCGCCCTCTAGCGGCGGGGGTGGGGGGAGGAGGGGGCGCGATTCCTCATGGGTCGGCACAGGGTGGGGGGAGTCACAAGGATGCGCCTGCGTAAACAGAATACGTGTAAAACAGGGGGACTCTGAAGGTGAGGGGAATTTGAAGGGGACTCCGAGTCTCCATTTAACAGACTGAGCCACAGCAATGCGTGGCTGGGCCAGCTAGTAGTAGTAGTAGTAATAATAATAATAATAGGACACCCCTATTTTCATCGGTGAAATGTTGGAGAGTATGGCAGCCTGTTCTCACAGTGGCCAACCAGATGCCTCTGAGAATCCCACAAGCAAGACCTGAGCTCTCCCTGCTTATAGTTTCCTAGCTTAGCATTATGCTTCCAACAAGCTGCCTCTCTGAAGCAGAGCATTAAAGTGATAGTTGTTCTCCCTTGTTTGTCCCAGCAGGCAACCACTGCTCAGAGGTACGCTACTATCTCTAATTATGGGAGTGCTATTTATGAGCAATCCGAGTTACATTCCCCCCCCCACAAAAAAACCCCATCAAAGCTACTGG
This sequence comes from Zootoca vivipara, assembly GCF_963506605.1. NCBI lineage: Eukaryota > Metazoa > Chordata > Lepidosauria > Squamata > Lacertidae > Zootoca > Zootoca vivipara. The sequence continues at coordinate 18,565,996 of NC_083277.1, forward strand.
CGTCACCATCTAATTGCAGTCCTGAATTCCTCCGCTGATTGTACATTGTGCAAAGGAGGGCTTTCTTTTGTGCGCCCTGAACTTGCTGTTGCTCATCAGGCTGGCACACGGGGCGGTTGGACCAATCTGGCTGCGAATTCCGCATATTGGAAGGAGCCAAGGCATTTGACGAGAAAGGCACGCTGCCTCTTGCTTGGGGTTCCTGCCTCTTGCTCCTGCAGCGCGAGCGCCGACGAATCCGAAATGCAGTTTTCATTAATGTTTAATAGACCCTCCCGAGGAGCCTGGCGATCTGAAGTCGCGATGCAAAAAAAGACCCTGTTGTTTCTGGGGTGAGGGGAAAGGGGTCACGTTGCCTATAAGGCACTCTGGCCCCATAGGGTCCCAACCAGCGGGGAGAGCAGAGGGAGCAGTCTTTGCGGTAGGCAGGACATAAGTTCTGCACCAATCAAACAGACCTCCCTCCAATATATATATATATAGAGAGAGAGAGAAAAAGCGCTCTTGTTTTCTTCTGCAGTGTTAAATGCAGCCACTCGCTGACATGGAAAGGAAGGAAGCAGCTATATTCCAGTTGCTCCTGCTGGGTGCTTCTTGCAAGTGTCGCCTGCTTGTTCTTTTTTTTAAAAGGAGAAAACCCAACCCAACAGGGCTGCGGCAGGATCTGGCTCGTTCATTCTGGTGGCAACAGTTCTCCCCTGAGCAGAAGCTGTCAGGAGGCTTGTGGGTGGCGCTGTCTGTCCATCTGTCGGCTCAGGGGATGGCAGCTGCCGCCAGAACGAGAAAGGCACTGAATTTCAGGGGTGGCTTCTTTCTTCCTCACCCTGCCTCCCCCCCCCAGCCTCCACCAGCATGTGTGTGTGTGTGTGTGCCAGAAGCACCTACCAATCGTGCTTGGCTTGGAGCATGAGGGGGCATGTAAGCCCATCTCATAGATTATATAGAGTCACTTTTTGATATGCAGTACACTCTGAATTGTACTGCATATCAAAAAGTGCATATCAAAAAGCATATCAAAAGCATCAGAATTGATGCTTTTGAATTATGGTGCTGGAGGAGACTCTTGAGAGTCCCATGGACTGCAAGAAGATCAAACCTATCCATTCTGAAGGAAATCAGCCCTGAGTGCTCACTGGAAGGACAGATCGTGAAGCTGAGGGTCCAATACTTTGGCTACCTCATGAGAAGAGAAGACTCCCTGGAAAAGACCCTGATGTTGGGAAAGATTGAAGGCACTAGGAGAAGGGGACGGCAGAGGACAAGATGGTTGGACAGTGTTCTCGAGGCTACGAACATGAGTTTGACCAAACTGCGGGAGGCAGTGGAAGACAGGAGTGCCTGGCGTGCTCTGGTCCATGGGGTCACGAAGAGTCGGACACGACTAAACGACTAAACAACAACATACCTCGGAAGTCAAACGCCTTGTGAGCCGAATGTTTTGGCTTCCGAACGCCGCAAACGACTGAACGACTAAACAACAACAACAACAACAACACTCTGCCTTTCCACAAAGGAAACAGCCTTCAGAGGTGCTTAGGGTGGAGAAAGTGGACAGGAGGTTTTCCCCCTCTGTCCCCTAACACTAAAACTTGTGGACATCCAATGTCGCTGAATGCTGAAAGGCACAGGACAGATAAAAGTAAGCCCTTATATGGAATCTACAACAGGTAGGGATGGCCACCTACTTGACAGGCAGGCAGGCAGGCAGGCAGGCAGGCAGGCAGGCAGGCAGGCAGGCAGCTAGACAGGTAACCTTGTGGAAGATAAGGCAATCGCAAGGGAGGAGAGTGGCTGTTTAACTCCTGTCCTACTTGCCTGACAAAGTGCAGGGTAAACAAATATCTACAAAAATTAATCCAAAAGCGTTCCAATAACAAGAGCAGCCATGCATTTCAAATGCGACATCCATGTTTCAATAATATATCGGTAGCTGCTAGTTAACTCGCATATACAGTACAGTCATACATTGGTTTTTGAACAGCTTAGTCCACGAACAACTCAAAAGCCACAAACCCGGAAGTAGGTGTTCTGGTTTGCCAATTTTTGCCTCGGAAGCCAAACATCCGGTGTGGCTTCCAATTGGCTGCAGCCAATCAGAAGCCACACCTTGGTTTCCGAACGTTTTGGAAGTCAAACGGACTTCTGGAACACATTCTGTTCGAAAACCAAGGCACGACTGTACGAATAAAGGAATCATTTAATAGTCATCCCTGATCCAGGCTCATTGGAATCTCTACGTTCTTATAATTAGAAAACTGCCACTCAGATAATGTTAATGAATGTATCTAAGAAATGTTGTCAATCTAAAAAATGTTGGATGATTCAACTCATTGTTCCTTTATCTCTCCCCCTTTCTATCCTTTTCTCCTCTTTGATATTAGATTACAAATGTATAAGTGTTATGCATTGTTAAATTTTTATAAACTGAATATATATATATATATATATATATATATATATATATATATATATATGTTGTTGTTTAGTCGTTTAGTCGTGCCCGACTCTTCGTGACCCCATGGACCAGAGCACGTCAGGCACCCCTGTCTTCATATATATATATCCCAAAAATCTCTGAATAGGTTTTTCAAAATCTAAGGGTTGCATCCAACTAAGTTTTACTCCGGGTAGACCTACTGAAATGCATGGACCTACGTTAGTCCTATCTATTAATTTCAAAGCATCTGCCCTGAATGGGACTAGGATTGGACGCAACCCTAACTGTAAAAAAGCATCATTGGTAGTTGGTCAAGTAATGGGGGTTGGGCGAGGAAGCAAGAAAGTTTTGACAACCTCCCTTTCACCCAGATCACCTCCCCCCACATACACACAGTCACTTGGGGTAATTTAACACACTGCTACCAGCAAGGGCATTCTCAAAGTTTCAGTCAATTAACTCTCGTTCTAACAGCTAATAAGAAAGATGGCTGTCCAGGAGGTACTACTGAGATGCTAAGTGCAGGCAGGGATACAGCATGACTCATTTCTCTAGAGGGCCCGTCTTCAACTGGTAGGTCAAGACCCACCTGCAGGACACGGCCTGATCCAAGTGGGTCTCAACAGCAGCACTATCACCCTGATTTTACACATCACTTGGGAAGACAGGCGAACTAATACCAGTGTACTGGAAGAAGCAAAGATCACCAGTGACAAAGCAATGATTCTTCAACATCAGCTTCATTGGACTGGTCATGTTGTGCCAGATGCCTGATGATCGTCTTCCAAAGCAACTTCTCTATTCTGAACTTAAAAATGGAAAGCGTAATTTTGGTGGTCAACGAAAGAGGTTTAAAGACTGTCTCAAGGCATTTTTTAAAAAAAATGTAGTATAAACACCAACAATTGGGAAACACTTGCCTGCGAGCAATCCAATTGGAGAACAGCCTTTACCAAAGGTGTCATGGGCTTTGAAGACACTCAAAATCAGGGCGCAAGGGTGAAATGTGCGAAGAGGAAGGCACGCTTGGCAAATCCACACCATGATCAACTCCCGCCTGGAAACCAATGTCCCCACTGGGGAAGGACATGTGGATCCAGAATTGGCCTCCACAGTCACTTACGGACTCATTGTTAAAACCATGTTTATGGAAGACAATCTTACTCAGCTATGAGTGATCGCCAAAGAACAAGAAGTATCACCCTGTGGATATATGTCAAACAATTAAGAAGTGGGTCCCCAAATGCATGTTTGCGTTAAAGGTGGGCCCTGGGTCTGAAAAGGTTGAGGTTAGCCAAGGCCAGAGAGATGTGGCTCATGGTTATGAACCCTCCTTGTGGCTACACACTTAATTGGGAGAAAGCCTGACTGAAAACACTGAAGCTTATCTTCCAGCAAACAAACACGTCTAGGATTCTGCTGTCCGATTGAGATATGTACACTGGGACGAAACTTTTCACAGCTCTGCACAAGCCCGTCCCTGCCCCGTCCCAACAGCCTGAAGCTGTCCCACCAAAGAACACAGATCTGACATGTGCAAAAAGCACAGATACAAAGCAATCCAAATGTCCAGGCCCACCCGCCCTTGTTGAAGGGGGTTTGGATGGAGCAGAGCTGAGTCCCTCTGCCCTCCCTTAGAATCATAGAGTTGGAAGAGGCCACAAGGGCCATCCAGTCCAACCCCCTGCCAAGCAGGAAACACCATCGAAGCATTCCTGACATATGGCTGTCAAGCCTCTGCTTAAAGACCTCCAAAGAAGGAGACTCCACCACACTCCTTGGTAGCAAATTCCACTGCCGAACAGCTCTTACTGTCAGGAAGTTCTTCCTAATGTTTAGGTGGAATCTTCTTTCTTGTAGTTTGAACCCATTGCTCCGTGTCCGCTTCTCTGGAGCAGCAGAAAACAACCTTTCTCCCTCCTCTATATGACATCCTTTGATATATTTGAACATGGCTATCATATCACCCCTTAACCTTCTCTTCTCCAGGCTAAACATACCCAGCTGCCTAAGCCATTCCTCATAAGGCATCGTTTCCAGGCCTTTGACCATTTTGGTTGCCCTCTTCTGGACACGTTCCAGCTTGTCAGTATCCTTCTTGAACTGTGGTGCCCAGAACTGGACACAGTACTCCAGGTGAGGTCTGACTAGAGCAGAATACAGTGGTACTATTACTTCCCTTGATCTAGATGCTATACTCCTATTGATGCAGCCCACTCCTATTGCCTGCTAGCTTCTGCTAGCGGGGAGGAGCACCCCAATAGCAGGGCAGAAGCTGCTGCGGGCAGCACCCATGCTGACAGGGATCTCTAGACCTGAGGTCGGTAAGCACCCACCCCTCACAACCCCTTGCAGCCAGGATCACCTTCAGATTCTTGACGGGCACAGCAGGGTCAGAGAAGAAGCTCTGGCGGAAAGTGATCTCGATCCCGGCTTCTTTGACTCGCTCTTCCAGGTCATCCAAGGTCTATAAGAATGAAGAAGGAGGCACAGAGATAAGGAAGGTATAGGTGGTGTTGGAGGGGAGCAATGGTTCAGCATTTAAGTAATGCTAAAGTAGGGGATACAGTGGTGGTTAAGGATAAGGGTTTTAAAAATCAGCAGTGCGCGTTCCCTGTGCTTCTACAATCTCACTGGTAAAACACCTTTTATATCCAACAGCAAATGCAGCTTCCTGAGAATCTCGGTTTCTATTTTATTCGATAAAGTTTCTAGCCCCTGTGGCTGTAGGGCAAATACCTGAAAAATATTCAGGAACCTTTTTTTTTCCTCCTGAGGGAGAGGGGACGGCTTCTCTGGGCAGGGGTTCTCCATAACTCCTTGCCTCTTGCCATGGCAAACCAAACCAATTTTGTGCAAAACATAGGTGCCGCAACCCCAGAGTCGTCCGCAACTGGACGTAACAGTCAGGGGTCCCTTTACCTTTAAGAGCCAAATTATGCATTACGTTAAATGCGCTTAAACAACAACAACAACGATAATGATGATAAAGACGAGGCAATGTAACGGCCCCACCACCCAAACCAGACAGGAACGGCTGCATAGCAGTTACCAAAAGACATCCTTTCCTCCTTGCACTGGTTTAATGAGAATCGCCCCCAAGCTATTAGCTCTCCACTGGGCTATTTGCTTGCTGTGAGTAATAGCCTGTTTGCAAGTACTGTAAAGGCCTAGGCAGAGAACAGGCAGGACAGGAAAGCTAATTGACAAGAGTAGGGGAGGAGGAGGAGGATAACAAGGAGTTTGCTGGCAATCCTTTATCAGCGAAAGATAGGCAGGAGTCTCTGGAGGAAAAGTTCTGAGTGTGAGGAGAGAAGTGTTTACTGTCCCAACCCCAACCCCTTTCCTAGTGCCGGATTTACGTATAAGCTAAACAAGCTATGGCTTAGGGCCCCGCTCTCTTGGGGGCGCCCAAAAAATTTAAAGGGGAAAAAAACCTGGATGCACATTTCCAAAATATAAGATAAAAACAAATTAAATAAAACCTACATACAGCAACAGTGTTTTGGGTTGTGTAGGCTCCTGTGATGTAACGGGCTCCACCTGCTCCCTAAAATATCACTGGTTTGCTCATTTCTATATACAGGGTGCCTACATTCTGCATGGACTGGTGGTGTGGCAACACGTGCAAATGGATTGAGATACCTCAGGGGTAGGCAACCTAAGGCCTGTGGGCCGGATACGGCCCAACTGCCGTCTCAATCCGGCCCACAGACGGTCTGGGAACCAGTGTGTTTTTACATGAGTAGAATGTGTCCTTTTATTTAAAATGCATCTCTGGGTTTTTTGTGGGACATAGGAATTCGTTCACCCCCCCCACCCCCCCCAACGATGGCCAGACAAATTTTCTAAGTGGCTCTTTTTAAGGACTGAGATTAGACAAAGGGTTTTCTCCAGTAGAGCCCTGTGGGAGCTTATGGAAATGTACCACAATGAGGCACGGAGGGCTGCAGCCCATTGCTTATCGTGGTCCACACAAAAATAGCTTCATTAGCTTAACATTTGCATTAATGTGATGGACATGTCGGAGCGCAGCTGGTAGAAATGTTCCACTTCTTTTGTCGGTGCGATTTCCTTGTCTGAAACTATAAGTGGTAATTCTTCTTAGGACGTCTTGGAGAGGGAACAGCACTCGGCAGAGATCTTAGATGACATTTATTAAGATTCAGTAGGAAAAAGGGACCGAGAGATATGCTTCATGCCAGAGAGAGAGCAGTCTAGAGGCAGACTAACAACATCCCTGCCTCCTCCTGTTTTCGTTTTGTCCATGCCTCTCTTTTCCCATTCCATTCTTCTCCTCTCTGCTGCCTAACTTCAGACTGTAAGCCCCTTGCAGCAGAGACCTCTCTCCTTGCTGCTTATATTACCCATCACATTAACAGCCTGCATAATATTGGTACAATTGTACTAATCAAGCACAAGCTGACGTGTTTGGCATTTTAGATCATTTTTACTGTAATACTGTGGTTTTTAGTTTGTCTACTTCCTTCTGATTCTTTTTTTTACTAAGATGAAAGTGAGGTTTAGAAGCATTGAAGTAAAACAAGCAAAGAAGGTCTTAAACAGGGGTCAGCAAACTTTTTCAGCAGGGGGCCGGTCTACTGTCCCTCAGACCTTGTGGGGGGCCGGACTATATTTTGGAAAAAAATATGAACGAATTCCTATGCCCCACAAATAACCCAGAGATGCATTTTAAATGAAAGGACACATTCTACTCATGTAAAAACATGCTGATTTCTGGACCATCCACGGGCCGGATTTAGAAGGCGATTGGGCTGCATCCGGCCCCCGGGCCTTAGTTTGGGGACCCCTGGTCTTAAAGATAACTTGGGTCCTGATAAGGGCTAGAAACTTATTTTGAAAGAAAGCTGAAAGTTTCAAGGTTCTAATATTACAGCATAGTGCATGGATTTTTTTTGTGTTCAGGATAAAGCAATGATTATGTTAAAGCTGAAGAAAACATCACACACGGTTGAGGATTTTTTTTAAAGATGCTGAAGAAAGGCCTTGGACTTCAGTTGGATTGTGTTTGGGGATGATCAACCTGAAGGCTACAAGTTCAGCTCAGAGAAGGGTTTTTTTGTGCTATGAGACAAATAAACTCTGATAGCCTGCTGAAGTTTGGGAATTCACGAGATCAGTTCCAGTAGATAAAGGACTCCTTAAAACAGCCTTTCCCAACTTGGTTCCCTCCAGATATTTTGGACCACAACCTCCGTCAGCCCCAGTTTGCTGTAACAACCAGGAGAATTCCTGCCAGCCCTAGAGAATAGATTGGCTCTGACACAGTATCAAGCAGATTATTGTGTTCCACAAAATATAGCCCCCATTTGTTTGGTGCCACAGAACTTAATGGGAACCCTTGAAAATCAACTCTGTTCTTGGCTGTTGCCAGAATCAATCAAATATTGGGGACTGGTTTGCTGCTGTTGTTTAAATAAATGCAAATTACAAGGACAACCTCATGACTTGCACCAGGGGACTCATTGGGGATGTCCCAGAGGGTCCAAGCCCTGGGACTTGTATAGTGCCCCCTTCCATCCTCTTTCTCTAATGGAAAAACATATTTCTTTAAACCTTGCATATAGGGTGTTAAGGTGACATTCACACCATATATTGAAAGCACTCTTATACCACTTCCACAGCCATGGCTCCCCCCCCCAAAAAAAATTCTGGGAATTGTAGTTTGTTAAGAGTGCTGGGAACTGTAGTTCTGGGAGGGGTCTTCTGGCAAACTCTCAGCACTCTTAACAAATTAAGAGACCCCCTGGGGGAAGTATAGTGCAAACAGCGACATGGGTGGGACCCTGCCTTCTTACTTTCCCAGAAGTTTGTGCAAATCTTCTTCAAATCTGTGGTAAAAGGTAAAAAAAAGTAAAGGACCCTTGGATGGTTAAGTCCAGTCAAAGGCAACTATGGGGTTGCGGCGCTCATCTCGCTTTACAGGCGTTTGTCCGCAGACAGCTTTCCAGGTCATGTGGCCAGCAGGACTAAACCGCTTCTGGCGCAATGGAACACCGTGATGGAAACCAGAGTGCACGGAAATGCCATTTACCCTCCCGCCAGAGCGATACCTATTTATCTACTTGCACTGGTGTGCTTTCGAACTGCTAGGTTGGCAGGAGCTGGGACAGAGCAACGGGAGCTCACCCCGTCGCGGGGATTCGAACCGCCGACCTTCTGAACAGGAAGCCCAAGAGGCTCAGTGGTTTAGACCACAGTGCCACCCGTTCCCCTATCAAATCTGTGGTAGGTGTCTGTGCTCCTGAGTCCTTTTTTAGTGCTTAAGCAGCGCCATTGTTTTGTGTGTGTGTGTGTTTGTGTGTGTTGGGCAATGCTCTGGGCTCAGATGTTGCAGGAAGTCACAGGATGCCTGAAAGGTGTGGCAGGTGGGGGGTTTTTGCTCAGGGCTGGGGTCTCTCCATACCGAGGTGAACACCTCTGTGGTCTGCTGTATGGTGGCAATCTTGGTCCAGCTCCACTTCTTGAAGAGCTGCACGCGCGTGGGGTTGTGCAGAGTGGCTGACGGGTGCGTGCGGAAGAAGGTGGGGAAGCGCTGGCGGTTGGAGAGGGCTGGAGAGCTGGAGCCATAGGACAGCTGCGAGGAAAGGAGGAAGAGATGGGAAATAGGGCTTTAAAAGGCTGACACCTCCCAACATTCAGTCTATGGGTTCAAAGTTTCCCACCCATCGTTAACTCTGGCACAGAGACACCACAGGCACTCTGGCCCAACCCTTCAAATCATAGAATCAGGAAGGGGCCTCCAAGGGTCATCATAGTCCAACCCCCTTTCACCCAATGTGGGACTCGAACCCATGGTCCTGAGATTAAGAGTCCCATGTTCTATCCCTCAGGTCCTTGCTCTCAAACCTGATTTCTAGAGGCACTGGAGTTGGGGTGCTGGGCGCTTCCAGACAGCCTGTTCTGTTGAGGATTCACCCCGATTTGTTTGCAGGGGGATTAGATCAGGAACGGATAAAACCTTTGGCAGCCCAAGGGCCGCATTGTCTTCCGAGGGCCAATGGCGGGTAGTCCCACACCTGCTATTTAATGTGCATTCATTCTGATTTGTTTTGCGGGGGTGTTAGAGGACGTTGCGTCAAAGCAAGTGCCGTCTCCCACATACCCAACATGTTTTCTTGCCACTTTCCTTACTGCAAACAGTCCGATCCTTTTTTGTTTGTTGCGCAAGACCTTCTAAACAGCTATAATGGTTTAACCCCAATTGGCTGGTGGGTGACTGAATCCCACCTAAAAAGTGTAACTGTCTGGAAGCACACATACACACACACCCCGGCAGAGAAGTTTCCCCTGAAAACCTATCTCCCAATCCTAGGTGTGGGCTGTGCTAGCTTAGTGTCTACAGAAGTGCACTCTGCACACGCTCAGAGGCACTCTCGCCACAGCTTCCAGTTCTGAAAACAGGTTGCTGAGCTGAACCCTGCTCCGTGGGAAGACCCACCATCCCCATGAAAACCCACAGGCACAGCACACACACACACACACACAGAGAGACGGATACGCGAAGTGAAAGGTATGCTCACCACAATGAGGTTCCACATGCGTGCTGCTTCGGCCACCAGGGTTGAGACGCTGCTGCAGCCTGGCATGAGGATGATCTTGATGGGGTCATTGTAGAGGAGCTCGTAGAGGAATTTGGTGGCCACGCCTGGTTCGCACTGCACGGAGCGGGGCGGACAGAGAACAAATCCCATCACAAAGGTGGCTAACCTGAACGCAAACACTCCCCACACACTCGGGAAACAAACCCAGGAGACGGCTGGGGGAAAGGCTAAAATCACATACTAGGCATTGTACACGACGCGGGGGCAGGACATGGCTCCTGTCCAAAAAAGCGGCCATCGACTTAGCAGGCATAAGTGCTTGAGAAGGCAGCGGTGGAGGCAGGATGGGAAAGGGTCAGGTGGCCATGAAAATTTGGGCAACGAAAGAAGCTTTGCTAGCAAAATGGATCTGCAGGATGAAGAAGGGAGCTTGACGAACAGAGAGGTGAAAGGCCCTGGGGGTGTGGGGACTGTGGATCAATGATGCTGTGCATGTAAAAAGTCCCGGGGTCAAACCCCAGCATAGTGCATTACTGACTGAGACAGACTAATAGGTTCCTGGGAGTGCGACGCTAACCTGCACTCTCAGGCAACTGTGTTTACTTGGTTTCACTCCTATGGCTGGTGAGAGGGAGAGGGAGAGATGCCAGTCAGCTTCCCCCTCTCAAATGCCTTCCTTTCCGGGACCCCCACCCTATGAAAACAGTGTGAACATCTGGAGAGACCTCAACTGCTCAGGGCTTAAGAAACAAGGCCAAGAGCGGTGGACCAGAGTGCTTGGTTTGATGCAGGAACTGGGAAGGAAAGCTATTTTCCTTTCAACAGGCCGTTTACACACCTGCCCTGAGCAGTGAGGGTGGGGGCAGAATTGTCCCTCTGTTTGCAAAAAAAACTAAGACGACAAAGCCAGACCCTGTGCAGGTTTTTCAACAGCAGCTTTTAATGTTTAATAGATTATTGCATTTTAATGTTCTGTTCTGTTGGAAGCTGCCCAGAGTGGCTGGGGAAACTCAGCCAGATGGGCGGGGTATAAATAATAAATTATTATTATTATTATTATTATTATTATTATTATTATTATTATTATTATGGATGGGTTTCCTCCTCCCTTAGGTCTTGTATGGGGCTGGTTTGCCCACCTTTCTGTTGCCAGTGTGCAAAAGGAAAGGTGGGGCAGGAGGAAACCAAGTCGTTGCATAACAACAAGGGATGGCTTTTTCTTGCCAAGGGGCCCATCTCCTCCTGCACTGGTCCTGCTATTAATGGCCAGTAGGAGGGCTGCCCCTGCACCCCTTCTTCCACCAGCACAGCATAATGGGAGACCACCCTCCCCTGCCAATTGGGATTGGAGATATCCTGCCCCTGAATGGGGAGGCTCCATTCTTTGACATCACAAGCACGGCACAGAACAACGTGGCCTGCTGGCGTTCTGAGCAGCAGCTCGGGGAGGCTGGTGCCCAAATATAGCTGCCAATTTACCCTCCGCTTCCGAAGGACTTAAAGAGGCAACCAATGCCTTTCTGTGCAGCTAAGATCTTCCCACACATCCCACCTGACCTCCGCCCTGCTGTGTTGCACTTTCTCTCTCTCTCTCTCTTTGGGCTAATAGACTAGGCATCCCACCCTCTACTTCTCCCCCACTCCAAGAACCGCCAAGGCTGCCCATCCTGCTCCTGGCTGTGCGCCTCCACCGCAAGGGGATGATGAATTATTCAGGGCATAGCCGCCCGGGAAAGAGGATCAGTTTCCATGGCAACCCCATCGCAGGCGCTGCCACGGCAACCTGTCAGCGCCAGGGAGCGGGGCTTCAATAGGGAGGGAACAAAGGGAGGAACGCGGGGCGCAGGGTGGGTGGGTGACCAGGAAGCACCCCGGGTAGCCAAAGAGAGGGAGTGAGAGAATAGAGAAGAATCAGCACAGCAAAGGCAGATTTTTTTCGGAGTGGGGGGGGAGGATTGATGCATATGTGTGGGAGGAGGGACAGACGAGACCACAGAGATTGACGGGCAAAGAGGGGCGGATGGATGGGTGGCTGTGAATTTGGGGATCAGGCAGGAGCACGGAACAGAGCAGCGCTTCTGGAAATGATGGTTGGGGACAAGGAAACGGGCAGGACAGACGGAGAGGCGACAGGCTTGGTTTTGTGGGTAAACAGAGAGATGGGGGCGGTTAGGGTGAGGTGCACAGTGGTGGATGTGGAAGGAACACGCCACCTCTGGCAAGAAGCGTGGGCAGAGCCAGACAGAGAGTGGGAGGGCACGCATGTTCGTGGAAGGCGGAGAGGCAGAGAAATGGGCACTGGAAGCAAATTTGGCTTTCCGTAGTCTGCCCGTTGCTTGCACCTTGCAAGTGAAGGGGAAGAGCGGCTGTTGTGTTTCAGGGACTTCCCACAGGAATTTAATTTCGTTTATTAAATTTGTATGCCACCCATCCTCTATTGATCTCGGGGGCCTTTTGCAGCAGAATAACACACAGCGCATGAAAGAAAAGAAGGAGCAAAAAACGGTGACAGCAGGATGCTGGGCTCGATGGATCTGTGGTCCGATTCATTCCCGAAGAGCTATTCTTAAATCGAAAACATGAGCCGCAAACTCAAGTCCGCTGCAATATGGGCCTTCTTGGAAAAGATGCACACACACAGAGAGAGGTCTGTCTTTACCCATGACCATGCTCAGGGCAATGCAAGCCAGGCATTGCCCTGAGCATGTAAGGGGCAGGGTTGCACCCCACTATGCACCTGCCACTCAGAGGGCCAAAGGTACGTACTCCAGCAAATAATAATAATAATAATAATAATAATAATAATAATAATAATAATTTATTTATACCCCGCCCATTGGGCTGGGTTTCCCCAGCCACTCTGGGCGGCTTACAACAGAATATTAAAAGACAATAATCTATTAAACATTAAAAGCTTCCCTAAACAGAGATGAGGAAATGTGGCCTGATTTTATTGCAACCTGGGAAACAAAGAACTACGTTTCAATGGCCTTTCCAGTACTACCAGTGAAAGCCAAAGAGCCATTCCAGCTTGGCAACAACAACAAGCAGCATGGCTTCCTCCCAGGCCGTGCTTGGCTGTGATGAAACCCTAGAAGGCTGAAGCCATACAGTGAGAGCTCCTCTCCCCCCCCCCTTGTGCTGCCAGTTGGGTTCCTCCTCTTGTTCTTGACCTCTGGCACATTTCGATGCTCAGCGAAAACTGGGGACGAGAACAGAAGAGCCTGCTGGGTCAGGCCAACAGCCTATCTAGCCCGGCATCCTGTCATCAAAGCAGCCACCCAGATGCATGGTGGGAAATCTGCACGCAGGACCCAAAGGAAAGAATCTTTTCCCCCCTCCTGAGGTTTCCAGCAACTGGTGTTTAGAAGCATGGCTGCCCCTGGACAGTAGAGGGAGGTGTCATGCTGCTACTGTATCCTGAAAGTCACTGAACATAGAAGACAGAAGCGTGAAGAGCTGGGTGGGTGTTTAGGAGCTGCCAACAGGTACCAATGCACATATTGGAAACCAGACAGGATTGGCACAAGGCACATTAGAGAGGGAACACCCTCTGAGAAAGGAGCTGTAGCTCAGCAGTAGAGCATTTTGCTTTGCAAGCAGAAGGTCGCAGGTTCAATTCCTGGCGCCTCCAGGTAAAGACTACAAACGACTCCCTGCCTGAAACACTGAAGAGCGGCTGCCAGTCAGTGTTTTTGTCCCCTGTTGGAAACTCTGGAGAGCCACTCAGAGCCAGCATAGATGGTACTGAGCTCGGCAAGACAAATGGTCTGACTCAGAATGAGGACGCTTCCGATGTTCCTGTAAACACACGGCCGGCACAAACGCACAACAGGCAGAGTGAATGAGTACACAGAGGCATGAATGTGCAGGGAAAGAAAACAAAAAAAAAGAACGGGAGAGAAAGAGAGAGCACGTGGCAAAATCTGGCTGTACAAACCACCATGCTGTTTGCCTGTGGAATCCAATTGGACAGAACCCTTGGCTGCAGTTCCACTGCATTCGTACCTAAACGGCAAAGTCCCACTTGTGCAGGACACCAACTTAGAACAACGCAGCGTATAAAAATATGCAAACATACAGTAAAGCAGCTAGAGGGGGAGAGGGCAGCATGCTTGACAAGGCTGAGCATTTCTCGAGGCCCGGATCTGCCTGCAACTGTATTGGCAGCTCAGGGGGAGACCCTGGAACAGGTTCCCAATTCAGGCGAGACCTGGGACAGGTTAGAAGTCCTGCCTGCACAGTTTGCCTCTTGAGGATGCTGCAGTGCCTTCTAGCTTTGCACAACAATCTTAACTCTGTCTCATACTGGCTGTGACACACATACACACACACAATCCTGGAGCGGGAAAATTCTTTTGTGACTTTGGTTCAAAAGGCACCTCTAGGAAAGAAAGAACCGACAGGGTTTTTTTAAAAAATGCTGGGATTCTTCCACCACCCTCCACCTCCTGCCGCCATAACTCCTTCTTGAATTCTCATCAATGTCTAACCTTGGATCCCCATATTGCTACCATTCCCACCACTGGGTAAATTGGCTGGGGATATAGTTGGACTGCAATTCCCATTGTCCCCAGCCCACTTAGCCAGTGGTAGGAATGATGGGAGTTGTAGTCCAGCAATGTATGGAGACCCAAGGTTAAAGAACAGTACGCCTAACTGAGGTCAGCAATCCCAGAAACAAGCTTTAATCAAGCTCACGGCTCTAGGAAGAGGCAACGGAGAGCCAAGTGCAGGTGAGCTTCACCTGGGCTGTGGCTCAGTGGAAGAGCATCTGCTTGACAGGCAGAAGGTTGCAGGTGGTCCCGTCCCTGCTATTACCAGGTAAGTCTGGGGACGTCCCCTGCCCGAAACCCTGGAGAGACGCTGCCAGACAGTGCAGGCAGCACTGTGCCAGAGGGACCCATGGCCTGACTCTGAATAAGGCAGCTCCTGGTGCTCCCTCACAAATGGACCACTGCCCTCCTGCAATCTCTACCCCAGGAAACCGATCCACGCTGGCACCGGCGACCACCCACCTTTCCCCACCTTGGTGCCACATCACCCCACCTCCCACTCCTAGGACCTCTGGTTTGGATCCCAATCCAAGAGACATTCTTCCCCTAAGAGACCACCAAAGTAGTCACCACCCACAGTCTGGTCCATATTGCCAGAGGGGAAACCAACACAGAGAGAAGATTCCTTCTGTAGCCCTGGCACACAGGACTCCATTGACACCAACAGATCTAATGCTGCTCTTCCGAGTCACACTTCTCATAGCCACAAACAGTAGCGCCAACCCTGCATGCTGATCCTTCCATCCCCTTGACAGAAGCGAGGTCCTGCATCTCCCCAGCTTCCCCACCTTGCAAGGAAAAAAGCATGGGGCAGGGAGGGGGAGGGGGAGGGGGAGAACACATCTCTCTATGCCTACTTCTGTCCACACCATCAGTGGGTCACCTGGTAAGTCTCAATGCAAGCCTTCGTCTCATGCAACCCACCTTGCATCAGCGTCCCTGGAAGCCCCCCCCCCAGCCCCACTTCTGATCTTGCCCCCCCCCCCCGGACTCTTCTCGCACTGCATGCACTGCTGAGAATGCTTCTTTTCTTTGCAGACTTCTTGCCTCCCTTTTCACCTTGACTGCTGCTGCCATGTTGGGCCGGATCACCCCACTATGCAACCCTGCCTTACATCTCTCCCAAAGCCCTGATATGTCTCTGTGGCACATCCTTCACTCCCAACACCCCCTTTCTGCTTGGAGCCCACCAAGCCTCCCCATGCCCAGTTTTTCCCCGGCCCTCTCTGCCCTCCTCTCTTGGCAGCTGATGGGACCGCTAGGTTCTCTGTCCAAAGGAGATGCTCTGGTCCCACATGAAAGGTGAGGGGGCAGAACTTGGGACCATCCGCAGCACTGCCCCGTTCAAGCTTGCATCCCTCTGGCCTTTGGCCAGTTCCCTCGCCCCTCACCTCCGAGCTCTCATGGGATGCTGGCTGGCTGTCTTGACACCTTCCCACGCATCTGCTTCCTACTTTCAAGGTCTTTTCATCATCCATCCCTTCTCCCAGGGGCGTTCTAGTGGGAAGGATGGACAGCCCTTGGACAGATCTCCCCGCGCAGCCTGGGCTCTCCATGCCCCTGTGCAATCTGCGAGGGAGTGGGTGGAAGGATGCAGACCAGCTCCAGCACCTCAATTACTCTTGTGAGTCCATCCATCCAGGGCTCACTTTGCTGCACTTGCACCAGGAGGTGCAGCACCCACCTGGCTTCCCCACCACCCCTGCCGATGCCCCCCATCCTGCCCGTCCAGTGTGATGGGATGTCGTCCCCCCCCGTCTCCCTATCCCAACCTCCAGAGCCTCACATCCCCGCAGCGATGCCCACGTGTCACCCCCTGAACGGGCCGAGGGAGCTTGGGAGGGTGCGGGGTAGCGCGTGGGGGTAAGGCTGGGACGGGTCGCACGTCGTCTCACCTCGCTGTCGCGGTGGTCGAGGCGCAGCTCGTAGTCGGGCAGGATGTCCCTGCGGCTGTTGACGTCGTCGAGGGCCATCTGGGCCGAGGGCAGGCAGGCTTGGCCCCCGGGCCATCCGCCGGTCATGGGGAAGAGCGCGCCGATGTGCAGCCTCTTCTTGCCTGCGCCCAGCGGGGGAGAGAGCAAGAGCCAGCCCGTGAGAACCAGCAAGGCCGCCTGGGCGCCCCCGGCGGGGCGCGGGCCGGGCCAGGCCATGGTGTGCGGCCGGCCGGAGGTCAGGGGCGGCGGCGGCGCTGGCGGCGAGGGCGCGCGGCGGCGGCGCTGGCTGCACTGTGCGGCGGCGGCGAGGGCGCCAGAGCCGGCTCCTCCATGGCGCTGCCCGGCGTCGGTGCTGCAGTGAGCGAGCGGGCGAGCGAGCCAGCCGAGGGGGGGTGGGGGAAGGAGGAGGGAGGAGGAGGGAGAGCGGGTAGGGGAGGGGGAGGAGGAGGGAGGGAGGGGGCTGATGTCAGCGCGGAGCCGGCGTTAGTCCAGGGCTGGGGAGGGGGGTTGCAATGAGAACCCACAGCGGCGCTGCGTCCCGGCGCAAAGGGGTGCGGATGGGGACGAGGGCAAGCAGCTAGGCAAGGGAGGTAGAGGCCGAGAAGTTGGTGGAGGAAGGAGAGGGGGAGAGGGGCCACAGGGGGAGGTGTGGGGAAAGATGGGGGTGATGGAGAAGAGAGAGGGGTGGAGGAAGGGGGATATGGAAGCAATTTGGGATGATGGAGAGGAGAGAGGGAGAGAAACAGGAAAGGAAGGACGGGGTGCTGGTGGAGAGCAGGGAAAGTGGCAGGGTGATGGAGGGATGGGGAAGTCAGGTGAAGGAAGCGGGGAGCCCAGGTGTGAGTGTCTGGGTGCGGGGAAGAGTTGGAGGAGCAGAAGACATCCAGGGATGGGTGGAGGAAGAGGGGTAGGTGGCTAACGGCGCTCAGGGGTGGAGAACTTAGGAGGTATAGATTGGGAAGGAAGGATCAGAATAGAAATCAAAGAGGGATGGATGGATGGATGGGGGCCAGGAGGGAATGAGGGGCAAAGAGTTGGGGTGGGGAGGAGGAGAGGAGGGGGAAATGGCCTGTAGTGATGGAGGATGGAGCAAGAGCACGTGGTGGTGGAGCGCTAGCTAGGAGATTGTGGGGAAGTGAGAATGGGATGGGGAGAAAGGGAAGGAGGCATGGAGAACTGGCTAGTAAGAAAAGATGCTTGGATGGAGACTCAGTCAGAGTGAAGAGGCAATGGAGGCCGAAGGGATAAAAAGTCAGGGGAAGATGGAGAGAAAGAGAAAGAGAGAAATGGATGGATGATCAGAGAGAGGAAGACTAGAAGGACCTCAGGCTAGCTCCAGGTCTTGCTGGGGTCCAGCTCCCATGAACACTGACCATGCAGGGTGGAGCTGATGGGAGTTGGAAACCGACAACCTCTGGAGAGCCACAGGTGTGTCCCACATCCCTGTGGTGAGGGGATGGAGAGGAGGCTGGTGTAAAGGGTCAGTGAGGAGAAGATGCATGGAGGTTTGTGGGAGGAGGTGGCACAGGCCTAAAGAACGGAGGAGAAAGTTGGTGGGGGCCGAGATGAGAGAGAGAGAGAGAGAGAGAGAGAGAGAGAGAGAGAGAGAGAGAGAGAGAGAGAGAGAGAGAAGGGAGATAGAGATGGATTGAAGGGGTGGAAAAGCAGCTGGTGAAGCCTGGCAGAAAGGGAGTAGAGGAGACACGGAAAGATGGAGCTGGGGTTGAGAGTTGGGCTGCTGCAGGGACGGAGGGAGAAGGGGAACTGACAGGGATGCAGAGATTCAGAGAGAGGAAACACAGCGATGGGGTCAAGGATGAAGGAGGGTTGAAGAAGAAGCTGATGAAAGGTGCCTTCAGGCTTTTTCTGGAGGGAGTCGCTCACATCTCAGAACTTTAGGTTTGCGCTATCAACACGGATGGAAGGGCCCTGTTGCCCTAACAAGTACACTTTTTTTAAAAAAAAGAAGAATTGGGAGGTTTTTTTGTAGTTTGGGAAAGTGTTGGGGAAATTCATTGAAAAGTGTGGGGTGGGCAAATGTCTAACAGGAAGACACAGAAATTAAATAGACGCAAGCAAATCAGGAGAAACGCTCATTGCCGCATAACTGCCCCACAAACAGATCTGAACTAATGCTCAGTGAAGCCTGGATGTAAGGCATTTCCGGACGGACAGGCTGTTGGGCATTGTTTGCAAGGAGATTAGATGACACGCTGGCTATTTAATGAGCATTCACTCTGATTTGTTTGTCCGGAGGCTGGACGACGACATCGCATCCAAGCAAATGTCACTCCACCCTTCCCAGTGCCATCACTTGCCTTACCACAAGAGTCCGATCTTTTCGGGAATCGGGGTTTCATTTACCTGCCTTTGCACAAGAGCTTCCATAGTTGTGCAACCTGAACGTGCTGATATGTGACTGGATCCCACCCCCCAAACAAGCGAGAGCCTGGAAGTGCCCGTAATCTAACCTCTGCGTAAACTGTGCCCAAGCAAACGAGGACAAATGCGGAATAAACGGATCATCTGGAGGCAAAGCAGAGGGGGGGGGGAGAGGAGAGGAGATGTACAGCGCAGGGGGACAGGGGATGGTGGGGGAGGGAGAAAAGGAGAGGAGAGGAGAAAAGGCAGATGGGATCGATCAAAACAGTTGACACCGAGGGAGAAGCAGAGGCGCATTCTGAGAGGTGCGGAGAGCACTGACACAAAGGATGCAGTGGGAACGGCTTAATGAAGGACAGGGGTGTAGGGCAGGGTGTGGGGAGCAAACGGATCCCAGCCCCACATGCAGACAGAGCTCCATCTAAGGCAGCCATAGGCAACCTTGGCTCTCCGTATGTTTTGGAACTACAACTCCCATGATCCCTGACCACTGGCCCCGTTAGCCAGGGATCATGGGAGTTGTAGTTCCAAAACATCTGGAGAGCCAAGGTTGCCTATGCCTGGTCTAAGGTGTGCATCATGCTTCTCAACTTCCAGCTGACCAGAAGAAACTCTTTCTATACACTAGTTCAGCAACAGATAAAGTGGGGTGGGGGGTGGCCTGATGTGAAAACAAGCTAAATGCAGTTGCTTTGAACTGCATCAGATCTGTTCCCTTTCCTGGTGTGTGGGGGGGGAGAGAGAGAACAGTTTTCTGGTTTAGAACAGAGACACTGGGAGCCAGGATTCCTAGATTCACTGGAAGGGGGAGCCCAGATGATACAACGATGGTGGAATATGTGTGTGTGTGTGTGTGTGTGTGTGTGTGTGTGTGTGTGTGTGTGTGTGTGTTTGGTGGTACTGGTGGAGGGGGGGGCGCGCGCACTGTGAAGTCCTCGGCTCTTTTCCCAGCTTTGGGAAACGGGGAGGAGGTGGTGTATGTCACCAGCTCCCCTCCCTGCTGGCTGCTGACATTTTCCTGGCACGGAGACATGCGGAGGTGGCTGGGAAAGGAACGGAAGCAAAGAAAGGAATAAAGAGCTTCCCTGCAGATCAATGTACTTTCACCAGCCGCTCGCTGGGGTTCACCCCTGGCGGGGAAACGGAGTCTCGGGAAGAGGAAAGGGCACGCACAAAAGAAAACAGGGAGGGGGAGGGGAGGAGGGTAAGTGGAAGCAGAAATGATCAATTCTTGGTTCTCCAAATCTCCCTGCTCTCACCCATCAGGGCCTAGGGGATAACCAACGTGGCGCCTGCCAGGTGTTGCTGAACTAGAACTCCCATCAGAGGCAGCATAGCCGACGGTCAGGAATGAAGGGAATTGTAGTTCACTAACCTCCAGAGGGCACATCACTGGCTACGCCTGCCCCAAGCTAGCCTTCCCTCTCCACCCTTCCCTGGCTGTTTTGGACTACAACTCCCATCAGCCCCAGCCATTGAAAACTGCATTTCAAAACATCCGGAAGTAGCCAGGTTGGTGCAGGCTGCCCTGAACCCTACTGATCTTTCATGGAAACTAGGGGTTTGGGATGTCAGGCTTTGGACTTGGGCAGATTAGGTCGTCCTTTGATCACATTCCCTACCCTGTCCTCCCAGAGTTAGGAATAGGACATCTTCCCAGAGTGACGAGGTGCCTTGCTTTTCCTACATGCACTAATAATAATAATAATAATAATAATAATAATAATAATAATAATAATAATAAATTATTTATACCCCGCCCATCTGGCTGGGTTTCCCCAGCCACTCTGGGCGGCTTCCAACAGAAAAATAAAACACAATAATCTATTAAACATTAAAAGCCACCCTGAACAGGGCTGCCTTCAGATGTCTTCTAAAAGTCTGGTAGTTGTTTTCCTCTTTGACATCTGTTGGGAGGGCGTTCCACAGGGCAGGCGCCACCACCGAGAAGGCCCTCTGCCTAGTTCCCTGCAACTTGGCTTCTCACAACGAGGGAACCGCCAGAAGGCCCTCGGCGCTGGACCTCAGTGTCCAGGCAGAATGATGGAGGTGGAGACGCTCCTTCAGGTATACTGGACCGAGGCCAAGAAGAACATAATGGACTGACTTAACATAGCTGGAGGGAGACACATAGGGCCTCCCATATATATATTAGGGTCTAGTAGAAAGTTTTAAGTGCCATCTCCAAAATACTTAACTTTTAAAGCATATGTTGCCTTAAATCATGCCTTATGAGGAACGGCTTGGGGAGCTGGGTATGTTTAGCCTGGAGAAGAGAAGGTTAAGGGGTGATATGATAGCCATGTTCAAATATATAAAAGGATGTCATATAGAGGAGGGAGAAAGGTTGTTTTCTGCTGCTCCAGAGAAGCGGACACGGAGCAATGGATTCAAGCTACAAGAAAGAAGATTCCACCTAAACATTAGGAAGAACTTCCTGACAGTAAGAGCTGTTCGGCAGTGGAATTTGCTACCAAGGAGTGTGGTGGAGTCTCCTTCTTTGGAGGTCTTTAAGCAGAGGCTTGACAGGCATATGTCAAGAATGCTTTGATGGTGTTTCCTGCTCGGCAGGGGTTTGGACTGGATGGCCCTTGTGGTCTCTTCCAACTCTATGATTCTATGATTCTATCTATGGGCTGGAAGCTATAGTCTGTCATTACCAAAAAATTAGAGCCCGTCCAATGCCCAACAAGTAGGTCACTTGGCAGGCCGCTTGCACCTGTAAAGATCTGTACAATCACTTAGATCTTCAGGTGCTGGGTCAGATGGCATGACTGGGATGCAGCCTAACATAAGGTGAGTTACACCAGCGCTACTGCCACCATACGGCAAAGAAAAAATGAAGTGGGTACTCAAACACATCTTTGGGCTAAAGGTGGGTCATAGATCTCAAGAAGCTGAGGACTACTGACTTAGATCATCTGGGGAACTTTTATTCATGCTACCCTACCCAACAGAATACAAGGCTGGTGACCCCCAAAGGGGCCTTTTCCACCAAAGCTCCTGCACCACCGAGCCCTATGCCTCTGCCATATGTGAAATAGCATTGATCCAGTGGCTTCAGATGTCTTGTGAAGACATTTTCTTCATTTGCCCAGGATTTCCCTGACCCACAAGAACCTCTTGTTTCTGAATTCCCGATCCCCTGGTTTTTATCTGTTTTCATACTGACGGTGTACTGCTTTTATTATGCTGTTTTACTGTTTTTATGATATTTTTGTATACCACTTGGGGATTTTTTTAAAATTTTTTTTAGATATATAAAATATCATGCAGGTTGGAAATGCTTTTAAATACAATGAAATGAATTTTAAAAGTGATATAAAACAACATAGTGCTTACTCATCCCTGGCAGAGGATGACGAATTTCCAGAGAGAGGCAGTCACATGGGCTTGTGGTGGTCTTTAAAACCCCGAGGGATGGATGCCAGAAGAGAGGCAAACAGCCCATGAAAAACAAGGTATTTACCTCACTGCTTGGTATTCAGTAATCTGATGTCATTAAATAGATGGACGCATTCTGGCCAGGAAGGAAGAGGTCATTTTGCTGCTTGTTGGCCTAGACAAGCCACACACTCGATAACTGTGTGGGAAGGGGACAAGAAGACACCTAGAATCATCCCCTACCCATGTCCTTCCTGTAGCTCCTTGAGAAGTCCCGTCTCATAATAAGAGGGACAGTGCTGCAGATAAGAGAAGCTGGTGCATCTACCTGGTGGCGTTTGTTTGAACGCATTAGCTGTTGATGGGGAGCCCAACCACTAGGGCAGCTGGCTCCTGAAGGAAAAGGCTGTGAAAGCAAAGCACGTTTGACGTGAAAATGCCATTTCCCAAAACAGCCTTCCCATAGCATGAGTATAAAGGTAAAGGTAAAGGGACCCCTGACCGTTAGGTCCAGTCGTGACCGACTCTGGGGTTGCGCGCTCATCTCGCATTATTGGCCGAGGGAGCCGGCGTACAGCTTCCAGGTCATGTGGCCAGCATGACAAAGCCGCTTCTGGCAAACCAGAGCAGCACATGGAAACGCCCTTTACCTTCCTGCTGTCTGTAGCGGTTCCTATTTATTTACTTGCACTTTGACGTGCTTTTGAACTGCTAGGTTGGCAGGAGCTGGGACCAAGCAACGGGAGCTCATCCCATCACAGGGATTCGAACCGCCAACCTTCTGATCGGCAAGCCCTAGGCTCAGTGGTTTAACCCACAGCGCCACAAAGCAAAGCATGTTTGACGTGAAAATGCCATTTCCCAAAACAGCCTTCCCATAGCGTGTGTGTGTGTGTGTGTGTGTGTGTGTGTGTGTGTGTGTGTATATATATATATATATATATATATATATATATATATATAAAAAAATCTGCGCTACAGCTGGAACGTATACAATTTCATGCATTAATAACCTCAAGGCTCAGTTATCACAATGCTTGGGCCTGGTCTGGAGGCTTCCACTTGTGCACCAGTCCAGATGGTGGCTAGACGGCTGGTGGGGGCAGACTATCGCTGGCACATTTCTCCAGAGCTTGAAGGCTTGCACCGGCTGCCTGTATGCTGTCAGGCCACGTCCCTTGAGCTTCACGGCAGAGTTGGCTTTCAAACCCAGGTCTCTGTAGCCCAAATCTCATCTCTGATATACGGTGGAAGCGATCCTGACCTTTGCAGAGAAGAGAATATTCCTGACTGCAGGCAGGGGAAGAGCTGCACCTCAGCTGGTAGATCACCCGCTTCGAGGGCTTAGGGTCCCAGTGTCAATCCCTGGCATTCTTGGGAACATGGCTATCATATCACCCCTTAACCTTCTCTTCTCCAGGCTAAACATACCCAGCTCCCTAAACCGTTCCTCATAAGGTATTGCTTCCAGGCCTTTGACCATTTTGGTTGTCCTCCTCTGGACACTGTCCAGCTTGTCAGTATCCTTCTTGAACTATGGTGCGCAGAACTGGACACAGTATTCCAGGTGAGGTCTGACCAGAGCAGAATACAGTGGTACTATTACTTCCCTTGATCTAGACGCTATACTCCTATTGATGCAGCCCAGAATTGCATTGGCTTTTTTTAGCTGCTGCATCACACTGTTGACTCATGTCAAGTTTGTGGTCTACCAAGACTCCTAGATCCTTTTCACATGCACTGCTTTTAAGCCAGGTGCAGACCCTTGAGGATGCAGAGAGGGCTAGCCTTCCAGAGAGAGAGCTGCAGGGGGCGGATCAAGGCACTTCCGAGGGGGAGGTGCCAGAGGCTACAGCACCAGTCCCTCAGCTGAGCAGCTCTAGCGGAGAGGGCGTTCCACTAGCACCCTCACCCCAACAGAGAAGGGGGCAAAGAGGAGGGAACAGTGGAGGAGGTTCAGGGTGCCCAGGGGGCTGTGTTGGCGGAAGTCACGGCGGGAGGTGCTTCCGGATTCCGGATCAGATTAGTGCAGTTATGCTTTTTGATGCTCTGTCTTGTGTATATAAATAATGAGAAAGACCTCCCTCTAGGCCTGAGACCCTTGAACGCTGCTGCCTCTCAGGATACAGAACAGCAGGCAGCAGCTTCCCTTGCCACCAGTATTCTGGACCCCACCTGGGTGAAGATTCCTAGTGAGAAGCTAGAGCAACCCTGGCATCTTCCATACCAGTTCCTGATGACCGTGGGGGGTGGGGTGGGGGTGGGGTGCACATGAACAATGTGTGTCAAGAGACTCGAAACTAGAGAGCTTCTGACGGGCGAGATGAGAAAAGGAGCCAGTCTCACTCTTGACAGCATAAAGAATGACCCAAAGGGAAAGAACAGAGGAAGTGGCGTCCGGACAAGAAGGCTCAGGCTTGACGGAGAGACAAAGTGTGCATGCAGATGGGCCAGGATGGAGACAGTCTGGCCACATCAGTGGCGACGGCTACTGCTCCGTTAAGCACCGCCGATCAAGGATTCTGGGCAGGTGCGCCCCACATTCGGGGGGGGGGGGGAGAGACTGGAACAGACTCTTGCCCTTGAAAGCAACAGTTGAGATGCATCCGTGATACATGGGGAACACTGAATGCTGTGCGCTGCAGAAAGAGACCGCCTGGCCGGTACAGAAACTGGGGTGGGTAGAGGGAGAGAAATGTTGTTACCCTTTAGGCTATTTTCAGCTTGAGTAACAGCATGAAACTGATTCTGTACCCAACCCCTGAAATGCCCTCAAAACCAGGGGTGACAGAACACTATGGAAAGGTAAGCACACGTTGAGAGAGAGGAGCTGGCGCTTTTGGATGCATGGATGAGAGCTAGTTTTAAGCAGAACGGTTAAGATGTTGGCTTGAGAAAAGGGAGAGCCGGATTCAAATTGATGCTCAGCCATGGACTTCACGGGATGACCTTGGGCCAGACATTCTCCATCAGGCTAACCTACCTCATAGAGCTGTTGTGAAGATAAAGTGGGGTGATCCTGAGCTCCTTGGGGAGGGAGGGTGGGGTATACACTTAGATAAAATGAATGCCATGCTTTCTAACCCTTAAGCCACCCTGTATCCTAGATTTAGTTATTATTTTATTAGGTTTTGTGTGTGTGTTTAAGCCACCCTTCACTGTACGGTTCCCAGGGCGGGTTGCAGCTACAAAATAGACAAGTTTAAAAAGAAAGTAAAACTATTTAGATTATAAAACCAGTAAAACTGTTCCGAATGGAACTGAACAGTATAAGTTACAGGTAGGTAGCCGTGTTGGTCTGAGTCGAAGCAAAATAAAAAAATTCCTTCAGTAGCACCTTAAAGACCAACTAAGTTTTTATTTTGGTATGAGCTTTCGTGTCTGAAGAAGTGTGCATGCACACGAAAGCTCATACCAAAACAAAAACTTAGTTGGTCTTTAAGGTGCTACTGAAGGAATTTTTAATATTTTGAACAGTATAAATTCAGCCAAAGACAGGCACCCCACAAAACAAAGCAACTTCACCATCACAGGCCAGGGTAAAGATGCCTATGGATTGACCAAGGTCAATCAGCTGTGAAGGAAAGGCACTCTTTGTGTGCTCAGAGGTTAATGTCCACAATTTTTCATGTTCCATGTCACATCTGTACTATTCATCTTCTCGCAGAACTGCAATTCCCAGAGTGGTTTAACAACCAGCCTCTCTTCCCTGCGGAACTCTGGGGGTTGTAGTTCTGTGAGGGGAACAGGGGTCTCCTAACAACTCTCAGCGCCCTTAACAAACTACAGTTCCCAGGATTCTTTGGGGAGAAGCCATGGCAGTTAAAGTGTAGATGTGTGCGCCAAAATCCTCTCTTCTTTGTAGCTAGTTATGGCGAAAGAAACGGCACCCGCCACTGCAATCTTATGTAGAGCCTTCCCTTTGGGGGGTAGCTTTCATTTATTAAATTGCAAAGGCTTGTTTTTGCACTCAAGCAGTAAAGTGGGGAGAGTTTTCATTTCAGGCTGTGTGTGATGTATCAGTATATTTGAATACTGCCTCCCCCCCCCACAAACCTCAACCTCCCTGCATGTGAAAATCTAGCCTATCAGGAGGAAGGTTTCCACTGAGCCTTCTCCTTGATCTACACTAGTATTTGTATATACAAGGAATGTTTCACCCTGAAAACATGGAGGAGCATTGAAAAGGCACACCCTCCGCTCGCAGCCTTTAGTGGAATCGCCCACAAAAAGCTTTTAACACTTGCAATTTTACTGGTAAGAGAAAGTATTTAAGCAGATTGATTTGGATGTGGTGGGTTCGTTTTTAAAAGGCAGATAAATCCGTCGTCTACAAATCCTCCCATTGGGCCTCCTTTCCTCTGCGAACTTTGACCACAGCAACAGCACTTGTGTTCAGCCTTAGCCCTGGTGTAGAGATGGGAAACATGTGGCTCTCTAGTTGGTGTTGGACTTCAGTTCCCACCAGCCTCAGCAAGCATGGCCAGTGGTCAGGAATGATGGGAGCTGTAGTCTAGCAACACCTGGTGAGTCCCTTCTCTGCCCTAGCAAAAGGGACACAAGACTGAGCCGACGTTTTAACTCCCATCTTCTCCCTAAAGCAACCGCTTGCCTATTCCTTCTCCTTGCTTGTTATCTCTGCCACGTTACCAACCTGCTACTTTAGCTTGGTCCAAGAAGAGCTCTGAGCTGCATGGCATTCCAGCCAGGGGATGTAGGTCAGCCTGGGATTAGGGAGGCATGTGGAATCTGTATGTACTTCCTCGTGATGCTAACACACCTTTATTTCTACGTGAGAGGGCAGCAGGGCCTTCCTCTACTCAAATGTAAGGTCTGCTGAGTTCAGTGGGACTTGCTGCCAGGCAGGCGTGTGTACAAGTTTGCAGCCTGTCTCACTACTGGGTTCAGGATCCCAGTGGGGCGGGGAGGGGTATCAAAGCTCTGTCTCTTATCGGGTCCCTTAGGGTCAGCTGCAAGAAGCGAAGGCAACCATTTGTCACAAGGAAAACCATGCAAGCCAAGGCCAAGATTCGGCAAAGGGTGAAGGCGAGACATCTTTGTAGATGTGGGAGAGCAAGGGTGAAGGGCAGTCAGAACACAACTCACCTGATCCAGGTATGTAAACAGGAGGGCGCCACACTGTGGAAGGGAGCAAGGTAGAAAAAGCAATCAGACCCAAAAGAGAGGTCAGTCCCCAATATTAGGCAAACTGAGGCAACTGTCTCAGGCAACGGACGTGGCAAATTTGCAGCCCAGGGGCCTCCATGAGCTTTTTTGCTGGCCAGCCCACACACCCAGTTCTTGTGGGGAGATGCAGAGCATCCAGCCCACCCCATGTTTCCCTTTGAGGAAGAGGTCCTTTGTCAGAGCAAGGCATTCTGGGTAAGCCGGCCTGGGAGAGTGCCTGAACCACCACAGGTTTTTAATAGAAATTTAAATTAAGTTTGTAAGGACAGATTAAGTAATGCAGAATTGAGGGAAATCTTATCATCCTGTAAGCACAATTAAAAATACCTAGGATCATAAACCTTAATTGATTTAATTAGTATATAAATCTACTTTAGTGGATCACTCAGACAAGTCCCAGCTGCAATCCCAAAGTGCGAACTTCTAATATTAATACTGAGGATGAAGTTCCTGCTTATTTTTGGAAGCTGTGTTGGCTCTGGTATGTTAAGGGCAACCTTCTTCCATATGGTCCTCCCCCCCCCACATGCTCTGTACAACATCTGAGGCCTTGCTCCAAGTACCACTTCATATGAGACACAGTCAGCTGCCACCAGGAGCAGGGCCTTTTTGGTACCAGCCCCACTCCATAGATGCCATGACCCCAGACCGTGGGCACTTGCAGTGTGCAGCAGAATACTCAAGGCCATGAGATTCAGGCTGCTTCCTCAGTGGAGGAGAATCACCAGTACAATTTCCAGGAGCCTCCTGGCCAGATAACACAGCCCCACCACCACCCTCAGAGTCCACAGCTGTCTCTCCTGCTCCCCAACTCTGCAGAAGTCAAAGACTGAAAAGTCAGGTGAGGGCCAGTATAAGGCGACTTCCTCTGTGGAAAGTGCACTATGTGTTCAGTTGGTTTTAGCTCCCAGCTTGGTACAAAAGAGCTCCAGGGATGCTTGGAGCTGTCCAAGGTACTGATTTTCTCTGCTTTCTGTCTAAGAGAGTTTCTGACCAGACTGATCCAGCCTGTTCGGGGGGGGGGGTGATTTGGCTTTGCCTACCTAGACTGGACTTTACCTGCTTGATCTGGCCTTGCCTGTCATGACTTAACTTCACTGGGTAACACCCACTTCCCCTGTGGGGGTTCAAGCACCTATGGAAAAATTTACCAGGGTCCGACACTTCGTCCTTTTTAGAGTATGCCCAAGAGATGGCTGTTCCAGAAGGCCTGTCACTGATTGCTCCCTTTACATTGTTATTTTTGAGATGTTTACCGCCATAACTAATGTTTTACTTGATGACATTTGATGCCCTTGCAATTTTATATTGCCTCTTTTAAACTGGAGAGCCAGTGTGGTGTAGTGGTTAAGAGCGGTAGACTCGTAATCTGGGGAACCGGGTTCGCGTCTCCGCTCCTCCACAGGCAGCTGCTGGGTGACCTTGGGCTAGTCACACTTCTCTGAAGTCTCTCAGCCTCACTCACCTCACAGAGTGTTTGTTGTGGGGGAGGAAGGGAAAGGAGAATGTTAGCCGCTTTGAGACTCCTTCGGGTAGTGATAAAGCCGGATATCAAATCCAAACTCTTCCTCCTACTCCTCCTCTTCTTCTAACTGCATGATGGGCTCTTATGCACTTTGCGGGAAGTACTCTTATTCCACTTTGCGGGAAGGGAAATATATAAGGAAACTCGCAATAAGGGATCTCGGCAAAAGCCCTACTATGCCAACCAATATGCCTCTGCCAGGACAGAGATACCAGGAAAATGGCTATAATGGGCCAAACTGGTGAGCCCTTCTTCATTCTTAGTCTGGCTCTTTCCCTTTGACCTTACCTCCTTGGGTGACCCTGATGGGAGTATGAGACTGTGAATTCTGTACCCCAGGAATGGGGAGACTGCCGCCCTCCAGGCGCTGCTGATCTGGGGCGGATGGGAATTGGAGTCCAACAATATGTGGGCGCTCACAAGTTTCCCATCCCTGCTATACACTTTCAGCCTCTGCCAATGGTGCAAATGTACACCAGCCATCTATTGTGTGGCCACCAGTTTGTTAGCACAATCCAGGGGACCAGAGGCTTTCCTGAAACCCCATCCCAGTTCTTTCCACACCAAAGCCTTTCTCGTAACCTCATTCTTGCAACTCATCTCCTATATATTTTGGAAAGTTGCTTGCTTGTTTGGCATGCATCTGCACATTTCTTAAGACACCATAACCAAATAATTGCATGGTGATTCCTGAGATCCAGGAGCAGGTTCTTGTCTATGTTTAGATACAATGGGTGACTATTTTTTAATCAAGGTGGCAGCCTGACGCTATCAAACCTGCACTGATTTTAATCACCAATATAAAAGCTGCACTGGTTTTTAGTTTTCTTGAAATTCCCAAGCAAGTGCCTTATATTCCAGAGTGCTTTTTCCATAGAAGTACCATTTCATTCCTTATTCTCTCAGCAGAGAAGAGGAACAAGAGCCAGAGGGCATCATGTACAAAGAAAGTATCAAATATAGCTGTTGTGGTGTTAATTCTAAGCCCATTATATGGAAACTTCTGCTAATGTCACAGATCCACACACTTATTTTCTGAGTGAGAACTTTCTGCTCCAAATATAGTTATGGGTGTCCACAGGAATTTTCCCAGGGGTGCTGCTCGTGAAAATAAAGAAAAATACTGAAAGGGGAGCAGCGGGCCAGCTTCTCACCAAAAAAGAGGGAATAATGGTGCCTGTGCTTTTTTTGTTGCACATTTCAGGTTCCACAAATGCTAGAATTTGACTTTTAAAAATATGAGAATCTAGGGGTTATGGTTCAATCATTGGGGTGTGTGTGTGCAATTCTCTCCCCCCCCCCGCCCCAGGACACCCATCCATTTGCCCAGATCCCACTACTCCACCCGCTTCCCTGCTTTGTGACTTACATTCGCAGACAGGCTTGGAGGAACTCCAGCGGCCCACCTTGGTGCAGTTGCTACGGGGGCTGCCCACCAGGTGGAAGCCAGGATTGCAGCGATACTCCACCCAGGTGCCCTCCACAGGCACCCGCTCAATCGCCCGGACATGCACTTGCCCATTCTCCAGGCTCAGATGCATCTTGGGACAGGTGCGCACTGCAGGGGAAAGGAAAGAAGCAGTCGTTTGAGAAGCACGGCACAATTACTAGAGTAATGTAGCTTGGCTTGGTAGCTTAAGTCACTTAGAGCTATTTAAAGCCCTAAACAGCCTTCTCCCCAGACACTGAGGTCCAGCGCCAAGGGCCTTCTGGTGGTTCCCTCACTGCGAGAAGCCAGGTTACAGGGAACCAAGCAGAGGGCCTTCTCGGTAGTGGCGCCTGCCCTGTGGAACACGCTCTCACCAGATGTCAAAGAGAACGCCCTGTGGAATGCCCTCCCACCAGATGTCAAAGAGAAAAACAACTACCAGACTTTTAGGAGACATCTGAAGGCAGCCCTGTTTAGGGAAACTTTTAATGTTTAATGTTGTTGTTGTTGTTTAGTCGTTTAGTCGTGTCCGACTCTTCGTGACCCCACAGAATCTATTAATGTTTAATAGACTATTGTATTTTAATGTTCTGTTGGAAGCCTCCCAGAGTAGCTGGGGAAACCCAGCCAGATGGGCGGGGTATAAATATTATTATTATTATTATTATTATTATTATTATTATTATTATTTACATTTGGACATCACGTGATCCCGTTGAATCAAGGAGAGCTCCCCAGCCACACACCTGCACCTTCAGGATGTCAAGTATCAGAGTTCCAATCTCCCTTCTGGTGGCTCACCAATAAGAATTAACGAGCATTCTGTTACAAGCACAAACGGGCAACTCTCTGCAAAGACATTAGTTGCCTACTCTGACTCCTCCTTGCGATTTCCGCAGCAAGGAGCGCGCCAAATGGAAGTTGCCCCCCCCCGTGTTTCGTTTGTTCTCTGACATGCTCGAACCTCTGAGTTTGGGGGGAGGGTGGGGATTTCCCCCCCACTCTTGACCGATGTATTGCCCAGCTGCCCCCTCGCTTCTGGTTGCTTATCTACTATCTCAAAGCTGGGCAGCTCCTCTCTCAACTGTGCAGCTTGTGTGTCTGCCTGTCTCCCTGCTTCTGGAGATGTTGGAAGCAAAGGGGGTGGGCGAATATTCCCTTTCCTCTTCTGCTAGGATCTGACCTTCCTGTGATTGCATTCCTCAATCTTCCTATTCAGACCAGCCCCTGACACAGGAGGGGGTGTCATCCCATCCAGGGCAGGTAAATCCCCAGCCTCAGGAGCTACCAGCCCACTTGCCATGATTCAGATTCAGCTTAACTAACCCTCATCCAGCTCATTGCCAAGTCTGGACAGTGGTTCAGCCCCTCTCCGCAGCCTGGCCTGGCTCTGGGGGCAAGCAGAAAGACATGCATGGCAATAACACCTCTTCCCCCTCTGCCACATGGGACTCACAGCAGCGGCTCTCGACATCACTGTCCGTCCAGGTGCCGTTGGACAGGCACTTCCGCACTTTGGGCCCCACAATCTCGCGCTCGGGCCGGCACACATATTCGATCTCGTAGTCGAAGGGCAGGAAGCGAGCAGTCTTCACCTGTTCACGAGTCAAGCCTCGGTAGCGGATGCCGCCATCCCAAGGAGGGAAGATGAGTTTGCAGCCTGGGAGGGGAGAGGGAGAAGAAGAGGTAGAGGAGGGGAGAAAGAAGAAGGGATCAATTCATTTTTTTTTAAAAGCAGTGATCAACACTGGCTTATAAGCAGCCTGCATCATGAGAGTCTGTGTGGTGTACTGCTTAGGATCTTGGAGGCCTGAGTTCAAATCTCCATTCAGCCACAAAGCTTTTCAGGTGACCTGGAGCCTATCATTTTTTGACCCTACACAACTCCACAAGGCTGTTGTGAGAATAGAAAGCACATGTTTTCATCCATATATGCCACCCTACGGAATCTTATGGAATGAAAATAATATCTTCCTTCTTTGGAGGTTTTTAAGTGGAGGTCGGATGGCCGTCTGCCATAGATGCTTTAGCTGAGATTTCTGCATTGCAGGGGGTTGGACTAGATGACCCATGGGGTCCCTTCCAACTCTACGATTCTATGGTTCTATAACACAATTAAAAAATGGGTTCCCCTCTAAATCTGTCCTGGGGCGTTCCCAAAAACCGCCAGAGCAGATCTGTGGATGGAACAGGCCACAAGTGAAAGGAGGAGAGATTGGGGGAGTCTAGCTGCTCAAGCGGAAGTTGTTCCACTGTGTGATTGCTTCGGTGAATGCTGCCCGGCATGCTAGAAATAAAAAAAGCATTTAAAATACAATTTAAAAGTACGCAGCATCTAGCGCAGCACATTGCAACTGCTACAACAAGCAGGAACATCATTAAGTGGTCATCCAAGACCCTAAGCAATTTTCAAGTGGCCCGTTGGAATAAACGTTTGGGAGCCAATTCAGGTACAGTACAATACAAAAATCTTTACACGGCAAAGGAAATCTTCGATGAAGGAGTTCTTCCATATGCGATGCGAGTTATTTTACATAAAAAGGTAAAGGTAAAAGACCCCTGACAATTAAGTCCCGTCACGAACGACTCTGAGGTTGCAGCACTCATTTTGCTTTACAGGCCGAGGGAGCTGGCTTTTGTCTGCTCCGCAGACAGTTTTTCCAGGTCATGTGGTCAGCATGACTAAGCTGCTTATGGCGAAAGTAGAGTAGCGCACGGAAACGCCATTTACCTTCCCGCCAGAGTGGTACCTATTTATCTACTTGCACTTGACGTGCTTTCAAACTGCTAGGTTGGCAGGAGCAGGCACTGAACAGGAGCTCACCTAGTTGCGGGGATTCATAGAATCATAGAATCGTAGAGTTGGAAGAGACCACAAGGACCATCCAGTCCAACCCCCTGCCGAGCAGGAAACACCATCAAAGCATTCTTGACATATGCCTGTCAAGCCTCTGCTTAAAGACCTCCAAAGAAGGAGACTCCACCACACTCCTTGGTAGCAAATTCCACTGCCAAACAGCTCTTACTATCAGGAAGTTCTTCCTAATGTTTAGGTGGAATCTTCTTTCTTGTAGTTTGAATCCATTGTTCCGTGTCCGCTTCTCTGGAGCAGCAGAAAACAACCTTTCTCCCTTCTCTATATGACATCCTTTTATATATTTGAACATGGCTATCATATCACGCCTTAACCTTCTCTTCTCCAGGCTAAACATACCCAGCTCCCTAAGCCATTCCTCATAAGGCATCGTTTCCAGGCCTTTGACCATTTTGGTTGCCCTCTTCTGGACACGTTCCAGCTTGTCATTATCCTTCTTGAACTGCGGTGCCCAGAACTGGACACAGTACTCCAGGTTAGATTCGAACTGCCGACCTTCCGATCTGCAAGCCCTAGGCTCAGTGGTTTAGACCACAGCGCCACCCGCGTCCCTATTTATCTCTTTTAGATAGATACCCTATCTGAAGAAGTGTGCATGCACATGAAAGCTCATACCAATGACAAACTTAGTTGGTCTCTAAGGTGCTGCTGGAAGGAATTTTTTTTATTTTGTTTCAACTACGTCAGGACAACACGGCTACCTACCTGTAACTAAAACATAGATCCTGTACCCTCTAAAGGTTACCAAACTGCATCAGCACAGAGGGAATACAGAGAGCCATTTCCCAAGTGATAACTTCTCAGTGAGCAGGCAGCCACCTGGGGTGCTGATCATCCATAGCGCTGGCCCACCTGGAGAGGTTTTTATCGCACTTCCGCAACCAATTAGGGAATCCAGGGAAGCAGAGGAGCCAGTACAGCTCTCCTCAGCGCATGGGCGGATGCTCCAGGCAGATGGTGGCTCCCCGTATGGATTTATGCCCACAAGTTGCTACTTCGTAAGTGGCCATCTGCATACGCCCCTAAATCTAACACATTATTCTATATGCTCCATGCAGAGGGAGGGAGAGGCAACTGGGAGTGCATTTGCACTGCATTTCTAGGGAAAGGGAGGAAGCGGGCAGGTCACGAGATCAGAGGATTAGTGCAGGGTAGCGGAGAGGATGGAATAATCAGACCAGGGAGACCTGGATTCAAATCACCTACTTAGGGATGTCCCAACCTGGGTCACACCAGAGGAATGTTTGAAAGAGCTGCATGTGTTTAGCTTGGATGAGAGATTAAGGGGAGGCACTTTACAATGAAAGTGACATTATGGGACTTTGAACAGTCGTGGCTTCCTGGGCAGTTTGTTAAAGCAGCTGAGAGTTGTTAGGAGACCCTCGCAGAGCCACAGTTCTCAGAGAGGTTTAATGGTCAGTCCTACTTCCCAGGGAACTCTGGGAATTGTAGCCCTTTGGGGGGAATTGGGGAGGGACAAATCTCATCACCCTTAACAAACTGCAGCTCCCAGGAGGCTGTGGGGAAAGCCGCGACTGTTTAATTGGCAGGCATTACCTTCAAATAAAGGGGTGCAGGTGGCGCTGTGGGTTAAACCGCTTGCGCTTGCTGATCAAAAGGTTGGCAGTTCGAATCCCCGTGACGGGGTGAGCTCCTGTTGCTCGGTCCCAGCTCCTGCCAACCTAGCAGTTTGAAAGCACCTCAAAGTGCAAGTAGATAAATAGGTACCGCTCTGCCAGGAAGGTAAATGGCGTTTCCGTGCACTGCTCTGGTTCGCCAGAAGCGGCTTTGTCATGCTGGCCACATGACCCAGGAAAACTGTCTGCGGAAGTGGACAAACGCCAGTTCCCTTGGCCTTTAAAGCGAGATGAGCGCCGCAACACCAGAGTCATTTGCGACTGGACTTAATTGTCAGGGGTCCCTTTACCTTTACCTTCAAATATCTGAAGGGCTGTCATTACAGAAGATGGAGCAGAGCTGTTCTCTGTTGCCCCAGAGGGCAGGACTAGAAACTAAATTGCATATCAACTAAATGCAAAGAGAAGCTTCCCAACATGGGCATAGCCTGGGGGGGGGGCAGCTGCCCCCCAATAAAAAATCAATTAAAAATACATAGCAAACTGAGGTTCTGCCCCCCACCGAACAAAAGGCCAGAAGGACGGTGGCCATCTCTTGCGTGTGCTGTAATTGCATCATTGTTGATCCAGCGTCGAGTGAGGGGGTCAGGCTGGATGACCTCCATGGGTGCCCCTCGGGTCTCTCAGTCTGTAACCTGGGTGACCTTGTTGGCACAATTGCTCTTGCTCAGCAACAAGCAGACATTTGCCTGCTCCCATGCCGCGGGTAACTAGATCAAGGCTCCCTGCAAGGCCGTAGCCCCTACTCAAAGCGAGTGACCTCATCTGACAGTGAGTAATTCTGATGCAAAGATGCAGCGCGATTACCTGCCCATAAAGGAAATTGCCTGTTCGTTCTTTGCATTAGTCACCACTCTTGGCCTTACCTCTTCCAAGTTGAGGCACCCACTCGAAAGAGAGGGCTGTTTCCATCTCAGCTGGCCATTAGGAAAACGCATAGCGAAAGAACAGGTATGTGGTTTTTCTTATTTCCTCCTCCCTCCCGATTCGATTTTCCTCTGATGTCGTGCCTTTGGGTAGATTGCAAGCATGGTGGGCAGAAACTGCATTGTTTTTATTGACTTGTAAGCCACCCCAGGAACCTCTTTTTAGGCTCCAAAATAAGCAACTCTGGGAACCCTTTTAGAAAAATCGAAGAATGGGCTAAAAATCCTTACACAATGTAAGAGGATACCTGCTGGGTCAGAACGGAAAGTTACCTTAGCACAGCATCCTGCTTCCAATAGAGACCAGTCCGATGCTTCTGGGGAGCCCACAAGCAGGGCATGAAGGCGACAGCCTTGCCCTGCAGTTGCTCCCCAGCAAACTGGTAGTCAATGAGCACTGACTATGTCTGAACATGGAAGTTCTATATTCCATGGTGCCTCATGAAGAAAAACTAGGGTTGCTTTTCCTTTAGGTTAAAAGCAATCCTTTTTCAAAAGGAGGAAAAAATAGTGCCTCCGATTTTGATTCAGGAACAAAAAGTGTGCTCTGGCTTTCCTTACACCGCACGCTATTGAAGTGAGAATAAAAGGGGAGAATTTGACATGGCCTGCTTTGAGCTCCCTAGCACTGACTCTGCACAGTGCTTGTCCAGGAGGGTTTGAAGATGCATAACTCTCTGCAAGAAAAAGATAGAGGGAAGAGCAGGCAACCAGGAAGGCTCATCATGAAAGGCTTTGTTGTTTTTAAATGTTTTCAAATGGTATTGTTATCAGACACAAAGGTGATGCTCTTAATTTAATAAAGCTAATTTAAGGTTCTGCCAAATGACCCCTTTATTCAGCATTCATCCTGATCTGCATGCAGTGGGTTTATGGATTGGTTAGGCTATATTTGGCATTTACTGAGCATCTCTTCTGATTAGCTTACAGGGTGTTTACATGCCATATAATCATAGAATTACAGAGTTGGAAGGGGCCCCAAGGATCATCTAGTCCAACCCCCTGCGATGCAGGAATAGGCAGCTGCCCCACACGGGGATCAAACCTGCAACCTCGGTGTTACCACCACCATGCTCTAACCAACCATCAATCGTCCGTTTACCCCACATTTCACACTTCATTTCCCCATCACTTTCCAAACCACATAATATCTGGTCCCCCGCCCCCAATATTTAATTGTTTTCAC
Source organism: Zootoca vivipara (assembly GCF_963506605.1). Lineage (NCBI taxonomy): Eukaryota > Metazoa > Chordata > Lepidosauria > Squamata > Lacertidae > Zootoca > Zootoca vivipara. The sequence goes on from NC_083277.1 coordinate 18,603,019, forward strand.
ATATTCATACAAGAAGCAACAATCAATATTCAAGAACCCCACCCCCACAGAGGCACCAAATTGTGTGTGTGTGTTAAAGTGGATTTGTTGTGCTAGGCAGGCAGATCATTTGAATCCGCTTTGATTATGCAAACCTAAAGTTCCGATAGCTGCTAAAATCCTGCCCAGAAAATATAATCTGTCTGCAGATACCCTTATTAAGATAGTGAGGCAATAAATTATAATAGAAGAAGCCGATCTACAGAGATGGCTTCCGAGGGTTTTTAGGCTGATACGGCTGGTGAATCATCCAGCCAGGCGTGGGGACCCCCTGGAGAGACCTGCTCTCATGATGTCTTCGAAAAATGGTGTGTGAATACAAATTCCTCTTTAAGCCTTCTCATTGGGAAGCATTGGCCATTTCTTCTCCCTTGGCAGGAGCCAATCATGTGTATAAGAAAGGCTAATAATAACCCCCCTCCTAGGTAGGTTCTGGTTAGGAAGAAATGAGAACGTAGAATGGAATCGTAGAACTGCAGAGCTGGAAGGGACATAGCTCAACTTTTTAGAGCACTGTGGTGACAATGCCAATGTTGCAGGTTCAATCCCCATATGGGAGAGGTGCATATTCCTGCATTGCGAGGGGTTGGACTAGATGATCCTCAGGATCCCTTCCATGGCATTATAAGGGAGGCTGTTTCTTTAAGATTCTGGAGGAGGCCGTGGGCCTATTTTCTTATGCCAATGGGACCTTTGTTTACTGGACAAGGTTTAGTTAGTCACTCAAGTCCCAGATACCTAAAAACAGCTTCTGTTGAGCTTATCTATCTGCTCGAGGGAGAGAATGGGAGTTGTTTTCTGCTAATGGCTGAAGCATGGTTGCTGAGGTCTTGGCAGGCAGATTGACAATGGCTCAGCAGCAATCATTGTGCCCAGTTCTGGGCACCCCAGTTTAAGGAGGATCTTGACAAGCTGGAATGTTTGCAGAGGAGGGAGACCAAGATGATCAAGGGTCTGGAAACCAAGCCTTATGAGGAACAGTTGAGGGAGCTGAGTATATTTACCTTGCAGAAGACTGAGAGGTGATAGGGCTGTCAAGTGAACGGTGGAGCAAGCTTGTTTTGGGCTGCTCCGGTGGGGTAGGACCCAAACCAATGGATTCAAGTTACAGGAAAGGATATTCTGACTGAATATTAGGAAGGACATTCTGACAGCAAGAGTCGTTCTGACAGTGGAACGGCCTCCCTCGCAAGGTGGTGGACTCTCCTTCCTTGGAGGTTTTTAAACAGAGGCTGGGCGGCTATCTGCCAGGGTTCCTTTAGTTTTGGTTCCTGCCTTCCAGGGGGTTGGACTAGATGACCCTCGGGGTCCCTTCCAACTCAACAGTGCTGTGATTCTATGTGGAATGATTGGAACGATGCAAGTTAATGAACAGAGTGGGGCAAAGAATGTTCCCGGTATTCAGCGTGACAGAATGCATGAACTGCGGAGAGATGGTGTGTCAGTTCCTGTGTGCATGAATCTCCTGATTCTTGTTCTTTGGGTTTGCCTGCACAAAGCTTACAGGGAGGTTGGTTTATACCTAGTCTTTATTCGCCATCTATTCTGATTTGTTTATAGGGTGGTTAAGCAACAATAAGCATGTGTCCTGATTTGCTTGCAGGGCGTTTAAGCCGTCTTTCCGTTAATCATTCATTCATTCATCCCACGCTTTTTAATGCACTCCCCCTGTCACTGCCCAAACCACAAAGAGCCTGTCACAGCTTTAAAAAGAAGAAGGGAGAAAGAAGCGGATTTGTTGCTCTGGGGCAACAGAGCCCTCGAATCCACTTCAAATACGCAAACCGGTGAGCGAGCGCTCATATCCCTCCTGCAGAAAACGGTGACAGTCTAGAGGTGTTCTGTGTCATCCCCCACACTTGATTGATTGCATTTCTATGCAGCTTTCCCATACAACGAATCCCAAAGTGGCTTACAAACAAGAAGCAACAACAACAGCAACATGACAGAACATCATTCTACCGGCACGACTCATATAATTGTAATATTCCACTCTGCCTCGAAGCCAAGGGAACTGACCATTGCAAAAGCCTTCAGCTGGCCTAATGCCACTATGGCTTTATATATATATACTAGCTGGCCCTGCCACGCGTTGCTGTGGCTCAGTCTGTTAAATGGAGCCTCAGAGTCCCCCTTCAAACTCACACAGGCGCATCCCTGTGTCTCCCCCCCTGTTCTGACCCATTACATATCCCGGGCCCTCCTCCCCCCACCCCCGGCTCATCCCTGTGATTGGGCCCACCCTGTCCCGCTTGGACTACTGCAATGCGCTCTATCTCCCGCTTGGACTACTGCAATGCGCTCTACGTGGGGCTACCTTTGAAGGTGACCCGGAAACTGCAATTAATCCAGAATGCAGCAGCTAGACTGGTGACTGGGAGCGGCCGTCGAGACCACATAACGAGACCTAAGAGACCTACATTGGCTCCCAATACGTTTCCGAGCACAATTCAAAGTGTTGGTGCTGACCTTTAAAGCCCTAAACGGCCTCGGTCCTATATACCTGAAGAAGCATCTCCACCCCCATTGTTCAGCACAGACACTGAGATCCAGTGCCGAGGGCCTTCTGGCGGGTCCCTCACTGCGAGAAGCAAAGCTACAGGGAACCAGGCAGAGGGCCTTCTCGGTAGTGGCGCCCGCCCTGTGGAACGTCCTTCCATCGGAGGTCAGGGAGATGAACAACTAAAGGCGTTTCCCTAAAAGGTGTTTAGGGAAGTTTTTAATCTGTGATATTTTGATGTATTTTGGTCCATGTATTAATGTATTTTTGTATTTGTTGGAAGCCACCCAGAGTGGCGGGGGAAACCCAGCCAGATGGGCGGGGTATTAATAATAATAATAATAATAATAATAATAATAATAATAATAATAATAATACGCAACCTGTATAGGAACCTCTGCACAGTGAAATGGAACGTTGTGTCCAAATTTGAACGGAATCGGTCAAGCAGTTTCTGAGAAAGGGGCTGTGTCACCTACATGCACCTTTTCCATTTATACCGGTATATATATATATAGATATTATTTAAGAAAAACAGAAAGGAGGCCTTTCTTGGAAGGTTGCTAAGGAAAGACATGCCACCGGTTTTGTTTTGTGCCTTGGTTAAGCCGAGCCAAAGGGGAAGAAACAGGTGTGATCAGTGCAGGAGAAAAACCTGAGCTGCGAATGCAGATCAAGCAATTACTGTAACCATGTAGCTGAGAAAAACACCCATTGGGGGAAACTGACTTTCTTCCACTGGCACATTGTGGGAAGGATAAGGAATGATTGGGGGGAAACAATGAGTTGCTGATTGCCATCAATACCTCACAGGGAGATTTATTCCTATGCTCACAATGTAACTGCATTTATGTATGGATTTTCTTTCTTCTTCAAGATGCTACCAACTTTTCAACTGGCCCTGATAGCTGTGCCTTTAAGAGCAGCATCATTTTAGGAGGCGAAGATGTTGCTCTTCCGTACCTGTGAGTTTGTCCCGAAAGGCAAAGGCTGGCTGTAGCTAGTGGTGATGGTGTTCCTGGGATACCACTTCAGGTTTCAGCTCTTGCTCCAACTGTGCTCTGTCAGACTTAGGTAAAGGTAAAGGACCCCTGACAGTTAAGTCCAGTCGCGAACAACTCGGGTTGCGGCGCTCATCTTGCTTTACTGGCCAAGGGAGCCGGCGTTTGTCCGCAGACAATTTTTCCGGGTCATGTGGCCAGCATGACTAAGCCGCTTCTGGCGAAACCAGAGCAGTACACGGAAACGCCGTTTACCTTCCCGCCGGAGTGGTACCTATTTATCTACTTGCACTTTGACGTGCTTTCAAACTGCTAGGTTGGCAGGAGCTGGGACCGAGCAACGGGAGCTCACCCCCATCGCGGGGATTCGAACCGATGACCTTCCGATCGGCAAGCCCTAGGCTCAGTGGTTTAGACCACAGCGCCACCCGTGCCCCTCTGTCAGACCTTAGGAAGGGGCATAAAATGGCCATGAGAAGTAATGGGAATAGGGCTCTGCCAAGGCCATTCAAATGAAACAGGGGGAAAGGGGGAAAGAGCAGGGACCAACAAGGGTCACTGGGTGAACTGGAAGGAACACAATTCCCAGAATTCCCTAGGAGGAGGGATTGACTGTTGCAGCACTCTGAGAACTATAGCTCTGCGGGGGAACAGGGGTCTCTTACCAACGCTCAGCACCCTTAACAAACTGCAGTTCCCAGGATCCATACCACTTTAAACAGCTATGACTGTTTAAAGTGGTATGATGCTTCCTTAAAAATATAGTGCCAATGGGGAATCTCTCTAGATCAGGGGTCGGCAACCTAAGGCCCCCGGGCCCCCGAACCAAGCCGCCTGCTTGGCAAGTCCCTGCGCGCTGCACTAAACTGGCACAGCGTGGCGACTCGCTTCCGCGGCACTGGAAACCGTGTCTGAGCATGCGCAGATGCCGGAAATCGCATCTGCGCCGACACCGGAAATCACACCTGCGCGGACACAGATGCCGGAAATTGTGGGGGTGCGAGTGATCCAGGGCACAGAGGGATCTCTGCTGAAGTGAACCAGCCCAGGCGAGGTAAACCTTGCTGACCCATGCTCTAGATCTGCCAGGATCTGTGGGCAACTGCCCTGTGGTGTGAGCAACTTTAACAGCAGGTAGCAAATTCCCAGTGAAGCATTTTTGGGCCCTGCAATGACTCTGCCCTATGAATCCCCAAATTGTTCGGACCCAGGGCCTAGCAGTTTTCAGGCAGAATATAAAGAATATTTGTTATTGTTATTAGGCAGCATTCAGATTAGCAGGCCTATTAAAAGGAATGGACAAGGCGTTTACTCCGAGCAAAAGAGAGCTGAATTTATTATTGTCCTTATCCTGCCTTTCTTCTAAGAATTTGTCCAATCCGCTTTTAAAGCCATCCAAGGTGGAAGCCACCATTGCTTCCTGTGGGAGTGAGTTCCGTAGTTTAACGATGCGCCGCGTGAACTTTTCTTTTTTAACTGAGCAGCTCTGGTCCTGTTAGAAGCCCTAGAGTTGGCGTAACCTAGAAATTTAGCAGAGTAAAATATGCCGTCTCCCAAAATCGTTGCAGCACTATGAACTTAAGAACTGCTGCGCTGGATCAGATTACAGGCCCATCTAGTATTAGCACTTAGTACCCAGCAGTGGGCAGCCAAAAGCCCCTGGGAAGTTCAAAAACAGGGTATGATGGAGATGGCTGTCCCCTGCTGTTTGTCCCCAGCATCTGATAATTATGTTAGCCTGTAATGAAGGCAAACCGCTCAGCAGTCTCCTCAACAAAGAAAATTGGCGTGTAATTAACAGGCATTCAAGTGGGTTTCGTTTCCAGACAAAGAAGCAGCAAACCACCAGCCACATTTTCTCGTATTCATTAAAGGCATTTATCCCCACATACCAAAAAGGTTGGGGAGGGGGGGATTGAATGCAAAAGAGGAAGCACAGATTTCGGCTATTGTTGCTTGCTCCATTGAGTTCTGAAAAGCTTTTGACTCCATCTGGCCTCCTGAACCAAACCTTAAATTGCTACCATGTGGAGTCTGAGGCGAACATATGACCTTATCAAATCCAATCTCTCAGTATGATTAAAGAACAAACAAACTGGTGCTTTGGATTGAGGGAGAAGAATAAATCAGGGGTGTAACGCCAGCTTAGTCCCAGCCCCGCTTTTTCAACCTGCGTATCAACAAACCACAATCTTTTTTTTTCTTCCTTCCTTCCTTTCTTTGGCTTATCTTTAATAGAAAAATAAAGGAACCATATGGACTGAACTGGATGATGGGCGTCCAGCCGGTTCTGGGCACTTGCAAGCTCTGCTGATCACCTTAAGAAAGCAGCAGATGAAGAGAGAGGCTGATTTGACGTAGCACTGGATGGAGCTGCTCACAGGAGCAGATTGCTGCAAACATGTTGCTCTGCTGCAGAGACAGCTGCACTGGGTGGTCTTTTCCTACTGGGCCAGGTTCAAGGTCCTTCTGCTAATTATGCACAGAGCGCTAAACAACAACTTGGGCTCACGGTAACTTGAGAACCACCTGATCCCTTGTGCTCCACTCTCCATCCCTGAGATCCACTGAGGGGGCACTTCTGGTGGTTCCCCAAGCTCCTGAGACACAACACCCTTTGTGAGGGGCCACCCTTTTGGGGCAGCAGGCCCTGCAATAGCTGCCAAGTACCCCGTTTTCTCCGGGAAACCCCCGTTTTTACTTACATTTTCCTGGTGGTCCCCCGTATCACATCATCTCCCGTTTTTCTCCGTTATTTTCTCCTGCCGGTGGCCATTTACTCTGTCTTTTGATTTGCCCTTCTATGGGCACAAAAATGGCCACCACCGGCTTCAAAAGTAGCTTCTACGCATGACCGGAAGTGCGTTGACGCAACTTCTGGTGTCGGGCCGCCCATCTATGGGCACAAAAAATGGCCACCGACACCGGAAGTCGCGTCAACGCACTTCCGGTCATGCGTAGGATCCTGTTCTCGCAGTGGCTGACCAAATACTCATGGGAAGCCTGCAAGGAGGACCTGAGCACATTCCCAGCCACGGCCATTCAGAGCTTAGCTTCCAAGTATCCCGTTTTTCGCGGGAAACCCCTGGATTTTAATCTGTTTCCCGCTGTTCTCCCGAATGGAGAAAAATCCCGGAAATCCCCCGGATTTCCTATCTGCCATGGAGCCTCCATTTTGGGTGCTGCTCTGCCCATGTGTGGGTACCAGAAATAGGGCAGAGCGGCATTGGAAGTCGCTTCTACGTATGCCCGGCGGCCATCTTGGTGGTGGCCGCATGGCCACCGACACCGGAAGTCGCGTCAACGCACTTCCGGTCATGCGTAGGATCCTGTTCTCGCAGTGGCTGACCAAATACTCATGGGAAGCCTGCAAGGAGGCATGCGTAGAAGCAACTTCCAATGCCGCTCTGCCCTATTTCCGGTGCCCACACATGGGCAGAGCAGCACCGGAAGTTGCTTCTATGCAACTTTCGGTGCTGCGCCACTGGTGATCCCGCATTTTTCAGCGGGAGACTTGGCAAGTATGATTCAGAGGCATATATTGCCACTGAGAGTGGAGGTTGTGCCACTCGGATAACATTATGTTGTGCAGGCAGCACACAGCCATGAGTTTTCAAAGAGAATTTAAAGCATGGTATAACAACACCACGAGAAAATTCAATATACAAATCCCACATCAACCTAGGGAGATAGGCAGCAATGACCACAATCCAAGAACCTGATCGATTGAACATGCTGAACAACTTCATTAAGGGTGAGTTTTTTTAAAAGATATATAAAAAAACACCTCAAGCAATTTCTGTTAAGACCGAGGGCACTAATATTCAACTCAGTCTTTCCACGATGCTAAAATTATCTTCAAAAGGTGTTCTTAAAATGTCAGAAGGCATTAAAAAGCTCGGGAGAACAAGGAAGCATTTGCCTTGCGTTGATAACAACGTCGGTGCCAGGCAAGGGGCTCTAGGGAAACGGATCCACAAGTGGGGCAGGTAGCACTGCTAAAAAAGTCCCCCTTCCTCATAGCCATCGCCTGCACTTCAGACTGAGGGAGCACCTGGGGAAAGGTCTCCGTGGATTTTAGGACAGGGGTGTGGCCATGGCTCAGTGGTACAGTGGTACAGCAACACCAGATCCAATCTCCGGCGTCCCCTGGGAGGGACTCCCTGTCTGAATCCCCGCAGAGCCCCTGCCAGTCAGTGCAAGCAATTCTGAGCTAAAGTAGGTGGACCAGTGGTCTGACTCATCAGTAGAAGGCAGCGTCCTAGGTTCCTATGGAGGTACATATGGCAGCAGGCAGTTCTAGACGAACTAGGGCTGTTTTCAGGAGCTGAAGTCAGGGAGTAGTCAGCGATGAAACAATACAGTAAATCACCCGACGTCAGGAAAGTGAGTTCTTTATTCAAATAAACAGAACAGCTCAGTCCTCGCAGTCTCAGCCACCCTTCCCAGTAGGTCTTGCCCCAATGACGCACTTGCGCTTTCTAAGACTCCTTTCCCAGCAGCCTAAGGCTCCTTCGCTTGGCCTTTCTTTGTTCCACCCTCTTCATTTCTCTGTATGTTCTGGGAGACCAGGGGAGAAGGGAGCTGGTCACAGCAGGAGGGAGAGACTCCCTGGATTCTTCAGCAGCCTCTTGACCCTTCTCCTTTCCAGCCTCTGCTTCTGCCCCTGCTTCTAGACTGCTCTCTGTCCCAGCTTCCTCCTGCTCACTAAACCCTGTTGCCCCTTCAGCTTCCGACGCCTCCTCCTCCCAGTCTGCTCCCTCTTCACCCTCTGGCCACCCATCGTCGTCCCACCACCAGTCCCCTGGCTCTGAGCCTTCTCCCCCTCCCAGGGGTTCCCCAGCTGGTGCCTCCCACCACCCTTCTGCATCCAGCCAGCCCATGACACCCCAATCTAATTCAGAGCCTTTCTCAGCACTTCGGAGCGGCCGCAAACCTAAATCTAGAGCCTTGCGTAATCTTTTAACTGGGGCTCAAAAACCTAATGAAATATACAGTGGGGGGGGGAGAGGAGACACACGCAGGCAGCCTGCATGCTGCTGCTCTCTGCTGGGCCACATCCCCTCCTTTGACAGCTCCAAATCACTCCTCAATCAACTCTGGCCAAATCTTGGGTTGCAGACAAATCCTGGGTCAACCTCAGTTGGCCCGATTCAGTTCAGGATCTGTCAGCTGGAATAGGTGCACAGCCCTAATAGGTACATTTCTGCTGCCTCTACTTCAATGCCTGCCATTCTCCTGCTTTCTTAAGGTTCCTAGACATGGCTCCCCTTTGAAGGCAAACTCTTGCTAGCCCTTACTCTGCTACGATTCCCATAAGGCTGCCAGCTCTTGTGCTGTAGCAATTCCTTTGATCTGCAGCAATTTAAGTTTTAACTCTGATAATAGCGCAAGAGCAGGCCAGACCATTTGTTTCTTTAATTCTGGCCATCTGCTGATTCTACAGCAACCTGACGGTCAGGAATCCAACAGGTGACCTGAGACGGGAACAGCTTCACCTGCTGAATTTCCGCTTTCTGCGCGAGTGCTGAAACATCACAGGAGCTCTGTCAGATAAGAAAGCGGAGCTGCGCACAGAGATAATCGCCTCCCTTTTGCTATCAGCTCTTCCTGCCTTTGCCTCTGAAAAAAGGCCAGCATTTCAGACCGAGTTCTGGCCCTTATATGGGTCAGCTCAGCTATCAGTATTCTAAATAGGCCTCCAACTGGGATTTGAGGAGAGCGAGAGAGCGGCCACTGAATTCTAAGTCGCAGGGAAAATGCAAAGAGCCAGGCTGGGCTGCACCCTCACATTTCAAAGCCCTCTGGTGACATGTACTAGGGCAGGGGCCTCCAGGGAAGCAGCGTCCTTGCATCTGCTCCTGCTTAAAGTCAAGGTGAATGGTTTGGATGCTGATTTTCATTTGTAATGCCTACCAGTGACATGCCTGTCATTCAGAAGGACGGGCATCCCCACCATAGACTCCTTTTCGCTGGGGGCTGCTGGGTCACTCGCTTTCCAGGACAACCACAAACCTGCCTTTCCCACCTGCCTTGAAATCAAGAGCAAGGAACCATAGGAGCCTATTGTAGCTACTGTACTACCAACTTTACTGTATGCTTGTGAAACATGGACCACTTATAAACGGCATCTCCAACTCCTCGAAAGATTCCAACAACGGTATCTCCTAAACTTTTTACACATTTCTTGGGAAGACAGGAAAACTAATGTCAGTGTACTGGAAGACCAAGACCTGCTCATGGAAGACAATCTTACTTGGTTACTAGTGATCGAAGAAGAAGTGTAGCCTTATCAGCTACTAAGGGTCCTTTAAGTTGCGCCCAGGCAGGACAGAGATAGTCAATAATGACACCGGGGGTTGAATCCAGAGAAAGTTTAATTCTTAATTAATTAAGAGACTCTTGGTGGTTAAGCCTCATGACAAGAGCAAAGAAACACAAATTGCAAAGCTTCTTATACACTTCTTGGGCTCCTTTCCCCTTCCTCTGTAAATGTGCGCACGCAAGGGGGTCACAAGTACATATAAGGATCTTCCTGTGTCCGGTCCTGTGCATAAACACATGCTGACTCATGCCACCCCAGTAGCATCTTCCAGCAGCCTTGAGTGCCTGTTCTCTGTGTGTCAGACTGATAGCGTCAGACAAGACAGTCATCTGGCCTTGGTAGCTTAGCAGGGCATTCTGTCTGGCTTACCCTTTGGCACACAGAGAGGCAAAGAGAGCAATTGGGGGGATGGGGGTGGCTAAGCCATGCGCTCAGAATTATACAATGCAGACTATATGATCAGACTTAGCTCAATAACACAATTGGCAAATCTCTCCCTGAAGAAGAAGAAGAAGAAGAAGAAGAAGAAGAAGAAGAAGAAGAAGAAGAAGATAAATAAATAAATATCCTTCCAGTAGCACCTTAGAGACCAACTAAGTTTGTAATTGGTATGAGCTTTCGTGTGCATGCACACTTCTTCAGATACCAGTGTGCATGCACACGAAAGCTCATACCAATGACAAACTTAGTTGGTCTCTAAGGTGCTACTGGAAGGAATTTTTTTATTTTGTTTCGACTTTGTCAGACCAACACGGCTACCTACCGTACCTGTAACAACAACAAGAAGATGACCGAAAAACTGTATACAAAGCTAGTTGGATACTCCTTGGCTTCCTTTTCCTGCAAAACTCTCCCCCCCCCTGCCCCATACAACCATTTCTAGGCCTCTTACGTTCCTTCTCAACCATCAAACAGAATTCCATGTCCACTGAGCATGCTCTGTCCTCATTAGCCTGTTTTGGACAGTTTCCCTGTCCTTCTATTCAGCTCTTTTTTCTGTGTGCAGGCCCGTCCTAGCCATAGAGGCTAGTGGCGCGGAGAACCACGGCGCCGGGCGCTGGAGGAGAAGAGAAGAGAAGAAAGGTTTGGATTTGCTATCCCGCTTTTTCACTACCCGAAGGAGTCTCAAAGCGGCTAACAATCTCCTTTCCCCTCCTCCCCCACAACAGACACCCTGTGAGGTGGGTGGGGCTGAGAGACTTCAAAGAAGTGTGACTAGCCCAAGGTCACCCAGCAGTTGCATGTAGAGGAGTGGAGACGCGAACCCGGTTCCCCAGATTACGAGTCTACCGCTCTTAACCGCTACACCACACTGGAGGGCGCTAGAGGGCGCTGGAAGGGCGCCAAGTGAGCGCAGGGTTCTGGCGATCTGGCCAGGACTGCGCTCCACGAGCTGAGAGGCTGTGCCGCGTCTCTCTCCTTCTCCGAGGACTCCGCGCTGTGCCTCCTTCTCGTTACCCCAGCGCTGGGTTCCGCTCAGTCGAGCTTTGCCACCAGCGCGTGCACAGCGCCCAAGCAGCTGTGGCACTCCCTTGGAGAGGCTCTGGAGGGGGGCGCTGGAGGGACCTTAGCGCCAGGGTGCTGGATGGGCTTAAGACGGCCCTGTCTGTGTGTGCCTGTGTGTACACAGACAGACAGAAGTCTACCCACCCCCAGCTGCATCACAGTGTTTAATTTATCCATTAATGTCTATGCGCAGCTCTCTTGCTCTCTGCTCTGCCCCTGAGGATGTTTTTTAAAATGCTGCTCAGCAGGAAGCAGGAAATGACCTACCCAAATAATGAGACGACCCTTTCTAACCTTTCTATAACTACATTTCTCTGTCTGCGGTGTTCCAGCAACTCTTATCCCTCACCCCACCGCCCAGTTGCCAGGTTTATTTCTTCTTGATCTTTCAATAAGTGGTACCTCTACTTACGAATTAAATGCGTTCCGAATGCACATTTGTAAGTCGAAAAAATTTGCAAGTCAAATCCCATAGGAATGCTTTGGGAGAAAAAATTCGTAAGTAGAAGCAACCCTATCTAAAAATTCGTAAGTAGAAAAAATCCTATCTAAACCGCATCCAAGATGGCGGACGGAGCTCCATTCATAAGTAGAAACATTCGTAAGTAGAGTTATTCGTAAGTAGAGGTACCACTGTATTCCACAGCACCGAGTTCTTATGGGGCTGTGTTTTCGGAGGGAGCTCCCCTGCTTTAGGTTTTCTTGCTAAACCTTTTAAAAATATGGCCATGTACCTTGGGGTTACCCCCAGTCAGCTCCTGCCATTCTCATTTGTGGGTGTTGTGGCTTTGGCTGCACCACCCACAAATGAGAATGGAACTGAATTGGTATTAGTCTCTGGAGATTGACTATTTTGCTGTGTAAATGCGCCATAAGCTGAAAGCACATGGCCTCCTCCAGAGAATCCTGGGAGCTATAGTTTGTTAAGGGTGTTGGGAACTGTAGCTTTCTGAGGGGCAGACAGCACTCTATCTGAATGGGTGTTCTCCTTCCCCAAACAGTTTAATTTATGTTTAAAGTGGTACCTCGGGTTACAAACACTTCGGGTTACAAACTCCACTAACCCGGAGGTAGTAGAATCATAGAATCATAGAGTTGGAAGAGACCACAAGGGCCATCCAGTCCAACCCCCTGCCAAGCAGGAAACACCACCAAAGCATTCTTGACATATGCCTGTCAAGCCTCTGCTTAAAGACCTCCAAAGAAGGAGGCTCCACCACACTCCTTGGTAGCAAATTCCACTTCCGAACAGCTCTTACTGTCAGGAAGTTCTTCCTAATGTTTAGGTGGAATCTTCTTTCTTGTAGCTTGAATCCATTTGCTCTGTGTCCGCTTCTCTGGAGCAGCAGAAAACAACCTTTCACCCTCTTCTATATGACATCCTTTTGTATATTTGAACATGGCTATCATATCACCCCTTAACCTTCTCTTCTCCAGGCTAAACATACCCAGCTCCCTAAGCTGTTCCTCATAAGGCATCGTTTCCAGGCCTTTGACCATTTTGGTTGCCCTCTTCTGGACACGTTCCTCGGGTACGTAGTACCTCGGGTTGAGAACTTTACCTCAGGATGAGAATGGAAATCGCGTGCTGGTGGTGCGGTGACAGCGGAAGACCCCATTAGCGAAAGTGCGTCTCAGGTTAAGAATGGTTTCGGGTTAAGAATAGACCTCCAGAACGAATTAAGTTCGTAACCCGAGGCACCACTGTACGTGGTCATGCTTTCAGCTAAACAAGGAACAGAAAGCAGAGGAACTTGAAAAGCCCCGGAAAAGGATTGCAACAGCAAAAAGATGCTAGAGCAGGTGAAAAACAGATCCCTATCTTTGGCAACCAGCTAAGCCAGTAAAGGGGGGGGGGGAGAAAATTGGCACATCCTTAAATGTACACACAGCCAGTACTTTCCTGACTAGCTGATGAACGTGCTGTTGGAGACTTCCTCCCTCATAAAAGAGCCACTCAACAGAGCCAACTTCCCAATAAAGAACATTTTAAAATAATTGTTCAGCCACAAAATCCATACTGTTTTACTGTAAGGGCCACACTAGACATTATGCTAAATGCATCACTAGAAAGCACACCGTGTTTTTTTTAGAAAAACCAAAAGCAGAGGGAAAGGTTAAAACACCAGTGTCTACAGGATGAGGTGAAACCTCTCTCTCTCTCTCTCTCTTTCTCTCTCTCTCTCTCTCTCTCTCACACACACACACACACACACACAAACTGCCACGATCCCTTCACGTGTCTTGAAACCCAGACGTCCCCACGTGCTTGCTCCTCTACCTCATGCTCCTTCCGCGGCACTCCACGAGAGCGACCCATAACAACAACAACAGCACACAAACATGTGCGCGAGCATGTGCCCCGCCACCCCACCTTTACCTGGAACGGAGGCGCGTGCCCCATGGCCCAGTACGGGGTGGCCCCGGCTGGGCTGGGTCCTTGCAAAAGCCCTGGAGCCGGCGGGGTGGGGCTGGGGCTGGGTTGCCAGAGGGATCCTTGCACCACGGCGCCAGATAAGCTTAAGACGGCCCTGGGTAAAGGACCCCGGGTGGTTAAGTCCAGTCAAAGGCAACTATGGGGTTGTGGCGCTCATTTCGCTTTCAGGCCAAGGGAGCCGGTGCTTGTCCACAGACAGCTTTCCGGGTCATGTGGCCAGCAGGACTAAACCGCTTCTGGTGCAACAGGACCCTGTGACAGAAACCAGAGCACACGGAAATGCCGTTTACCTTCCTGCCACAGCGATGCCTATTTATCTACCTGCAGTGGTGTGCTAGGTTGGCAGTGGTGAAGTTCATGAGAGAGAGAGAGAGGATTTGAACCCAGGACCCTCCCTGGTCCTATAATACACCACCATCGTTCTTCTTGATACTGTATCAGGAGTGGGTGGCAAGTAGGGTTGCCCTATGCCAGGCATCCCCAAACTTCGGCCCTCCAGATGTTTTAGACTACAATTCCCATCATCCCTGACCACTGGTCCTCTTAGCTAGGGATCATGGGAGTTGTAGGCCAAAACATCTGGAGGGCCGCAGTTTGGGGATGCCTGCCCTATGCCCTGAGTTTCCAGGACATAGTAAGCAATGTCTGGATGGAAATCGCTTAAATGTCTGTGAAAATCTGGAAGTATGGCACTACCATGCTGGTAGTGTAGATTTTGGCGAATTCCGTTAAAAATAGCTCAAAGGCCTTTTTGCGAAATCTCAACAACTTTGGCAAAAAAATAAAAATCAACCCCTGCAGCAACAGCTGCAACGCTGGAGGCTTTTGCTTACAGCTCAGCCCTCATAAATATTCTTTTATGCTAGCTAAAAGAATGTTCCGCATCAGGTTTTCACCACAAACAAAGAGCCCTCTTTCCATCATAAAAGCATCACATGCTGAAACAAGGAAACAGCACAAAAACTCCATCCAAAATATAATCAAGCAACAACCCCCGGGCCAAATACGCCACAGCTCATGACAACTAACAGAGGCAACAAGTAGCAAGGGTGACCCTGTATCCTACTTTACGGGGGGCAGTCCTCCATTTTACCTCAGGGGACTATCCTCTATTTAAATACGGCAGTTACCGAGGTGTTTCCTGTAGCCTGTTTCTGATTTTAGGTTGCGAACTGCCCTGAGATCTATGGGTAAGGGTATACAAATCAAATAAATAAAAGTAAAATAAGAAATAATAGTTAAAGTAACTGTAAAGCGGGGCAAAGGATGGCTGTGACAACGACTGGCGTGAGGGCCTGAAACCTTCATGAACATTCCAGCTGCTCAGGGAACAAAACAGTTAGGATGTTCGCAACTCAGATTCTCTGAGGGAAGGGAGAGTTGTCACTTTGGCTGGCGTTAAACCACACAGCTTTGGACAGGGGCAGACTAAGGACTAGAAAGAGGTCCTAGAAAGGCAGGGAAACTATGGGGCAGGGAATACAATGGATATACAGAGAGCAGACAATGGATTGAGAGGCAGGAATTTGAGGGAAGCAGAGCACACACAATATGGCCAGGCAGTTCTGGGGGTCCAGCAACTTAGCTGGGCCCGGCCACCTGCTACTGCCCCAACCATTCAGTTCAAATTTACAGAGGGGCAGCAGCCACAGGCAGGCAGAAACCCACCATTTTGACATTCCCACTGTGCCTCAGAGCAATGCTACCCTGCGGGCATTGTGGGAATGTCAAAATAGCTGGCGCTCACATGGGCCCCTCTCAGAATGTGGTGGTTTGCAACCTGGTGGGGTGGCGGCAGTGATAAGTCCGCCAATTGAGGGTGTACTGGAAGCAAGGTGGGGAAGATCGACTTGCCCAGGGAGGTCCTCACACCTGGAGGAGTCCTTGGAGGAAAGGGTCGGTTGAAAACAAAGAAGGCTTGAGGGAAAAGGTCAAAGCGAAGAGGGATCTGAGGTAATTTCAACACACGCACTTGGGCCTAGCCGCTCGATATCCTTCGGCTGCAGGCTTCTCGGCAATATTTTAACTGCTGAATAAATAATAAGAGACGCTAACAATGTCAAAGACACAGGAACACAACGAGAAACGGTTGTTTGAGCAGACGTTTAATGTGTGATGCAAACTGGGAGAAGTGTCTGGAAGGAACCAGCCTTCAGCTGTTCATTCATATGCATCCCACAGGGAATTCAGCGAGACAGAATTCCAGCTCCATGCGCAGATGTGGGGAAGCCGAGAAGGGGAACAGAGGTTCTTACCTTCGGAGGTGTTCACGTGAAGCGCCCCGTCGCCAGGTAGTGGTGTCGTCAGCGCCAGCAAGCTCAGCACTAGGAGAAGCGGCATCTGAGGACAGGAAGAGAGGAATATGACCTTAGGAACGGTCATCGTACCTTGGTTGTCAAACTCAATCGTACCTTGGTTGTCAAACGCCTTGGTACTCAGACGTTTTGGCTCCTGAATGCCGCAAACCCGGAAGTGAGTGTTCCAGTTTGCAACTTTTTTTGGAAGCCAAATGTCCGACATGGCTTACGCAACTTCCGATTGAATGCAGGAAGCTCCTGCAGCCAATCGGAAGCCGCGCCTTGGTTTTTGAACTGTTCCGGGAATCGAACGGACTCCTGGAATGGATTAAGTTCAACAACCAAGGTACCACTGTATATATATTTCCTGTACTGCTCCAATGCTGGAGATGTTGCCACTCAGAGCAGGTATGGGGACTTCTAGGTGCAATCCTGCTTCTCCCTCACACATTCACTGAATGTGGAAGGGCATTCATTGGAACATCCATTTGAAGTCAGAACATCCATCCCATCTAGCTGGTGTTGTTAGCTCTCCCCAGCAACAGCTTTTTACAAATATCTTTCCCAGCATGGTGACCATGTTGAGCAATGGCAGCGGGGACTAAGCATGGGGACATAACACAGATGTGCTCATCTATTTCCACAACCTTAAGGGGCAAGGCCATAGCTCAGCGGTAGAGCATCTCCTCTGCAGGCAGAAGAATGCCGGTTCAATCCCTGGTATTCTCAGGTAGGGCTGAGAGAGACCCCTGTCTGAAACCCTGGAAAGCTACTCAGTGTAGACAATATTGAGCCCAGATGGGCCAAGGATCTCGTCCAGTATATCGCAGTTTTCTATCCTATGCTCCTGTGCTCAGGGTGCAAATTCTCTGGTGGCCAAAGTGATACCAAATTCTGCATTTGTACAGTGAGATTGTAGCATGACAAAATACAAGCGACCCTGTTTGTAATCTCAGCAATATCCCACATTTTCCAAGTTGCCATCTTCCTGAAAACTCTGACCTTCTGGTAGCTGAACGCATGGCTCGACAGCATACTCCGTGCATATGATGTGATTTCCTAACAAAAAGCAGTAAGAAGGTAATCCTTTTCTTTTAAACGTTAAATACTATTTTCTATTTCCTTTCATTTTAATTTCACAACACCTTGATTCCATAGTGCACAACAATAGGAGAGACCTGATTAAATCCATCGATTTAACTCCCCTCCCCTTCTGCTCATATCATGATTTAATTTTGCCTTAAGGACCTCGTCTTGTGCTTTATTTATCTATTCCTTAATAACTAGGATTTTTTTTAAATAACCACTATCTGGCACACACAATCCTGACAGCTGTTATCATAAAAGAGGCTAGTTCTTTCCCTGCAAGAACATAAGCACCATCTTAAGTGCATATTAATAAATCCAAGAATCTTTTCAATTTTCATTATTTATTTCCCAGCAGCGCTTCTTTGTTAGTCGACCATCTACATTATAAATGGAACAAATCTCCTTTGTGTGTGTTTCTGTACTTACAGCCCCTTGAAACTGTTATTCCCACTTACGATATGCAATATGTATGGTGTACTGTACCATCTGGACAACATTGTGAAGTGGTTCCCCCCCCTTTATCCATATTCAGTGAAAAGCAGTGCCCAATTCCTCAAAAAGATTACCACGCATGCATAGGTAGCTTTCCAGATATGGCTGGTTTGCCAGCTACAGCTTGCTTTTGAACAGAGATGACTTGGCCGCTGCCCTTGAAGAGCTATCCTAGTTGTTGTTTAGTTGTTTAGTCGTGTCCGACTCTTCGTGACCCCATGGACCATAGCATGCCAGGTACTCCTGTCTTCCACTGCCTCCCGCAGTTTGGGCAAACTCATGTTCGTAGCTTCGAGAACACTGTCCAACCATCTCGTCCTCCGTCGTCCCCTTCTCCTAGAGCCCTCAATCTTTCCCAACATCAGGGTCTTTTCCAGGGAGTCTTCTCTTCTCATGAGGTGGCCAAAGTATTGGAGCCTCAGCATCAGGATATGTCCTTCCCATGTGGTGGGCCGGATTATATTTTGAAATAAATATGAACAAATTCCTATGCCCCACAAATAACCCAGAGATGCATTTTAAATAAAAGCACACATTCTACTCGTGCAAAAACACCAGGCAGGCCCCACAAATAACCCAGAGATGCATATAAAATAAAAGGACACATACTACTCATGTAGAAATACACTGATTTCCACACCATCCATGAGCCGGATTGAGAAGGCAATTGGGCCGCATCTGGCCCACGGGCCTGAGGTTGCCTACCCCTGTCTATGGAGTCTGCACATTTTCTACCACTTTTTGCACCTTTCGCCCACATGTTCATGTGCTTGTCCAAATCTGCATTCATACATGTAGGAAAAACGATTCTTCTTTAACAAAGTGGAAAGGGAGACAGACTTTTTAAAAATTTCCTTCCAGCAGCACCTTAAAGACCAACTAAGTTTATTATTTTGGTATGCGCTTTCGTGTGCATACACACTTCTTCAGATTAAAAAAAAAAACTTCAAACAGAGGAGTGCTTACTGCCAAGACAGCTGGTGGGAGCTGGTAGTTCAACAGTATTTAGAGGGCCACAGGTTCTGTAGAATCATATTATGGTAGAGTTGGAAGTAACCCTCGAGGGTCATGTAGTACAAACAGGAATCTCAAATTCTCGCACCACTCATTTTTCCTCTTGGTTTTTGAAATATACTCGGAGTCGAGAGTGAATTTCATGCTCTTTATTCAGCTCATAGTCATCAAGGAGAAGAGGAGAAGAATGGCTCTTTTCCCAAAACCATCTGCTTATATACATTATTTACACAATGGGCCTTGCGTGATTGGCTACTTCAGGGCTACACCTGTGGGCCAATCAGGTTGTGGATTGACTTCTGCCTGCAACCTGATTGGCTGCTCCTACAGGCCAATCAGGTTGCAGATTGACTTCTGCCAGCAGCCTGATTGGCTGCTCCTGCAGGCCAATCAGGTTGCGGATTCACTTCCACCTGGAGTTGGATTGGGTAGCTCCTGTGGACCAATCAGACTGCTGATTCTGAATCCTATTGTTCTAGGATTCAGCTCAGTACATAACAGTTTTGTTGTATGCAAATGCCGTTATCCTCAAACAAGTCTTTCGTACCTTTAGATCACAAGAGGACAGGGCAGAAAAGCAGTGAAGAGGGTGCTTAGCCCTTTCTCCACAGGTGATGTTTACACTTCAACACACATGACCTCCCCCACCCCACCACGCATTTGGCTTTCCAGATCTCCACACCCATGTTCTTCTGCGAAACGGTTACTATCCCATCTCTTGCGTAGATGGTTCTGTAATAAGATGACCAGCTGGCCACTTACGTGCTGCTGCCAAGGGTGGGAAAAAAGGAAAAGAAATGCGTGGCTAAAAACGAGAATGCAGATTTGCCTGAAATTTGCATTTGTAGGTGCAAAGCTAGATAGGACTGCTCCAATTTAAGCTGGAAGGTAACACATCTGCCACAATAGTGGGGGACGATGGTGAGCAGGTGGCCTGTGTGTCTGGTCTGCCCGCTGCCTGGGCTCTCACTGTTGACGGGCAGCCTCGGGGCCCCTCTTGTTCTCCTTTCTTCATATTATTAAAAACAACACAAGAACATAAAAAGACTGGATCAGGCCAACGGCCCCTCTTGTCCAGCATCCTGTTCTCACAATGGCCAACCAGATGCCTTGTGGGAAATCTGCCAAGCAAGGACCCAAACACAACAGCACTCCCTCCTCCCGCAGCTTCCAGCAAATGGTATTTAGAAGGATTATCAGCTCCAACGGCGGAGGTCTTTATCTTTATAAAGTGGACCACTTTCCAGAAAAAAGGCTCCTTCAAAGAGAGGACCGCCTTCCGTTAAGTAGGACATGATGATGCAGGCACCTTTTCAATGCAATCTGCTCTCGCTCTCTCATAGACACACACACACACACACACACACACACACACACACACGTCGCTAATTCTGAGCCAAGGCTGCCCAGACACGTCTCCCAGCACAGACAGTGGCTATTTATATGATCATCTATTGACAGAGCACTAAGGGAAGGGTGGGGGGGGGGAGAGGTGAGATGGGCCCCACACAATGAATGAGCTGGGAGCAGAAGGCAGGCAGGGGCAAACTCTCCACGGCCACGAATAGGACCTCTTAATCGCCAATCACGTCATTGTTCCTAAAGACGTTCTATTCCGTGAAACAATAAGAGAGGCGAGAGGAGAAACAAGCATGACGCAGACAGACGCAGCACTTGTTATTGAACACAGTCTGGAAATTAAAAAGCGATGAGAGCACGTGGAATAGCAATGCGGGAGGAGAAAGGCGCTGTTGCCTCCTAGTGGATGTTCCTGTTAATTGTTGCATTTATTTTTTTAATAAAAAATATTCCTTGCATCTGCTCCCCTCGTGTGGTCATTATGTATCATTGCGAGTACACATAGGATAGGTTTAGAATCATAGAGTTGGAAGAGACCACAAGGGCCATCCAGTACAACCCCCTGCCAAGCAGGAAACACCATCAAAGCATTCTTGACATATGCCTGTCAAGCCTCTGCTTAAAGACCTCCAAAGAAGGAGACTCCACCACACTCCTTGGGAGCAAATTCCACTGCTGAACAGCTCTTACTGTCAGGAGGTTCTTCCTAATGTTTACGGTAGGTGGAATCTTCTTTATTGTAGTTTGAATCCATTGCTCCCTGTCCGCTTCTCTGGAGCAGCAGAAAACAACCTTTCTCCCTCCTCTATATGACATCCTTTTATATATTTGAACATGGCTATCATATCACCCCTTAACCTTCTCTTCTCCAGGCTAAACATACCCAGCTCCCTAAGCCGTTCCTCATAAGACATCGTTTCCAGGCCTTTGACCATTTTGGTTGCCCTCTTCTGGACACGTTCCAGCTTGTCAGTATCCTTCTTGAACTGTGGTGCCCAGAACTGGACACAGTACTCCAGGTGAGGTCTGACCAGAGCAGAATACAGTGGTACTATTACTTCCCTTGATCTAGATGCTATACTCCTATTGATGCAGCCCAGAATTGCATTGGCTTTTTGAGCTGCTGCATCACACTGTTGACTCATGTCAAGTTTGTGGTCTACCAACACTCCTAGATCCTTTTCACATGTACTGCTCTCAAGCCAGGTGTCTCCCATCCTGTATTTGTGCCTTTCATCCCCCCCCCAAGTGTAGTACTTTACATTTCTCCTTGTTAAAATTCATCTTGTTTGCTTTGGCCCAGTTGTCTAATCTGTTAAGGTCATTTTGAAGTGTGATCGTGTCCTCTGGGGTATTAGCCACCCCCATCCAATTTGGTGTCATCTGCAAATTTGCTCAGGATGCCATAAGTTTGATTTGGTTTAAATCAAAAAACAAAAACCAGCGCCTGTTTTTTCCAGCACTTTCGCTAGTCGCCGGCTTGTGCGACACAGTATACCGAAGCTCAGCTCGGCTCAGAGATGCCTTCCTTCCTTTACTTAAGAGAGAAGTTCCTGCATTGCAGAGGGTTGGACTAGATGACCCTTGGGACCCACCCCAACTTTACAATTCTATGATTCTATGAAGGAAGAGCAAGACCTGGCCTGGTAAGTTCCCCTCGCCCCACCCTTTACCCCTGACATTGAGGTCTGCGATTGCACCACCTACCCATCAGGCTTGTGTAGTTCAGCAGGGGGACAATATTATCACAGTACCCATCGTCTGATAGGCAGTGCATACTTTCAGAAACTTTTAGAGGAGGAACAAAAAAGAGGTGGTCAGCCCAGTCTAACTCTACCTCTAGAATTGATCCATGCCAGGGGGCAGATGGGAATGCAGATCTTATTGGAACACTCAGGAGAGAGAGAAGCGCATGATTAAACCATGGGACTCACTCCCACTGGATGGCCACCTATTTAAAAGAGGGTTGGACCAATTAATAAAGGACAGGCTCATCAACAGCTACCGATGGATATGCTCTGCCTCCACAATCAGAGACAGGAATGCTTCTGAATAACAATAATAATGAATAAATTTTTATTTATACCCCGCCCTCCCCAGTCCAAACCGGGCTCAGGGCGCCTGACACCAATAAAATTACAATAAGACGGAAAAGAAAGAAAAACAATTAATTAAAATACGGGTTAAAATAAAGTTTAAATTTAAAATTTTAAAATGCAGCCTCATTTTAAAGTAGCCCAGATCAAAACCATAAGGGAGAAAAACATAGGGGTCAGACTGAGTCCAGCCCAAAGGCCAGGCGGAACAGTTCTGTCTTGCAGGCCCTGTGGAAAGATGTCAAATCCCGCAGGGCCCTGGTCTCCTGTGAGAGAGCGTTCCACCAAGTCAGGGCCAGTACTGAAAAGGCCCTGGCCCTAGTTGAGACCAGTCTAACCACCTTATGGCTCGGGACCTTAAGGTCCTCCGCGGGGCATACCAGGAGAGGCGGTCCCGTAGGTATGAGGGTCCTAAGCCGCATAAAGGTAAAAACCAGCACCTTAAACCTGACCCTGTACTCCACCAGGAGCCAGTGCAGCTGGTAAAGCACTGGATGAATGTGGTCCCGCTGCAGGGACCCCGTAAGGAGCCTCGCCGCGGCATTCTGCACCCGCTGGAGTTTCTGGGTCAGCTTCAAGGGCAGCCCCACGTAAAGCGAGTTACAATAATCAAGCCTGGAGGTGACCGTCGCATGGATCCATAGCTGCCAAGTTATCCCTTTTTTAAAGGGATTTTCCCTTATGCTGAATAGGCTTCCTCGCGAGAAAAGGGAAAACTTGGCAGCTATGCATGGATCACTGTGGCCAGATCAGGGCGAGAAAGGTAAGGGACCAACTGCTTAATACGGCGGAGGTGGAAAAATCCCACCTTAGCTGTGGATGCAACCTGCGCCTCCATGGAAAGGGAGGCGTCGAAGGTTACACCAGTTGCTGGAAAGCACAGGAGGGGATAGTGCAGCTCCTGTGTTCGAATCCTGAATGCTGGCAACCCACAGGTAAGCCACAGTGAGAGCAGGATGCTGGACTAGACAGGCTGCTGGCCTGATCCAGCAGGTTCCACTTTTGTGGAGACCACAGGAAAGCATATATGCACCATATTTGCACCCAGATCAGATGTGCAATTCTGACCCACATTTGAATGCCCATTGACAGATTGACAGTTCATGACGTGGCCTGGCATGTGGCCTGCATCATGCACACAAATCTTAGCTGCATTCAAGAAGGAGCATCCGCTTATTTGGAGCAATGGCAGCAATGGAATTTTGGGAGGGGTTTCCTACCACTCTTATCAATGGCTGTTTTGGCATGATGCAAAAATGGAACTTCCATGTTCCGAGGTAGTGTACCACTGATGCCACTGACTACCAGTTGCTCGGGAAGAACAGTGGTAGAGGGCTACAGCTTTGATCCCCAGCTTGGGGGCTTCCTAGAGGCATCTGGTTGGCCATGGTGGGGAGCAGGAGATTGGACTTGTTAGACTTGTTTGTGTGGCAGCACCTACACTTTGGAACTCCCTGCCTCTTGACATCAGGCAGGCGCCTTCGCTGTACTCTTTTCTGCATTCTTGTTTTTAGGCAGGCCCTGTTTTCAGAATATAATTTCTGAGATGTTTCATCCCCCCCCCCTCTCTCTCACACACACAGGAAAAAAGAAGGCAGCTTGGCAGAATTTTCTCTGAATATTCCTCTCTGTTTTTTGGTAGGTAGATGCCATTCTCCACTGCATGCCCTGAAACACTGCCAGGTCCAAGGTACTGAGGAGGATGCCAAATGGTGTCCAGGCTGCCCACTTAGATGCTGCTGCTGCTGTCCCTCGCAGCTGCAGCAAAACAAAAACCAAACCCAAATTTCTATCCCTGCTGGGGAAATTCATTGATCAACCACAATAGTTGGTAGAGCATGAGGATCCTAATTTCAGGTAGTGGGTTTGAACCGCATGTTGGGAGTTGGACTAGATCAGGGGTCAGCAAACCTTTTCAGCAGGGGGCCGGTCCCCTGTCCCTCAGACCTTGTGGGGGGCTGGACTATATTTTGAAAATATATATGAATGAATTCCTATGCCCCACAAATAACCCAGAGATGCATTTTAAATAAAAGGACACATTCTACTCATGTAAAAACACCAGGCAAGCCCCACAAATAACCCAGAGATGCATTTTAAATAAAAGAACACATTCTACTCATGTAAAAACATGCTGATTCCCAGACCGTCCGTGGGCCGGATTTAGAAGGTGATTGGGCCGCATCCGGCCCCCAGGCCTCAGTTTGGGGACCCCTGAACTAGATGGCCCTTGTGATCCCTTTCCACCTTACAATTCTCTGATTCTATGAATTAATGATTCCCCCCAATCTCTCGACTCACAAATAGGGCTGAGAATTTCAATAGGCTGTTCATGCACTCTTCTAAAATGTAAGCATATTAAATGGAAATCACCCTGATTTACCCAAGGGTTATGGTCAGTTTACTAACACATCCGACCTGGGAATTCAGGTTACTACAGAGCATGTGGGTTTATTTATTTAGCAAGATCCAAATATAAGATATCTAAGGGCTTTCCCATAAAACAGTATAAAATATTCATTCAAACTAGCAATAAAAGCAGACTCTGAAAAACGAAAGTACAATAAAATCATCAAAATACAGATAAACCAACGGAGTACAAAAACAAATGTGCGTGATGAAATTACATAATAAATGCATAATAAAAAAGTAGAATACCGCAGGCAGAAAATAATTTTCTGCCATGTCACAGGGAAGAGGAGAGGGCCCCCCCCAGCCCGGTTTCTTATCTATTACTGCCTAGCAGACTGAAGTAATGACACCTTCACTCCTCCAGATGTTTTTAGACTCCAACTCCCATCAGCCCTAGCCAGCATCCATCATAGGTCCAGGATGATGGAGCTATTGTATGTAGAGCTGCTCTAACTAACCGAGCTATACAACATTGCTGGGGAAAGAGCAGAAGCCATCACACACCCCTTCTTTCAGTTGTGAGGAATCTGTGGCTCTCTGTGGTTGGGGAACTACAATTCCCATAAACTCTGATCGTTGGCTATGCTTGCTAGTGCTGATGGGAGTTAGAGTCCCACAACATTTGGCGAGCCAAAGGCTTCTGCCACCTGCCTTTCATCCAGAGTAATTTCTTGGACCTTTAACTGGTATGCTACAATAACAGCATGGGACCCAGGTGGCGCTGTGGTTAAACCACTGAGCCTAGGGCTTGCTGATCAGAAGGTCGGCGGTTCGAATCCCTGTGACGGGGATAAATAGGAACCGCTACAGCGGGAAGGTAAACGGCGTTTCCATGTGCTGCTCTGGTTTGTCAGAAGCAGCTTTGTCATGCTGGCCACATGACCTGGAAGCTATACGCCGGCTCCCTCGGCCAATAATGCGAGATGAGCGCGCAACCCCAGAGTCGGTCACGACTGGACCTAATGGTCAGGGGTCCCTTTACCTTTACAATAACAGCAGAGGGCAGCAAATGCACACATTCTGTCTCTGTCTGTGTGCTGTATCTGAAAGGCAGAGGCAGAGGCAGGCTGGCCCAAAATGAAGTGATTTTGACCAATCATCAACAAGCTTTTGTGAGCCTGGGGCCACATTTGGAAACCTAAGAAACTCTCAGAGGCATCACACAATGCCAATCCAATAGAAGAAAAACAGTTGATCCCGAAACAGGTAAAACACCAAACACCGCCCCCCCCCAAAACACAGATAAAATAAACAGGCACCCCAACACCCCCAAAACAGGAGGAAACCACCCCAAACTAGCAATAAAAATTGTTAGGTAATACAAATACCTCCCGCCCCCACTGCCAAAGAAAGAAACACAAGCGAACCAAAAGCAGGCAATATCCACAATTACTCAGTTGGCAGAATGGACACAACCAAACAGAAAGGAAGCAGGCAAAATAGCCCCTAAAAATTCAGGCCACCCCCACCTCCAACAAAATGAAAAGCAGGCAAAATACCCTCACACACAAATACCCCCAACTAGACACCTAATAATAATAATAATAATAATAATAATAATAATAATTTATACCCCACCCATCTGGCTGGGTTTCCCCAGCCACTCTGGGCGGGTCCCAACAGAATATTAAAAACACGATAAAACATCAAACATTCAAAACTTCCTTAAACAGGGTTGCCTTCAGATGTCGGCAAAAAGTCAGGTGGTTGTTTATATCCTTGACATCTGATGGGAGGGCGTTCCACAGGGTGGAACCCCACATCCAAAAACACCCCTCCAAATTTATGCATAACACTCCCAAACAACAACAGGAAGAGATAATGGAGGCAGAACAACCCTACCCAAACAGTAAAGAAATAAAATAATTCAGGCAAACTAGTAGTAGAAATAACTATAATACAAAATGGCAGCAAACAAAAGCAGGCAAGACGCACTCAAAGATAAAATATTCAGGGAACACATCCTCGAAACGTACTGGGTACAAAACTGAATGATCATTAATTTGTTATTTAATGATTGCGTTTATATGCCACCATTTCCTCCACGGAGCTCAAGGTCGTTTATATGGTTCTACTCTTCCTCATTTAATCCCCACAACAATCCTGTGAGGTGGGTTAGGCTGAGAGGCAGTGACTGGCCCAAGGTCACCCACCGAACTTCATGGCCGAGCGGGGATTTGAACCCTGGTCTCCCAAGGTCCTAGTCTGGCTCTCTAACCACTGCATCACACTGGTTCATCAACTAGTGTAGGGAGTTACATTTCATTATTACCATTGTATTTCCATGCTGCCTTCAGTAGCCCCAACTAGGGTTGCCAGACTCAATAGAGGACAGGACTTTTGTGCCTTTAATTGCCCTGCTCTCTTTTGAGTCTGGAAACCTTAAAGAGAAACCAGCAGACCCTTTGCTTGGAAATTAAACAAAGGGTCTGCTAGTTTCTCTTTAAGGTTTCCAGACTCAAAAGAGAGCAGGGCAACTAAAGGCACAGAAGTCCTGTCCTCTATTGAGTCTGGCAACCCTAGCCCCAACACAGCTTCATCTGGGTGATATAGAGCAGGGATGTCCAACCGGGTCAATCCCCCCGGTTGCTAGCGGTTGATCACGGTTGATTGCTGGGGGGAAAGAACATCTGGCCCCCTCCCCTCGCTTTGTCCTTTTGCATGATTGCATAAATGGAATACGGACTTATTGCTGTGTGGTTTATTGTTTGCTGACTTTGCTGAACGACTTGAATAGAAGAGACGAAACAAAAAATAAAAATGAAATCCTTCCAGTAGCACCTTAGAGACCAACTAAGTTTGTCATTGGTATGAGCTTTCGTGTGCATGCACACTTCTCCAGATACATTGAAACAGAAGTCACCAGACCCGTATGTATGTATGTATGTATGTATGTATGTATGTATGTATGTATGTAGAATAGAACAGAATAATTTATTGGCCAAGTATCAACCATACTTGGAATTTTGCTTCGACTACATTGCAATGTAAAGAAAAAACGTACCTCATACAAACACTATTCCCCTCCCAATACAACAGCACAGAAAAGACCCTATACCACCCCTTCCGCCCACAACTACAGATTCAACAATTTGATGGCACAAGGAAAAAAGCTATTCCTGTGCCTAGACCAGGGGTCCCCAAACTAAGGCCCGGGGGTCGGATGCGGCCCAATCACCTTCTAAATCCCACGGACGGTCCGGGAATCAGCATGTTTTTACATGAGTAGAATGTGTTCTTTTATTTAAAATGCACCTCTGGGTTATTTGTGGGGCCTGCATGGTGTTTTTACATGAGTAGAATGTGTCCTTTTATTTAAAATGCATCTCTGGGTTATTTGTGGGGCCTGCCTGGTGTTTTTACATGAGTAGAATGTGTCCTTTTATTTAAAATGCATCTCTGGGTTATTTGTGGGGCATATGAATTCATAAGGTCTGAGGGACAGGGGACCGGCCCCCTGCTGAAAAAGTTTGCTGACCCCTGGCCTAGACGTTTTTGTATATAGAGTCCTGTACCGACGTCCGGATGGGAGTAAATCAAACAGGTTGCCTGGCCTCCTAAAGAAGCTCAACAACCCCCTCCCAATGGGTAGTTCACTGCCAGTTTTTTATTCTGAGAGTAGATCGCAGCCTCTTGGGAGTTGGACATCCCTGATATAGAGCAACCCTGGTCTCGGGAGGGCAGCTCCAACCCACCCCAGCAGCTGTGACTGACTGCCTGTCTTGTCTTTAAAAGGCAGGATAACATAAGAATAGGCCTGCTGGGTTACGCCCATCAGGTCTAGCTTCCTGTTCTCACAGTGGACAAAACAAGATGCTTCAGGGAAGCGGGACGTGGCTCCTCCCCCCCCCTTTGGACCCTCGCAACAACCCTGCAAGGTAGCCTAGCCTAAGAGAGGATGACTGATCCAAAGTCACCCGGCAAACTTCATGGCTGACTGGGGATTTGAACCTGGAGCCACCCCTGTCCTAGCCCGGCACTCTGCAATCACCACACCACACTCTTAAGACCTGGTTCTCAGCTTGAAATAATTTTATAGGATTTCTTGTTTTGTGAGCTGCTCTGGACTTTTTGGGGGTGGGGTGGGGTGGGGTGGGGAGTGGAATGGGAACCCTCAAAATAAGAATAAAGAATAGAAATTTATTTATGTATGCTACTCTAGCAGCTGTGGGATGAAGGGATGCAGGTGGCGCTGTGGGTTAAACCACAGAGCCTAGGGCTTGCTGATCAGAAGGTCGGAGGTTCGAATCCCTGCGACGGGGTGAGCTCCCGTTCCTTGGTCCCAGCTCCTGCCAACCTAGCAGTTCAAAAGCACGTCAAAGTGCAAGTAGATAAATAGGGACCGCTACAGCGGGAAGGTAAACGGCGTTTCTGCGTGCTGCTCTGGTTTGCCAGAAGCGGCTTTGTCATGTTGGCCACATGACCTGGAAGCTGTACGCCAGCTCCCTCGGCCAATAATGCGAGATGAGCGCGCAACCCCAGAGTCGGTCACGAGCTGGACCTAATGGTCAGGGGTCCCTTTACCTTTACTACAGCAGCTAGATTGCTACTTGCCCCAAAGTGGAAAGAAGCAGAAGTCCCAGCAAAAGGAAGAATAGATACAATAACTTATGGAATATGCAGACATGGCGAAACTTACTGGAAGAATAAGAAATCAAGATAACAAACCTTTTTTATTATAAAAGAATATTGAATATTTACAGATAAATTGCTAACAGAAAGGAACATTGGCAGGATTATTGTAATAACCTGCAGTTTCATAAGAGTATATATTTAAAGTAGATGAATAAATGGGCAAATTAAATGAAGTTGGATATGCGGGAGATATTAAAAAAGCAAATTTAAGGAACCGCAGAAAGAGGGGGAAGGAAGTCAAGTTTTGAAATGTCAAAATGATTGTAAAACTAATGCAATGTATAAACCTGAAAAGTATAAATAAAAACTTAAAATGAAATAATAATAAAGGGAAACAAAAACCTGATGGAAGACCAAGGGCGTTGGTGTGGTTACAACACGCAAACATTCAGTCACACTGGCTCTCATCCAAAATCCCTCGTGTATATTGGCTAACAACACGAGAGCCAGGCTGGGAACAGCCAATACTTTTTCAGAGAGTTGGAGATGGTGCAAGAGAGATATTTGGGTGCAAGAGGAGCCCTGGGGGTTCAGTCCAAAGTCTTAACAAGTCCCAACATCCTGCTTCCCACAGTGGCCAGCCAGGTGGCCTCTAGGAAGCCCGTGAGCTTGGCATGAAAGCCTTGTGGCTTCCCAGCAATTGGCACTTGGCGATATACTACTACCTCTGAACATGGAAGTTTCATTTTGCCGCCATACCAAAGAGCCATTGCTGGAGTAGTAGAAAACCCCCCCTAAAGTTCCATTTTGGATCCATAGGTCTAAACTTGGGTCAAGATGCTCCTTCTTAAACCCAGCTGAGAAGATTTGCATGCACAGTGCAGATTTCTCTGCTAGATTTCTCTGCTAGACCACAAGCCTGTCAATTGGGCGGGCATTCGAAAGTGGGTCAGGGCTGCACATTTGATTCAAGTGCAAATATGAGAATAAGAGTCTGCTGTT
This sequence comes from Zootoca vivipara, assembly GCF_963506605.1. Classification (NCBI taxonomy): domain Eukaryota; kingdom Metazoa; phylum Chordata; class Lepidosauria; order Squamata; family Lacertidae; genus Zootoca; species Zootoca vivipara. The sequence goes on from NC_083277.1 coordinate 18,633,163, forward strand.
GCTCCTCAGCAATTGGTGTTTGGTGGTACACTTCCTCTAGGGTTGCCATATTTCAAAAAGTAAAAAAATCAGGACACCCTGAAAGTTGTTGAGCTTTATTTTACAAAAACACACACACACAAAAAAAAACCCCCACCCCACAGTTTTTGGATTGACTTGCCTAAGATCCAGGACAAAGCACCGTCTTCTGGAAATTCCCCCTGGACGTCAATTCAGCCTTTGAAATCCTGGTAATGTCCAGGAAAATCCAGACATATGGCAGCGCTAACTTCCTCTAAACATGGAAGTTCAATTTTTCCATCATAGCAAATTTGTTTTGGCCCCCTCTGGCCCAGTGAGTACAACCACCAGACTTTTAGAAGACATCTGAAGGCAGCCCTGCTTAGGGAAGCTTTTAATGTTTAATAGATTATTGTATTTTAATATTCTGTTGGAAGCTGCCCAGAGTGGGTGGGGAAACCCAGCCAGATGGGTGGGGTATAAATAATAAATTTATTTTTATTTTTATTATTATTAATTATTATTATTATTATTATTATTATTATTATTACCATCAGGAAAGGGACCCAGGTGGCGCTGTGGTTAAACCACTGAGCCTAGGGTTTGCTGATCAGAAGGTCGGCGGTTCGAATCCCTGTGACGGGGTGAGCTCCCGTTGCTTGGTCCCAGCTCCTGCCAACCTAGCAGTTCGAAAGCATGTCAAAATGCAAGTAGATACCTTTTTTTCCATCAGGAAAGGTAGGACTTTAGTCCAGAGGAGCTGATACCATAATTTCTTTGTTAGTGTTTAAGGTATCCCAAGACTCTCTGCTCTCTTTGCTCTCAGTCTCCTTTGTTGTTTAGTCGTTTAGTCGTGTCCGACTTCATGACCCCATTAAAAGGGGCCTGCTTCTTGGGAGAAAAGCAATGACAAACCTAGACAACATCTTAAAAAGCAGAGACATCACCTTGCCGACAAAGGTCCGTATAGTTAAGCTATGGTTTTCCCAGTAGTGATGTATGGAAGTGAGAGCTGGACCATCAAGAAGGCTGATCGCCGAAGAATTGATGCTTTTGAATTATGGTGCTGGAGGAGACTCTTGAGAGTCCCATGGACTGCAAGAAGATCAAACCTACCCATTCTGAAGGAAATCATCAGGACAGATCCTGAAGCTGAGGCTCCAGTACTTTGGCCACCTCATGAGAAGAGAAGACTCCCTGGAAAAGACCCTGATGTTGGGAAAGATTGAGGGCACTAGGAGAAGGGGACAACAGAGGACGAGATGGTTGGACAGTGTTCTCGAAGCTACCAACATGAGTCTGACCAAACTGCGGGAGGCAGTGGAAGACAGGAATCTTACCTCTCTGGAAACATGAAATGATACAAAGGGTGTCATGATGGCAGGGGGAGGGTGCTGCCAAGTTAGCCGCCAGGAGGAGGCTTCAATCCACATACCAATAGGAGGGCACTCATAGCATCACCCTGTAGACTTGAATCATCCATGTGTCCTTAAGCAAGAAGCGACACCCTCACAGCTATGCATAATCCTGCCTAAGCCATCCTCGGAAACCTGCGCGTGCATTTCGCCGTCTGGCCGCTAGAGCGCAGTAGCGTCAGTCGCATTGGGCACAACCTCCACAGCCGCCAGAAATAGACTTAAGGAGCAGGTTTATACGTACTTGGATAAACTCTGGCGCTTCACTCCTGCTTGCCACAGTAAACATGAAAAGTGTGAAGGGGAGATGCTACTCTGTCTGCCTCCTCTTGCTTTGGGGAATGAGCACTTGCATGTTTATCTTACAGGTCCTGTAAGTGTCAAGAGATCCGAAAGACCAGGCAACAATTCCTCCTATATGTCCCTGACAGCAGGATCAGCAATCAGAAACACACGCTGCAGAAGGAGTCAGGATTGCAGAGTTACTACCTTTTTCACTTGTCCTGCTCCCCCCCCCCACCGTCTTTAACCCGTAGCATGACCCAGAGACGTTAAACAGACTTAAGATTTTTCAAAAGGAGAGAGGGAAAGCAATTAGTTTCTTTGTGAAACTAATTATTGTGCACCAAGCTGCTGTTGATGGCACAGGAGCAGAGCTATTGAAAAAGAAAGAAAAGAAAAGGTGCCGACCCCGGAGCACAGAGGTGAAATGCAAAGAAAGAACCTCCGAAGTCCATCTGACATGGATGCTTTCCTTGAGATTCCTGCATTGCAGGGGGTTGGACTAGATGACCCTTGGGGTTCCTCCCAATGCTACAATTCTATGATTTTTTTAAAAAAAAGTTTGTAGAAAGAAAGAACAAACAAACAACTATGGTTCGCAACAACTGCGCAGCCTGCAAGCACATAATATATTTTATTTGTTTATTGCATTTATATCCCACCAAGAATATCAAGGTGGTATACATGGTGCCCCCCCCTCAATTTATCCCCAACAACAAACCTGCAAGGTAGGTTCGGTTGAAAGGCAGTAACTGGCCAAAGGTTACTCAGTGAGCTTCATGGTGGAGTGGGGAATCTGAACCCTTGTCTCTCAGGTCCTAGTCCGGCTCTCTAACTAACCACTGCACCACTGCACCACCTTGGTTCTCTATACATGAGACAAACAGCAGGACTCAACCATCGTGGACTAGGAGAAGAAAATAAAAATTCCCCAGAGCATCCGTCAGATCCGGTATAACGTCTCCGCAATGACAAATGAGCTGTTCTGGGACAAGACGCCTCTGTATTATTCCTAACATAAGGAATAAATTGAAACCCGACCTTATCAAAGTGATCTCCTTTAGAAGATCCGCTAATCACCTACCCGGTAGCAATGAGGAGCAAATCATTCTGCAAGAGCCGATATTTCCATGCTTTGGAAAACCAAGAATATTGGAAAAGAGAAGCAAAGGACTTCCCAGGGTCCCATAATTCTGACTGCCCGCCACCCTTCTGAGTAATACCCCTCCCCACCCTCTGACTATACATAAGGCATAAGGGTCTGGTGACTTCTGTTTCAGTGTATCTGAAGAAGTGTGCATGCACACGAAAGCTCATACCTATGACAAACTTAGTTGGTCTCTAAGGTGCTACTGGAAGGATTTTTTTTATTTTGTTTTGACCACGTCTTTTGAGAGGCAGATGGATTTGCATCAGATTTCACTAAAGTAGGGTCTGGGAATCACCTCTGGCCAGTAATCTCAGATACTGTGGAGAAGACCTTGATCCAAAAGAATCTGTCACACTGTATTCCCATCAAATAGATGGTAGACAGATGGAGTGCCTCTTTTTGAAACTTGCTAGTTAATTGCACGCGTGAGATCTTGCCGTGTTTTGAAACGTTCTTATAGTAGGTTACTTCAGAGATGTGTCAAGAGAAGGTGACTCATGCCTCTCAAAACGACAAGTGCAAAATTATCATGCAACGTCGTACTGCTTGAAAGGACCACGGCAATCATCTACACCAGGCATCCCCAAACTGCGGCCCTCCAGATGTTTTGGCCTACAACTCCCATGATCCCTAGGGGTGCCTGAAGTTTGGGGGTGCCTGATCTACTCCAACCCAGCCTGTTCACTGCAGGAGGCAAATGGGTGCCCTCCTGACAGAGGACCATCTAGCTCAGGCACCCCCAAATTTGGCCCTCCAGATGTTTTAGGACTACAACTCCCATCAGCCCTAGCTAAGCAGACCAGTGGTCAGGGATGATGGGAACTGTAGTCCCAAAACATCTGGAGGGCCGAGTTTGGGTATGCCTGATCTAGCTCCTCTACTTGAATGCCTCCAGCGAAGGAGAGCCCACCGCCTCCCAGGCCAATCTGTTCTGCTGCCAAACAGCTTGTATCATTAGGAAGTTCAACTCTGAGCCAAAATCTGCGCACCCATTGGCTACGGTCCTGCCCCCCTCTTCTGCATGACATCCCTTAGCAGAAGAATATAAGAATGGCCCTGTTGGACCAGGGAAGTGGCCCATCTAGTCCTCCATCCTCTTTCCCTCCATTGCCAACCGGATGCCTTTGGAAAGCCACATAAAGTGCTTCTTCATACAGCACATAGTTAAACTATGGAACTCACTGCCACAGGAGACAGCCGTGACCATCAACTGAGATGCCTTTAAAAGAGGGCTGGATGAATTAACAGAGGGCAAGGTTATCAATGGCTACTGTAGCTATGATGGCAAGACACAGCTAGGCAGGATCCGTCCGAATACCAGTTGCTGGAAACTGCAGGAAGGGAGAGGGCTCTTGTGCTGCTTATGAGCTTTCCACCGGCATCTGATTGGCTATTTTGAGAGCAGATGGGCCATGGGCCTAACCTAGGCATCCCCAAACTGCGGCCCTTCAGATGTTTTGGCCTACAACTCCCATGATCCTTGGCTAACAGGACCAAGTGGTCAGGAATGATGGGAATTGTAGTCCAAAACATCTGGAGGGCCGAAGTTTGGGGATGCCTGTTCTAGTCTTCCTCTCTCTGATCATCCATCCATTTCTCTCTTTCTCTTTCTCTTTCTCTTTCTCTCAGGACTCTTTCTTATGTTCTTATTGTGGAATGGAACACTGGGGCAGACAAGTCACAACAGTTCCTAGAGTGTCCACTAACAGGAACTCACCTGGGGGAACCTGACTAAGTTCCTGTTCCCCCAGACATGCAAATGAGATGGATTAGCTGGCAGAGAAAAGCCCCTAGCCAGCAGCCATTCTCTCTCTTAGCCTTTTCTCCTCCAATGGGAACACATCTCCAGAGAATCTACAATTAGGATGATTCTCCCTCTTGGCCTGCTGCCAAGAGTGAGACCAGATGGAGTCTCACTTTACTAAGTTGTCTCCAGGTGTATATACTTGTAACTTTTCTAAGCAAGCCTGCCTTTCTGAGATTATGCTGTTAACTCAGGATGAAACTGTAAGTAAACTCTATCTTATTTTATAAACACTGTGTTGTGTATTTCTTTTAAGAGGGACAAAGGGGACTTTGCCAAGAAGTATAGTATTGAAGTATAAAGTATAATATTATCGTACAGGTTTTGCAAACCTGAACGCACTTGCTTTGCTGCGCACAAAAGGGAAATGTCACTCTGCTGATATTGGAAACTTGCTAACACAAGCTTGGATAGGATCTGTCTAATAATATATCCTAATCCACATCCCTAACATTCCCACACTTATGAGTGTGTGCACAGTCTTGGTTACCACTTTCCAGACCCCAGTGTCATCCTGGTCACCCACCTTTGAAAACAGACCAGTGTGTTGACCTCCATCTTAAAATATGGTGCCCAGAACTGGGTACAGTACTCCAGTTGGGAATAAGACAGGAATATACAGCATGTGCTGCCCAGAGCTCTTTGGTAGACAGATGGAGTGCAAATATGAGAAACGAAAGGCGGAAACTTTGATTGATTGTGTTTGTGGGCTTCCAGCTGTGGAAGAGGCTGTAATCACACCCTGCTCCATCCTTCTCAAAGATCATGCATTTAATGGCTTTACCTGATGGCTGTTGTCCTTTAAAAGCCAGGAGCCACCTTTTAGAATACAGTAATCAGATTTTTAGGTTGCCACCTTGTCAGACAGCATGTTAATTTCGTTTCACGCTTTGTCAATTTTACTCTCCCTTAGTAATTTCGCTTTAGCCATCTCTGTTGCTGACAACTTGACAGCACGGCTTCTATTTAAAGAAAGGTCACAAACATGACTAGGAAAAGTTATCCGGTGGGTCATTAACTTGGGAGAGGGGGGCTGCTTGGGGAGGGGGGCTACAATGCCTTAAACACAAATGCTTAAGAGGCTTTGAGCAATCAAATTGCCCAGCGGAGTCATCCACATTTGCTGTGTTTTTGTGGTGTGTGTGTGTGTGTGTGTGTGTGTGTGTGTGTGTGTGTGTGGATTTCAGAATCTTCACTGGCCTGTTCTCAGTCATCCTAACAAAAAACAGGTCAGGCGAGCCATTGTTATTCTCCTCATATTGCAGATGGGAAAACTGAGGCTGAGAGAATAGTGGCTCACCAAAAGTCCCCTGAATGAGTTCACGACATGGATGAGATTTTGAAGCAGAGGCTGCTGCCCGCTTGGTAAATATGGGCTGATTTGCAAAATATGGTAAAAGGCAAAGGTAAAGGACCCCTGGACAGTTAAGTTCAGTCAAAGGCGACAGTGGGGTGGGGTGCTCTAGCAGTTTGAAAGCATACCAGTTTTTTCAGCTGTTTTATTACAGAGAAATTTCAGGAACAGACTGGAAAGAGAAGTTGCTGAATTGGAACTCATTACCAAGCTTAAAACCATGGAGCCACCTGGGATGAATAAAGACATCGGATTCTTATCATTATGCATGATCAAGCTTTCTTTAGCGCCTCAGCCCTTGCTCCCCCCCCCCAGGACTAATTGCAGTCATCAGCAGTCGTTAACAGCCATCTACAGGTTTACCACTCCCATCAGCCCATCACCCATTCCCACCCACCCCCACCACCCTCTGTATATATATATATAAGGGTCTGACACTTCTGTTTCTAGTGTATCTGAAGAAGTGTGCATGCACACGAAAGCTCATACCAAAATAAAAACTTAGTTGGTCTTTAAGGTGCTACTGAAGGAATTTTTTTCAGTTTTTTCGGGGTTTTTTTTATATTGCAGCTCACTGTTTTAAGCTGGTGCTTTTTAGAATGCAAAGTCAGCAGCCCACAAAACAGACTCCAGCATTTAACTTGGGATTGCAGGGAAGGCTGCTGACTTGGAACAGGGCCGCCTTAAGCCTATTCAGCACCGTGGTTCAAAGATCCCAGTCTTCCACATGTTTGCTGATGAATCAATCCCAAAGTCAGCGGGCCTTCCTAGAAAGTCACTTTTCCCTCCAGGGGCGCCTGTGCAGAGCAAGAAGCGCAGGCTGCTCTCCGTGCCCGAATTTAGGCGAGGGGGGCGTGACGCAGCCCCATTTAGCACATGTTTGCTTTCTCGGGAGGAAGCCCTGACTGAGTTCGCTGCGAATTGCTTCTAAGTTTTGCGTGGGCGGAAGCCGCGTCGAACTCAGTGGGACTTACTTCAGAGTAAGCGCTCCTTGGAGGCTCCGGCTGGCCGAAGCGGTCCAGCAGCGCCCCGTTGTCGCAGCCGCGTGGGCGGCTCTTTGCCTGGGTGTGCTTGGCGTCCAGCAGCCTCTCGGGCAGTGGCGGCAACAGTAGCAACAGCGGGCGGGCGCGGAAGGGTGCAGCAGCAGAGCCATCCTAGCCAGCGGAGCCTCCCCGACGAGGCTTGGAGGCAGGAGGCGGCGAGCCGGACGCACAGCAATCCCCCTCCCTCTCTGGTGTGCGCGCCCCGCCCGGGAAGTGGGCGCGATCCCCGGCGGGCACCCCTCCAGCCCTTTCCTGCCACTGCGCAGGACTGGAGGAGGGCGCAGGCCCAGCCTTAGGCGCCCCTGCTGCACCCAGCACCCTGGCGCAATGCGCCAGTGAACCCAGTAGGAAGGACGGCTCTGACTTGGAATGTGCATCACCAAGGCTTGACAAGAGGCCCAGAGCTCTCCCAGATGGTTCCAGCAGGATTCCTGCTGCAGTGCCAGCCTTTGGCTCTTGGGGAAGGGGTTACAGTTGTTTGTGGGAACATTTCTGTGTGTCTGACTTGGAAATGCCTCGGAGCGTTTCAAACAATCTGGTGCCCAAAATGTGGTTTTCTCCAGATTTGTTGGACTCCCATCTCCCTTCAGCCCTAGTCTGAGATTTTCAGGAAAGAATGTGGGTTTTTTGTCCATTTATCCCCCAAATCAGGTAAAAGTGCACTGATGTAATGCAGATTGCTGCCTTTGAAACCTCAGTGTTGGTTGCAAGAGCCTTGGCTTCCGTTAACTGAAAGTAGCCCTCCCTAGTCATTGGTTCAGCTGCTGTGACATAATGGAATGTTCAGGAACTGCTGTCCAATGAAAACAACAACCTGTCGGCCCATAAGCCCTACAGCAGGTTTGACCAAACGAGGCTGTTTGCTGCCAGTGAGAAAAGATGTAGTGCAGAGCAGCATCTGCGACACAAGTGAATTATCGTCCGACTGGGCTGTGCGCAAATGTTGTATATGTATGAGAGTGAACTGTGGATGGCATGTGAGATCAATGCCTATATATTTATAAGAAGGAACTGAATGTGACTTTGTGTGAATGTGTGTGGGATGTGTGACGAAGCGAAGGAGGAATGAGCAAAAGAGAAGATACTAAATGGATTGTCCAGCAAGTCTTTTGAATAGCTGCAAAACTGCGGCTGGGTCTCTTATAGCTTTGCTTCCACAAAGCTCCTGAGTTCTGGGCTTTGCTATGGCTGTGCGTCTCCTCCCTGCAATTTGTAAAGTGAAATGTCAGGAACTTGTGTTTCTTTATCTTTCTGAGCCAGACCTTTGGCAAAAAAAGAAAAGGTGGGGAGAATAAAAGAGGGGAGATAACAAGGAAGCCTGGCTTCCCGAAGAATTCAGATCCTAATCAAACCTTCTTAACTACTGGCACAGGGGAGCATTTCTTGAGGGGAATATGAATACACTGAAAATACATTGGTGCCAGCCTGTACTCCAGCAGCAGATGCGAAATTAAGCTTCTCTCAGGCTCCCAAGACTTCAAGAGCGAACGGGAATTAAAAAAAAACGAAATTTCTCCTCCGCAGGTGTTCGGTCTGCATTGTATTGTTTTCCAGCCGTTTTTTGCTTTTAATTATATATTTAGTTTCTAATGTAAATTGCCTTGAGTGTCAAGTAGAAGGCAGTTACAGGTAGGTAGCCGTGTTGGTCTGATGTAGTCGAAACAAAATAAAAAAAAATTCTTCCAGCAGCACCTTAAAGAAATCTGAAGAAGAAGGTATCTGAATAAGTGTGGATGCACACGAAAGCCCATACCAATGACAAACTTAGTTGGTCTCTAAGGTGCTACTGGAAGGAATTTTTTTCATTTTGTTTCAAAGTTCAGCCCTTTAACCGATTTCCTTGGCTCCGAGGGCTAATGGCTCCTCTGGAAGAGGGGAATCCAGAGCTCGCTCTCTGCCTCCATAATCCCTTAAGCATAAAGTTGCATACTCCTTGCCCCTCCATAAAGTGTGAACTTAGCCTCACAATAGGAGGCAATCAAGGGCAGCACATACCCCAGACAGAGATCCATCGGGATGGTGGATCGAATCCTGATATGTTCATAGGAGAAGGGCAGGAAAGCCTTGCAGCTAGGGCGGAGGATATGTAAATACATTTATTGTTCTTTGGGGAAGAGGGTAGTTAAAAGGTGTTGGGAACTGAGGTTATTGAGAGGGGTGAGTGATGGGCTCATGTTTCTACATGCCAAACATTACTACTTTGTGACATATTTGAAAAATGTAGTATGGGAAATGGGGAGAGGTCTTAAAAGTTTATGCAACCCCACGTTCGGGGTTCTTACTCTTTGTATGTTTGCAACAATTACATTTGAAACACAGGTGGGCGGGGGTTGTGAGTGGGGCTTACCTGGGCGGGTGTCACCCCCCCCCCGGCTTAGGTTGGCCTCTGACCCCCACCCTCGGCCGGCCGGGGGTGGGGTTTGTTGGGAGATTCATTCCTGACAGGTGGCTGTCAAGCCTCTGCTTAAAGACCTCCAAAGAAGGAGACTCCACCACACTCCTTGGCAGCAAGTTCCACTGCCGAACAGCTCTTACTGTCAGGAAGTTCTTCCTAATGTTGAGGTGGAATCTTCTTTCTTGTAGTTTGAATCCATTGTTCCGTGTCCGCTTCTCTGGAGCAGCAGAAAACAACCTTTCTCCCTTCTCTATATGACATCCTTTTATGTATTTGAACATGGCTATCATATCACCCCGTAACCTTCTCTTCTCCAGGCTAAACATACCCAGCTCCCTAAGCCGTTCCTCATAAGGCATCGTTTCCAGGCCTTTGACCATTTTGGTTGCCCTCTTCTGGACACGTTCCAGCTTGTCAGTATCCTTCTTGAACTGTGGTGCCCAGAACTGGACACAGTACTCCAGGTGAGGTCTGACCAGAGCAGAATACAGTGGTACTATTACTTCCCTTGATCTAGATGCTATACTCCTATTGATGCAGCCCAGAATTGCATTGGCTTTTTTAGCTGCTGCATCACACTGTTGACTCATGTCAAGTCTGTGGTCTACCAAGACTCCTAGATCCTTTTCACATGTACTGCTCTCAAGCCAGGTGTCTCCCATCCTGTATTTGTGCCTTTCATTAACCACACACAGCTTTAAAGTAGAGAATAACCTTCCCATGCTCATGTTGACACATTAGCCATAGATTCTGCCTACCTTTCTCCTTGGGATCATATCTCCCCAGACACACTGGTGGGATGTTCAGGACCCAGGTCTTCTCGTGTTTCCTCTCCAGCCTTGGTGGGATAAAGAGGGAAGGGGAGATTTGCTATTAATTCTAAGGTGAACCTCCTCCCCAATTTACAAATTCTGGTCGGGGAGATGCTGTATAAGAATAGTGCATTTTTGCAGGAGGGCAGAGTTCACTCATTCAGCTTAAAAGTGGGCAGGGATCGAGTATAAATAATTCAAGAGATATTCATGCAGGTTTGAGAACCAGGACTGAGAATCTTCTCACCAAACACAGAGCTTCACTGACTTCAGCACCTGCAGGTATGACTGACCCTGTGGATCTCCTAATTTTGTTTGACCCCAGCTCCCCATCAGCCCTAGAGCCAGTATGGCCAACTGTCAAGGATGATGGGAGTTGTAGTCCACTCAATCGGCAGGTTCTCAAGCACAGGCAATGTCTCCTCTACTTTACCAGGGAGAAGTTGGAGGGTATCTGCACTCATGTGTGTCAAAATGCACATGCATTGCTACAAAATGTGCCTCTCCCCAGAGCAGCTTCTCTGAGTGGTTAAGCGTTGCAGGACGTTGCGGCTTTCCTGCAATAAATGCTTGTTCTGCTTAATGGCTAGGACAATAAAACCGAGCCGAACTGAATTACAAGTGCTCCGGAACATCCATTGTGAGAGTAAACATTCTCTGGAACCGGCCATATATAACAATCCCTTAACACCCCCCTCCTGCAGTTTCAGCTGCCAGACCAGGAGAGCCCATTGCAGAAACAATCTTTTAGCTCTTGTGTACGGTAATGATCCTTGGAATAAGGAGAGGTGTTTAAATGCCCCTTGTTTGCCTCTGTGGAAATGGTTGCACAGGGTACATGGCTTCCAGCGGAAAAGCAGCAGCTCTGGCCCAGGCTCCTAGAAGAACCCTGATCTCAGCCCATGGGTGCTTCTGACATGGAATAGCGGTTAGAGTGTTGGACTAGGACCTGGGAGACCAGGGTTCAAATCCCTGCACAGCCACAAAACAAGCTGACCATTCTTGAACGTTGGACTCGCTATCGGTCTTGCCACTCGATCCACCAGAGCCTGTCTTTGCCTGCAGGGGAAGTCCGTAACTCACTGAAGGTTTGAGAACCACTGGCTACCCTCACCTGGCTTAGTTGGCTAGTCAAAGCTGTTCCCAGGGTGTGGCCACAGCTCTCTAGAAGCCACAGGTGAGACCTGAGTGCAGGGTAGGGAGACCAAACTACCCCACAAGCAACACAATGTGTCCTCCCGCCCCCATCAGAGGTACAACCCCTCTCATGACACCCCATACACTCCACTGCCAGATATGACTTGCTAGCATTTCTGACAGGTGTTGTGTCCAGTCCTATCTGAAGATGCTGGGGCGAGGCTTTTGGGGTGCAAGCCTATGCGCTGCCACTGAGCTATGGTGCTGAAAGGAAGAATGAAGAGGAAAGTGTTTCTGTTCTGGCTTATACAGATTCTTGCACGGTCTCTTGATTCCGAGTTGAAATGAGGGTCTCCATTAATCGGATTACATTTCATAGAATCATAGAGTTGAAAGAGACCACAAGGGCCATCCAGTCCAACCCCCTGCCAAGCAGGAAACACCATCAAAGCATTCCTGACAGATGGCTGTCAAGCCTCTGTTTAAAGACCTCCAAAGGAGACTCCACCACACTTCTTGGCAGCAAATTCCACTGCCAAACAGCTCTTACTGTGAGGAAGTTCTTCCTAATGTTTAGGTGGAATCTTCTTTCTTGTAGTTTGAATCCATTGCTCCGTGTCCGCTTCTCTGGAGCAGCAGAAAACAACCTTTCACCCTCCTCTATATGACATCCTTTTATATATTTGAACATGGCTATCATATCACCCCTTAACCTTCTCTTCTCCAGGCTAAACATACCCAGTTCCCCAAGCCGTTCCTCATAACGCATTGTTTCCAGGCCTTTGACCATTTTGGTTGCCCTCCTCTGGACAAGTTCCAGCTTGTCAGTATCCTTCTTGAACTGTGGTGCCCAGAACTGGACACAGTACTCCAGGTGAGGTCTGACCAGAACAGAATACAGTGGTACTATTACTTCCCTTGATCTAGACGCTATACTCCTATTGATGCAGCCCAGAATTGCATTGGCATTTTTAGCTGCTGCATCACACTGTTGACTCATGTCAAGTTTGTGGTCTACCAGGACTCCTAGATCCTTTTCACATGTACTGCTCTCAAGCCAGGTGTCTCCCATCCTGTATTTGTGCCTTTCTTTTTTTTTGCCCAAGTGTAGTACACTTGGAGTAGTAAAAATTGAAGTGTAGTAAATTTTCCTTTCGGGAAACTCAGCGGCAGCCCAACCGGAAGCCATATCTGTGTGGCGGCCTGACCAAAATGGGAAGCTTGTAGGAAGCGGACGGATGGAAGGGTTTTGTTTTTTTGGAGAGTTCAGTCATGAGGAAGGAACTGGCATGCTCCCCGAAGACTGGAAAAGGGCAAGTGCAAAGCCTGTATCTTTGCACACAGATATACACACAGGAAGGGACGCGGGTGGTGCTGTAGGTTAAACCACAGAGCCTGGGGCTTGCCGATCAGAAGGTTGGCAGTTTGAATCCCCGCGACTGGGTGAGCTCCCGTTACTCGGTCCCTGCTCCTGCAAACCTAGCAGTTCAAAAGCATGTCAAAGTGCAAATAGATAAATAGGTACCGCTCCGGAGGGAAGGTAAACGGTGTTTCAGTGCGCTGCTCTGGTTCGCCAGAAGCGGCTTAGTCATGCTGGCCACATGACCCGGAAGCTGTACGCCGGCTCCCTCGGCCAGTAAAGCGAGATGAGCGCCGCAACCCCAGAGTCATCCGCGACTGGACCTAATGGCCAGGGGTCCCTTTTCCTTTTCCTTTACCCACACAGGAAGGCGGAAAACCTGGGGAATTACAGCTCTCTTGGCTCAACTTCTGCACCTTGGCGTACATTAGCGGAAACGAAAACACAATTAAGGGGCAATCCACATCCAATTGGAGTCAATAGCAGAGCCCCCATTGATTTTGACGGCGCTGGGCTGCAACCTTAATGTATCAGCACTCAGAGAAAATGGAGAGATTACAAGCCAGCCAGCATGGCTTTATTAAGCACAAATCATTCATGCCAGAATCCCTACTTTCCTTCTTAAAGCTGGTTTAAAGAGACAAGGGGAACGCAGCTGGGCTTTTCACTTAGACCCACGTGGGAATCCTGAAAAGGAAGGTGGAGCAACATGGGAAATGGCCATGGCTCAGAGGCAGAGAACCTCCTTTTGTAGGCAGGAGGGCCAAAATCTAATCCCTGGCATCTTCAGGAAAGAATTCTGCAGACCCTCCAAGTGACCCTGTCTTCCAGGAACAGTCCCAGAAATTACAGAAGCCATACCAGTTTCTGGTTTGATCCTGGAATGTCCCGCTTTTCCTTAGGACGTCCCTGTATTCATTGGAGAAAGGTTGGAGGGTATGGAGCATGGGTGTACCCAGCGAGGGGCAGGGGGGGCAGCTACCCCCCTAGAAGCACAAAAAAAAAATACCGTATTTTACGGACCATAACCCGCACTTTTCCCCTCTGAAAACTGAAGGGGGAAAGTCACTGCGGGTTATGGAAATTGGACTGTTTCCGCCCCCTCTGCGGGGGTGGACGGCAGACGGGAGCTCGCTCCTTCCTTCCTTCCTTCCTTCCTTCCTTCCTTCCTTCCATCCATCCATTCATCCTTCCTTCCCCCCCCTCTTTCTTTCTTCCTTTTTCTCTCTCTCTCTCACCCCTTCCTTCCTTTCCTTCCTTCGAATAACGATTTTTTAATACAGTGGTTTAAAAAATCCTTATGTACCCTCACCTTATCGTACCCAAGATACGCATGCCAGCCATATCGATTTTGAAATCCCTCTAAGTCCAGCACTTCTGCAGTGTCTAATTTCAACCATTCCTTCAACCATACTATACATGATGACTCGTAATATAGTTTAAGGTCTCTCTCTCTCTCTCTCTCTCTCTCTCTCTCTCTCTCTCTCTCTCTCTCTCTCTCTTTCTCCCACCCACCCACCCACCCTTTCCTTCCTTCCTTCCCCCTTCCTTCCTTCCTTCCTTCCTTCCTTCCTTCCTTCCTTCCTTCCTTCCTTCCTTCTCTCTCTCCCCTCCCTCCCTCCTTCCCTCTCTCTTCCCCTCTCTTGCCCCCCCCTAGTTTTGATCCTGGGTACGCCCCTGGTATGGAGGGTGTGCAACTCCCGAGCTAAGGAGATAAGTAACCATGCGACCTTTAGAAGACACCTGAAGGCTGCCCTGTATAGGAAAGCCCTTTTTATGTTAAATGGAGTTTGGATTCGGATTTGATACCCCGCTTTATCACTACCCGAAGGAATCTCAAAGCGGCTAACAATCTCCTTTCCCCTCCTCCCCCACAACAGACACCCTGTGAGGTGAGTGGGGCTGAGAGACTTCAGAGAAGTGTGACTAGCCCAAGGTCACCCAGCAGCTGCATGTGGAGGAGCGGAGACGCGAACCCGGTTCCCCAGATTACGAGTCTACCGCTCTTAACCACTACACCACACTTTATTATGTTTTTATAAGTGTTGGAAGCCACCCAAAAGGACTGGGGCAACCCAGTCAGATGGGTGGGTTGTTGTTGTTGTTGAATAGGACACCCCTGTTTTCATCGTAGAAATGTTGGAGGGTGTGATCCTGCCTGAAACCGCAGAGAGCAGCTGCCGGTCAGTGAAGGCAATACTGAGCTAGATGGATTTGTTATAAGAGGATAAGTCAACCAACTAGGTTCCTGTGGACTAGAACAACAATGCAGTGGTGGCTATGAAACCGTCTCTGTGTGGGAAACAGGCACAGACACGCACTCACCCAAAGTAGCCCATCGATTTCACTTAAACGAGGGTGCTGTTCTGCAGGGAGAAAGGCTGCTCCCAGAGCTGCCTAGAATCACCAGGAATGACTTGATTAATTGACACAGTGCACATATCAAAGCCTTTAAGCAGCGCAGTTGCACTGCAGACTTCAATGAAGCTGAAAGTTGGAAGATTCGGGACAGATTTAAAAAGAAAGAAAGTGCTTCTTCTTCCACCGCATAGTTAAACTATGGAACTCACCCCCACAGGACGCAGGGATGGCCACCAACTTAGATGGTTTTAAAAGAGGACAAAACCTCAGGAGAGGAGAGTTTCCTTGCAGGTTGCCCACAGCCATCAACTTTAGCCACTGTGAGAACAGGATGCGGGACTAGATGGGCCTTTGGCCTGATCCGGCACCTATCAGGTGGGTGCGATTGCCATTCTAAGAGAACAATGGCGGTGTTCATGTTGAGTTTCAGACTTCAGTGCCTCTTCTTATGGAAAAATAGCATTGGGAAGGACTGTAAACATTTTAGAGAATAGACTAAAGGAAAACTTGAGATGATTTCAATCAACTGGTGATGTGGGTAGCATAGCTGCCAAGTTCTGGCCTGAGAAATAAGGGACTGGACCGGAAGTAGCAGACCGGAAGTAGCTACTTTTGATGCTGCTCTGCCCTGTTCCAAAATGGCCGTCGCACCAGAAGTCACGCTGCAGCCATTTTGGAACTGGGCAAAGCAGCATCAAAAGTCGCTTCTGAGCATGCTCCGCCCAGTTCCAAAATGGCCGCCGCGCCAGAATAAACCGGTAAAAAAAAAAAAATCCGTTTTTTCGGCTGGGGACAGCTGGAAAAACGGGGGTTTCGCGGGGAATACGGGAGACTTGGCAGCTATGGTGGGTAGTGAACAGCAAAAGGAAAATGTAAAAGGATTCATGTTAATAGCAGCCCTTCTTTGAAAGATTTAAGCTTTCCTGTTGTTTAAGAGACACAAAGTTCCCAGAAGAAGAAGGGGGTGGGGAGGAATTAAGACGCTTAGGCACTTACATTAGTTTTTACAGTTCTGTGTACTTTGTTGCGCATGCATTATTGACGGTGGTGGACTAAAATCATACGCTAATAAGACTGATGAGGCCTTATTGATTGATAAAGTGCACCACTTATGGCATTAAGCAAATCCCATAATACTAATCCAGAAGTCAATTAGCGCATAGAGAGTCTATAGGCAGGGACGCCGAAATGCTATTATGATTTGGAAGCTAGGATCTTGGGGGCATAACCCATAATAATGGGATCATAGGACTAGAGGAGTCTAGACACCCCCATGCTAAAGGGGGCCGAGTAAGTGGTCTGGATCCCACTTGGAATAGTCATAGCCTCCCCAAAAGAATTATGGGAGCCAGGGGTGCCAACTTGAATAATTTAGGGGGGGCACAAAGGGACCCCTGCCCCTAGGAGTTGGCTCCTGTGATGGGAGCTGCAGTTTGTTGAGAGTGCTGAGGGTTCAGAGGAGGCCCCTATTCCCCCCCCCCAATGAACACTTTCCCTCCATTTCAGAGCCGTTCTACTTCATAGAGAACTTTGGTAATTGAAACTCTATGAAGGGAATATTTGTCTCCTCACAACTCTCGCCACCCATAGCAAACTAAAGTTCTCAGGATTCTTTAAAGGGAAGCTGCGGCCGTTTAAAGCGGAACAACAGTGTACAGTCGTACCTTGGAAGTCGAATGGAATCCGTTCCAGAAGTCCCTTCGATTTCCAAAACATTCGAAAACCAAAGCGCGGTGTTATATATTGGTTTAATTGTGTACATGAGTTTCTCTGCTAGTCCTGTAACTACCTTTCCCGCTCCTGGGCAATTCAAATGGGTGCGGTGACAGTTGCCATTGGTTAACTTGTTAGCACAATTTGGATCCTCACTCTGATAGGTTCCCACCAAAATCTAAATGTATCCTTTCCCCAACCCCCTGCTCCTGAGAGTATAAAAGGAGCTCACCCTTTCCCTCCTGTTAGTCAAGATTCCTACTGCAATAAAGAAGACTGTTCTTGTTATACTTGACTCCTAGCAGTTCCTTGCTAGTATGCTGAATCACTATTCTGAGCTGACTTCACGAAGAGCTGAAATCACACTCACAACTTAACACGCGGCTTCCGATTGGCCCAAGAACTCTGAAGAGAGAGCTGGCTATGAGAATATTTTATTTTGACATTTATTGACCACCCATTAACCGCGTTCTCGGAGGCCGTTCAATAAAACAAAACAAAACAAAAAGAGCTAGTGAAATACGCAATGATAAAGAAAAAGTTTGAAGAATAATGCCAACACAAGTATCAATTTTAAAAAAACCAAATTCCAATGCAATCAGCAAGAAAAGAATAATAATTCTAAAACAGCATTTAAAACCTAGCAAAAAAGGACTAAGATGCACTATAGCATGATTCAGGGCCATCCAGTCCAACCCCCTGCCAAGCAGGAAACACCATCAAAGCATTCTTGACATATGGCTGTCAAGCCTCTGCTTAAAGACCTCCAAAGAAGTAGACTCCACCACACCTCTTGGCAGCAAATTCCACGGTCGAACAGCTCTTACTGTCAGGAAGTTCTTCCTAATGTTTAGGTGGAATCTTCTTTCTTGTAGTTTGAATCCATTGCTCCGTGTCCGCTTCTCTGGAGCAGCAGAAAACAACCTTTCACCCTCCTCTATATGACATCCTTATATATATTTGAACATGGCTATTATATCACCCCTTAACCTTCTCTTCTCCAGGCTAAACATACCCAGCTCCCTAAGCCGTTCCTCATAACACATTGCTTCCAGACCTTTGACCATTTTGGTTGCCCTCTTCTGGACACGTTGCAGCTTGTCAGTATCCTTCTTGAACTGTGGTGCCCAGAACTGGACACAGTACTCCAGGTGAGGTCTGACCAGAGCAGAATACAGTGGTACTATTACTTCCCTCGATCTAGACGCTATACTCTTATTGATGCAGCCCAGAATTGCCTTAGTTTGCCTACCCATGACCAAATGAATGAAACGTGCTGAGTGCAGCAGTATAGCCTTCAGTGTTTTCGTATCCAGGACCTATCAAACGTGCATTTAGGAACCTATTTTCAATTCTGTTATACCATATGTTGTTCATGTTACCGCCGCGCGATCCCAGCTTACATCAGGCCACAACCTAGTAGAGGATCCTCACCCGCCAGCTGAAAACCAGCAGAGCCAGCAGACGTATTCTCAAGATCACGAATTCTCCCATAATATACACGCTCCACCTTTTTAGCTAAACTGGGTTAATGAGGGTTAAAGGCTGGATTACCCTCGCATGCTTCCAATGCACATTTATGGGAGGGCGTTGGGGTTTTTATTATTATTATTATAATCCTCTCTTTTAATGTTTTATCCGAAATTAATTAACCTTGGGCACTTTCATAATCATTATGGTGGATTAGAACTGTCCCTCTGCCCTTTAGATGCTCTTCGGAAGGAAAGCAAAAGCCCACCCTTTGGTCACACTTTAACAAGGGAGGGATTAAAATGCACCAAGCCTTTTGGGGTGCAAAGCAGGAGAGGATGTGGAAGGGCCAGACATTGGCATTTTGCCTATGTCCTTTAGAGATGAGGATGGAAATGTGCAAAGCAATAGATCTGTTGACCTGGTGGAAGAAGAATGGGGGAGATCGTGCCCTGCGGAATATCAAAAGCCAGCGATGTGGAAAGAGACATTTTCTCCAACTGCCCTGCCATACATGAAGCAGCAACTGTTAGCGGCTTCAGGTGTCTTACAAAGATGTTTTTCTCAGGCTTCCTTTGACCCATAAGATCAGACCCTGCTGTATGTGTCTGAAAACCCTAATGCCTTCTTTTGTATGCTTTCATACTGCTGTTTTATTGGTTTTAGGCTGTGTTTTTAAAATGACTTTAAAAATATGTTTTAAAAATATGTTTTAAAAAAAACATTGTACCCACTTAGAGGCTTTCGAAATATTAAGCACTTTATTAACGCTAATTAATTATGTAAGTAAATAATCCCGTGTCAAGCAATGGAGACAAAGGCCCTGTTGTCACAAATAGCTGAGCTGTGTCTATACACCACTTCAGACCGCTGCCCGGGGGATGGAAATGTTCCCTGCGTTCATGGATTTTAGAATCACAAACAGTAAAACATCAGCAAGGCAGCAACACCCATAACTAACAACATCCCATTCCATGCAGCATCATTAAAACGTATAAAATAATTCAGCGGCAGATCGATTAACAGCAGCAGAATATGCTTATCAAGGAAGGGCCTTTTCGGAACAAATAGGCCATCGGTGGCCTTTTGAAGGCTTGCAGTGCTGAAGCAGACATGCAAATGATTGCGCTGTAAGTTTCTTACAGGTGAGAAAGAGTCCTACAGCTTTTAACTGCTTTGTTTACGCATGTATATAAGCAGAGTATAAGGTGAAACAAAGAGACAGAAGATGCTCCAGAGAACAACTTGGGTAGTCTATCGCAGACTCACCCCAGATTTCAGTGAATCAACTAGAAACACTCTTTACCTACCTACCTACCTACCTACCTACCCACCTACCTACCTACCTACCAACTAACCTACCTACCTACCTACCAACCAACCTACCTACCATCTGTTTGTCTGTCCGTCCATCCATCTCTGCCTCTCTTTGAGACTCCTGGGGGCGGAAGGGTCGCACTTTCCCGTTTTGGCTCAGTCAGCAAAACAGGACGCACCACCCCGGCTCCTGTGGATGAAATATTAGCCAATCACCCTGGATTATTACCGTATTGGCCTGAATATAAGCCTCACTTTCCCCCCGAATTCCGACTGTGAAAAGTTAAAGTGTGGCTTATCTTTGTGACCTTACAGTATGCAGCCAGGAGCAGCAAGGAATGGAGCGACTTATAATCAGGTAATTTTCTTTTATTCCCCCCCCCTCCAATTTTAAAGGTGCATCTTATATTCGGGTGCAGCTTATATTCGGGCCAATACCATAGCCGCCAAGTCTCCCGCTGAAAAATGCGGGATCAGCAGCAGCGCGGCACCGGAAGTCGCTTCTACGCATGTCTGGACATCGTAGAAGCAACCTCCGGTGCCGTTCTGCCCGATTTCCAGTGCCCACACATGGGCAGAGCGGCATCCGAAATGGAGCCTCCCTGGCAGGTAGGAAATACGGGGAATTTCCAGTATATTTGTTCTATTCGGGATAACAGCGGGAAACGGATTGAAATCCGGGGGTTTCCCGTGAAAAACGGGAGACTTGGCAGCTATGGCCAATACGGTAACCACAAAGATGCCTATCCGAAGCATGGTTCGCAACAGAAGGCACAGGGCAAAAGAACATGCTACAACAGGCTCAGAGTAGCACCATATACACATCTTCTTTTCCTCTTCTTCCATATACATGGAGCACATGCCATATTATAAGACCACTATGGAGTGTCTTTCCCTACCCCTGGTCTCCATGATTGTGTGTGTGTTTGTAACAAAGACTCCCATGTCCTGGTCTAACACTCTAATCACTGCAGCACACACCAGTTCAGGAAGCCTTGCTTAGAAGGGGAAGTGCCACACAGCTTTGCTGTGCCACCTCTACCACCAAACTTCTCACCTCCGCTGTACAGTCCACCTCCACTGGCACCGCTCCCATGCCACCTGCACCACCACCATTGCTGCCAGCATCGGTGCCAATTTCTGGTGAGAGACCACGTTGCTTCTTCACCAGGGATGGAGGTGGCAAGATGGTTGGGGTCCTCATGGGAGCGCCTTCGTGGCTGGGGCAGCACTGATCATAGAACTGGAGGGTTGGATTGGAAGGGATTGTCTCTGAATTTGTTCCGGTGCCTGCAAGCTGTGAGCTTCTCATTGACTCTAGGCCGTGCCCATTGGCCCCATCCAAAGAGCCGGTGTTTATTTACTTTCTTGTGAAATCCAAAACTGGGCATCTGCAGAACGTTTACAGGTGCTGGAAACGCGGTTTGTTAAATGCAGGTTGTCTGTGCCCTTTTGGATGCTCATTGTCTGAGATTCAGAGATATTGGAAAATGGCCCTGGAGGTAATAATTACAGTGGTTCTCCGAAAATAAGACACCGTCATTTATTTCTCCTAAAAAAAAATCAACAAAACAAAACACTATGGCTTATTTTCTGGGGAGGTCTTATTTTTCTCCTCCTCCTCCTGCTGCGGCTGGCATTGCTGCTGCGCCTATCACTATGTCTTATTTTCGGGGTATGGCTTATATTCCTTGAATGCTTAAAAACCCTGCTATGGCTTATTTTATGACTATGTCTTAAAATAGAGGAAACAGGGTATTATGTTGCTGCATCCAGGCCAGTTTCTCAGTAGGTGGGGATTTCCCAGGGACACAGCTCCACCTAGGTTAGTTCTCTTTACAGGGTGGGGGAGCACCGGAGCAGCAGGAACTTACTGTAATAACGCTTGCTTTATTTACAAAGACACAAGCAGAGCCATGGGAAGAAGGCAAACAAGCCACTCCAACAATGCCAAAGATCTCCCAGAGATTGGACTGGGAGAGACACGCCCTGATTCAGCTAATTCCAAGGCAAGAAGCCTCCACTCTCTCCCCCTGTCTCTGGTCAGAGTCACACCACACATTTAAAACACATCCAACACACATACAAATCACTTGACTTCACTCCCTGTAAGAATTCCCCCTTGTTATAAGAAATTTAAGGTCATATATATATATATATATATATATATATATATATATATATATAATAGGGACCCAGGTGGCACTGTGGGTTAAACCACAGAGTCTAGGGCTTGCTGATCAGAAGGTCAGCGGTTCAAATCCCTGCAACGGGGTGAGCTCCTGTTGCTCGGTCCCAGCTCCTGCTCACCTAGCAGTTCGAAAGCACATCAAAGTGCAAGTAGATAAATAGGGACCGCTCCGGCGGGAAGGTAAACGGCGTTTCTGTGCTCTGCTCTGGATCGCCAGAAGCAGCTTTGTCATGCTGGCCACATGACCCGGAAGCTGTCTGCGGACAAACGCCGGCTCCCTCGGCCTATAGAGCGAGATGAGCGCCGCAACCCCAGAGTCGGACACGACTGGACCTGATGGTCAGGGGCCCCTTTACCTTTACCTTTATTATATATATAAAAGGTCAGGGGCCCCTTTACCTTTTATATATATAATAAAGGTAAAGGTAAAGGGACCCCTGACCATTAGGTCCAGTCGTGACTGGCTCTGGGGTTGTGTGCTCATCTCGCATTATTGGCCGAGGGAGCCGGCGTACACCTTCCAGGTCATGTGGCCAGCATAAGTAAGCCGCTTATGGCAAACCAGAGCAGCACATGGAAACGCCATTTACCTTCCCGCTGTAGCGGTTCCTATTTATCTACTTGCATTTTGACATGCTTTCGAACTGCTAGGTTGGCAGGAGCTGGGACCAAGCAACGGGAGCTCACCCCGTCACAGGGATTCGAACTGCCGACCTTCTGATCAGCAAGCCCTAGGCTCAGTGGTTTAGCCCACAGCGCCACCTGGGTCCCTTATATAATAGATGTTCATAAATGTACCAAGCAAACACATACGGTACAAATATGTAAACCACATGTCTGAAACCCGCAGGAATCTCCTGAAACCATTTTCTCTCTCCCAAAATGACCTCAAATATTTCTCTGCAAGGAAATGGGAAATCTTCCCAGTCTCTTTCACAAATCCTGTCTTAAGGGCCACATTTAAGATATGAACAGGGCGAGCCTGTGACCTGGACTCAGGAACTGAGTATTTACCATTACAAAGGAATCGCCAGACTGCCCAAATAATGTAATCAGTTATCATTCTTAGGTAACCTGGAAGACAGGTTTTCTGACTGTATCCTTTTAATTTCTTTGTTAAGGCCCTATTGATTCGTTCCATTGCTGCAGGGGTGGTCTTGATGCCTTGCAAGCCTCCCCACCCCCCACCCCGGCAGCTCTTTGCACCTTTGCCGCTGCCCTCAGCACATCTTCATGCCACAAAGCCTGCGCAGCGACTCATAACTATGCAGCTTACGCCAGCACGGAGGAACTGGCCAGACACGGCACACTTGGCTGCCCAAGCAGAGGCGAGCACCCCTCTGGGGCCCTGGCCGCCCGCTACCCTGAACATAAGTCTTTTAAAACTTCCTCTGGGAATAGGAAGCCTTCGTGAAGCCAGGCCAGGCAGGTGGAGAGATGAGGAGGCTGGCGAGGAACTGCTATGCACTGAATGGCAGCTCAGGGAGGAAGCAGGTCCAGGAAGTCTAACCGCAAAACGGGAGAGCTCTAAGTGGGAAGCCGTGTTCATTGCTG
Source organism: Zootoca vivipara (assembly GCF_963506605.1). Lineage (NCBI taxonomy): Eukaryota > Metazoa > Chordata > Lepidosauria > Squamata > Lacertidae > Zootoca > Zootoca vivipara. The sequence goes on from NC_083277.1 coordinate 18,656,521, forward strand.
CAGGAGCCGTGCCCCCCCATGGAGGCTTCCCGGCAGCCAGACATCCCCTATTCATTATTCATACAATAGCAGGGACAAGCAGGAGAGAGGCAGAGGGGTGGGCAACCGACAGGCAGACGAAACAATCCGAGGGTTGAAGCCTCTTAATCGCGGGTTCCTGAAAGGCTAATCTGGAGCCGGAGAAACACACACTGTGTCAGAGAAATAAGCATACAATCACGCCCGGGGCCAAGGCAGAAGAGCATCCACTTGGCAAGTAGGAAGTCTTGAGTTCAGTTGCCAGGCCTCCGCTGGCCACTGTGAGAACAGGATGCTGGACTAGATGGGCCATTGGGACTGAAACCCTGGAGAACTGCTGCCAGCCCGTGTAGACTACCTTGAATTACGGGAATTTGGGAAGGGCAATAGCTCAGTGGTAGAGCACCATGTTCAGCAAGTGGAAGGTCGCAGGTTCGAATCCCCGCACCTCCAGGTCAGGCTGGGAGAGGCTCCTGCCTGAAATCCGGGAGAGGCGCTGCCAGTCAGAGTAGACAATACTGAGATAGACGAAGCAATGGTCCAACTCAGTACAAGGCAGCTTCCTGTGTTCCTATATTGCTATGGACGCGGGCCAGTGTACACAATAGCTTCCTATATTCCTGTGTCCCTCTGACTGCTATGGGGCCATGGCAAGATTCTGGCCCCCTTTCTCCCCAGGATAGCCAACCAGTGGAAACAGGGAGAGGCAAATTTGGTCTCAGGTCCTGTGTAAAGTAGGGTTGGAAATTGCAAATCAACTTCAGTACACACAGAGAGATGTGAATACACCTTTCAGGAAGACAGCAAAATTAGGTAGCCTAGTAAACGGATGTGCATCAACTCTTTCCAAGCAATGCTATATGAGATTCTTTCTTCACATCATTGTACAGTATGCATTCCTCCCCCAGAGGCATTGGGTTGGCCACTGTGAGAACAGGATGGTGAATTAGTTGGCTCGTTGGCCTGATCCAGCAGGGTCATCTTCTTTTCTGATGCTCTCAGAAGTGCCATTGAATTCAAGGGAGCTTACTCCTAAGGTAAAGGTAAAGGTACCCCTGACCGTTAGGTCCAGTCGCAGACGACTCTGGGGTTGTGTGTTCATCACGCTCTATAGGCAAAGGAAGCTGTCATTTGTCCACAGACAGCTTCTGGGTCATGTGGCCAGCATGACAAAGCCGCTTCTGGCGAACCAGAGCAGCACACAGAAATGCCGTTTACCTTACTGCCAGAGCGCTCCCTATTTATCTACTTGCACTTTGAGGTGCTTTCGAACTGCTAGGTTGGCAGGAGCTGGGACCGAACAACAGGAGCTCACCCCATTGCGGGGATTCAAACTGCTGACCTTCTGATTGGCAGACCCTAGGCTCAGTGGTTTAGACCATAGTGCCACCCGCATCCCAGCTTACTCCTAGCCAAACGTATATCGCATGGCAGCATCAGGCACACTGACCTGGGTGTATAGACACTTACCTGAGAGTAAGTCCTGTGAGCTCAGAGGCACTTACTTCTGAGTAAAAACAAGAGCCCTGTGGCATGTTGAGGACCAACAAATGTATTTATCATAGCAAAAACTTGTGTGGTGCTATTAAGGTGCCACGGAACTCTCCATTGTTTTTTTCTGCAAAAGTCTTACAGAGCTACACCTCTGGAAATAGTAACTTCTGGGTAGATGTGCATAGGAATGTACTGCAAATTCCACCTCATAAAAGGAAGTTCATATGTGTTAGAATAACAAACAAATATTCAGCATTCAGAGAAAATAGCACGCAGCCATTGTAATGAATATGCAGATTATTAACCAAAGAATCAACCGAATTCTGAATGCTCATACGATGGAGGTAGAATATCTCTCTCTGTCTATGCACACACACAATCTAGGAAATACCTTTTTTGTTTTTTGTCTCACTTCATACAATCTGCATTCTTTGAAGCTGCTAATTATACATAAAGAGGACCATTTCTCGCTCTGTTTCAAGGAGAACTAGGTCTAGTAGTACTTGTCTCTTGCTGTGTGGCACTGACTGAAGAGGAATTCATTAAAAACAATTTGTATTTATAGCAACAACCGAAAAAACACAGATCTGCTTGAACACCATGTGGCCGTATGAGAGGGGGGAGGAATGGGGGGGGAAGAGACTACAATTTTACAACATTCCCATATCATATGAGTTAAAGAGGTATTCATCTGAGAGCCACACAATGCAACCATCAACTAGCTTCCACTCCTTTGGGGTGGAATCATTCAAAATCAGTTGTGCAGCCTGATCATATGCATCAATGGCTACTGGCCAGAATAACTCTGTTCTACCATTGCTGTTCGAAACCACATCAAAGTGCAAGTAGATAAATAGGGACCGCTCCGGTGGGAAGGTAAACGGCGTTTCCGTGCGCTGCTCTGGTTCGCCAGAAGCAGCTTTGTCATGCTGGCCACATGACCCGGAAGCTGTACGCTGGCTCCCTCAGCCAATAAAGCGAGATGAGCGCCGCAACCCCAGAGTCGTCTGCGACTGGACCTAATGGTCAGGGGTCCCTTTATGCCTCTGAAAGCCAGTTTCTGGGAATCACAGGTGGGCAGAGTGCTGCTGTGCTCAGGTCCTGCTTGCAGACTTCCCAGAGGAATCTGGTTGGCCACTGTGAGAACAGGATTCCATTGACCTAACCCAGCAGTAATAATAATAATAATAATAATAATAATAATATAATTTATTACTTATACCCCGCCCATCTGGCTGGGTTTCCCCAGCCACTCTGGGCAGCTTCCAACAGAAACATTAAAATACACTAATTTCTTAAACATTAAAAGCCTCCCTAAACAGGGCTGCCTTCAGATGTCTTCTAAAAATCTGGTAGCTGTTTTCCTTTTTGACATCTGATGGGAGGGCGTTCCACAGGGCAGGTGCCACCATCGAGAAGGCCCTCTGCCTGGTTCCCTGCAACTTGGCTTCTCGCAATGAGGGAACCGCCAGAAGGCCCTCGGAGCTGGACCTCAGTGTCCGGGCAGAACGATGGGGGTGGAGATGCTCCTTGCGTGTTCTTCTTATGTCCTTCTGTTTATTGAGACTCCAGTGGGACTTATTCCAAAACAACGGTTCTGCGCAGCCTTGCAGTCCTGTGCAGAATTACTTTGCAGAAAGCCTCTTGAAAAGAATGGGACTTATTTCTGAGAAGAAGAAAAATGTGGGACTTATTTCTAAGGGAAACAACAACCACCTGCATAGGAGCTTGCCAGCCTTCCCCAACCATGCCGGCTGTGGGACTGGCGGGGGAAATAGTCTGAAACATCTGGAGGGCACCCAGTTGAGGAGTGCTGCATTGTGCTGTAGATCTAACAGATCTCCAAAGCTTCCCTGCATGCCGGATTCATCTGTGTTGTATCTCTTTCCCAGGTCCCTTTCAACACAGCTGGAGACAGTTCCAAGGAATGTACCCACACTTTGCATGTTATTCTATAATATTGCAGGCTTTCTGTGACATCCCCGGTGCCCACAGGCATTTCAGATTGCACAAGGCACTGTCTGCAAACATTAGTCAGAGTGCATTCTGCAATTACATGTGCAGCCATTGATGGCTTGACTCAGGCTGATGAGTCCGAGCCAATTGTGAATAGAGCGCGGGAAGATCTTCCTCATTCAAGACCTCCTTTGGATAATGTAATGCCTTGCGCTCTTTCCCCACAAACAATTTGTTCTCAATATACGGTGTCGGGTTACCCAATGCCATCCCTGCCTGCCGGTCAATAGGGCTAGGCGAGGGGGAGGAATTCTGGTCCGACACCCCCCCCCCCCCGAAGCTGCCTGCTGCAATATTCTAGCAAACTTGCTGCAAGTGATGGCTTTGAGCACGAGCTGTGTGGCTCAGTGGCGATTAGCGATGGATGGATCTACCGATTTCGCTGTCTCTCCTTTTCTCGTTCTTCCAATCTTAAACTCTGTCCTCTACATTTCTGCAGCGTTTTGCAATTTGTTCACTTTTTGATCCTCATGAAAATCCATCAGTACAATACTCCTAACACCTGCAGTTAAATTTTTCGTAGGGGAACAGTGAGGGCAGGGGTCGGCAACCTAAGCCCTGTGGGTCACAAGCGGCCCACGGGGGGTCGTTTAACCAGCCCATGAGCCGCCCCCGAACTGAGCCGCCCGCTCAGTGAGTCCCCGTGCGCTGAGCTAAACCAGCACTGCGTGGCATGGGGACTCGCTTTCGTGGTGCCGGAAATCACGTCTGTGCAGACACAGATGCCAGAAATCGTGGGTGCGCGTGCTCACGCACACACGTGATCCAGCCCACGGAGGGATTTCCGCTGGAATGAACTGGCCCAGGCAACGTAAACCTTGCCGACCCCTGAGTTAGGGTCAGAGGCACCAGCTTGCAAGGGGAAATTACGGGGTGGGGGGACATTGCACACATGAGGTCACGACATCCTGACATCGCATGCATGAGCATCATGCCTCCCTCTCTAAGCATCATGCCTCCCTCCCTAAGCTGCGCAGAAGCTTTCTGGGCTTTGGGAAGGAGGTGCCAGAGGAACATTTAGGGAACTAGCCTGGTCCCCCCCTAGTCCACTAACCACACGCCACTGCTTCCAATATTTAATTTCTTTTCTTGATTAATGTATATGTTGTCCTTCTCGAAAGTAGCTCACAACCCTGTGAAGTAGGTTGTGCTAAGAGCTTGCAATTGGTCCAAAGTCAACTAATCGTTTTTGAGGCCAAATGGGAATCTGAATACAGATCTCCACTACATCAGGTATCATCAGCCTTTTCAGGCCGAGGATCCACTTTCAACCCAAGCATGCATTCGGGGGCCCATGTCTAAATCCATTTCTTAATCCAGGCATCTTCAAACTCGGCCCTCCAGATGTTTTGGGACTACAGTTCCCATCATCCCTGACCCCTGGGTCCTGCTAGCTAGGGATGATGGGAGTTGTAGTCCCAAAACATCTGGAGGGCCGAGTTTGGGGATGCCTGTCCTAATCTTTTACTGTTTATCTACAAGGTGGAAGTGCTCTGGTGCAACAACCCACCTTGGATCAGGTCACGACCCACTCATGGGTCCCAACCCAGCAGTTGAAGACCTGCGCACTGCACCATATTAGTGCTCTCCATTGAAGTCCATCTGAAAGTGCCACCCTAGTTAAGATTTCCTCCAGCTTGGAGGAACTCTCTTGGCACTCATGCAAGACTCATTCTGTTTCCCTTGCTACTGGTAAGAGAGATGACCAGTGGTGTGTTCTCGGTTTAGACCACAGTGCCACCCGCATCCCAGCTTACTCCTAGCCAAACGTATATCGCATGGCAGCATCAGGCACACTGACCTGGGTGTATAGACACTTACCTGAGAGTAAGTCCTGTGAGCTCAGAGGCACTTACTTCTGAGTAAAAACAAGAGCCCTGTGGCATGTTGAGGACCAACAAATGTATTTATCATAGCAAAAACTTGTGTGGTGCTATTAAGGTGCCACGGAACTCTCCATTGTTTTTTTCTGCAAAAGTCTTACAGAGCTACACCTCTGGAAATAGTAACTTCTGGGTAGATGTGCATAGGAATGTACTGCAAATTCGTTGCATTGTGTCGCTAATTTTCTAATTCCTGTTGCAAGCCGCCCTGATGAGCACAGTTCCTACAGCAAAAGGATGGGGGGGGGATATAAGTCCTCGGTTTAGGAAATGAATTTCCTAAACCAAGTTCCTTTTCATTGAAGCTAGCAGGGATTCATTTCTGAACACAAAACACATGTACACACACAAAGCTGCTCGGTATGGATTGACACCATTGATCCACCTAGTCCAGTCCCGTCTTTGCTGTGACAGACAGCTCTCAAGGCTTGTAGGGCAGAGGGTGGTCTTTTAAAGCTGCGCTGCCCGAGAATGTGGCTATGTGTGTGTTTTTATGAAGCTGGAGATTCCAAGGATTGGTCCTGGGAACTTCAAAATACTGTGAGGCAAGAGCCTCAGAAACACCTCCCACCCAGAGAAGTCTATCACTGGAAAAGTGCAAAAATGTTAAATATTATTTATTTCCGTATTATATTTACTTTATTTCTTAGGCGGTGGACACCCCATACATGTAAAACACGTGGCTTCCTCCAAAGAATCCTGGGAACTGTAGTTTGCTGGGAACCATAGCTCTGGGAGGGATAAACTACAGTTCCCATGATTCCTTGGGGGAAGCTATGTGCTTTAAACGTATGGTACTCATGAAGCCAACGCTGCCCAGTCACAGAAGAGGTGTATGCACACCCTAGCTGAGAGACAAGGGTGGCATGATTTTTCTGTTTCTGTGCCACAGGACTAGCCAGCATATCAAACATGCACCCAATGTAATTGATGGGCATTTTGTGCTTTTGTTATATATTGTTTTGATTGGTTGTATTTAACAGACTTCCACGGAATATTTCTTATGTGTTTGTTGATTGTAAGCGAACCTCTAAGCGGTTTATAAACAACAACAACAACATTAAATTGACAACAAAGGACATTAAAAACAGGTTTGTTTTTTTTAAAAAAATCAAAATATAATTAAATTCATCCAATTAAGCTGGAAACAGATTAAAATGCACACCGATTCCTGCCTGTCTGGGTAGGCTTGCATGAACAAAAATGTTTTTAGCAGGCACCGAAACGAGTACAGTGAAGGTTATAGATGATATAGATATGTACGCAGAAAGATAGATATGGCGGTCTATATTACAGAGGAACGCAAAAAGCAGCAGGACACAGCAAAATGCCCTGCAAAAAAATTATTCGGCTCAGCTGACGGTCATGGAATTGTGAATTGGCAAAGGTCACTGTTCCCTCCCAGGAGGGAGAGGGGAGGGGTGAGGCAGCCTGGTGCAAACACGCTGGTTGAGGCTGTCGGGGCATTTGCACCGTGCCAACCTCCAAGCCTCCCTCCCTTGCAAGTGACAGCCACCAACCTGCCAGGAATAGTGCCACTGCCCCACCTCGCAAGCTGCTTCTGGACCTGGGAGTCCTGGCTTGCCAGCCCTGATCAGCCATGAAGTTCAACAGATGACTTTGAGCTCTTCACCCTCTGAGCCTAGCCTGTTCAACAAAGGATGGTGCCCCACGCCCACGCCAGAGCTGTCCTCCAACCCACCCCAAGCTTACTGCCCTGTCAAACACCACTCTGGCAGGCGGGCGATGCCCTTTGCTCCTGCAGTTCTTGTGCTCCACAACAGTGCTGGCAGGAAACCACACCATTGCATTCTGGGATAGCTCATCCAGGTCTGGTGCCATCGCCTGATTTTGATGATCAACAGGAGCGCCAGCAGGGCCTTAAAGCAAGGATGCAGAGACCAGTGGAACCCTCTATATCAGGCATCCCCAAACTTCGGCCCTCCAGATGTTTTGGACTACAATTCCCATCTTCCCTGACCACTGGTCCTGCTAGCTAGGGATCATGGGAGTTGTAGGCCAAAGCATCTGGAGGGCCACAGTTTGGGGGTGCCTGCTCTAGATGTTGGTGGGCTACAGTTCCCATCCTCCTCCTTGACTATTGACCATGGTGGCTGGCCGAGGGCCTTTGAAGGACTTCCCATCCCTGCCTTGAAAGAAACCCTGTTTCCCATGCTAGGAAACACGACTCTACACCTTTTTGGGTTCTTTTTTTCCTTTTCTTTTTACTGAAGGAGCAAAACAGCGTCTGTCCTCTTATTATTCTCCTCACACCTTTGTTGGGTGTGCGAAAGCGTTACTGGAGGAAGTTTAAAAAGGTAACCGAATGATCTGACCCCCGTGAAGCTGCCTTCGAGTGAGTCAGGCCACTGATTCATGGAGCCGAGTGCGTCTCCTCTGAGCTGCAGCAACGGTTCCCCAAGGTCTCAGGCAGTTATGAAAGAGGGAAAGGAAAATCCCACCATCCACGTCCCCCACTATTTTATCGTTTCCCATCGTATCCCGCCCTCCTCCACCCCCAGCCATATTTTATTGTCTAAACCAAAAAGCTCCAGACATTTGCAGGGAAGAGTCTGTAGCCCCGTGGTCATTTTGATCATGTTATTCTGCATCTTTTCCAGCTCTATATACAGTATGTTAAAAATGTAATCTGTCCTGGGATCTTAGGGTGAAGGGCAGGTAAACAACAACAACAACAACAACAACAACAACAACAACAACAACAACTCATTTTCTTTTCTTTTCTTGAGATAGGGGTGACCAGAATGGTACAGATCTTTCCAAATGCAAACTCATCATGGATTTATGTAAAACACGCACCACAAAACGGGTAGCTGCCTTCTCAGTTATAGTATCATAGAATCGTAGATGAGCCACAAGGATCATCTAGTCCAGCCTCCTTCAGTGCAGGAATATTTTGCCCAACAAGGGGCTTGAACTCATGGTCAGTCAATGCCAAGTCTCTCTCTCTCTCTCTCTCTCTCTCTCTCTCTCTCTCTCTCTCTCTCTCTCTCTCTCTCTCACACACACACACACACACACAGAGAGAGAGAGAGAGAGAGAGACATTTGCCTCAATATGCCTAACTTTACACTTACTTGCACTGATTTTTATTTAGTATTTTGTTGCCTCTAGAACCTTCCTGCTGCTCTGATTGTATTCATTTTACTGCTGCTGTCAATTTTATTGCCTTGTTTTATTATGGTTCGTTGGCGGGTGCTTGTTCTAAATTACTTTCCAAGCCACTTTTGGCTCCCGAATGAAAAACAACAACAGGATAACAAATAACAAGCATACACAAATGGGGGGTCTGGGTCTTGTCCTATGACAATTGAGCATTTGGGGAGGGACCTCATCACAAACAATTGTGAGGAAAACTAAGGTACATATTGTCTCCTTGATCAATGCTGCCTACATCCATACTGACATTTTCACCAAATGCTAAAAGGTTGGTGAGGTTGGCCTTCTTTTTCCAAAAGCCATGCTGATCCTTCATCAGCAAGGCTTGTTTATCTATAATTCTAGCTTAAATAATGCCTTTCACCAGTTTACCCAGGGAAAGGCATTAAGTTGACAGGCTTGTAATTTTCTAGCTTTGTCCTTGCTATGCTGTTAAAAATTGATGTTACGGTATGTAGGCTACCTTCCAATTGTCTGTTAAGGGGCTGATTATAGTGGCAAGTTGCAGGCTGTTGTTGGAAGATCAATAATTTCACGTTTTAGCTCCTACAGAACTCTGGAGTGCTCTTCACTGCACATACACACCCATACAACTCAGAGGCTATATAATCAAGGCTATGTTAAAAATCGTCAGGGTGGACTTCGTGCTGAACTCTATTCCAAGGCCCTCTATGCCTCTGACATCACGCTCTCACGTATGCAGCCTTGCTCCATTTTCATTCTCTCCTGCCTTCCTTTATGTCTGAAATCTCCTGTAACACCAACCGGATGACTGTTCAGAACGATATTCGGAACTTTCCCGCGACCTGAAATGTAGCCGCTGTTTCCCTTTCTTTGCGGCAAGGAAGCAACTTCTATGGTACGCTCTGCCACACACATGAAATAAGCCCCAGCAAGGGGCGGGATGGGCAAATGCTCTTGAACATCGGGCAAACTCCTGCTGCGGTTATTATTACAGCAAGGGCTGCGGTGTGGCAACAAAGATCAGCAGAACAAAAGGGGGGAAAAGACACAGAATAAAATACAAAGGGTCAGAAAGGTTTAGGCTGAAATTGTCTTCATCGGGAACAGAAAAGGTATCTGACTCACTGCCAAGGGAGAGTGCCAGGCAAGAGCCAGGGGTTAGTGCTGGTGGGCTGGGCACACCTACCCTGGCCAACACCCCTGAAGGGGCCTGACCTGGCTGTTCCTCCTTGGCTGGTGTTACTACCTGTCCCACTGTCCTCCTAATTTTGTGGTGGAGGACCTCAGGGCCAGGGGCCACATGCAGCCCTCAGTGGTAGACCTTAGGCTTTCAAATTTCAGTAGTGCCCTATGCAATGCTGAAAATTGGTGCCCCCTGCCTCTCATGAGAAGAGAAGACTCCCTGGAAAAGACCCTGATGTTGGGAAAGATGGAGGACACAAGGAGAAGGGGACGACAGAGGACGAAATGGTTGGACAGCATTCTCGAAGCTACGAACATGAGTTTGACCAAACTGCGGGAGGCAGTGCAAGACAGGAGTGCCTGGCGTGCTCTGGTCCATAGGGTCACGAGGAGTCGGACACGACTAAACGACTAAACAACAACAAAAGGAGGAGCGAAACCCGCTTCTAACTTTGCCCTCTCCCTCTGGTCAGACAGGAGGGAATGTGCCCACTCAGGTATGGTGTGGGGGTACTGAGAGCAGCCAGAGAAGAGGCAGCACAACAGAGGCAACCCTATTCCCAGTCTCCACCAGCTTAACTTCTGAAAAAAAGGTGGGGAGAATGGCCTCCAAGGACTTACTATTCAGGTAGATCCATGCAGGAGAAATCAGCTCTTGAGAGATCTACCTGGGTCACCCCTACCTAAGGCCTAAGTGTGTTGAATATGCCCTGATTAGTGATCATTAGTTCACATTGTCAGGGTGACCATACCCCAGCCCCCTTTCTAACCTGTTTTAGGAAGATGGGAGTGTGAGGCGATGGTGGGCTGTAGCTCAGTGGTTGAGAACATGTTTTGATCCCAGGTTCAATCCCTAGCAGTTCTAGGTAAGGCTAGGGAAACTTATCTTGTCAGAAACCCTTGAAAGCCACTGCCAATTGGAATAGATTTATAGTAAGGAATCAGGTATGCAGGTGTTTGAGAGAACATAAGAGGCGCAGAACAATATATGGCTGGAAGTACAATTCACAGATGGTGGGTGGAGGGTTGGGTGGTGGGACACAGGAATTTTTGCACTTATAAAATTGTTTTTGTTATTTTTTGTTATTATGCATTATGTTTATCTGAAGTCTTGTTTTACACTTGAGGTTTCTTTGTTGATTTTATCTTCTTTATTTGTGTTTTATATGTTGAAATTTATATGACTTTAATTTATATGATTTACTAATTAAGAATATTTAGTAATTATTATTGTGATTATTATTTACTATGATTATGATAATTATTATCTTTTTGTATGCTTTTTGTTTGTTTTTTCTTGCTTGCTTTGTTTCCTTTTGTGTTGAGATGATTTGTAATGCCGGAATATATAATAAAAATTTTCAACTAGAAAAAAGAAAAAAGAAAAAAAGAAAGCCACTGCCAATCGGTGTCAACAGTAGTTAGATGGATCAATAGTCTGCCATTGTAAAGCCTACACATGGTTGTTGGTTTCTTCTAACCATGGTTCCCCCTTGTTTGCTTTTATAAAGCAATCTCCCACATCCCTACACACAGCTGTTGGATTATCTTCTAACCATGGTTCCCTGTGCCTGCTTTTATAAAGCAATCTCCCATGTCCCTACACACAGCTGTTGGTTTCTTCTAACCATGGTTCCCTGTGTCTGCTTTTAGGAGGCAATGGAAGATGTCCTGTTCAATCCTTTTCTTAATGCCGGTGTTTTGTGAGATACCCACAAACTCTCACAGACAGCAAGGGGCTTTCACACAACTGCCTGAGAATCTCCACATGTTGACTTGTGAAACAGATTTTTGGGCAAAAAGATACATAAGGCAGACTTCCCCTTCAGAAGCAGGAATTCCAGGCTGAAACATGGCTCCAGCACAAAACAGTCTATGCAGCAACATAAAACTTTAGAATCGAAATGTTGTCATGACTTATTTGCACAAATCTAAGCATTGCTATTATTGCGAGGTTACAATATTCACTTATTGTGCGTAAATAGAATCAATAAAAAGTCAAATGATATAAAGGGAGGGGGAAACTAAATATGTTTTGACACTCTAGCTGTAGCTTTAAAATCCAGTAAATCACATTTCCATTCTTCATATTTTTCGGTGCAAGGCCAATATTTCTCCGGTGCGATTTACTCAAACTTCACCTCTGCCATGAATTCACTGTATTATCTTACAACAACCAGCACCCCTCAGCTTCTGCCCAAACACCACCAAATACAGTTGAGTGATAGTACAGTACTGGCCTACCTTACTGGTTTGTTGTAATGAATAATAAATTAATGTAAGTGAAGCATACGCACCATACATTTGTAGCACATTTGAAGCACATGGTTTCCTCTAAAGACTCCTGGGAACTGTAGCTTATTAAGGGTGCTGGGAATTATAGCTCCGTGAGGGGTAAACTACTCAGAATTCTTGAGAGGGGAAGAATGTCCCTCAGATGTATGGTGTCTATGCCGCATACGTTTCACTTACATTATTTCACTATTCATTACAACAAATCTGTAAGGTAGGGCCAGTTTTAAAACTCAAAAATACTATAAGGTGATAACAACAACAATAATGGTATTATAAAATATTATAATTGTCTAACAACAACAAGAAGAAGAGCAACTTTGTGCCACACATTTCAACCACAGAGCTGCGTTCAAAAGAGTACATTATATTGGGATCAAACTATGATATTGTCAGTGACTAACAGTGGGAGCCCTAGTTACAGGTAGGTAGCCGTGTTGGTCTGAGTCGAAACAACAACAACAAATTCCTTCAGTAGCACCTTAAAGACCAACTAAGTTTTTATTTTGGTATGAGCTTTCGTGTGCATGCACACTTCATCAGATACACTGAAACAGATACACTGAAACTGAAACAGTGGGAGTCCTAGACATGGAGGTGCCTGAATTCATATATCTTTTATGGAATGGAACTGGAATAGTACAGAACGAGTGGAGAGGAAAGCTGTGGAGCATAGGGAGAAACCACAGAAGCTGAGGAAGAGGAGGACCCACCCTCCCCAAATAATCCTGTCACGTGTCTGTGTGTGGCATGTGGGATATAATAATGGGGTTATAAAATTCTGCCCTGTGAGGAGAAAGCGGGCAGAGAGAGAACTTTTTTCTTTCTCCTTCTTATCATTAGAACTGGCAGTCAATTCAGGACAGACCAAAAACAACAACAACAACATTTATCCACACAATGCAAAATGAACTGATGGAACTCACTGCCACAAGATATTACTATGGTGTCTGGAGTCTAATTGCTCTGAAAGGGAGAATTGGGTGGTACGTCTCTGAATACCAGGCAGCCGGAGCAACTGCAAGGGAGGATCGTGGCCCACACTGTAAACTCATGGGAACATTTGCCTGGCGACAAGTCACTGGGTCAATGGGCTCTTCTTCCATTGTTGGGCCTGAGGTAGGCCTGACTGAGATTTGAGAGTGCTTTCCATGTTGGAATTTGTCAGAGTTGCGGGGAACTGCTGTGTGTGTGTGTGTGTGTGTGTGTGTGTGTGTGTGTGTGTATGCAGGCTGCACAAAGCTGTCAGAGGGGCCTTCTCTCCCACAGGTGCTCTGTCTCCTGACCCCAGCGGGGTAATTAACCCAGGCACTAATAAAAGCTGACAACAACCGCTAAGCCGGTTGCCTAGCTACACACTCTGCCACAGGGCCTGGGCACACAGACAGGCCTCACAACAGGCTCCTCCCAGCTGCACCTTCCCTTCCGGCACCTTCTTGGGTCCCGCAGCACTCCACGCGCAGGGCAACGCTCCGTGGGAAACGCTTGGCGAAGGCACCGCAGCTCCTAAATCCAGGGCGCGAAACGCCACCAAAGGTTTCAGCCAAACGCTGCTGGAGGGAAGCTCTCGCAGCAAATCTCCAGCTGCCCGGTTTCCATTTGGCCACTGCTGGAAGGAAGCTCAGAGCGGTGCCCTGGCCCTCCTCCTCCTCTTTCCCCTTCTCCACAGCGCCATCCTGGCCATTGACAGTTCCTTACCCTTGAAGCCCCAAGAGACAGAAGTGATCAGGGCTGAGCCCTGGGAAACATCCGCTCCCAGAATCTATTTAGAGACCGGAGGAATCAGCACTTTGCCAGGAAACAAATAAAATGCAATCAAAGAGCTTCTCCGTTACTTCTGCCACCTTGGTTAGTTCAGCCATTAATATTAATCAGGCCGCTGTCCCACTTTTCTGCGTGCAAAGTGCTTTACAGTCCTCGACGCATTTATCCTCATAAGAGCCATCCTGGGAGGCAGGTAGGAATGACAATGCTTTGCATTTAACCTAGCACTTCAAATCTGGAGGGTTTTTTTAAAAAAAACAACAACAACAAAACACAATTTTTATTCATGTATTTTGTATGCGTTCTAACCCAAAATAGTCCATGCCACCATGACATAGACTTAGAATCAAGATATTGTCACTACTAACAGTAATAAGTTACTAGGTAACACCTGGCTTATGATTAATTGCATTTTACATTGAGAATGATTTTTTTCTTTTCTTTTTACCTTTAAAGGTGATAAAAAATTTTACTAACTTAAATTACTAACTAATATGAGACAGGGGGAGAGATCCCCCTCATCAAAGGATTTTTGAGGTTGCTTACTAATAAAATTAGCAACAATGATGTTGTCTTGGCTAGCCTTCCAACAACCATACATGGTGGGCAAACATGATTAGTATTATCCCCATATTACAGACTCGGGGATTTAAGACTGAAAGACCAGTTTAGCGAGCTCATGGCTGAGATGACCTTTGAGTGAGGGGTTTCCTGGCTCAAGTCTCATACGCTTTACCACTTTTCAGATGAAACCTCAACCCAGTGGGGAAACGAGTGAGTCATATCCCAACACCCCAAAGGAAATATGCATTTTGAAGGCGACCATGCTAGTCTTGTTACAAGCAAAGGCAAGGGAGCGTTTTGTGGCACCTTTTTTTTTTTAAAAAAAAACACAACAACACCTAGTTGTTGCGACACACACGTTCATACGTGAGCGTTCACCCCTTCAAGTGCCTGGAGTGCTATCCTCAAATGATAGACGCGCACAAATAAATCCACAGATACATTCCACACTGATAATACGCTTCATGTACCTAGCACAGTGGACTTTAGTCCGTGGAAGTTTATGCCATCCAAAATCTATTTCGGGGGCAACAAAACTCCTTTGAATTTAATCTCCATTCAGTGTACCTGGTCTGCGGTTATCGGTCAGTACCCACCTATCTCAGGTTGGCATTGGTCCATTGGTCCCTCGTTCCCCATCCACAGTCTTGCAACCTGCCCTGAAGTGCTGGCCATTTGTTTTCATGTGACACTTCGATGTGGGTTGCAGCCACCCCTGAGTGAATGCTTGCTCAGCTCTACTGAGCAGCCTCTAGTCAGTGCCTAGAAGCACGCTTGCAGCTGCCTAGAGGGCTAAGATGTACGATAGCCACGGTTTCCTAAACACAGGCAGTATCAAGGGGGGAACTCTTGGCCACGGTGACTCAAGGGAGGAGTGTGTGCATGCAAACGCATACGTGCAGTTTTGAAGGGGTGTGTGGGAAAGCGGTTAGCACAAGGGAGAACGTGGTTGTGGGCAGAAGACGCACAGGAGTCAAGGGTGAGATAAAGACCATCTGGTCCAGCTCCTGCCCTAAGATATCAGGGGTGGCCTTCAAGATGCCATGGGACTCCAGCTCCCTTCAGCCCCAGTCAACTTGGCCAATGGTCAGGGATGATGGGAATCCAAATAACATCGGGGTGGCCACAGGTTAGCAACCTCTGTTGACCCCCATGCAGACATAAACTCCCTCTTTTCCAGATTTGACGGCTCTGCTGCAAGGCAAAGGGCCCTAGTGCCAGACTTGTCTACACTACCCTCAGGGAATCATAGAATTGTGAAGTTAGAAAGGACCCCGAGGGTCATCTAGTCCAACCCCCCCTGCAATGCAGGAATCTCAGCTAAAGCATCCATGACAGATGACCATCCAGCCTGTCACAGAATCATAGAGTCGGAAGGGACCATGAGGGTCATCTAGTCCAACCCCCTGCAATGGTGTGATGAATAATAACGGCAGCAACAGAGAGAACCAGTGCGGTGTAATGGTTAGAGGTAGGTCAGGACTAGGACCTGGCAGACCAGGGTTCAAATCCCCACTCAGACATGCATGGAACTCCCTGAGTGACCTTGGGCCAGCCACAGTCTCTCCACCCGACCTACCTCTCAGGGTTGTTGTGAGGGGGGAAATGGGGAGGGAGCAAACCAAGTACGCCAACCTTGAGTTCCTTGGAGGAAAGGCGGGATAGGGATGCAATAAATAAATAACTGGTAGTAAAAGACTGCTGCAACAAACTGCTTGAGCCAAGGGCTTTTTTAAAAAGAAGAAGAAGAAAAGATTTCTCTGGGCTCATAGGGAGTAATAACTCATTTGGCGAACACACCGTGTGGGTGGCAAGCACCCTCCAAGTAGGGAGGGAGGGAGGGAGGGAGGGAGGGAGGGAGGGAGGGAGGGAGGGAGGGAGAAGGTGAGGCATGTCCAGAAGAGGATGGTAGGGTAGAGCAGGGTTGTGAGTGATGGTGGAGGAAGCAGGGGAGCACATCAGAACCAACTAGGCCTTAATGTCACCCCGTTGCTGCCCTCCCTACAGATGCAGACCGCCTTCTTACCCCTCTGCACTCCCCCTCCCCCTCCCCCTCTGCTCTGGAAATGCCAAGTGAAACAGGACTAGTGAGAGCCCCTGATTAAGCTGTCTCCCTGGCCTAGCTCTGGGGACGGGCGTAAATCAAGCAGGCTGGCACCAGGCATAAATCCAAGCCTTGCTACAAAGCACCCGCTCTGTAAATCGCTGCCCTGCCCACAGGGGATGGCCCTGGCGCTTGGCCACCTGGGCAGCAACGCTGCCTGGTGCCCTGAGCTTCCCAGAAGACCAGAAATCCCCCCTCCATCTAGCAACACACACACACACACACACACACACACACACACACACACACACACACACATGCCCTCCCCTCCTGCTCTCTTCCTCTGCCCCTTGCCTAGAGTCCATTGCCCAACCTTCTCCATCAATTACCCCAGGACAACCTGTTCCCGATTGCCACAGCGCTGAGTGCCTGTAGAGGAAGGTGTTGGGGGGTGGGGTGGGGGACAATAGGCAAGAATCGGGGAAGAGCTTTTGCCTCCATAACCACCACCACCAGTACTACTGCAGCCACCCCCGGCTCCCCCCCCCCACGGTAGGCCAAAAAGCAACTGAATCCTTACCTGGGGCGCTGTCCGCGGTAGCCGATTTTCCAGGCGAGGGCGAAGGAGGCGCCCGAAGAGGCGGCTCTCTGGTAGAGAGGTGGGAAGAGTCCCCTTGGTGATGGAGAGCGAGCGAGCCGAAGAGAAGGCAGATCCAGTCAGCGAGGGGTTCCCAGCGGCGGCTGAGCCATCCCAGAGGTTGAGAGAGCCGGCGGCAGCGGCGGAGAGACGGACGCACGGGCGGGCGGATGCGGGAGGTTGTGGAGAGGGACAGCCCTCTTGGTGATGGAGGGATTCCAGCTGGGAGGAAGCAATCTCGCCTGGCAGCGCGGGCGTGTTGGTGTTGTGGGGGGCCGGGGGGGGTGAGTAGGCAGGACGGCGGTCTTGGTAGATCCCAGCGCTGGATCCTAACAGATCCAAGACATGAGGAGGAAATGCTGGTGGTAGTAGTGGCGGTAGTGGCTGGGATCTCCCAGAGCAGCAGCTGGGGACCGGGAGCAGCTACCGCGCAAAGCCGAGAGCGGGAGGGGGAGGGTGCCGGGTGCCGGGAAAGGAAAGGAAGGAATGGGAGGGGAGGGGCCGCTTTGTCCGTCTCAGCCCGCCTCCCCCGCCCGCTTGGGCGGCTGTCGCTGCTTTCTCCGGAGGAGGATGGATAAAAGGATGATGATGGAGGCTGGGAGGGGCCTGGGAGAGAGAGAGAGAGAGAGAGAGAGAGAGAGAGAGAGAGAGAGAGAGAGAGAGAGAGAGAGAGAGAGAGAGAGAGAGAGAGAGAGAGAGAGAGAGAGAGAGAGAGAGAGTGTTTGCGCGCCCGCCTGTATCCCTAAATCAATGGGCAAAGGAGGGAGGGTCTTTATTTCTCGGGGGTGAGGTGGAGGGGGCGGGGGAGGAACACAGGCAGAGGAGGTCTGTCCGGGTAGGACTTTGGGGCAGATGTCCAGGACCCCGCGCAGAGGAATGATCAGGAGGAGGCTCCCCCACCCACCCCAAAAATGCAGGAGTGGGGCGGCCTTACCCGCATTTGGGGGAAAGTGAAGTAGCGCACGGCTACAGAGGGGGCGGTCCCGATCAAGTCTCTCCCACGCGCGACACCGTTAATTCCACAGCCTCGAATTGCACCCGCGGGCACGGCCCACGGGTGGCCAGGGAAGTGTCAAAGCGGCAGCGGCGGCAGCGGAGCGCGCAGCCTGCAGGCGGCGGGAGCTGTCCAGGGTGCTGAACTGCCAAAGGGCGGCCCGGGCGTGCGAGGGAGGGGGAGAGGCGGGAAGCGCGAAGAGTTGTGGCTGAAAGGGCCTCTTGCCTGCGTGGTGGGCCGGTTGGCTGGCTGGGTGGCTCATAGGTGGCATGAAAGGCGACCGGAGAAGCGCGGAGCCGCCCCTCACCGCGATACCAGGGGTCGTGTGAGCGCTTTCACGCGGGAGGCAAAGCGTGGATCTGGCGTGGAGACTCGAGTGATCTCCGAGGGGCGATTTCAAGGAAGACACGTTTCCCATGTTGTGAGACTGCCCGCAGGAAGGCAAATGTAAACAGAAAGTAGTCTTTATGGGGAGGGAGGTACGTTCACACACACACACTATGTAATGCTGAGAACACCTTGGAAACTGGAACTCGAGTCTCGACACTTGTGAATACGGATTAAGGGGGACACCAGTAAGTGCGGGAGAGCTCCTGCTTTAAAATGGAGCGCTCGTTCTATTTAGCGTAGGCTTACACTATGACAGAATGACAGAACAGAGGACAATTTGCGAGCGCTCTTCTTTCAGCACTACTTCTGCAGAGAAGTTATTTGCGCTTTTCCTGAAATGGTGCCCACTTTGGGGGATTCCTGCACTAGGAAAGACCATCCAGTCTCTTCCTCCAACCTTTCTTTCTCTCGGGTTAATAATTTTTATTTTTATTTTAAACGGGGCTGTGCTGCTTCCAGATGGTTGGTGTGGTGTGTGTGTTTTAAATCTCTGGGGATAATGGCTTTTTCTTTATTTCAGCAAACTCTGTATACTGCTTAATCACAGCTGCCTCTCAGCAGAGCACAAAAGAATGCATTAAAAATCAATTAAAAATCAAATTGTAAAATTATAAAATCAGAATTCAGTTAAAAAGCCTGCCGGAATTTTAAAAACAAAGTCTTTGGCAAGTGCCAGAAGTTCAATAGGGAGAAGACATTTCTGAAATCAGTTGGAGCAAATAAAATTAGATATGAGCCATGCACCTGAGTCGTGGGGGGTCACTAACACTGACTCCCCCAAAGTGATTGGGCATGGATAGAAGGCAGTCCCTGAGGTATTCTACACCTTATTATTATTATTATTATTATTATTATTATTATTAAAATTTGTATACTACCTTTCATTCTAATACCACAACATAAAAATACAAAACAGAGTACATAATAATAATAATAATAATAATAATAATAATAATAATAATAATAATACCAATAACTCCCCTCCCATAAACACATTTAAAAGGCCATAGAATGTTTAATTAGCCAAAGGCCTGGTTAAAGAGAAAGGTTTTCGCCTCACGGCTAAAGATATGGAACGAAGGTGCCAGGCGAACCTCCCTGGGGAGAGCATTCCACAATAGGGGAGCCACCACAGAAAAGGCTTGTTCTTGTATTGGCACCACCTGGAGCTCTCATGGAGGAGGTCCTCAGATGATGTTTGCATGGTCCAGGTCCTTGAGGTATTGCAGTCCTGAGCTGTTTAAGGCTTTATAGGTCCAAACCAGCACTTTGAATTGGGCCTGGAAACTAACTGGCAGCCAGTGCAGTAGGACCCGGATCGGTGCAATCTTCCCAAACCATCTTGCCCCAGTGAGCAACCTGGCCGCCGAATTCTGCACCAGCTGAAGTTTCCGAACCGTCTTCAGAGGCAGCCCCACAGATAACATGCTGTGGTAATCTAACCTTCGAAGTTAGAAACATGAACCTGGCGCAGGAGCGTATGAGCAGTCAGTGCAAGCTTTCGAGCACTGAAGTTATGTACTAGCAGTTGTTTGTCCCCATCAACAGTCGAGCCGCAGCATATTGCACCAGCTGGAGCCTCTGCACCAGGGACAAGGGGAACCCTGCATAAAGCACATTGCACTAATTGAGGTTACCAGTGCATCCAGTCTATCCCTGTCCAAGAACAGTCACAGCTGGCATACCAAGTTGTAGCTGGTAAAAGACAAAGATACATCCCCAAACTCTGATGGCTTTACTCTGTTTTTGATTGCCACATTTAATGGAGTCAGTTGTTATTTTGTCTTCATGTCCGAGTATGACTAAAAGAGGTGCTATGCAATTAACTTTTCAAAATGCACTGCTACTGATGTACCTCTGCTCAAAATTGTGGGTGTAAATGGATGCCTGGGTCAAGCTCTCTCTCTCTCTCTCTCTCTCTCTCTCTCTCTCGTAATAATAATAATAATAATAATAATAATAATAATAATTTTTTATTTATACCTCACCCTCCCCAGTCAAAACCGGGCTCAGGGCGGCTCACACCAATAAAATTACAATAAAACATGAAAAGCAATTGATTGAAATACAGATTAAAATACAGTATTAAAATTTAAAATTTAAATTTAAAATGCAGCCTGATTTTAAGTAGTCCATAAATCCAAGCCATGAGGGAGGAAAACAGAGGGGTCAGACTAAGTCCAACCCAAAGGCCAGGCGGAACAGCTCTGTCTTGCAGGCCCTGCAGAAAGATGACAAATCCCGCAGTGTAGTGGTTAAGAGCGGTAGACTTGTAATCTGGGGAACCGGTTTCGCTTCCCCGCTCCTCCACATGCAGCTGCTGGGTGACCTTGGGCTAGTCACACTTCTTTGAAGTCTCTCAGCCTCACTCACCTCACAGAGTGTTTGTTGTGGGGGAGGAAGGGAAAGGAGATTGTGAGCCGCTTTGAGACTCCTTCGAGTAGTGATAAAGCAGGATATCAAATCCAAACTCTTCTTCTTCTTCTTCTTCTTCTTCTTCTTCTTCTTCTTCTTCTTCTTCTTCTTCTTCTTCTTCTTCTTCTTCTTCTTCTTCATCTTCATCTCCTCCTCCTCCTCCTCCTCCTCCTCCTCCTCCTCCTCCTCCTCCTCCTCCTCTCTCTCTGTGTGTGTGTGTGAGAGAGAGTTTATTCAGGCAGACTGTGTGATGGTATGTGGAGGCGTTGTGTTGCGAGCACATCCATGTGTGTGAATGGATGTGTGCTGGCACCAATTTCATTTTATCTACTCATTTTCTCTCTCTCTCTCTCTCTCTCTCTCTCTCTCTCTCTCTCTCTCTCTCTCACACACACACACACGGTGATGTATCTGCCTGTGGAAGTGTGTGCCAGTTATTTGCGGCTGTGCATGCCCTTCCACGCTCGTGCCTTGGAGGGATGTCTCAGAGAACGCACGGCATCACCTTATTCTGTCAAAATAGGTCTGGGGTGTTGGTGTCTCAAGGCTGCATGACAATGCGACTCCGCACCTGCCTGTTGTGCAAGTTGCTGGCTTTGTTTCTTGATGAGCTGTGAGCTGCGGTTCTGCACGCGTTTGTGATGCGCAGGTAAAGCTACCCGCTATTTGTGTGAGCTTCCCTTAGCCTGTGCGCAACTCGTTGGCAACTTCTCCTCCATGCGCAAGCACATTGACAAAAATCAGAGGAGCTGGGAAACTGTACGCAACCAACACACACGTAAATAATCTTCCTCCTCCCTCCCCCATCCCCTCCTTCTCGCACTTTGCCTTTCCCAAGGATGCCCTGGCAGAACCTGCACATGACGCAGCCTATAAGCTTTGGGGGCTCCTAGTATGCTCTCCTTCCCTACTTCCCACAACAAGGCAAAGAGTGCCATAACCCCATTCATCTTTCCCATCTGCCTGTCCTTCCTTTGGGATTCCCCTCCCTCCACCCTCAAAGGATTAGGCAGATTATGGGATTATCTGCTCTTGGCAGCCCTGAGCACTGCAGAACAGAGACCCAATGCGACTCATTAGCCAGCCCTCTGCCCCAATTTGCAAGAGGCCCAGAAGGATGATGTCACATCTCAAAAGAAGGCCTTGGGAACCTCAGGCCGAATGTGGCCCTCAGGCCCTCGGAAGAGTCCCTAGGGCCACACCCCTCACTGGCTCTGCTTCACACAAGGAGGACTTTCCCTGGTTGGAATGTGTCCTTGAACCCTGCTAATGCCTCTTGCCTTATCTAGAAGAGGGAAGTGTGTCAAAATTCGCCTGCAAAATTAGACCACGTGGGTGGCGCTGTGGTCTGAACCACTGAGCCTAGGGCTTGCTGATCAGAAAGTCCGCAGTTCGAATCCCCGCAATGGGGTGAGCTCCCGTTTCTCAGTCCCCGCTCCTGCCAACCTAGCAGTTCGAAAGCATGTCAAAGTGCAAGTAGATAAATAGGTACCGCTCCGGAAGGAAGGTAAACGGCATTTCCATGTGCTGCTCTGGTTCGCCAGAAGCGGCTTAGTCATGCTGGCCACATGACCCGGAAGCTGGCTCCTTTGGCCTAGAGCAAGATGAGCGCCGCAACCCCAGAGTCGTCCGCGACTGGACCTAATGATCAGGGGTACCTTTACCTTTACCTGTATAAAGGCAACATTTATTGCTCCACCCACTTTTGCCTCTGACCCTGCCCTCACCTGTCATTTGACCCTCAGAAGGTTGCCTAGAAGCAAATGTTGCCCTTGGGCTGAATAGAGGTTCCCCACTGGGTGGCTGCTGTTATTTAGCACTTCAGTTTTAAAACGAGTACTGTAGTTGAGTTTGGAGCTGATGTGGCACAGTGGTTGGGACTTTGGACTAGCGAGACCCAGATCCAAATTTCCACTTGGCCGCGAAGATAATAATAATAATAATAATAATAATAATAATAATAATAATAATAATTTATTTATACCCCACCCATCTGGCTGGGTTTCCCCAGCCACTCTGGGTGGCTTCCAGAAGGATATTAAAATAAAATAATCTATTAAACCTTAAAAGCTTCTCTAAACAGGGCTGCTTTCAGATGTCTTCTAAAAGTCTGGTAGTTGTATTTCTCTTTGACATCTGGCTTCTCACAGCAAGGGAACCACCAGAAGGCCCTCGGCACTGGACCTCAGTGTCCGGGCAGAACGATGGGGGTGGAGACGCTCCTTCAGGTATACTGGACCAAGGCCATTTAGGGCTTTAAAGGTGACCTGGGGCCAGTCAACAATTCTCATCCTAAAGGCTGCAATCCTAAATATGACAAGAGCGCTGTTCTTGGGGCCTCAGGTGCTGTACTGGACTACAACTCCCATCATTCCTAAGCATAGGTTAAGATGGGTGGGAATGATGGGAGTCAGAGTCCAACAGTGTCTGGGAAAGGTTCAAGAGCACTGTAAGCGCCATTGAACTCCCTTTATATATATATAAAGTAAGCATACATAGGATTGTGGATGCAGGCGACTGACCCCATGAATCAGGAAGTTCAAATTGCATCTTCACTGCATGAACTTATCCCACTTATTGGAGAGCAAGTGCTGTTGAACATAGTGGGGCTGGCTTTTTCTGAGTAAACATACGCCTTATAGTGCCATGAGGCAAGTACACATTTGCTCAACCTCAGCTCCTGATCTGCAACTCGGCGGTGCTGACCTTCCTTGAAAGATGAAAGGGTTAAAGCAAGATAATGGGTGTGTAGTGCTTTGAACACTTTGATAACACTATATTATATAGAAAAAAATTCCTTCAGTCGGATTCTTATCTCATTATGCATGATCAAGCTTTCTTTAGCGCCTCAGCCCTTGCTTTCCCCCCCAGGACTAATTGCAGTAATCAGCAGTCGTTAACAGCCATCTCAGGTTTACCACTCCCATCAGCCCATCACCCAATCCCACCCACTCCTACCACCCTCTGTATATATATATAAGGGTCTGACACTTCTGTTTCTAGTGTATCTGAAGAAGTGTGCATGCACACGAAAGCTCATAACAAAATAAAAACTTAGTTGGTCTTTAAGGTGCTACTGAAGGAATTTTTTTCTATTTTGCTTCGACTCAGACCAACACGGCTACCTACCTGTAACTAGAACTATATTATATATTTATTTAGTGCATTGATTTGCCCCCTTTTCCTCTATGGAGCGTCAAGTGGTGAACATGAATCTCTCCCCCCCCCAACCCATTTCATCCTCACAACAACCCTGTGAGGTAGGTTAGGCTGAGAGACCGTGATTGGACCAGCTGCATGGCTGAGATTCAAACCCTGCTCTCCCCTGTCATAGACCGGCGCTCTAACCACTACACCCACTGGCTCTGTGCAAGAGTAACAGCAGCCCCAGAGGCATGGGGGTGGAGCACCATTTGGAGTGGTTGGTTCCCGGATCTGCCCTCTACCCCTGGCAACCCCAGTGTCTGCTGGAGGAAGTGGATATCGCCTTTGCTGCAAGTGGGTCTCCGATTTCAGTGCATTGGCAGAAAGTATTGAGAGTCGCCAAGATGCCTATCTGTCGCCTCTTGGATCTAGGGACTTTGAGGGGAGCAAAGGTTTGCTGTTGCAGCCATTCCCTCCTCGGTTCCCCAGCTCCAGCAAGAAAGGGCAAAAGAGGAACGCCTGCTCGTTCATCTCCAGAGCTGCCCTGGAGGTTGCAGGAGGCTTTGGGCAAGGCAGGGTTAAGGCGCCAGCCTCCTGCTCCCCGCTGAGCCCTGATTCAGCATCTAGAGCTCCTGGAGTGCTTTGATCAACAAACAGCCAGTGCTTCTGATCCCACACAGCAGGCAGGGACAAGGAAGCAGATGGAGGGACGCAGATGCGCAGCCCTTGGAACCGGCTGAGGCACAGGCCCTGCTGGAGCTGCAGGGACATCCGCTACTGCAGAACCTCCCCCTGGCATCCTGGCCCTTGCCCTACGAGAGCTATGGGGCTTCATCCAAGCCTGCGCTCAGCCTCAAACATGGCACACTCAGAAGGTTCCAGCCAAACAGCCCATCGAATCCTGAAATGTAAAAAGCCATGCTGGATAGGAAACAGCGTCTCATCCAAGGGTGGGAAACTTTTTCTAACTCGAGGGCCACTTTCCTTTCTTGACAACCTTATGAGGGCCACATGCCCGGGGGAGTAGGAGGCTGGTACTCACCCTGAAGTTGGTGCATTAAGTGCCACACTTTTTAACAACGAAAAAGATGTGCCAGTACTACGTACCCTTGAATGGGTGGGATGCAGGTGGTGCTGTGGTCTAAACCACTGAGCCTCTTGGGCTTGCTGATCAGAGGATTGGCAGTTCGAATCCCTGCGACGGGGTGAGCTCCCATTGCTCTGTCCCAGCTCCTGCCAACCTAGCAGTTCAAAAGCACGCCAGTGCAAGTAGATAAATAGGTGCGGCAGGAAGGTAAACGGCGTTTCCATGAGCTGCTCTGGTTTCCGTCACAGTGTCCCATTGCACCAGAAGCGGTTTAGTCATGCTGGCCACATGACCCGGAAAGCTGTCTGTGGACGAACGCTGGCTCCCTTGGCCTGATAAGTTTGACTGGACTTAACCGTCCAGGGGTCCTTTACCTACCCTTGAGTACTCCATGAAAAAAGCACTACACCCCCACACAGGCTGGGACTCTCAATGGTACCCCTCTGGAGGCTTCACCGAGGGCAAAAAACCCTGGCTAGCCACCCCCACACCCTGTAGCTATGGCTGTGCTTTGAGAAACAGGATGCTGGAGAAAACAGGCCTCTGGCCTGATCCAGCACAGCTCTCTTTCTATCCTCGTTACGACACCACACAGTTGGCTGACCAGATGTTCACAAGCTGAACCTGAGTACAACGGGGTCATAGCACAGTGCTAGAGCGGCTGCAGATGGTCTCGGGTTCAATCCCCCGTGGCATCTCCGGTTAGCACTGGGAAAGACCACTACCTGAAACCCCGGAGAGCTGCTGCCAGTCAGTGTAGACAATACTGAGCCAGATGGACCAAGGGCCTCAGTACCAGGCTGCCTCCCACATTCCTATGTAGCAGCCGCTTGCCGATTCCCCTGTTGCTAATCCTTTAATGATGATTTTATCTCGCTCCTGGTTTTATTGTATTTGCTGTTGTTTTATTGGACTTTAATTGTTTTACTGCAGAGCTGCTTTGGGGTTTGTGAGTTGCTTTCCAGGGCTGTAAAGAAAAAGGTAAAGGTAAAGGGACCCCTGATCATTAGGTCCAGTCGTGACAGACTCTGGGGTTGCGCGCTCATCTCGCATTATTGGCCGAGGGAGCCGGCGTATAGCTTCCAGGTCATGTGGCCAGCATGACAAAGCCGCTTCTGGCAAACCAGAGCAGCACATGGAAATGCCGTTTACCTTCCCGCTGTAGCGGTTCCTATTTATCTACTTGCATTTTGATGTGCTTTCGAACTGCTAGGTTGGCAGGAGCTGGGACCAAGCAACGGGAGCTCACCCCGTCACAGGGATTCGAACCGCCGACCTTCTGATCAGCAAGCCCTAGGCTCAGTGGTTTAGCCCACAGAGCCACCTGGGTCCCTAGGGCTGAAAAGAAGCAGCATATAAATGCCTTCATAAATTTTAGAAACAAACAAAATTTCTCAGCCTTGCAGCCTGATAACTTGGTACGTATAGTCGGGTGTAAATGCCACTAATTCAGAAACAATAGCACCAAACTTAATCCATTCCGGAAGTCCGTTTGACTTCCGAAATGCTTGAAAACCAAGGCACAGCTTCTGATTGGTGCAGGCAGCCCAGAAACAATAGCTGGCAGCCGCATCGGACGTTCGGCTTCCACTTACTTACTTCTGGGTTTCCGGAGTTTGAGAACCAAGGCATTTGAGAACCAAGGCATTTGAGAACCAAGGTACAGTGAAGGAGCCTGCCTGGCATCAATAGGCATGGAGTTCCAAAGTGTAGGTTCAGCCATACTAACAGACAGGGCTGTCTGAAACATATCTGGCGCCCTGGTGCCGTGGTGCGAAGATCCCTCCGGCGCGCGCCCCCCCCCGCCCTGTTTCCCAGCGCGACTGTCTGGCGGGAGCCCTGGCGCATTGTGCCACCCAGCCTTGCCTTAGGGCCGGCCCTGCTAACAGATTGAGTTCTTGCAAATGCAGAGCAGTTCTGCAGTGCTGCAGATGGAAGCGGATAGGGCGACCTCACAGCTAAAGTAGTCCCAAGTTGTTAAGGGTTTTAAATACTGATAGTAGCACCCTGAGCTTGGCTCCATAGCAAATCAGCGACCAATGCAGATCTCTGAGCGGAGGTGGTATATGCTGACAGAGTCTCAGTTCTGTCAGCAATAACCTTCCTTCCACACGGGGCTGTGATAGGAACAATATTATAACACAGGTTGCATGTTAAAAATGAGATGCAAATTATGAAGAAAGGGCCTTTCCCTAGCCTCCCCTTGTTGGCAGATTCTCTGCATTCTGCTATTTCTACAAAAGAATATAATCTATTTTCCTATAGAGGAGAGCAGGTTTTTTGCCCGGTGCACTGAAGAACTCATTATTTCCTTCCAGCTGAAATGTTTGGTAACATTCCACTGTAGGTGTGCATGCGTTAAATCAATTTAAACATATTTCCAATGCAAACAAAATAATTTCCAGGTACTGTAAAATATTTTGATTTCCTGGGGTGGAGGGGGGGAAAAGACGCGCCAGCTCTTTTCTTCTCGCTTATTTCATTTGTTTGTTCCACTAGGTCACCTCAGATCTCAAAATAAGGAAACAATAAGCTTGACAATGTTCAGACCTGCATAATGAGATGGTAAAGCACGCCGGCAAAACCTGGTCCAAATTAAATTCAGAACAAGGTAATCGAAATGGTTATCAATGCTGAAGAGTGTTCTGCACATCCAATCTCTGTTTCAGCCAGAGGAGGAATAAATCCGAAAACCACCCGGAGAAGGCAGATCTATCACACAGGCAGTTCAAAGGAATGTCGCCAGAGAAAGAAGCAGATCTCTCACCGTCCCACACGAGGTGCGGGCCGGTTTGCGGTCTCTCAGCCTTAGCCTTTCATCTGTTCATAGAATCATAGAGTTGGAAGAGACCACAAGGGCCATCCAGTCCAACCCCCTGCCGAGCAGGAAACACCATCAAAGCATTCTTGACATATGCCTCTCAAGCCTCTGCTTAAAGACCTCCAAAGAAGGAGACTCCACCACACTCCTTGGTAGCAAATTCCACTGCCGAACAGCTCTTACTGTCAGGAAGTTCTTCCTAATGTTTAGGTGGAATCTTTGAATCCATTGCTCCGTGTCCGCTTCTCTGGAGCAGCAGAAAACAACCTTTCTCCCTCCTCTATATGACATCCTTTCATATATTTGAACATGGCTATCATATCACCCCTTAACCTTCTCTTCTCCAGGCTAAACATACTCAGCTCCCTAAGCTGTTCCTCATAAGGCATCGTTTCCAGGCCTTTGACCATTTTTGGTTGCCCTCTTCTGGACAAGTTCCAGCTTGTCAGTATCCTTCTTGAACTGTGCTGCCCAGAACTGGACACAGTACTCCAGGTGGGGTCTGACCAGAGCAGAATACAGTGGTAATATTACCAGTTGTCTAATCTGTTAAGGTCATTTTGAAGTGTGATCCTGTCCTCTGGGGTATTAGCCACCCCTCCCAATTTGGTGTCATCTGCAAACTTGCTCAGGATGCCCTCAAGCCCATCATCCAAGTCATTGATAAAGATGTTGAATAAGACTGGGCAGAACCTTGTGGCACCCCACTAGTCACTACTCTCGATCCATCTGAAGGCAGCCCTGTTTAGGGAAGCTTTAAATGTTTAATAAATCATTGTATTTTAATACTTCTGTTGGAAGCCGCCCAGAGTGGCTGGAGAAACCCAGCCAGATGGGCGGGGTATAAATTATTATTATTATCATTATTATTATTATTCGAGGGTAAATCGTTGGGAAGTAACACAGAGAGGCTTTCTGAGGACTAATGTATTAAAAGTCAGATTTCCCCAAAGAGTAGCTGCGTGTTAGGATGGAATTGTAGTTCAGCGGCGGACGGCAGGCTTTGCACGCAAACCATCCCCGGGGGGGCAGGGGGGTGAGCTTACAGTCTGTCGCTTTTTTCGGGTGGGGTTTGATCACATATCAGCAAATTCAGGTAGGGCAATTGAAGGCCCCCATCTGCACTATGCGTTTAAAGCATAATCACGCCACTTTAAACAATCACGGCTCCAGTGCTGGATTTACGTAAAAGCTAAACAAGCTATAGCTTACGGCCCCACTCTCTTGGGGGGGGGGCAAAAAAATTAAAGGAAAACAAAAAAACCTGGATGTACATTTCCAAAATATAAGATAAAAAAACAAATAAAATAAAACCTACATACAGCAACAGTGTTTTGTGTTGTGTAGGCTCCTATTTGTTATGTGCAAAAGGCTTTAGATACCGTACCTATTAGGTCCATAAATTACCATATAGCATATATTCAACACACAAAAAACAGCAACAATTTGTTGTTGACAAAGGACAGCTGGACATATAAAGGGCCCCATTACCTTCAGTAGTTTAGGGCTCCCTTCCCTCCAAAGAATCCTGGGAATTGTGGTTTGTTATGGGCACCGTGGGTTAAACCACAGAGCCTAGGGCTTGCCGATCAGAAGGTCGGCAGTTCGAATCCCCGTGATGGGGTAATCTCCTGCCAACCTAGCAGTTCGAAAGCACGTCAAAGTGCAAGTAGATAAATAGGTACCGCTCCGGCGGGAAGATAAACAGCGTTTCCATGTGCTGCTCTGGTTTGCCAGAAGCGGCTTTGTCATGCTGGCCACATGACTTGGAAGCTATACACTGGCTCCCTCGGCCAATAACGCAAGATGAGCGCAGCAACCCCAGAGTCGGTCACGACTGAACCTAATGGTCAGGGGTCCCTTTACCTTTACCTTATGGGCCCCGAGAGTGGTTAGGGGTGCCCTATTCCCCTCACAGAGCTAGAATTCCCACAGTTCCCTGGGAGGAGAGATTGACTGTGGAACCACTCTAGGAATTGTACGCATGCTCTATCCTCCATCCCAGCATGCAAGTGAGGCATTATCAGAGTTAAAGGACACTTTCTAGTCGGGCATAAACTAGGGCTGGCCCACCAATGAGGCAAGGTGAGGCAGCAGGATCCATAGGGGCAGCAGATCCAAATGTAGACCTTTATTTCCCCCATTCCCCTTGTTCCTGATGTGGATCTTCATCACTGACCCCCTATCATAGAATCATAGAATCGTAGAGTTGGAAGAGACCACAAGGGCCATCCAGTCCAACCCCCTGCCGAGCAGGAAACACCATCAAAGCATTCTTGACATATGCCTGTCAAGCCTCTGCTTAAAGACCCCCAAAGAAGGAGACTCCACCACACTCCTTGGCAGCAAATTCCACTGCCGAACAGCTCTTACTGTCAGGAAGTTCTGTCAGGAAGTCCTCTTTAAGCGGAGGCTTGACAGCCATCTGTCAGGAATGCTTTGATGGTGTTTCCTGCTTGGCAGGGGGTTGGACTGGATGGCCCTTGTGGTCTCTTCCAGCTCTATGATTCTATGAAAAACATTTTTGCAATCTTTAAAGAGATGTGATGCAAACTTTGTGTTTGTTGATATACCGATATGCAGAGAATATATATTGGTATACAAAGGTGGTTAAGTCACTGTACTACTTCCTATGTTGCCTATTTCATTCATAGGCAAATGAAAGCTGGCGGGGGGGGGGGGGAGCGGCACAGCCCTACAACATCCATGGGCCTGCCCCAATGGGGGGTTGGCCTGAGAAAGCACTCTCAGGGATACGCACATAGGTAGCAACAAGCAGTGTGGGACGGTGACAACACGGGGGTGGCTTCACATGTGCAGGGCCCCCAAAAGGCAACTACGTCCAGCACCAAATGCACATTATCACGCTGTGTGTGCAGACCTTTGTTCTCCAAGTGCAGATCCTTATATCTATCTATATATATAAATGTAAACTGGGCATGTGGGTGTGTCTCCACTTTTCTCCAAAACCGCTTGACCGATGGCGTTCAAATTTTGACACAATGTCCCAAGCGAATATGAGAGTGACCCCATACCGTTTGTGTAGACAGATGTTGCACCTGGGCCACGTAAAAGCCCCCAAACCACGTGTTCCAGAACTCACAATTCAGACGAAAGTGCATGCTGGGAGCACAGCAGGAGAGGTTGCAAAACAGTGCCCTCTAGCGACGGCTACACTGCTACTGCACCTAGGAAAGCTTCCCTCTCCACAGCATCTCTGCTCGGCTTTCCAGACTGGGCCAAGTGGATGTGGGGGCTCGCCTGGGTGGGGGATGGGGGGAGGCTTGGGATAGGTCATGGGTCGCGACAGGGTGGGGGGAGTCACGGCGATGACCCTGTGTAAACAGAACACGCATAAAACATTTCAACAAAATGAAGGGGGACTCTGAAGGTGACGGGAGTCTGAACGTGTCCAGAAGAGGGCAACCAAAATGGTCAAAGGCCTGGAAATGATGCCTTATGAGGAATGGCTTAGGGAGCTGGGTATGTTTAGCCTGGAGAAGAGAAGGTTAAGGGGTGATATGATAGCCATGTTCAAATATATGAAAGGATGTCATATGGAGGAGGGAGAAAGATTGTTTTCTGCTGCTCCAGAGAAGCGGACACGGAGCAATGGATTCAAATTTCAAGAAAGAAGAATTCACCTAAACATTAGGAAGAGCTTCCTGACAGTAAGAGCTGTTCGGCAGTGGAATTTGCTACCAAGGAGTGTGGTGGAGTCTCCTTCTTTGGAGGTCTTTAAGCGGAGGTTTGAGAGGCATATGTCAAGAATGCTTTGATGGTGTTTCCTGCTTGGCAGGGGTTTGGACTGGATGGCCCTTGTGGTATCTTCCAACTCTATGATTCTATGATTCTATGAAGGGGGACTCTGAGGGTCCATTTAACAGACTGAGCCACAGCAACGCGTGGCTGGGCCAGCTAGTAGCCAGTAAATAAATAAATATCTGCCACCATTCCCACTCTATGAGGAGATACTACCAGGCTTGGGGGCGAAGAGTCCCAATTCATAGCTGCTAGTGGTGGTGGGAAATCAGGCTTCAACACCTCTGGTTAGTCTTCAGCAGCGCGAAATCCCATCCAATGAGAAACTCTGCGAGTGGCGTCCCTCCTCCTGTCTCCCAGTCACAAGGGCACTGAGGAAGATGCTCCCCAAGGGCCTCCTTAAAGGAACAGAGGCATGGTGCTTAGGCACGTGGATCTGCTGGGACACATCTCTTTCCCACCCGCAAACACACATGTGCACGCATGCGAAGCAGGCCCGGGGCGCTCTGCAGAGAAAGGCTCCGGCCTGTCAGGTCGGGCTGTTTGGGTAGAGATGATGGGACACAATGCTACAGGGGGCAGGGAGATGGGCTCAGTGATGTGGAAGCAGACAGGCGAGACATGCACACAAAGAGAGGGAGGGAGGGAGATCTGCAGAGATATGTTGTTGGCGCTGGAGAGGCAATGGAGTGTGCCTCCAAGGGTGAGGTCAAATTGCTTTGTTACCAGTGCTGAAGTGACTTCCCTGGGGCTTAAGCCTGCGCAGTGTGTATGGAGGTCCTGGGCTGTCCGGGCGACCAAGACTGTGGTACAAAGAAAAGCAGAACAAGAAGCTTGGCACGTGCTTGGCTGCAGGAGTTGTTGGAAGGAGATGTACAAAGTACCATCCAAGTATTTTAGGGACTCGACTCCGGATTTCTGTAGGGTTTAGTTAGTCCTTAGCCTTTTCTTCCCCCAGAGATATCCAGGAAGGCTGCAAGGGTTTGATCAGAGCTTTCATGCTATGATACCACTTTAAACAGTCATGGCTTCTCCTCAAACAATATTGGGAACAGTAGTTTGTTAAGGGTGCCCCTATTCCCTTCTGAATTCCTAGAGCGGGTTAACAGTCAAAATCCCTCTTCCTAGGGAGATCTGGGAATTGTAGCTCAGCGAAAGGAATAAGAATCTCATGATAACACTCGGCAGCACCCATAAGAAATTACATCTCCCAGTCTTCTTTAGGGGAAGCCATTATTGTTTAAAGTGATATGATCCTGCTTTACATCTATAGTGCTTTCCAGAACAGTCCTGGCTAGGGTTGATGGGAATCGTAGTCCAAAATATCTAGAGAGGAGCAGGTTCGCGAAGGATGCCTTATGGCAAACAGATGACTTGTGGAACGACTGAGGTAGTTGGGAATATATATGATAGGAAAATATCCAGGGGCTGCACATTTAAATTGCTGATGGAAATCTATACATATATATATAAATGTAAAAAAGGTCAAATTGTGGGCTCCACTTTTCTCCGAAACCGCTTGACCGATTGTCCTGGAATTTGGACACAACGGTCCATGCCACTACCCGAGTGTTTGTATAACCTCCGATTGCTCACATCTCATACCTGCACAGGTAAAAACCTGTTTTTACACAAACCAAAACAGCGCCCTCCAGTGGCATTATTCCCACAGCTGCTGCTCCTCCACCTCCTCCCTCCCCATGGAGACTTGCCCACACCCCACAGACCCTGCCTCCGCCACAAGATACGGCAATCACGGAGATCCATCCGAACCCTCTGGGTAGGCCAGGACCACGCCGTCCCAGAGGTGTGGAAGACGTTAGCAGACTCACCTCCTCGCCAACAACCCCGTCCTCGCAAGCAAGCCCTCTGCCTCAGACCCTACCACACCGCCCCACAACCCCAAACCCCGACGCCAGCCCGTCCCCCTCCTCGACACCAAGCCCGCTTCCTCTCACAGTGACTCACCACCCTACAGGCCCCGACACCACCACGCTTGCCTCCTCACGAGCAAGCCCTCTCCCTCAGACCCAACGCCACAGCAACGCGTGGCAGGGCCAGCTAGTTATTGATAAAGTTGTGCGGGCACTTGCAAGCTTTCCTCTATACCAGGGCAAACACTGATCCCTGTACATTTGATTCCTACAAACACACACACTCAAAATAAAAGAAATCATTCCAGAGTTTTCCTCCCCTGACATTCTCAGACCGATTTTTCCTTAGATGAGCGGATATTTCATGCTCCTGCATTTTGGAAATATTGGCTGAACAGAAATGAACAACCACAAATCTATCTTGTGGAAAATAAGACCAATATTGGTTGGTTTAAACACCCATACTCATGTCTCCTGTAATTCCACCCCCGTTTGAGCCCACCAGGCAGGACTTCCAAGAAAAAGTCCATTCAGCAGAAGGACCAGGGCCTGGTGTGACCCCCTCCAGGAAAGACTCGCACTTCAGCCGCAGCTGGCCGGCCATTGGTGTCCAGGGGCACAATTTCAGCACGTATGACTTGACTCTTTGCCACCAGCCTTTTCAACGCCGTGATAGCTGAAGGGAAAGTATCTCTATATATTGAAAAGAAATGGAGCCTGTCATTTCTCTGGCTTTATGATGGGCCGTTTGATTCCCAGAGTTGGCAGCGTCACAGAACTGCCCTTCCCTCTGCCATAATACATGAAACATTGTCCATCGGTTGCCTCAGAGGCCTTGTGAAGAGATGTCTTCTTCTTTATTTGCCCAGGCTTTCCTTGACCCACCAGAGTAGGCCCTGTGTTCTGCTTTCATAATACAGTTCCATTGCTTGTTTTATGCCCTACCTCCATTTTTAATGGTACCGTTTTATTGCGTTTATGCTGTTATTTTTGTGTACCGCTTAGAGGTCTTTCAACACGAAGCAGTTTAGGTATGCTTTCCGTTAATGAATCGGTCCTTTAAAACCCAACTGTCCTTTTGACTCTCCTTATCGCCCAGGTTCAGTTCCGCCATGACGGGCAGGCCTCATCTCGCCACGCTGCCTTCCGCTCTTAGGCCTGAGCGAGCCATTTGCCCAGGGGAAGCCTCCCTCAAGAGAAATTCAAGGACAAGGTCCTGTGCTTTGTCACTTTCCCAGACTCCCAGAGGAAAGTGAAACACCAGCCAGCCAGCTTGCTTTGCTCCAGAGTCCCTGAAGTGCTGCTCCTAAGCAGTTCTGTGTCTTCAAGGTGCTCTCTCTCTCTCTCTCTCTCTCTCTCATTCTCTGCATGCATCTCTTCTTCCTCCACAGGCACATCCATTCCTCGCGAGGACATTTCTGTCTCCTTCGGTTTCCTGCTAGCCCTGCGCACCATCTGCTCCTGACTCCTACAGCTTTCGCTCCACCTGGACTCTGCTCCTCCAGGTCTAACCGCAGAGAAGCCTCCACCAGGATTAATGGTTGCTCTGGAAACTGCCGTGTTATTTTTGTCCTAATGCGAGGAGTGGTGTGTGCGTGCGTATGCTCCACGCCCTTGGTGACCACAGACGCCCCAATTAATAAACCAGAAAGGGAGAGGTGTGATGGCCTCATCCCGCTTCACACCCATTGTGATGATCACTTCTGCGTCAGCAGCACTGGCCCCACTGCGATACTACAATGTGCCTGTGCGGAGGGGAAATGTTGAGCAGCTGCACACCAGACACTTTCTCCCCTGCCTTGCTCCTGAGGATGATGTGGCACTCCATACATTTCAAAGGCTGTCTTTGGGAGATGGGCAATTTCCACCCCTCCTGGGGCTGAAGACTCCCCACATTAAAATTAATGAGCCTCTCCTTTTCATCTCAGCCCATCCAGAGCTTCCTGCTCCGGCATCTTGAGCTAATGGCAGGAGTCGTTAAAGCCTAAGTACCCTATTCACCGGTTGAATTTGTCTTTCTGGTTCTTTGTCATTCTGGGCTTATTCTCTGTGCAGAGAAACAGAACCGGATTAATGATGAATTACCTGGTCCTCTGGAATTTGGGAAGTGGATACACACCCAGACACACACAACCAGACACACAACCAGACACACAAACACACACACACAGGCACACAGGCACACAGACACCTAGCAGTTTTGATGTTATACCGTAGATATGAGAAATGCACCTTTCATAGAATTGTAGGGTTGGAAGGGGCCCAAGGATCATCTAGTCCAACCCCCTGCAATACGTTGTTACGTTCCGAACTTCCCATCATCGGCTAGGAGATGAGTGCTAGGAACTTGCCCGTCTTCAAAACAGGAGGCTGAGGATCCTGGGATGCTTGGGCTCCTCTATTCACAATCCTGTTTGGTAACACCGCCTTGTAGGAAAACTTTGTTCTCTCTAAGCAGCCTGTTGCTGTTTAGCCGTGTATCCAACTCTTGGTGACCCCATGGACCATAGCACGCCAGGCACTCCTGTCTTCCACTGCCTTCCGCAGCTTGGTCAGACTCATGTTGGTAGCTTCGAGAACACTGTCCAACCATCTCGTCCTCTGTCATCCCCTTCTCCTAGTGCCCTCAATCTTTCCCAACATCAGGGTCTTTTCCAGGGAGTCTTCTCTTCTCATGAGGTGGCCAAAGTATTGGAGCCTCAGCTTCACGATCTGTCCTTCCAGGGAGCACTCAGGGCTGATTTCCTTAAGAATGGATAGGTTTGATCTTCTTGCAGTCCATGGGACTCTCAAGAGTCTCCTCCAGCACCATTATTCAAAAGCATCAATTCTTCGGCGATCAGCCTTCTTTATGGTCCAGCTCTCACTTCCATTACATCACAACTGGGAAAACCATAGCTTTAAGTATACGGACCTTTGTTGGCAAGGTGATGTCTCTGCTTTTTAAGGTGCTGTCTAGGTTTGTCATTGCTTTTCTTCCCAAGAAGCAGGTGTCTTTTAATTTCGTGACTGCTGTCACCATCTGCAGTAATAATGGAACCCAAGGAAAGTAAAATCTCTAAGCAGCCTACCCACCTCCTTTGCCCTGGCCTCTCTCCTTATATGCCAGTTTTCAACAACCTCCAGATGTTTTTGGACTACAACTCTCATCAACCCCAGGCAGCCGTGCTGATCTATTCCTCATTTGTTTTATGCATTGCATTTATAGCACACCTTTCCCTCCAAGGAGCCTACATGGTTCTCCCCAGTGCTTTCCCACCCTAGAAAAAATAGGTGCCGATATGCAACATGAAGTCCTTATGGTAAATGTCACACTTTTTAAAAGCAATGAAAAGAGGTGCCAGTACTGCTTGCTGTTGAGTACGGTACCTCCTGGGGGGGGGGGAAGCACTGGTTCTCCGGCTCCTCAATGAATCCGCACAGCAACCCTGTGAGGGAGAATAATCTGAGGGGCAGTCACTGTCCCAAGCTCACCTGGCGAGCATCATGGCTAGGTGGGGATTTGAACCCTGGTCTCCCAGGTCCTACACTCTAACCACTGCACCACACTGCCTCCGACGACTTTCTGATGAGAATGCATTGCAGGGTTTATGTATACTTTCCCAAAAGAACTAGAAGCTTTTCTATTGGGATTAATAGGAGAGGAAATAGCAGAAAGAGATCAGAGACTATTTATTCCTTCAGTAGCACCTTAAAGACCAACTAAGTTTTTATTTTGGTATGAGCTTTCGTGTGCATGCACACTTCGTCAGATACACTGAAACAGAATCAACCAGACCCTTATTTATATTATATTTATATTAATATTAAATAAGGTCTGGTTGATTCTGTTCCAGTGTATCTGACGAAGTGTGCATGCACACGAAAGCTCATACCAAAATAAAAACTTAGTTGGTCTTTAAGGTGCTACTGAAGGAATTTTTTTATTTTGCTTCGACTATTAAATAAGAACCCAAGAGATAAGGAATTAAAAAACAAAGCCAAATTATTGCAGTCTCAATTATCCACACTTTTGTCGGAGGAGCTGGAGAATAAATTAAAGTGGATGAAGCAAAAAACATTTGAAAGCGGGAACAGGCCTGGAAAATTGCTCGCCTGGCAAATAAAGAAAAAACAGAAAGAAAGATATGTGAATAAAATCGTATATGGAGGGCAGGTACTAGATACAGAGGAGAAAATTAAAGAGGGTTTTTTAAAATTCTTTAAAGGATTATATAGCAAAGGCCAAGAGACAGAACAAGAGGTAACGAAATATTTACAAGGGAAGGAAATCCCCATGGTTAATCAGGAAAATATGAAGTATTTAAATGAACCAATATCGCTGATGGAGGTACACCAGGCAATTGCAAAGATGAAAATAGGAAAGGCACCTGGCCCAGATGGGCTAGCTGCGATACATTATAAAAAAGTTGAGGATTCGCTAGTATTGCCATTGAAAATCCTGCTGAATAAAATCATGAAAGAAGGCTCAATTCCAGAATCCTGGCAAGAAGCTACTATTACACTAATACACAAACCAGGAACGGATGGAGAATTGGTAAATAACTACAGACCGATCTCTCTGTTAAACAATGACTACAAGATCTTTGCGGGAATCCTGGCTGATAGATTAAAAAGGGTTATGAAAGATGTAATAAATACAGATCAGTCAGGGTTCCTACCGGGAAGATATATAAAAACTAACATGAGAGTAGTTATTGATTTAATAGAATATTTGGAACTTAGACCCAGTAAAAGAGCCGGCTTTGTACTAGTGGACGCGGAAAAAGCGTTTGACAGCCTATCAAGATCCTTTCTCTATAAGGTTTTGGAAATGGCAAGGCTAGGCGAAGATTATTGTAGGGGAGTTAAAGCAATATATCAAAAGCAAATTGCAAATATAATTATAAATGGAGATAAAACAGATTGGTTTGTAGTGGAAAAAGGAACTAGACAGGGGTGTCCCCTTTCACCGATATTGTTTATTTTATCACTGGAAGTACTGCTGAATCAGATAAGGGCTGAGGAGGAAATTACTGGAATCACACTAGGAAAGGAAATTTTCAAGGTGAGAGCCTTCGCGGATGATATCCTAATAACAACAGAGGATCCAGAGAAGAGCATTAGCAAAGCATTGGAAATAATTAGAAAGTTTGGGGAAGTATCCGGATTCAAATTAAATAAAGAAAAAACCAAATTATTAATAAAAAATGTACAGGAAAAAGACCAAAAGAAATTAGAAGAGGAGGTGGGGTTAAAAGTTGTGAATAAAGCCAAATATTTGGGAATAGATATCACTATGAAGAACATAAATTTATTCAAAAATAATTATGAGAGAGTTTGGAAAGAAGTTAAAAGAGATTTGGATAGGTGGAACAAATTGCATTTATCATTGTGGGGAAGGGTCTCAGTTATCAAAATGAATATATTACCAAAAATGCTTTATCTATTCCAAACTATACCGGTGATAATAAAAGAGGATTGCTTCGATACCTGGAGGAAAGACATAACTAAATTTATATGGCAGGGCAAAAAACCTCGTATAAAATTTGGATTATTGACACAAAAGAAGGAAAAGGGGGGGCTCTCACTACCAAATTTACGATTATATTATGAGGCAGAATGCTTAATATGGATGCGGGATTGGATGAAATTAGAAAATACAAAAATTTTGGATCTTGAGAGCTTTAACTCTAGCTATGGTTGGCATGCATACCTGAATTACGGAAAAGCTAAAATAAATAAAGAATTTACCAACCATATATTAAGAGGGGCATTATATAAGGTTTGGGTCAAATATAAGAGGTATATTGATTTGAAAACGCCGCTATGGATTTCTCCCATAGAGGCTTATGCACGCAAAAAATTAACCACTGATACAAAATGGCCTATATACAAACAATTAATAGAAGAGCACCATGAGGGGTATAAATTAAAGTCATATGAAGAATTAAAATGTTATGGTATCAGTAATTGGCAATATATACAGTTGGTCAATATATTTAGAGCAGACAAAAAGATAGGTTTTGCAAAAGAAGATTCATTATTTGAAAGAGAATTCATTGAAAATAAAAGCAATTTGCTATCCAGAACATATAATCTATTACTGGGGTGGGACTTATTTCAAGAAGAGACGACAGAATCTATGATCAAATGGTCCCAGGATCTCGGTCGGACAATACAAATCGATCAATGGGAGAAATTATGGAAGCAGGACATAAGGTTTACGGCTTCTTATAATATAAAAGAAAATTTTATCAAAATGTATTTTAGGTGGTACTTAACACCTGTAAAGATGGCCAAAATATATAAATTGAAAAATAATTTATGTTGGAGATGTAATCAGGAACCTGGCACATTTATACATATGTGGTGGACGTGTCAAGTAATAAAAAAGTTTTGGTTAATGATTCATGAAGAATTAAAGAAAATGATGAAAAAATCGATAAAGAAAAAACCAGAGATTTACCTATTAGGTTTATTAAGCGAAGAGATCCCCCCAAAGAATAAGACAGTGTTCTTGTATGCGTGCACAGCAGCCAGGGTTCTAATAGCTACATATTGGAAGACATCCAAAATACCAACGAAAGAAGAGTGGATAAACAAGCTTAGTGAGTACTTATTAATGGCCAAGCTAACAGTAGCCTTGAGAAATCAACCGAAACAAAAGTTAAGAAGCGAATGGGAAAGTTATGATGAATATATAAAAAAATATTTTTTAAAAGAGGGTATGTTCACATGTTTAGAATAAAAAGATATGAAGGGTTATAAAAATAAAGAGTGGAGATATAAGATAAGAGTGATAGAGGAATACAGGAAAGGAAGAATGCATGCAGAGACAATATATAAGTGATGGACTATAATTAGAAATTGAAACCAAAGTGAAAAAAGAAGTCGGGTAAATAAAGGAGGGAAGCTTATGGGGGTGGGTAGGAGCTGGGGGGTGATTGGTAACTGGTGATTGGTAAATGGTGAAACTCTGTATATTTTGTTTTTTTTTGTTTTTGTTTGTATGTTTGTTTTTTTTTTTGTTTTTTTTATTGTTATGATTATTATTTGTGGATATTACGGATTATTTTTTATGTTCATTGATTTACAGAATATTTGTTTATTGTTTATGTTGAGTTGTACAAAGATTGATGCTTAATAAATAAATGAAATTCAAAAAAAAAAGAAAAAAAAAAAAAAAAACTTAGTTGGTCTTTAAGGTGCTACTGAAGGAATTTTTTTATTTTGCTTCGACTCAGACCAACACGGCTACCTACCTGTAACTAGAGACTATTTATGTATGCCACAACTGCAGCTAGGACTTTATTAGCCCAAAAATGGAAATTACAAGAGATACCGACGATCGAGGTGTGGCAGACAAAAATGATAGACTATGCAGAGTTAGCAAAGTTGACCGTGGGATCCGTGACCAGGGATCCGTGACCAGGGAGAGACAAAGTACCAAAGAGAATGGAGTAAATCCGTTGACTATATGGAGAAGAACTGTAGAAGTTTAAAGACACTTGCAGGACTGAAATAAATCCTACGAACTGGTTTAAAATGTGGGTAAAAAGGAACCGCGAGACAAGAGTGGCAGGAGGGAGGGAAGTCACAGCTCGGCAGAGCGAACTGAACTGAGATGAGGGAATATAAGAGGAATTGTTATTGTGGTTTTTGTTTATGTGTTGTCTGTCTATTTGGAAAATTGAATAAAAATTATTTGAAAAAAGAGAGAATACATTGCAGGGGTTGGACTAGATGACCCTTGGGGTCCCTTCCAACTCTATGATTCTATGAGATTAACCATCCCAAACACCCAGGGGGCAGTGTGGGAGAAGGCTGGAGAAACCTTAACAGAAGCAGGTGTCAACAAGAACAAACTTGCCCTGAAATGAAACACCAGAAACGAGGCAGTAAAGGAAAAAAGGTTCAGTTCTCCTGGAGACACTCGGAAGCAGGCATTTCTCTTCTCATTTATTTTATTGCTGTGGCAGCCCTCGGGGGCGCCTCGGTTGGTTCTCCTGGAATCCGGGCGGACATGTCCCGGTATTACCACGCCGCTTCCGAAAGCAGCACACAGAATCCTCTGGAGCAGAAGACCCAGCTAAATGCTCAGGCTCAATTATTAATTAGGCGATTAACATTCTCCCTCTATGCTCCACTTGCTCTTTAACTGAAACCCTGCCCTTCCCATCGGATCGCGCCACCAACTTCTCGTCCTGGGCGGCACTCATTTGTTAAGAAGAAGGCTGCCCCCTTGGCTTGGCGCAGGAGACTCTCTTATCAGCTACTTGCCGAGTAGCAGGAAGTTGCCATAGCCGAGGGGCGTTGCAGGAAGAAGATGCCAGGATCAATTCCTGCTGCCAGCTCTGAGTACAGCTGGGAAAGATCCCTGCCTGCAATTCTGGAGAGCCAGTGCCAGTCAGGGTGAACAGTACTGAGCGAGACCAATGACTTGGCTCGATATAAGACATCTTCCTACAGGTTCCAGATCACCTCGAGGAGGAAGCTGGTGGGTTTTGTTTGCTTGTCGAGAAGATAAGTGATGGGAAAGGTTTTATTTGCTACTAGTGTCGTTCAGCCCATTAAATAAACGGCCGCTAGAACATATGTGAGCGCTGCATGGAGCACCGGATCGAGGAGCCGGTCTGCAGAGTCAGCGGCCAGCAACTCTGTGCTGGATTGAGGAGGCGATGCTCCGTGCGGCGTTGCTGGGCGCTGACTCTGCAGACCGGCTCCTCGATCCGGTGCTCCCGGGACCTCTCCTTCCTGTCGGCGGCAGGGGGACAGGAAACGAAGGAGGAGAAAGCAGCCCTTTCTCCTCCTTCCTTCCTCTCCCCCAGATGCCGACAGGAAGGAGACATCCCGGGATTTGGAGAAGCGCTTGCGCAGCGCTTCTCCGAACCCCGGGACCTGTCCTTGCTGGACGCGCTCTCCCCCCCCCCGGCCGCCAACGCTCAGTCTGGCCGGGAGCGGCGGTTGGCGGCCGCAGGGAAATGGTAGGGGGGTGAGCTCCCATTTGCTTGGTCCCTGCTCCTGCCCACCTAGCAGTTCGAAAGCACATCAAAGTGCAAGTAGATAAATAGGTACCACTCTGGCGGGAAGGTAAACGGCATTTCTGTGCGCTGCTCTGGTTCACCAGAAGCGGCTTTGTCATGCTGGTCACATGACCCGGAAGCTGTACGCCGGCTCCCTCGGCCAATAATGCGAGATGAGCGCCACAACCCCAGAGTCGGTCATGACTGGACCTAATGGTCAGGGGTCCCTTTACAAGCCTTAGACAAGCCATTCTCTCTGAGTTTCAGACTCCATCTGCAATATGGGGACAGCAATCCTGACCTGTTGTAAGGATTACTATTGTAAGGACCGCATGGCAGGGTTTGGACTAGATGGCACCTTTTGGTCCCTTCCAGCTCCACAACTCTACAAATCGATGACTGCAAAAGGTGCGACTACGCATATACAACAGGGCATGTTCTTATGTCCGGTGGTGCCAATGACATACAAACCGTTAGTTCACAGAGAGGTTTCCAACAATGGGGAGCGAGTTCGAATCTTGGTGGATTGGCTGCAAGACCAAGTTCCCCGGGGAAACTCACCCATGCATCCAGTCCCTGCAGAAACCTGCTTTGCCACCTTGGTGCTTCGCAGTAAAGCCCCCTGCGCAATGGTTCCCAAGTGCCTCCAATCCAGCTGGCACTTGGGTAAAGTGGTGTAAGGGACTTGGCTTTTTTAGTCAACAGTGTGATGCAGCAGCTTAAAAAGCCAATGCAATTCTGGGCTGCATCAATAGGAGTATAGCATCTAGATCAAGGGAAGTAATAGTAGCACTGGTCAGACCTCACCTGGAGTACTGTGTCCAGTTCTGGGCACCACAGTTCAAGAAGGATACTGACAAGCTGGAACGTGTCCAGAAGAGGGCAACCAAAAATGGTCAAAGGCCTGGAAATGATGCCTTATGAGGAACGGCTTAGGGAGCTGGGCATGTTTAGCCTGGAGAAGAGAAGGTTAAGGGGCGATATGATAGCCATGTTCAAATATATAAAAGGATGTCATAGAGGAGGGAGAAAGGTTGTTTTCTGCTGCTCCAGAGAAGCGGACACGGAGCAATGGATTCAAACTTCAAGAAAGAAGATTCCACCTAAACATTAGGAAGAACTTCCTGACAGTAAGAGCTGTTCGGCAGTGGAGTTTGCTACCAAGGAGTGTGGTGGAGTCTCCTTCTTTGGAGGTCTTTAAGCAGAGGCTTGACAGGCATATATCAAGAATGCTTTGATGGTGTTTCCTGCTTGGCAGGGGGTTGGACTGGATGGCCCTTGTGGTCTCTTCCAACTCTATGATTCTATTATTCTATGGATGAGCAGATGGGACAACCTGCCTGTCAGTTCAGGTGATGGACAGGCAGACCTGTCAGAGTTGGATAAGGATCAGTGGGACAGGGGCGGGCATTGGCCAAAAAATGTCCCCCCCACCTCCTGGGGGAAGCCCAGGGTCCACTGTGCCTGCTGAGCAAGCTGCCATTTCTCAGCCTGACCTAATTCATAGGGCTGTTGCAATGTTAAAAGTGCAGGATGGTAAACACCACCCTGAGCCCTTTGGAGGAAAGTAGGGCTAAAAATAAATGCGGGGATCATAGTGTCCATTGAAGAACTAAATTACAGGATATCAGGGGGGAGAAAAGAACCTGTCCTAGGTACCATTTCATTATGCATCACTGAGGAGGCATTAGCCTTTGCAAACTGCAAGCGTAAAGATGGTTATTCGAGTGCTCTAAAAATACATGAGAAAGATGACAGGTGGACCATTCGACACATTTAACATGGTTGTTGTGTTTTCTCCAAGCAAGAGAGTGATTATAAGCTGCCCCCTTAGTCATTGGTGTTATTCCTTTGTTCCATCAACCATGCAACTAATTTGTGGAGGATGGGGAAGCTGGTAAAATGTGGGCTGGATGAGGTAACTGTTAGGTGGATTTGTAGATAGCTGGTTGACTGACGGAACCCAAAGTGTGCTCATTAATGGTCAAAAAAAAAAAAGACAAGTGGGGTGTCGCAGGGTTCAGTCCTGGGCCCGTTGTTGTTCAACACCTTGATTTGGATGAAGTAATTGAGGGGATGCCCATTAAATTTGCAGGTGACACCAAACTGGGAGGGGAAGCTACCGGCAATGCTGCAGAAGACAGAATTCAAAATGACCTCAATATTTTAAGGAAAAACCATCTTCCACAAAAGCTGCTGCTTGCCTTCTATCACTGTGCCATACAGAGCGTGCTCACGTACGGTTTATGTGTGTGGTACGGAAGCTGTACTTCTCAGAACAGAGCAGGGCTATGTAGAATTATTAAAACAGCAGAGAGCATTATTGGCTTCTCACTCACCACCTTAGAACAAATTTACACCACCAGGTGCCATAGAAAAGCACTAGATATATCAA
Organism: Zootoca vivipara; assembly: GCF_963506605.1. Taxonomy (NCBI): domain Eukaryota; kingdom Metazoa; phylum Chordata; class Lepidosauria; order Squamata; family Lacertidae; genus Zootoca; species Zootoca vivipara. Next base: position 18,701,446 of record NC_083277.1, read on the forward strand.
GAGATCCAACGCACCCTGGTCACCATTTCTTTCAGCTCCTGCCATCGGGACGGAGATATAGAACTATGCAGGCAAGAACGAGCCGTCTCAGGAACAGTTTCTTCTCTAGAGCGATTTTGGCCTTAAATGGAAAGCCTGGACTTTGAAGTCATCTTATTTTACTTGTTATTTGTATTATATTTACTGTTTTTAATTAGGTTTTGTAATTTTGGATTATGCGGAATGCTTTATCTGAGTGGATGTAGCAACCGAGTAATTTCGTTGTTCCCAGACTGGTGACTGGGAGCGGCCGCCGAGACCACATAACACCGGTCTTGAAAGACCTGCATTGGCTCCCAGTACGTTTCCGAGCACTATTCAAAGTGTTGGTGCTGACCTTACCTGCCTGCAGACTGACAATAAAGATATCTTACCTTATCTTAATAGATTGCAGAACTGGGCCCGAACTTACAAAATGAATTTTAGTAGGGACATACATAAGGTTCTACACTTAGACAGGAATAACCAGCTGTGCAAATGTAAGATGGGGGGACGCCTGGCTTGCCAGAAGTACAGGTAAACAGAGGTAGATTTAGGGGAGAATTAATGATGATGATGATGATGATGATGATGATGATGGAGTGTGGCTGGTTGGGGTACCACAACTATGATGCAGAATGGAAGGAGAGAGGCCCCCCAAAAAATCTTGGCATAACACAGGGCGCTGCTGAAATTTGAGACCCCAAGATCTGCCACTGATGTGAAAAGAAACCAGGGGTCTTGGTGGACCACAAGCTTAATATGAGTCAACAGTGTGATGCAGCAGCAAAAAAAAGCTAATGCAGTTCTGGGCTGTATCAACAGAAGTATAGTGTCCAGATCAGGGGAAGTCATAGTACCGCTCTATTCTGCCTTAGTCAGACCACACTTGGAATACTGCGTCCAATTCTGGGCACCACAATTTAAGAAGGATGTTGAAAAGCTGGAACGTGAGCAGAGGAGGGCGACCAAGATGGTCAAAGGTCTGGAAACTAAGCCTTATGAGGAGCTCTTAAAGGAGCTGGGAATGTTTAGCCTGGAAAAGAGGAGACTGAGAGGAGATATGATAGCCATCTTCAAATATCTGAAAGGGCTGTCACATGGAAGATGGAGCAAGCTTGTTTTCTCCAGCTCTGGAGGGTAGGACTCGAACCAATGGCTTCAAGTTGCAAGAAAGGAGATTCTGACTAAACATCAGGAAGAACTTTCTGACAGTAAGAGCTCTTTGACAGGAGGTTGTGGCTATCATATCTCCTCTCAATCTTAGATGACATCGGAAGGCAGCCCTGTTCAGGGAAGTTTTTAATGTTTGACATTTATTGTGCTTTTAATATTCTGTTGGGAGCCACTGAGAGTGGCTGGGGAAACCCAGCCAGATGGGGGTGGTATAAATATTTTTTTATTATTATTATTATTATTATTATTATTATTATTATTATTATTATTACAGTATTATTTTCTCCAGGCTAAACATACCCAGCTCCTTCAACCGTTCCTAATAAGGCTTGGTTTCCAGACCCTTGATCATCTTGGTTGCCCTCCTCTGCACATGTTCCAGCTTGTCAACATCCTTCTTAAAGGTCACTCACTGCCAGACACTGCAGATAGGACTGAGTTAGACAGAGCAGTGGATTGATTTCATAGAAGGTAGCTTTCGATGTTCCTGCGAAGAACACCTGAGAAACCTCGACCACCCCTGCCGAAGTCACGCCAGGCCCCCTGGCCTCCTCGGGTTGGCAGATGCGATGATGGTCATCCTCTCGCAAATGACTGGCAGCGGTCACCAAATCAGCACTCTCCTGGGATCACAACATCCTGACTCTGCTTTTAAAAGACAGGAGCTAATGCCTTTCGTTAGCTTCTTGCCAAGTAGAAGAGAAGAGGCAACCCAGGCAGCCCCAAAGGGACAGAGGCAGCCAGAGGCCAGAGGCATTATATAAACAGCAGCTAGGAAGCAAGAAACACTTTCTATCAACAGTGATTAACTTGGCCATTAAATACATGGCAAGCTCTGCCTTGGGCGGCTGGAAAGAGCTGCTGTTATATGGCTTCGGTATGACATTATTATTATTATTATTATTATTATTATTATTATTATTATTATTATTCAGAGGCGTCCTTCCCATAGGGGCTAGTGGCTCGTTGTGCCAGGGCAACGGCCTCTCAGGGGCGCCCCAGCATTGGCGGGGTGCAACAAGCCACTAAGCCCTATGGAAGGCACCCCCAAACTTTGGCCCTCCAGATGTTTTGAACTACAGTTCCCATCATCCCTCACACTGGTCCTCTTAGCTAGGGATCATGGGAGTTGTAGGCCAAAACATCTGGAAGGCCGCAGTTTGGGGATGCCTGCCCTATGGCTCTGCCACCGCCACCGCCTCCTCCTCTCCTTCAGCCACAGGAATCCCCTGCCCGCCGAGCTGCTGTCGCTTGAGGGAGCAGCAGAAGCGGTGGTGGCGGGAGCAGCTCCCGAGGGGCCTCCTCCACATCACCGCTGCCCGCCGCCCCACCACCACCACTCCCGGGCACAGGCGGCGGCGTGACAAGCACCTCCTGCTCCTTAGGCCACTGGGCAGCAGTGAGAGCGCTGGCAGCAGGCTGTAGTCAGGTAGCCCCAACGGCGCCCTCCACCCCAGGCTAAATTTTGGGAAAGAGAGGGGGCGCCGGAGGGACCTTTGTGTTTAAGATGGCCCTGTTGTTGTTGTTGTTGTTGTTATTTACAGTTGTGCTGAAATTTCTCAGAAGGCATCCTCCGCCCCAGAAGAATTTCTGAGATGGGTGTGGTGGTGGTTGGTTTTAACTCAACCACTCTGGAAAAAAGAAGGCTGCTTTGCATCATTTTCTATGAGTCTTCTCCACCATTCATTCTCCCTCCCTCCCTCTTTCTCCCTCTCTTTTTGAAGCAGATGCTGTTCTCCACCGCCAACACATGGCTGTGGAAAGGCATTCGGTCCTGGGCATTGTGGAGGATGCAAAAGGGTTGCCAAGCTGCCAACACGGTTGCAGCTGTTGCCTCTTGTAGCAGCAGCAGCAGCATCCAAAAAAGGAGGAACTGAAAGGAAAGGAAAGGAAGGAGAGATGGGCTCTTCCTGTTGCCAATTGTGACTCCCAGTCCTTGAGAAACTGTCGGATAATTTTCCACAAACCAACTGGAGAAAATCAGTGAAATGATCCGCTCAATTTCTCTAACCACAATTAGGGTGGAGACATTTTGAAAGGCCAAGTACACCCCTATCACCTACTTATATGCTTTTTTGTTTGTTTGTTTGTTTGTTTGTTTGTTTGTTTGTTTGTTATGATAACTTTATTCTCACCATTCCTCCAAGATGTTCAGGAAGACAGGAGTGCCTGGCGTGCTCTGGTCCATGGGGTCACGAAGATCTAGACAGAAGAAGAAGAAGGAGAAGGAGAAGGAGAAGGAGAAGGAGAAGGAGAAGGAGAAGGAGAAGGAGAAGGAGAAGGAGAAGGAGAAGGAGAAGAAGAAGAAGAAGAAGAAGAAGAAGAAGAAGAAGAAGAAGAAGAAGAAGAAGAAGAAGAGTAGTTTGGATTTGATATCCCGCTCTATCACTACCCGAAGGAGTCTCAAAGCGGCTAACATTCTCCTTTCCCTTCCTCCCCCACAACAAACACTCTGTGAGGTGAGTGAGGTTGAGAAATGTGACTAGCCCAAGGTCACCCAGCAGCTGCATGTGGAGGAGCGGGGAAGCAAACCCAGTTCCCCAGATTACAAGTCTACCACTCTTAACCACTACACCACACTGGCTCTCAAAAGACTAAACAACAACATCAACAACAACATCCTCACAACAACCCTGACAGACAGACAGACAGACAGACAGACAGACAGACAGACAGACAGATCCCAAGGCACTCGTGAGCTTTCTGGCTGAGTGAGAATTTGAACTCAGGCCTACTCTGTCACAGAGGAAGCTGGTCTGATGCATCAGGGGAAAGGAGGCACTGTCCAACCAAACTCAGCCAGAGCTCTGCCACTATCTATCTAGCTGCCTGCCTTCTTACTTACAGCCAAACCCAGGGGTGGTCCTGGCTGTCAGTTTCCTCCTTCTTGGTTTCAGTGTTGCCGGAGGAGGAGGAGGCTTGAAACCATGCTGGTCTGGGTTGCCTCCACCTGTCCTTGGCTCTGACTCCACCTACGGTTTGGGCTCCCTGGCCAGAACATAAGGCGAGCCCTGCTGGGTCCATCTGATCGGCAAGCCCAAGAGTCTCAGTGGTTTAGGCCATGGCGCCATCCGCATCCTAACATGGGGACATGTACAAAATTGGCACGCGCGCACCCTGGACCACCAGAAGGGATGCCGTTCATTCTACATCTTGCTTCCCTCACTCATTGCATGCGTAGGCCAAGCCAGACATAACCATAAAACCACAGAGTTTGAAGGCCGCTTTTGTCCCCTTTCTTGCTTGATGCATCCCCAACAGATGGTTGTTCAATGAGACCCTTAGTGAGGGTAAACCCTTCACCCTGCTAGTTGGTCCATTGTTGGTCCATTGTTTCAACCGTTCTTACCCTAAGAACATGAGAAGAGTCCTGGTGGGTCAAGCCAGTGGTCTACAGTGGTGCCTCGCTAGACGAATTTAATTCGTTCCATGGGTCTTTTCTTATAATGAAAAATTCGTCTGGCAAATCCCATAGGAATGCATTGAAATTTTTTTGAATTTTTTTTTTTGCCCATAGGAACGCATTTATTGAATTTCAATGCATTCCTATGGGAAACCGTGATTCGCTAGACGAATTTTTCGTAAAACGAATTCGTCTAGCGAGGCAACCTCCACTCGAAAAATCCTTTCGTTGAGCGAAAATTTCGTTAAGCAGGACATTCGTCACGCGAGGCACCACTGTACTTGGTCCAGCACCCTGTTCTCACGGTGGCCGACCAGGTGAGAAGCCCACAAGAAGAACCACAAGAAGCAACAGCCACTTTCCCCACCTGTGATCCTCAGCAACTTGATATTCGGAGTCCTCCCGTGGTGGAGGGAGAAGTTATCCAGTAGCTTCCAGAAGCTTCTCCCAATGTTCAACCAAAATCTACTCTCCTATAATTTTTAAGTGCCTCAGATCTATTCCTGCCCTCTGGGGAAGGCGAGAACAAGTTTCTGTATGACCCTCCGCTCACCCTCAAAACTGCTATATAATTGCAAAATAATGCGGGTTGGGTGGGATTGAGAGAAAGAAAACAACGCTCCCAGGAATCTGGGACAATGCGATGGACTGCAGCCTGTCTGAATCTTCCTTTGAATATTACAGCTCGGAAGAAAGTCATCCACTTCGCTGACTATCTAGGCCAAGCAAGGAACAAGCAAGTGATGTCTTCGCTGTTTTCACCCTTAAGCAATTTAGCTCTAGGTGCTGAGCATCAAAAAAAAAAAAAGGTTCAAAATGTCTTTCTCCCATACTTCCTTACATTTATAACCCATCTTTCAGCCCATCGAAAGATCCTTTTTCAAACCATCAGGTGGTAAGACCTACAAGTGCATCATCCTAGGCCATTCATAATGCTGTATTCTTGCAATTAATTTTGTCCATCAAAATAAGGTGGGGAGGCTGTTTTATGGGAAAAAACCCTACACAAAAAACAAACAAACCATGGTACATCAGTGTTTTGGAAGCAAAGGTGGTTGGTGGGCTTATCTCCTCTGTCCACATGGGCCATTGCAAAACAACCGCAACAGTTTGGCACCAGTTTGGAGGGGATCCCAAATGTTGTGGTTTGTAGTTAAGGTTTTAAGGGACACAGGTGGTGCTGTGGTCTAAACCACAGAGCCTCTTGGGCTTGCTGATCGGAAGGTTGGTGGTTCGAATCCCCACGACGGGGTGAGCTCCCGTTGCCACTGCTCCTGCCCACCTAGCAGTTTTAAAGCACATCAAAGTGCAAGTAGATAAAGAGGTACCACTCCGGCGGGAAGGTAAACGGCGTTTCCATATGCTGCTCTGGTTTGCCAGAAGCGGCTTAGTCATGCTGGCCACATGACCCGGAAGTTGTCTGCGGACAAACACCAGCTCCCTCAGCCTATAGAGCGAGATGAGTGCCAAAACCCCAGAGTTGTCCGTAACTGGACCTAATGGTCAGGGGTACCTTTACCTTTACCTAGTTAAGGTTAAGTACAAAACCCGTGTTTGATGTAGCAATTGCTCAGTTTGCGTGGCACTTCAAAAAAAGTTTTCACTGCAAAATGCTGCAAAGGAAAAAAAACCTTCAAAACTTCAGCACAGTTTTGGAGAGGATCCCAAAATTCCAGGTTTGTAGTTTTGCTGTCCACATGACCATCACACATTGGGCTCACAGCAGGAGAAAGGGCCTCAAACCAAGTTAATCATTATAAAAGGCCACCCCGATAGTAGCGAATATTTCTTGAGCTAAAATGGACCGCTTTTTAAAATTGGTGTATAATTAGAGGAAGCCAAATTTCCAGCTTCTGACTTGGACCAGCAAGGTGCCAGTGGTCAGAATGTCAAACTAGGATTGATGAGATCCAGATTTGAATACCGACTCCATCCTCCTCGATCCAGCCGTTTTCTCTCAGCCTAGCAGACCTCACAGGGTTATTGTGAGGATGCGGAGAATCATGTATCCCACCTCCTTTTTGCAGGATGTCATTGTGTTAGGGAAGACCAAGGTCTTCTGCATTTAATGGGAAAGTCCATTTAAGCTTTTCCCTGATGAGCCTCCAAAGATAACAAGGCACAACATTCACTTTTTAATCAGAGTTTGGCTCCCTTACACAGAGGAGGTTGTGAGGAGAAAGCGTTATGAGTTTATTAAAAAGATGTTAATTACCGTTCCTACATTAATAGCTGGCTAATGGGAGAAAAGCAATCTCCCTTCTGTCTATGAGTGACAAAGTAAGTAGCTACGGCACACAGGGAAGAAAGCGTTAGGTTTGCTCATCTCATTCAAAGAGACAAAGCACAAAGAGAATACGCTTATTTTAGTCAAACATTTTGGATAGAAGGGAGCTCACAGTCTAACAGAAGCAAGGATCATATAATAGACATGCTAATTATACAGCATATTAACAACTTAATTGCATAATAAGTATACATTTGCTTTTCGATTTTGCATAGATGTATGCAATCCAACATGTGTGTATAGCTCCAAAGGATTTGGTATAGCTGGCACTCTTGCTTCTCCCTCTATTAATTTTTTTTTAAAAAAATTACATATGTAAATTCACCCTAAGCATTTTTTTTAAAGGAAGTATTGTAGCCTTTCCCCCCCAAGGTTTAAATTGCATTGGCACAATTAAGGAAACCTTTGTTCCTTTTAATGGCAATTTGAACTCCTGGCAATTAGCAGGTGATCATGTTTTGCTTCATGACCTGAAAAGCTTCCAGACCTGGTTTCTGCATAACAAATCTCTCTTTAAAGGGCTTGGAGCAGGTCAGTTGGCTGCCCCTTAATTTGGTTGACTGAGTCTCAGGGGGCAGGAACTGGGGTTTGTGGTTTGCCATCTCCTTGGTAAAAGGTAAAGGTAAAGGGACCCCTTGACCCTAATGGGTCCAGTCGTGACCGACTCTGGGGTTGCGATGCTCATCTCGCGTTATTGGCCGAGGGAGCTGGTGTACAGCTTCCGGGTCATGTGGCCAGCATGACAAAGCCGCTTCTGGCGAACCAGAGCAGCGCACGGAAACGCCGTTTACCTTCCTGCTGTGTTGTTCTTGTTTAGTTGTTTAGTCGTGTCCGACACTTCATGACCCCATGGACCAGAGCACGCCAGGCACTCCTGTCTTCCACTGCCTCCTGCAGTGCTAGCTTCAAGAACACTGTCCAACCATCTCATCCTCTGTCGTCCCCTTCTCCTTGTGCCCTCCATCTTTCCCAACACCAGGGTCTTTTCTTCTCTTCTCATGAGGTGGCGCTGTCCCGCTGTAGCGGTCCCTATTTATCTACTTACACTTTGATGTGCTTTTGGACCGCTAGGTTGGCAGGAGCAGGGACTGAGCAACAGGAGCTCACCCCATTGCGGGGATTCGAACCGACGACCTTCTGATTGGCAAGCCGTAGGCTCTGTGGTTTAACCCACAGCGCCACCCGCGTCCCTATCTCCTTGGTGGAATGCATTAAATTTACATTCCATCTGATTCCCTTCAAATGTCTTTTGTTTTGTTTTTTATGGAGGGGGAGGTACTACTACCTACCCTGAGGCTAGGACAGGTTTAGGGCTGCTTCTGATGGAGACAATGTGCATTTCATGCCCAGAGGAGGATGGCAGATGCTCTGGGGACCAAAACCTTATTTTTAACAAGTTGAAGGAGCTACCGTAGGTATGTTTAGCATGGGAGAAGAGATGATTAAGTGGCGATATGAGAGCAGTCTTCAAATATTTGGAGAGCTGTCGCATGGACTTGTCATTTTAGCCTACCTTAAAAAAAAATGTTCTGTCCTTCTTCTTCTTTGGCAATTACTCATAGCTGAGCATGGAAGATTGTCTTCCATGAACACAGTCTTAACGGTGTGTCCGTAAGTGACTGTGGAGGCCAATTCTTCCTGGCGTTTAGTCGGAGATGGACTAATCTTTGCTAGAGGTTTTTAAACAGAAGGTGGATCAATGATGCAGCCCCATTTCCTGCATTGGTAGGGGGCTGAACTAGATGATCTTGGGATGGCCTCCAGCTCTGCAGCAGAGCACCTGCAGTGCATGCAGAGAGTCCCAAGTTCAAGTTCAATCCCTGGCATCTACAGGTAGGACTGGGAGTTTCTGAAAATAGGGACGTGGGTGGTGCTGTGGTCTAAACCACTGAGCCTCTTGGGTTTGCCGATTGGAAGGTCAGCAGTTTGAATCCCCGCGACGGGGTGAGCTCCCATTACTCTGCCGCATCTCCTGCCAACCTAGCAGTTCAAAAGCACCCCAGTGCAAGTAGATAAACAGGTACCATTGCGGTGGGAAGGTAAACGGCATTTCCGTGCGCTCTGGTTTCCGTCACTGTGTCCCGTTGCGCCAGAAGCGGTTTAGTCCTGTTGGCCACATGACCCGGAAAGCTGTCTGTGGACAAACGCTGGATCCCTTGGCCTGAAACTGAGATGAGCACCACAATCCGATAGTTGCCATTGGCTAGACCATCCAGGGGTCCTGTACCTTTTTTTACCTTGTCTGAAATCCTAGACAGCTGCTGCCAGTCAGTGTAGACAGTACTGAGCTAGATGAACAAAGGGTCTGATTCAGTATACTGTAAGGCAGTTTATTGCATTCCTATGAAGTCCCATCCAACTCCCCAAATCTATAGCAACTCCCTGATAGGCAGGAATTAAAACGCCTCCATCTTTTTCAGCATTTGGATGAAGTTGTGTCTATTGCAACGAACCTTTGTTGGCCAGCCGACGAGCATATCCAATTAACTAATGGATGGATTAAAGCTGCCTGTTCTGTACTGCTCTAGTAGCCCAGGCCCATTCACGATGCCCACTTCTTTCCTTGTCAGGGTGAAACCCACCTTGCATATTTTTCAACTTTCCAAGAGTTTGCTAAGGAATCAGAGGCCGTTCCCTCCACCAAAGCTCTTCCATCAGAAGTAATGGCTCCCCCTGCTGATAATTATGGAGAATTACCACTGTTATTATATTTACATTACTGTACAGTACATTATATTATATTTACATTATCTATCGTTCTTAAGTAGGACTGTCAACTTTTCTAACCCAGCTCCAATGCTTTTATCACCTGCACAACTAGCAGATATTCAGCAAGTGGGGCTTGTCCTAGCATGCAGTGGCTGGGGAAAGAAGGGGGGGCGGGATTTCTGCTGGCTATTTTGTAATGGGCACTTTATGCATTGACAGATTAAACTAAAACCTCATCTTTCTCCCACTCATCAACATTTCTCTCTCTTGTGCCTCATCATACAACCAGCCGGCCCAGCCGGCCTGTGCTTTTGGCTGCTGCAATAGCAAGTACTGTGTATCACATTTACTCTCCAGTTAGAAGAGAAGAAATACTTGTTTTCTGGCACTTGAGACTCCAGACCAGGCACCCCAAACTGCGGCCTTCCAGATGTTTTGGCCTACAACTCCCATGATCCCTAGCTAACAGGACCAGTGGTCGGGGAAGATGGGAATTGTAGTCCAAAACATCTGGAGGGCCGAAGTTTGGGGGTGCCTGTATTAGATCATTGCAGTTGATTACTGCCTATAGTTGCCATTTGTGTTAAACTGCTTGCCAATTGCCAAATACCATTGCTTTAGTCTTGGCAAAATTCACACATAAAGGTAAAGGTAAAGGGGACCCTGACCGACTCTGGGGTTGCGGCGCTCATCTCACATTATTGGCTGAGGGAGCTGGCATACAGCTTCCAGGTCATGTGGCCAGCATGACTAAGCTGCTTGTCTAGTTTTCACTTCTTCTTTACTCTGTTTTGGGGTACTTGCTTTGAGACGTGATGGTTAGGTACCAGAACGTCAACGAACAAATCCCAGTATACTGCTTCCCCCATCAGGGTTCCCAATGAACATTTTTTGGTGCTGATCTCCTCGCTTCACTCAGCCAAGAGGGGCTCAGGCTAAGAGAGCGTCTCTTAAGAAACCTCCACTGACCCTCTCCCTAAGGAAGCTACTTCAGAATTTTTAAAAATGGCTTTTATGCCAGGGTCAAATATGCTTAAATCCACTTCACCATTGCTCCGAAATATCTGGTTAATCAGATGCAAGGCGACACAACAACCTGAAGATGCTCCGAGAGACACTTGAGATCATCTTCTTGGGCCAGGCTCAGACCAAACTCTGGTGCGCTTTTCCCCCCTCTTTCTTTTTTTTTGAATAACAAAGAGTGGGAGTGGCAGGGGGGAAGAACAGAAGTCAAATAAATGGGTGTTTCTAGGAGAGGGCGTTCCACCAGCAGGATATACTACGTGGTGTGGGGGCCTTTTATGGATGTATTTTTAGTGGTAGGCTTATCTGATATTCTTCTAGTCCATAGGTGTTTTTTGGAGGGGGGAGGGGTCATTACCAAGTTCCCCATTCCCCCGTCATTGAAATGGTTTCTTCCACCTCTAGCTTCAATGATCACTCTTCTCTCGGGACGCGAAGTCCCTTTGCGCCCTTTTTTTCTTCCGCCTTCATGAGGACTAGCAGCGCGCAAGTTCAGCCTCCTTTAAAGGTTCCTTCCACCTACCGCTGCCCCTTAAATCATTGGAGGCTGCCGCGCTCTCCTTCCTTCCTTCCTTCCTTCCTTCCTTCCTTCCTTCCTTCCTTCCTTCCTTCCTTCCTTCCTTCCTTCCTTCCTTCCTTCCTTCCTTCCATCCATCATCCATTCATCCATCCTCCCCCCCCCGCCACTTGTAGGATTTTTGTTTGGGGCTGGCGCTGGGAACGGGGGTAGTTGGGCAACTCCAGGAACCAGTCCGCTTTACCGATCGCTTGTTGCAGAAATGCTGGAGCGAAGAGACGCCGCGAGTGCCGACGTCCAAAGTGAAAACTTTGCAAAGGCTGCAGGAGGTCCTGAGCGGAAAGATCTTGAGGTACAGCGGTGTTGGGGAACGTGGGCAAGTCTTCTGTCTGTGAAGTGTGGTTTGAAGATCTCGCCAAAGGGCTCCAGGAGCGCCGCTGCCAGTCAGTGTAGACAGTTACAAGGACCAATAAAGGGTCCTAAAAAACAGTTTGGGAAGGCAGATTCCTGTCCCCCGCAGCAGCATCCACACAATTTCACCCAATGAGTTGAAATCTCAGTGGGGTTGGGTCAGATCAGAAATCTCAGTGGGGTTGGGTTCAGGCACAAATCTGCCACCCATGAAATTTCCCCCTTTTTCTCGTCTCCAAAGAGTTTTGTGGCAGCTTTAAAAGATCAGCTGATTTATTATGACATAAGCTTGTGTGTGGTATTCTCTAAAAGGTAGATCTTTTTCTTGCCAATTTTATGTAGAAGTGGAGCCACGATGCTCAAGTGGCAGTGCTTAAAAGCCCACATCCTAGCTGTGGTAGCTATTGTGGAATAATCAATCTGGAAGAGAAGTGCGTACAGTAATTGCATGTGTTTTACCTAGTTGGTTTATTATTATTGGCCTCCTAGTCACTTTGACTCTCCCTTCCCTACAGTTGAAATTTAGATTAACTCCTCACCGAAGGAACCCACATTTGTTTGTTTGTTTGTTTGTTTATATTAAATTTGTATACCTCCCTTCATCCATGGATCTCAGGGCAGCTCACAGCAGCCATGATAAGTCTGCAAAATGCCAAATACTTATTTGGCACATTTCTTGGTGAATCTTATCATCAACATCTTTATTGTTAATATTAGTGGAGTTGGGGGTGCCCAGCCATGAATGATATCTTCAGAAATCCGAAAATGAGGAATCATAGAATTATAGAGTTGGGTGGGACCCAAGGGTCATCTAGTCCAACCCGCTGCAATGCCTCTTAACGTAAGTGCACAGAAAGCTGCCTTTAAACTGAATCAGACCATTGGTTCGTCTTGCGCAGGATTGCTACACTTACATGAAGCAGCTCTTCAGACAGGGAGTCTCTCTCAGCCCTAACTGGAAATGCCGGGCATTTGAATCTAGGACCTTTTACCTGCAAAGCACTAAACCTAAACCTATATATGGCCTTCCATATGTTTGGGTCAAAACTCCCATCAACCCTCACGGTTGTTGTTGTTGTTGTTGTAGCTGTTGTTGTTGTTTTAAAATTTCTTGTTTATTCATTCATTTATACATTTCACTAATTTTACAATCATTTTGACATTTCAAAACTTGACTTCCTTCCCCCTCTTTCTGCGGTTCCTTAAATTTAATTTTAATATCTTCTGCATATCCAAATCAACTTAATTCACTCACTTATTCATCTTCTTTAAATATATACGCTTATAAAACTGCAGGTTGTTACACTGATCTGTTTATCTGTTAAATATTCAAGAGACCATTTCCATTCTTTTGTAAAAGATTTGTTATCTTGATTTTTTATACTTCCGCTGGGGCTGGTGGCAGTTGGGATCCAAGAAATTCTGGAGGACATCAGGTTGAGAGCAAGTCAACATTGGGAGAACCAATTTTGGGGGCACCAACTGGGGAGGAAGGAAACCCCATTGTGCAAGCAGAAATCCCTGGTCAGGGCTTCATCCAATGTGACTCCTTAGGAAGGGTTGTTAGCCAAGCAAGTCCTCCCCAGATCAGTAGGTCAGCGGTTCGAATCCCCGCAATGGAGTGAGCTCCCGTTGCTCTGTCCCAGCCCCTGCCAACCTAGCAGTTCGAAAGCACACCTGTGCAAGTAGATACCGGTAAATAGGTACCACTGCGGAGGTAAGGTAAACGGTGTTTCCGTGCGCTCTGGTTTCTGTCACGGTGTCCCGTTGCGCCAGAAGCAGTTTAGTCCTGCTGGCTACATGACCTGGAAAGCTGTCTGTGGACAAACGCTGGCTCCCTTGGCCTGAAAGCGAGATGAGTGCCGCAACCCCATAGTCGCCTTTGACTGGAAGGGGTCCTTTACCTTTTTTAGACCCACCGAAATCAAATGAGCTGAAGTTAGTTATGCCCATTAAACTCCCTTAGGTCTGCTCTGAGTTGGACTAAGTATTGGAATGCAACCCTCTCGGACCTTTCTGTGACCAAGTCCACATAGAGCAGTGAATTTAGAAGAAAGCACACGAAAGCTCATACCCATGACAAACTTAGTTGGTCTCTATGCTACTGGAAGGAATTTTTTTATAGTGAATTTAGAGTTGCACATGTAACTTGCTCTGAATCTGGATGAACGAAAGGTGCTGGTAGGCAGTGGAGATGGCCCACCTGAGCTAAGCCCACCTGGGTGTGGGAGGGAGATCCGGACTGCAGGCATTCTTCCTCTCCCGCCGCCTGCCACACAGTGCTGATTTTTGGGAGGGGCCTGGCTCTTTCCCCTCTGCTTTAGGGGCCTACAATCCTGGAAGAGGTATCTGTGGTTCTCATGGAAGAAAAGGAGTTCACCTTGGACCCCCACCTGCTTGCCCTCAGTGGGAATAACATCCAGCAGTATTGCACCATGCTGTCCTGGCTGGGTAAGTCTTGCATCTTCCATTACAATCTATGAAGCATTTCTCCCAGCTGCTCCCCAGCCATTCAGTTTGGTTTCACAACAATCCTGTGAGGTAGGTTCATCGGAGCGGCCGTGGTTTTCCCCAGGGCTGGATTTAGGTCTGATGAGGCCCTAAGCTACTGAAGGTAATAGGGCCCTTTATATGTCCAGCTGTCCTTTGTCAACAACAAATGGTCGCTGTTTTTTGTGTTGATTGTATGCTATATGGTAATTGATGGACCCAATAGGTATCTAAAGCCATTTGCACAGAACAAAATATGTATTTTATCAAAGTAATTGATATAGAAATGAGCAAACCAGTGATATTTTAGGGAGCAGGCTAGCAGGCAGGGCCCATTACTTACATCCTAGGAGCCTAACAACACAAAACACTGTTGCTATATATTAATAATAATAATAATAATAATAATAATTTATTTATACCCCGCCCATCTGGCGGGGTTTCCCCAGCCACTCTGGTTTTATTTTATTTGTTTTTTATCTTACATTTTTGGAAACGTAAATCCAGTTTTCCCCCCTATAATTTTTTGGGGGCCCCCAAGAGAGTGGGGCCCTGAGCTGTAGCTTGTTTAGCATATACGTAAATGGTGCTACCCTGTAAATGTCATCATTAGCAGGATTGTAGATGCAGCTATTATTATTATTATTATTATTATTATTATTATTATTATTATTATTACCATCATCATCATCATCATCATCCACTACTTCATGTTTCAATGAAGTCTCTAAGCTCTTTGCAACATTATAAAAATGTCACGAATGCATATAAAAATACAATTTAAAACATCCACATTTAAAAGCAGTACAGAGCAATTGGATGAAAACCTCTTTTAAAGCATTGATATAAGCCAGGGGTTGGCAAGGTTTACCTTGCCTGGGCCAGTTCACTCCAGCAGAGATCCCTCTGTGGGCCGGATTGCACCCGCACCCATGATTTCCAACATCTGCGCCTGTGCAGACACAATTTCCGGCGTCTGCGCAGACATGATTTCCAGCACTGTGCTGGTTTAGTGCAGCACGCAGGGACTCGCCAAGCGAGTGGCCCGGTTTGGGGGCGGCTCGGGGGCTGCTTAAACGACCCCCATGGGCCGCTTGTTGCCGACCCCTGATGTAAGCTAAAAAGTGGTCTTCCCCAGGCACCACTTGAAAATTGCTGAGGGTTCTTGGTGGTTTTGCTGCCCATTGTAGCAAATGGCATGCTGTATGATTTTTAAATTGTATTATTGCAGGCATGTCATGGACACACACCCCCAATGAAGCTCATGGACCGCTGGCAGGGCTGGTGCGTCCATTTAGGCGGACTAGGCCATTGCCTAGGGCGCGAAAATGGAGAGGGCGCTGCCGAGCCTGCCCCGCAAAACCCCCGCGCCACCGCCACCCTCCCAAGGCGCACGCTCCCGCTCCTCCCGCCTATGGACGGGACGCCGAGAGCTCTCAGTGGTGGCGGCCGCCACGAGCGAGCGGCGGCAGTAGTGGCAGCAAGCGCCCACAGCCGAAACCTTCAGCTATGGGCGCTGCTGCTGCCGCCGCTGCCCACCCACTTGCCCGCTCACTCGCCGAGGAGCCCCCAGCGGGAGGAGCGCGAGCCAAAAGGAGAGCTCAGCACCCTCCCACCCACGGAGGGGACGCTGTGAGATCCCCAGCGATTGCAGTGAGCAAGCGGCGGCAGCGCCCGCAGCTGAAGCCTTCAGCTATGGGCGCTGCTGCCGCCACCGCTGAGAAGCTCAAAGCGTCCCCTCCACAGGCGGGAGGGTGCCGAGCTCCCCCCTTGGCTCGCGCTTCTCCCGCCAATGGAGGGGACGCAGGGGTGTCAGCGGTGTGCGTGCGTGAGTGCGTCATGAAGGTGTTTTTGTCTAGGGCGCAAAAAGCCCTAGCACCGCTCCTGACCGCTGGGAACCCCTGAACTAGAAAAACTAACATATAGGGAGCATAGTAACTCTTGCCAGGTCAACAGAAATGCAGCAAAGACAACTAATCCCACCCACCAAATATGAAAGCATGTCTTTTCATAAGCAGTGGCATCGCTCTCACTTTCACTACTGTCTCCCCAACTTAAGCTTACGTCAAAAAGTGTTGCACAATTACACCCTCCTCTTGCATGCAGTTCCCACCCATTACTGTACTGGAGATAATAATACTGTACTGGAAATAATAATAATAATAATAATAATAATAATAATAATAATAATATATTATTATTATTATTAATACCCCGCCCATCTGGCCATGTCTCCCCTGCCACTCTGGGCAGCTTCCAACACACATCAAAATACATTAAAATATCACAGACTAAAAACTTCCCTAAACACGGCTGCCTTTAGGTATTTTCTAAATGTCAGGTAGTTGTTTATCTCTCTGACCTCTGATGGGAGGGCGTTCCACAGGGCGGGCGCCACTACCGAGAAGGCCCTCTGCCTGGTTCCCTGTAGCTTTGCTTCTCGCAGTGAGGAAACCACCAGAAGGCCCTCAGCGCTGGATCTCAGTGTCCGGGCTGAACGATGGGGGTGGAGACGCTCCTTCAGGTATATAGGACCGAGGCCGTTTAGGGCTTTAAAGGTCAGCAGCAACACTTTGAATTGTGCTTGGAAACGTACTGGGAGCCAATGGAGATCTCTCAGGACTGGTGTTATGTTGTCCTGGCTCTAGGGGTAAGCTGGGTGGTGCTAGGGTGCCGGCCCGGCAGGGGGGCGCCGCGCGGCGGAGCTGCACGGAAGCTGTGCTGCGCCCGTGCCTGCCCACCAGCTGCGACAAGAAATGGGGCGGAGCGGGGGTGCCGGAGCAATCTCCGCATCACGGTGCCAGGGCGCCCGACATGGTTGAGACGGCCCTGGTCCCGGCGGCCACTCCCAGTCAACAATCTGGCTGCCACATTCTGGATTAATTGCAGTTTCCGGGTCACCTTCAAAGGTAGCCCCACGTAGAGCGCATTGCAGTAGTCCAAGCGGGAGATAACCAGAGCATGCACTACTCTGGCAAGACAGTCTGCAGGCAGGTAGGGTCTCAGCCTGCGTACCAGATGGAGCTGGTAGACAGCCGCCCTGGACACAGAATTGACCTGCGCCTCCATGGACAGCTGTGAGTCCAAAATGACTCCCAGGATGCGCACCTGGTCCTTCAGGGGCACAGTTACCCCATTCAGGACCAGGGAGTCCCCCACACCCACCCGCTCCCTGTCCCCCCAAAACAGTACTTCTGTCTTGTCAGGATTCAACCTCAAACTGTTAGCCGCCATCCATCCTCCAACCGCCTCCAGGCACTCACACAGGACCTTCACCGCCCTCACTGGTTCTGATTTGAAAGAGAGGTAGAGCTGGGTGTCATCCACAGAACAGCTGCAGGAATATGTGTGGATATCGAGAAAGGGAGAAGCCTCTTCCTCCCCATGACAAATCAAAAAAGGAAGCCACAATGATCCATAATGAATGGGGGAGAAATGTTTAAAAGTACTCTCCCCCCCAAAAAAAAACACCAGAGTCCTTTTCTGTTGGGGGTAATTCAGACTGAAATTTCCAGGTGTCAAAAAAGGTTATTTACGTATGCCATTACTGCGGCCCATGTTTTATTAGCCCAAAAATGGAAATGGAGTGAGGTCCCAACCAAAGAAGAGAGGCAATTTAAGTTGACAGAATATGCTCAGCTTGCAGAGTTAACATGTAGAATAAGAGAGCAAGAAGAACATACGTTTAGAGAAGATTGGAAGACGTTTATTGAATATATGGGAAATAACTGTGTACAGCTGAAAACTCTGGCAGCATTAAGATAAATTCAGTTGTGTAAATAGGTTACGATGGATGTGATAACAGAATACTGAATGGTATTGTTTCTGTAAAATATGCAGGGATTTGAGACATGTAAAATGAACCATAGAAAGAGCAGAAGGGAAGTCATTGATATCTTAAGGATGTAAAAATGAGTACTTTAAATTGTAAAACAGAGAATTTAATAAAAAAAATTATGTATATATAAAAGGAAGTCACAAAAATAAGTGGTGCAAATTCACCCTAAGCATGTTGACTCAAAAGTATATATTGGTCTGAATCCATGATAATTCAATATTATCATACATGTTAGGTTTTTAAAAAATGTAATCCTGCAATATTATATTTTGAAACTAGGTCATTCCTGAGTTTGGGGGCAGGTGGGAGTTATAGTTGACAACATCTTTGAGGGCACTAAGTTAGGGGATGCTAACCATCAGCCGTTCTCCAGGGTTTCAGGCTCAGATATTTCCCATCACCTGCTACTCCTTAGCTGAAGATTATAGGAACTGAACATTTTCAGTGAAAAGCATGTGGTCTAGGTGCTGGAAGGAATGATACGGAAATAGGATCCCAAATGCACATGTGGTGGAAATGTCCAGAGATGTGTAAATACTGGAATGACATTTACAAAGAACTAAAGAAAATGATAAAACTCACATTCAAAAAGAGACCAGAAATGTTCCTTCTAAATATAATTCCAGAGGATATGAAAAGTGCAAATAGAACGCTGTTAATGTATGGAATAGTAGTTGCAAGAGTACTAGTCGCGAGAAACTCATAGCTGCTAAGTATCCCGTATCCGCCAGGAAAACCCCTTTTTTCTTACTGTTTCCCGGCGGTCTCCCGTTTGGTGATAAATCCCGGCATTCTCCCTTAAATTCGCTTCTTCCCGGCAGCCATTTTTCTGGTGCCGCTTTGCCCTTCTATGGGCACCAGAAAATGGCGGCGCCGGAAGTCGCTTCCGCGCATGACCGGAAGTTGCGTGACGCGACTTCCGGTGGCGCTTCGCCCTTCTATGGGCATCAGAAAATGCCGGCGCCGGCGCCGGAAGTCGCTTTTACGTGTTTCCGGTCATGCGCAGAAGCGACTTCCGGCGCTGGCGCCGCCATTTTCTGATGCCCATAGAAGGGCGAAGCGCCACCGGAAGTTGCGTCACGCAACTTCCGGTCATGCGCGCGCTGCCGATCCCGGATCTTTACGACCCGGACTTGGCAGCTATGGAAACTGGAAAAGCAAAAACACGCTCAGCATACTAGATTGGCAAATTTTAATGAAAGAATACTCACAGCTAGCAAAATTTACTGGAAGAATTAGAGGGCAAACAAAACAAAAAAATAAAAAAAGGAATGGAGGATTTTTGATGAATATATATTGAATAATAAGATATCCAAAATCCAAACAGCAGAAGATAATTGAACCTAAATTGAAGTTAAAGGAAAGATAATAAGTAAATAGAATAAGAATTGTGCTATATAGTAAGGTTAATATATGTAAATTACAGAGAGAGAAATTGGAAGTCAACATAGAGAAGGCACAAATGATGGTTTAATTTATGTTTTTGCTCTTTGCTTTCTTTCTATTGTAAATGATTCTTTGTATGTAGAATGTTCTTTTTTTGTAAATATGTTGTGTGCTAATGTTTTTAAAGAAAGAAACTAATAAAAATTTATTTAAAAAAAAAGAAAAGAAAGAAAAGCATGTGGTCTCTGCTGCTAAGGTATGTCTGCTGTTGCAGAGAGTGAGCTGAACCTCTCCTAAGATTTTTGTTCTCTCTCTCATTTGCTCTCTGGCTGAACAGAATTGAAGAATCCCAAGCCTGAAATTTACTTTGAGATGGAGCAAGGCCTCACAATGCCCCTCTCGCTGGCCCATGTTGTCGAGGAGTTTGAGTTTTTGCCGTGCTTATCCCAAGGTGAGGAATGGCGTGTTCATCCCTGAACCAAGCGGCCGAGCAGGTCACCCACATTACAGATGAGGAGAGTGAGGCAGAAACGCAGAGGTGCTCAATTGTTCCACACTGAGAATCGATTCAAATGGACAGGAAATATTTGGTACAGTCCAGTTCTCCCAGAGCTGTACTACTGCAAGAGGTTTGCTTGTAATTCGTAACGACAGCGAGTGGTACCATGTCACAATTAAAACAGCTACAGTTTAAATCATAAAATAAAATCGCAAACAACCAAGGGCAAAGTAGCGAAACAAACAGGTTGGTGCGGGGATTGCGTATTTGAACATTCGCCTTTATAACTAGAACGCCCTGCACACAGAAATATAGCAGGTCAGGGTGAAGGCAAGGCCAGAGCACATTTGGGTATGTTTGTGCAAGTGTGTGCAAAGTAGCCCTTGGGATTCTTTGGACCTTTTATAATTCTGCAATTGTATATAGTCTAAACAAGACTACTGTGTAGACAGACACCTTCATTATTTTCAGTAGGTCTATGCTGAGTAGGACTATCAGGAATCCTTGAGCTGCTATTGCCTTCTGGATGGAAAGGAGAGCAGTTGAAAGAGCTGGGTATGTTTAGCCAAAGATTTAAGGCAGGTGTGGTGGGGAACCTTTGACCCTCAAGGTGTTGCTGAAACTCCCAACTCCCATCAGTCCTAGCAAGCATGGCAAGGGATGATGGGAGTCGTAGTCCAGCAACATCTTAAGACAGGCATGTCAAACCTGCGGCCCTCCAGATGTTTTGGACTACAATTCCCATCTTCCCCAACCACTGGTCCTGCTAACTAGGGATCATGGGAGTTGTAGGCCAAAACATCTGGAGGGCCGCAAGTTTGACATGCCTGTCTTAAGAGCAGCGTTTCCCAAACTTGGGTCTCCTGCTGTTTTTGGACTACAACTCACATCATCCCTAGCTAGCAGGACCAGTGGTCAGGGGTGATGGGAATTGTAGTCCGAAAAACAGCTGGTGACCCAAGTTTGAGAAACACTGACCCATAGCTGCCAAGTTTTCCCTTTTCTCGCGAGGAAGCCTATTCAGCATAAGGGAAAATCCCTGTAAAAAAGGGATAACTTGGCAGCTATGCACTGACCCCAGACCCGATTTAAGGGGAGACATGGCAGCGGTCTTCAAGTATCTAAAGAATTGTTTTCAGTGGCTCTAAAGGGTGGGTCTAGAACTAATAGGTGGAAATGGAAAGCAAGCAAATTTTGGCTCAGCAGTGGGAGAAAATGGGAAGAGCTGTTCATCCATGGAAGAGAGGCTGCCATGGGAGGTGATAATGGATCCTTCATCACTACAATTCCCATCATTCCTGGTCATTGACCAGGTTGGCTGAGACGCATGGGAGCTGTGGTCTGACAACCTCTATAGGGCCACAGCTTTCCTGCTGCTGATCCAGCTCCCCCACTGTTATACATTTTGTGTGTTAATAGGCAGATCTGCCTCCAGGATGGTTTAAGCCCAAGGCTGGATTCTTGCTCCGTTTTCAGAACTGGGTCACGCTGACTCATTCCTGTATTCCCTTGTTATCCAAGCAGACAACAGGACACTGCAGACCTCGGAGCCCGGATCCCTGCAGCAGGAGAGTGCTGCCGTGCCGCTGGTACAACTGCAGTATAATTTTGTGCCGAAATTGGAAGGAGGCGTCCTCCAGGGGAAGCCTTCGGCTGGCAGGACCGTTTCAGAGATCCAGCAGGGGACCGGCCTTCAGGCGAGGAGCGAGAAGCCCGTTTCCTCTGGAAAAAACCCTGGCATGCCTCCAGAGGTGCCGAGAGATCACCCCGGTGGGGAAAGGCTGTTGGGACGTTTACAGCAGGAAGGCTCCCGGCAGCCGACTGCAACGGGCTTTGCCGCAGCGACCGTTTCGCAGGGATCTGAGCGGAGCGATGCCCGAGATGTTGCTGGGCGGAAGCTGTTTCTGCGAAAGGGAGGGCATCGCTGCGATGGCACTGCTGAAGAACCCACCATCCACCCAAGGAAAGGAACTTCTCGCCTCTGCGGCAATGCCAGGGAAGGCGTCGGCGAGCCGCCGTCTTTCCAGATTTGCGAGGGAGCGTGTGCCGGAGGGGGATCTTTTGGGGGTCCCAGAGAGGGAGGCAAACCCGCTCTGAAGCTAAACCCCACTGCCCCCCAGCTGGTCCCCCCTGAGCAGCCCCACAAAGGCCGTGACAGCGGACCCCCTGTTAGTTTTAGCGCACACCAGAAAATCTTCACAGATGAGCGGCAGGAATTCATCAGCCCCCTTAACCTCCAGCGCCTTCCCAGCCCGGCAGGAGACACGGTAGAAAAACCATTTCAGTGTCCTGACTGCGGGAAGGGCTTCTTGCACCGATCCAGCATTCCCAGGCACCAGAAGATGCATTGCCTGGGCGCCCTGCCCCATCAGAAGAGCCCCTGGGGGGAGAAAGCCCTTCGTGGCCCTGGCGGTGGTGGGATGGGCTTGACCGGAAAAAAGCAATGCAGCGCTTGCAAGCGACTCTCCTTCCCAGCTCCGGGGGTTCAGAAGCACCGGGCAGCTGGCGAGAAACCCTTCCGCTGCCCCGACTGCGGCCAAACGTTCGCCGTGAAGTGGTCGATGACCAGGCACCAGGCGCTGCACCAAAGTGAGAAGCGCTTCAAGTGTCTCTCCTGCGGCAAAAGCTACACCCAGAGGTGCCATTTGAAGAGGCACCAACAAATGAAACACATGACAATTCCCTGATATCGTTGTGGAACCCATGTGAACGCAGGGAACGCAGCTCTCTCTCTCTCTCTCTCTCTCTCTTCTTCATTACCGGAGTGGACGGCATGAATACTTTCATCAGAGTCCTCCAGCCTGAGCCCGTCCTTCCTGAGATCAGGGGAAGGGGGCCCTCCTGGAGGTTCCTGGACTTCAACTCCCATCAGCCTCAGCCAGCATGGCCAGCAGCCAGGGGTGATGGGAGCTGCAGTCCAACAAATGTCATAGGGCCATAGGTGCCTGCCTCGGCTCATGGCTAGTGTCCTTCAGTCTCCACTTAGTTTTTTTTTCCTTTTTGCATGTGACATGGGGTGGGGAGAGAGAAGGAGAAGCCAAGGAAATTGCCCATCAACCTTCTGGCGGAAACAGCATCCGTTCACTTCGAGGCTGATCTGGACCGTCTAGACCAGTGTTTCTCAACCAGTGTGCCTCCAGATGTTTTGGGACTACAACTCCCATCATCCCTAGCTAGCAAGACCAGTGGTCAGGAATGATGGGAGTTGTAGTCCCAAAACATCTGGAGGCACACTGGTTGAGAAACACTGGTCTAGACTTTGGGATTATTTTTCTCTCCGAGGCAGGAGGGTTCTCATATTCAGAAGAAGCAGGAAAGTGTGGCTTGTTGTAAGCCACGAACAATTAAACTTCCTTCTCTCACATGCAAAGACCCCTGAAGAGCACGCAATGCTCACGCTCTCATTCCCTTGGCGGCAAATAACACCAGTTGTTGTGCTTTGGTGTGTTATGAAAAAATGTACCCCAAAATGCGTTGCCTTTTAAGAAGGACAGACGCGGGTCGGAAGCTCCAAAATTTGCACTAAGTTCAGCTCCGCCGGGAAAATGACAGAGACCACACGATGCTGTCAGGAAAAACAAACTGATCCCTTTATTGCAGAATGCAAAGCTACAGCTGTAGGGTCCCTGCCTCTGGAAAGAAGGAAGGAACCCCGGGAAATGGTGAAGTCCCCCTATATACCCTCCTGTTCATGCATGGAAATCTCTGGACTAGGAGGGAGGGGGAGACAAGGGCGACGGGGTGCGGAGATGACTCTTCCTTTCAGATGGAGAGATGTCAATCTCTCTTCTCCTGTCGTTGATGGTGCTCCCTGTTGTTTGGCAGGAAGGGCAATCAGTCAAGATGGGTGCAGAGGTGGGGCAGTTCCTGGCGATTTCCATGGGGTGGAAGTCCGCCCGGCAGTGTTTTCCTCCAGGCCATGGAAGGGTGGGCTACGTTGAGGATGGCAATTTATTTGAATAAAGTTGTCAAGCTAATCTTTCTATTGTCCGTGTCTTCCTTCGTTGGGTATGGGACGGTGATGGGGAGGTTTCAGGGGGGCTTGGGGTCAGAGAAGGGTTGCACAGAAAATAAGTATGGAAAACATTTCTAATACATCCTGACGTATACAGTTCTAAAATATAAAACAGTGGTTTTCTAATACAAAGAGATACTAACAAACCTATTTTCTAATACAGAGGAACACTAGTCTAATTAATCAAGAGTAATACTGAGGTTGTGGTTAGGTTCTTAGGCATATAGGGAGGGACGCCTTTCAAGGGATATAAGGGGTTTCTCACATTTAAGGCACATAAGGCCAGCAGACATATAATCACAAGAAGCAAGCATATAATCACGAGAAGGTAAAAGTTCATAGCAAGTTTGTATAAGGTTTGTATAAAATGGTAAGGCTGTATAAAAATGGGCTGCGTTACTTGGTGGAGTTTATGATAATTGTCTGTGATAATTGTCTAGGCGAGGGTTGCATATGCTTGTCCTTAGGCGAAGGGGAAATGCAGATGTCTAGGCAAGGGTTGCATATGCTTGTCCTTAGGCGAAGGGGAAATGCAGAGTTTATGTTGGATTTTAGGAGGTGTTTGAATATGTTAATCCCTGCGGAGGGGGTGCGGGTCTGTGGAGGGAAGGAGAGCCAAGCTGTGGCGGCGAAATGGTGGTGCGAAGGACTCTGGGTAGCCGTAGCTGTCAAGCTGTGGTTACCCCTCTCTGTTCATTAATAATGGTGTCCTGCAACCCCCCCAATATGATTTTATAACAGTGTCCCCTCTCTGAGGCAATATTGTTGTGTAACAACCAATCATTGCCTCATATAATCGACAGTGACGCATTCTCCATTTCACTGTATGCAGCAGTATTCTAGCACTTATGGGAAAAACAAGTGGTCTATGCTTTACATTTACCAGAAGATCCACCAATATTGACTGGAAAGCGTAGTTTGTTTGTTTGTTTTTACCTTTTTGTGTGTTGTCAGGTGTCAAAGCTAGCTCTCCTCTGGTCTCACACCTCCATCATGGCACAGCAGCAACAATCCCTGGTGAATCCCCTTAGGGCTTTCATATCGACCATGTCACCTGGCACTCACCATAGCTGCCACAGGTTTGGACATGTCATGAGAGAGATGCCTTTGCCTTGGGCTTTCTATGGGATTTTTTTATTATAGGCTCTGGTCTTGCACTGTAGTAGGGAGTTGCTCAGTTACTCTTAAAGGGAGAAAGCTACTTGCACCTTGGATTCACTTGCCCAATTAGAACTGACCCAATTATAATTTATACAGCCCCATAAAAACCATTCTGAAAAGGGCACATGTCCAAATTGGTCAATTTAATTCTATAAGGAATCATTCCAGGTAAATCAAGGCATATACACCTTCTTGTATCTGCTGGTTTCATGAATCCTGAAACTGCTTCTTGGTAAAAAGAAGGCTGGCACACTACAAAGTGCCAGGTGAGATAAGGAAATGTGGTCATAAATTGATCTAAATCTCAACAATGGACTATGCAATCGCCTGATCTTTTAGAAAACATGAGTCCTCCATTGGGCGAGTCCTCCATTGGGCGTATAAGGAATAATACCACCATTGGGTGCATAAGGAATGTTACACTATACAATAACTAACTATACATAAAACATGAAAGCAATTACACACAAAAATGCCCCCCCCCCTTTTGTGGAAATAACATATACTTGTCAGACATAGGTCAAGGTTTCTGCAGAATATCACGTAACATAAAACATAATTATATATCAGTTGCACAATCTTGAGGGCACAGTCTAAAATAAAAAAAGAAATATCCTTGTAACTCATTCCCCCCCCCTTGTCCGTCCCATTTGACACATTTCAGCATTCCTACATAATAACACATAATGCATAAAACCTTCGCATTGTTAAGTCTACACCATTTGTATATCTTGAGGCAATTGGGTGAACTTGAGATAATTCTTGCTGCTTTTGCATGTATTTCCAACCTTGGGCACAAGGGCTTTTCTTGTCTGCCTTTGAGTCACTGGGAGGAAGTTAACAGCACTTCTAAACCTTGCTGAAACATTATAGCTAAGAGATAAAATGCCCTTCATAATTCAATTACTTAGTTTCTCAAGTCTTTTATGGGAATAAATTGTTGCGGCCACTGTGATGCATTGGCAGGTTGGTAAGGTGGTGAGGGGATGGTATTAGCATTTGATTTCCTGTAAAACATCCTTTTGAAAATAGGCCTGTAGGGGGTTGGGGCCTGAAGATATAATTAGTTAAATAATAATAATAATAAAGGGGAAAATATTCTATAAAGTTCTTCTTGGGAAGCTGCAAATAATATGTGATCATAGTTAAGCATTTTATTCATTTAAATATTATTATTATCATTCATATTTAATTACTGCTGTTATTGTCTACTCAGTCTGTTTAATTTACTTCACCTAGTTTGGCTGTGGAGGACAACAATTTTGTTAATTAGGACACAATTGATAAGTTATTAACATTTTCCATGTGTGGTTCTGAATTCTCTTGGAGGTTCGCGTATCCTGTTTGAAAGGGATTATTATTACTATTATTATTTACAGGAAAGAATGACTTAGATGCTACATTCGTATGTACAGGAAGAAAAAGTAGAAATAGAAAAAATGCATAAATAAAAACAAAATGATATTTAGATTACCACTCAAACAACAATTTTTTTTTTTAAGAAGGACTTGACACAAAAATCTCAGATTTAAAAAAAATTATTATCAAATAATATGAAGACATTATAAAGACCATACAGGTTAATATTGGCATTCCACGTGATGGACTGATGGACATGCCCCAAAATATAACAAAACAAAACACTGACATATGAGGAACCAAAATAAATAAATAAATGCTAAAACACACAATTTCTAATAATGAGCATCTCAAATGAAAATAAAGAGTAGCAATCTAAAGTTGTACAAGTATGGTTAGATTAATTTCATAGACATAATGGAAAAACTGATTTAATAAATGGAAGCAGATTATTTGTAAGCTAAAGAGAAGCGTCAAAGCCAAAGAGAAATAATAAAAGAGGAAAAAGGAAATTACTGTTTGTATCACTTCACTCCCCCCCCTTTTTTTTTTTTGCTGTGGGAGAAAGGAAAAAATAAACACTTGTTACTGGAGTTTAGTCTTCTTAAAGGTTCACATATCCTTTAGAAATGTTCTTCCTGGGAAAGCTGTGAGAATAATTTTTGCATGTTAGGTTGGAACTTTGCAAGGGGGGAGGTTATGCAGGAGTTAATGCTTGGGGTGAAATGCAAATGCGAGATAAGTATCTGAAGGTGCTTCCTGAATACCCATTGGAAAGGGGGAGCAGACCCTTGGTTTGCATAGTCTGGAGTTTTTTTTCTAAGCCCTTGACTAAAATCACAATCAGTATCCTGTTGAAAGGGGAAACAAACAACAACAAAAAGTACTCAAGCGATGAAAGTACTCAAGCGATGAACTCAAAGTGGGAGTGCTGAGATATTTACCTCTGGAAAGAATTTTGCATATTAGATTTGGAATGATGGTCCAACACTTGACCCTTTTGTTTTCTCAAGTGACCCCCTGGAGTCAAAGACACATAAGGAAATTTAAACAAATTTTCCCCTGCATGGCACAGGCCCTTCAGCATTTGGTTGCTGTTTTTGTTTTGTTTTGTTTTTAACCTCCTTTTTCTCTCTATTTTTCTCTTCAAGCTGGCATAGCCTCTGTGCATGTACAAAGTTCATGATTCAGAAATCCATTGTACCACTTGAAAGTGTTGCTGGTGTTGGCTAAATTACCATTTGAATAGAGGAAGGGAAGGGTGAATAGGTTAGATTTTACACAGAAACCCAACAATTTACACTTCCACCAAACCAGCAACAAAAAGTGGTCAAATTAAATTATTTTTGGTCAGTTTAAATCCATTTCTATAGCTTTTGTGTCCTGAGATATTTCTGACACCTCTTACTTCCTGTTCCTTGCTGCTTAGGAAGCAGGCTTATAAATCTTAAACTTTAAATATATAAAACTTCAACATCCAGACAACCCAATGTTTTCACAGACAACCCAACCCAATACTTTCACAAGAAAGCTGCAATAAAAGTTTGGTCAAATTAAACTCCTTAATGAAGTCATGGCACTAATTAGCCATGTTTACTGTACTATATAAACATCTCATACCCCAGGCAAAATAAATCTTGATTTGCCCCCTTTATCTACAGGGTTCGGGGTGAATTCGTAATTGCAAATGTTTTCGTTTGTTTTTAATTAATTTATTACAGCCATGGCAGACTAAATTCTCTGCCCCCTTATCTATGGGTGATATGGCCAGAGCAGACTTAATGATATTCAACATTCTCACTCATCTCAGCCTCACCATCTTCCAGACTAATTCTTCTGGCCTTTATGTACAGGGATGGTCAAGGCTCATTCTGCTTGATTATGAATTTGTATGTGCTTGAACTGTTGGGTGGAGTTTTGCAGTTAAAAAATAGCTGACAATATGGTGGGGGGGGGGGAAAAACACCAGACATTCATTTCCAATGTATGATATACCATCTCTACCTCTTTCTAAGTGGCACCTCAAACTCTTCATGCCAAACTTTAAAAATCTGTCTTTCCATCCTTCTCCACCAAAGAGTAAAGCTTGACTGAATTCAGGCCATTTCACTAAGCCACCAGAGTTTAAACTCACTTTTCAGTGCTTGAGTAATCTAGTCCACCCCTTCTGAAATATGGGGATCTCAACACTATCACCGCCCTTAGGATACACATACATTTGAGTACAGATGCCTGACTGGGAAGGAAACACGGGCTATGCCCTATCACGGAAGCACACGTGTGTACTAAGGGAAAAATAAGGAAGGGGAAGATTAAAAGTACCAACGTTATATAGAAGCCTTTAGCAAATCTTAAGATTGGATAAAGATTGGGAAATGTTCAAGACTTTCATATGTGCTTAAACTTTAAACCTTAATAGAGAAAGTGATAAAAACTTATATAATCACTCCATAACAACAATGACACTCTTGTTCCAACTCTGAAAACCAATAATCTTTCCTTGCCAGAAAGCAGAGCTGGGCTGAATTTCAACCCATCACCACATCAGACACATTGCCTTTCACATAGCTCTAAAATGGAAGTTAGAAGGGACCCTGAGGTCATTTAGTCTAACCCTCTAAGATACAGGATTCACAAGATTTGAATGAAAATACCAACTTTATACAGAACCCTTTAGCAGATGAGTTTTTTTCCTTAAGAGACTGATATCAGGAGCCCGACAATAACCCTTCTGTCCAACACAATCAAAGTTAAAACTAGACTCAGATAGACAATTCCTGGCTATGGAAGCTCTACTTTTGACAAACAAATCACCTTTATAGGAATAGCTGTTCAATTTTCCTTTAGTCAATATTCCTCTAGTCACTTGGAGAAAGACTCCCCTTTGTAGCCTCTCTCAATAACAACATTTGCACACCTCATTCTCATATTTATCATGTTTAAGATTGATTGGTTCAACATTGTTTCTTTATACTAGAAATTTAAAACAAGTTGGCAGTTTTAACTATGCACACTTAAGAAGGCAGTCTATGGATGTTGTGGCCAATCTAAACACAACCCCACAACATTTCTAAACATTGAGTACATCTCTTATCCACTTATAGCTGGAGTTTATGAAGTGAATATTTTCAAGTTTCGAAATTTTTTTCAAAGCATTGAGCAAGCATTTTCAAAGTTACAACTCTTTATTTTCTTCCATCCTGCCCCTCTTTTCTGTTGAAAAATGGGTAGGTACACACACACACACCTCTTTATACTTTTGGAGAGAGAAAAAAAACCCTTCTACAGCCTCTTTAAAACAAACCTTTACACACTACTTCCACTCTTTTTAATATTTGCCATGTTTTTGGGTTGATCAAGCCCTTACATAAAAATTATTTAAGCAAGCTTGCATTTTGTTTTGGTTTTTCCTTTTGTTTTTTTTTTAGACCCTGAAACATTTCTTAAATACAATTGGAGGCGTTTATCAGAGTTCAGACGGGAAGTAAGCTCTCCTTGGGCTTATTTCTCCCCTGAAGCCTGCAGAGTTGTCTCTTTGGACAGGGGTGCACCCATTTTTGCCCTGGTCAGTCTCCGAAGGGGCACTTGCGCAAGTTCTAGCCCTGGGCAGTCTCCGACGGGGCTGTGGGGTCTCTCGGGGTTCTGGGGACTCCTTGGGAACGTGGGGCACGTCTAAGGAAAGTGGACAGACTCCGATAGGAAAGTGGACCGACTCCGATAGGAAAGTGGGCTTGGGAAGGTTTGCTAAAGGGCTCTCTAAGGGAAAAATGGGGTTTGGAAAGTCTCCTTAGGAAAACGTTCTAGGAAAGTGGGCACACTCCGAGGAGGACTCTTATTCCCACCCACAATTTAATAGTGCCACAGCAATCTCCCTGCCTCTTGCTCTCTAGACTCAGGTCCTACTGAATGCTTGCCTACGCAATGCCAGATCGGACCTGAGGAATGAAAAGTAGGAAAAGGGAACGGGCGCACTTGCAATCTCTGGTCATGGGTCATACCTAACAAAAGGTCGCCATGGCAGAGGGGCGTCTTCACCCGGGATAGCTAAGCGAGAGAAGGAAGAGTTGCCAAGGCTCGCTATCTGGGCAAAACTCCGACGGACAACAAGCCTTGGGGAGGAAAAGGGCAGCCGCAAAACCTCCAGCCTGGGCAGACTCCGACGGGCTTTGGGCTTTTTGGCTATGAAAAATAGGAAAGAGTTTGATTGCTGTGACAATTCCCACCCCGAAAAGCCAATTTCCCTATTGATACTCACGTCGCAGCGCGCTGCCTTCTTTTCCTGAAGCTTGATCACCTCGCGACAACAGGAGAAGAAAAATCTTGTAAAATCAACCCCCACGGCCGTCTGGATCCTGTTTGTTTTCCCTGTGTGGTCCCGCTAAGGATCCCAGTTAGGCCAGAACTCCAGGGACAGTCGGGGAAGGGGATCCCCCCTGCAAATGGCTGGGTGCGCTTGGGCTCCCCAACCACGGCGCCCCAAGAGTACGGCTAAACGGAGCCTCCTGCCCTGGCTCGCCATATTGTTATGAAAAAATGTACCCCAAAATGCGTTGCCTTTTAAGAAGGACAAACGCGGGTCGGAAGCTCCAAAATTTGCACTAAGTTCAGCTCCGCCGGGAAAATGACAGAGACCACACGATGCTGTCAGGAAAAACAAACTGATCCCTTTATTGCAGAATGCAAAGCTACAGCTGTAGGGTCCCTGCCTCTGGAAAGAAGGAAGGAACCCCGGGAAATGGTGAAGTCCCCCTATATACCCTCCTGTTCATGCATGGAAATCTCTGGACTAGGAGGGAGGGGGAGACAAGGGCGACGGGGTGCGGAGATGACTCTTCCTTTCAGATGGAGAGATGTCAATCTCTCTTCTCCTGTCGTTGATGGTGCTCCCTGTTGTTTGGCAGGAAGGGCAATCAGTCAAGATGGGTGCAGAGGTGGGGCAGTTCCTGGCGATTTCCATGGGGTGGAAGTCCGCCCGGCAGTGTTTTCCTCCAGGCCATGGAAGGGTGGGCTACGTTGAGGATGGCAATTTATTTGAATAAAGTTGTCAAGCTAATCTTTCTATTGTCCGTGTCTTCCTTCGTTGGGTATGGGACGGTGATGGGGAGGTTTCAGGGGGGCTTGGGGTCAGAGAAGGGTTGCACAGAAAATAAGTATGGAAAACATTTCTAATACATCCTGACGTATACAGTTCTAAAATATAAAACAGTGGTTTTCTAATACAAAGAGATACTAACAAACCTATTTTCTAATACAGAGGAACACTAGTCTAATTAATCAAGAGTAATACTGAGGTTGTGGTTAGGTTCTTAGGCATATAGGGAGGGACGCCTTTCAAGGGATATAAGGGGTTTCTCACATTTAAGGCACATAAGGCCAGCAGACATATAATCACAAGAAGCAAGCATATAATCACGAGAAGGTAAAAGTTCATAGCAAGTTTGTATAAGGTTTGTATAAAATGGTAAGGCTGTATAAAAATGGGCTGCGTTACTTGGTGGAGTTTATGATAATTGTCTGTGATAATTGTCTAGGCGAGGGTTGCATATGCTTGTCCTTAGGCGAAGGGGAAATGCAGATGTCTAGGCAAGGGTTGCATATGCTTGTCCTTAGGCGAAGGGGAAATGCAGAGTTTATGTTGGATTTTAGGAGGTGTTTGAATATGTTAATCCCTGCGGAGGGGGTGCGGGTCTGTGGAGGGAAGGAGAGCCAAGCTGTGGCGGCGAAATGGTGGTGCGAAGGACTCTGGGTAGCCGTAGCTGTCAAGCTGTGGTTACCCCTCTCTGTTCATTAATAATGGTGTCCTGCAACCCCCCCAATATGATTTTATAACAGGTGCGAAAGGGTCAGAGAAGCACTCTGGCAAGTGTCACATAATTACAATAATTGTGCTTTCAGATCTGCAGAGGAGACCCATCACCCAAGCCCACTGATGAACATGGCTCATGGGATAGTAATACGGGGAGGACCTTAGAGCTGTCACCCACCCAGTTGTCTCCTTCCTTCCTGAGTTTCAGGCATGGCCTGAAAGCACCCCTCTTTAAGCCAGACTGATGCTGTTTGTTTGTTTTTATTAGGATTTCTGCTGCATTTTTAAAAATGGTTTGTATTCTTTAATAGCAGGACTTCTTAGTTTGCATTTTACTGTTTTATCGTGCACGTTGCTATTTTAACTGGAGGGATGTGTAAAATCCCCTGGGTTCTTTCTTTTTTTTTTTTGGATGAAGGGTAGTAAAAACACTGAAAACAAATAAATATTTTGAACACACAAGCCTGGCACAGATGCCTACAGTAAGCGTAAAGTCAAGCCTCAAGCGTAAAGTCAAGCCTCAATCAACTACTGTACTGCTCTGGCTGTAATGAGCAGGGCTGGGTGGCGCAGGGCACAGGGCCACCAGGGGGCGCTGTGCGGTTGACCCTGCGGCAGCCGCGCTCCACCCACCAGACAGCCGCGGTGGGAAACGGGGTGGGGAGGTGGGGCGCCGGAGCGATCTTCACACCAGGGCACCATATATGCTTAAGACGGCCCTGGTAATGAGCATAACTTATATTTAAGGAAAAGAAAAGAAAAATGGTACGCTGCCAGAAGACAGAATGGCTTGTCAAAATTCAAGCTGTTTTCTGGTGACCTGCTAAAGTCTGTGGATGTTAGAACCACACACACACACACACCTTTCCCAGTGCTGGCTGGGGCAGATAGTAGTTCAAAAACTCCAGGAGGGTGCCAGGTTGGCAAAGGCTGCCTTAAAGGTTAAGGGCTGTGTGAGCAATGAACGTATTACTATAAGAGCCAGGCTCCATGCACAGTGTGGCCAAACCAGTCATAAAGGTAAAAGTAAAGGGACCCCTAACCATTAGGTCCAGTCGTGACCAACTCTGGGGTTGCGGCGCTCATCTCGCGTTATTGGCCGAGGGAGCCGGCGTACAGCTTCCAGGTCATGTGGCCAGCATGGACTAAGCCGCTTCTGGCAAACCAGAGCAGCACACGGAAACGCCATTTACATTCCCGCTGCAGCAGTACCTATTTATCTACTTGCACTTTGAGGTGCTTTCGAACTGCTAGGTTGGCAAGAGCTGGGATCGAGCAACAGGAGCTCACCCCATCATGGGGATTCGAACCGCCGACCTTCTGATCGGCATCCCTAGGCTCTGTGGTTTAGACCACAGTGCTGCCCGCTAGCGAGAATCCCCACAACTGGTATTCAGAGGCACAGAGCCTCTGGTTACAACAGCCACCATGGTTAATATTTTATTTATTTACCGCATTTATATAATAATATAATCATAATAATTTATTATTTATACCCCGCCCATCTGGCTGGGTTCCCCCAGCCACTCTGGGCAGCTTCCAACAAAATATTAAAATACAGAAATCCATCAAACATTAAAAGCTTCCCTAAACAGGGCTGCCTTGAGATGCCTTCTAAAGGTCTGGTAATTGTTGTTCTCTTTGACCTCTGGTGGGAGGGCATTCCACAGGGCAGGTGCCACTACCGAGAAGGCCCTCTGCCTGGTTCCCTGCAACTTGACTTCTTGTAGCGAGGGAACCGCCAGAAGGCCCTCAGCACTGAACCTCAGTGTCCGGGCAGAACGATGGGGGTGGAGACGCTCCTTCAGGTATACTGGCCCTTTCCTCCAAGGTGGTGTACCCGGTTCTCCTTGTTTTATCTTCACAACAACCCTGTGAGGTAGGTTAGTCTGAGAGGAAGTGACTGGCCCAGATGTCACCCAGTGAGCGTGGGATTTGAACCCTGGTCTCCCAGGTCCTAGTCCGACACTAACCACTAGGTTCTCAAACTTTTCCCTCAGGGACCACACTTTCAGAATAAACATTTGCTCACACCACACCGAATTTGTCTGACCCCCCACCCCACCCTGGTCCCTTCCAACTACAATTCTATTGTAAGAAATACATTGGAAAACCAAAAAGAAACAAGTCATAGCAGTGCTTGATTTATAACACAGAACACAACTACTTCATAATATTATCACGGGACATTCAGAAAGTATAATAAAACAATACAGCTACCTAAGTTCATGAATCATTCCCAAAATATAATTATAAACAAGCCTCATACATATGTACCTTAAGTATGTATACAAAGTCAATGGGAGGTGTGAGCTTGCTTTTGCCAGGTAACCTCATTTATATTGGGTCCTAATTCTCATCTCCTGATCAACACGAAGAAACCTCCCCCCCCCCCGGGAGTTTTCTCATATTTGTAAGTGGAAAATCCCCGTTCACAACAATATGTCATGGAGAACTGTAGAAAAATAGCTAACATTCTCGAAGAGAGGTGTGGCTCCTCTTTATGGTTGTACAGTATATCCAACAAATTCTTTTGATATACAATACTAGGGTTGCCATATTTCAAAAAGCAAAATTCCGGACACCCGCAAAACTGGGGAGCTTTTAAAACCCAAATTGGGGAGCTCTTTTTGGGTCAACCTGGCAAAAGTAGTGGTTTTAAGCTACACATTCTACTCATGTAAAAACATGCTGATTCCCGGACCGTCCGGGAGCCGGATTTAGAAGGTGATTGGGCCTCATCCGGCCCCCGGGCCTTAGTTTGGGGACCCCGCTTTAGGAGCTGTTTCCAATTATTTTCCCATCGCGTTGCCATACATCCGATTGGGCAAAAATACCCCCTGACGTGGTTTTTACACCAGGACGTGCCAGGAATTTTCCTGACATATGGCAAGCCTAGATATACTCTACTGCACTGCAATGTTTGCATGTTTCTTTTATTGCCTTTGAATATTCCCGCCGCACTCGCTATCCTCTCCCGCCAAGCTCTTTGAGAGCCGCTGCTCTAACCACTTCACCACACTGTCTCGCAAGACCCATCCCTAAGTTGCATCTATTCTCCGAGAATCCTTCCCAGCCAAAACACGAAGGCTGTGAGGTTTTATGTCTTTTTGTGTCTTTCTTGCCGGGAAGAGTGATTTTATTCCTTCCTCCCCCCCCCCCAAGAGCTCTTTCTCCGCTGCCACCAGAGGGCTCTGGCCAATTTAAAAAGCTCAGGAGCCTGCTCTCTCTTTCGATCTCTCCCTCTCTCTTTGTGTGTCTTTTTTTCGCTTTTACGCGCAGCGTTCCTCGGGATGAGTTTCCTGTACCAGGAGCTCGCTGCATCCGGATCAGCGGGAGCGAGCCTCGCACCGGGAACTGGAAGGAACAGCCGCCGCCGCCGTTGCTCGGACGAAGCGACGCCCGATCCCTTCCCCTGCCTCCCTCCCCCCATCCCCCAACCCAACCCCCTTCGCCGGACCGAGGTGGGAACTCCCTCCGGCCAAAGCGGCTCCAGAGGGCTCCGCCCAGGCTCTCTTCTGCAGCCATTCAGCCAAATACGCCCCACCCTCCTGCGCCCCGGGAGGAGGGATGGAGAAAGCCGCCCAGGAGGAGGATGGCCATTTGTCCGACACCCCCGGGGTGGGGGAAAGGAATAGGGCGGTGGGGTGGGGTGGTGTTCTGAAGGGAGGTGCAATTCGCTAGAGAAGCGGGGAAGGAGCCAGGGTCGCCGCGTAAAAAGCCCAGGTTGTCCTCGGGATCCCAAGAGAGGAGCCGCGTTGTGGAGGAAAAATTCCCCTCCCTTCGCTTCTCTGGCTTTCTTAATCGTGCTGTTTTCAAAGTCTGCCTGGGAGGCTGTTTCTGGCTGGAGAAAAGGGGCTGGGTCTCTTATCCGAAGGATACTGGATAGAACAGGGATAAGGACCCTCTTGTTAGGCTACTGCAGCTTCCGACCTCCCTGGCGATTAGGGCTGGCGTTCCGCAACATCTGGAGGGCCAGAGGTTCCCCATCACCTCTGCAGGAAAACCCTCTTCTGTGAAAAGGGAGTGTTTAAGAGACATGCCCCTCTGGGGAGTCTGGATGAGCGCGGGACCTTCCTTTCCCCCTCCCCTTGCAAAGCATCCCCCCCCCCCAGGGTGGGATCTCACATGCTTTGGGATGCGATGGTTGCCTATGGGCTGATCTGCATTGTTAGTTTATTTAGGGCAGGTATCCCCAAACTTCGGCCTTCCAGATGTTTTGGACTACAATTCCCATCTTCCCCAACCACTGGTCCTGTTAGCTAGGGATCATGGGAGTTGTAGGCCAAAACATCTGGAGGGCCGCAGTTTGGGGATGCCTGATTCAGGGCATTTGGATCCCCGCTCCTCAGCCAAACAGGCTCCCCAGTAGCTTGTGTGCAATCCATAAAAACAAGGCAAAAGCGCCTTCCTGCAGGCTTGCAGTTGAAAAGTCAGGGCACAAAAGGAAAGGGGGACCTGGAGGGAAGAGGAAAGATGCAAACTCCGACAGGCACCTGCTCTTAAAATTAAACATTGCTTTTTCCACCTCCGCCATCAGAGGCAGTGTGCAAGTTTTTCCTGGGTGGGATGCACAGAGTTGGGTGAGGTGTCCTCAAGTGGGTCTAAGTAAGTCATGTGTACATTGAAAGCACATTTCCTCCCCCAAGAATCATGAGAACTGCAGTTTACCCCTTTGCAGAACTATGGTTCCCAGACTTATTTCTTGGAGTTATTTTAAATCAGGCATCCCCAAACTTCGGCCCTCCAGATGTTTTGGACTACATTTCCCATCTTCCCTGACCACTGGTCCTGTTAGCTAGGGATCATGGGAGTTGTAGGCCAAAACATCTGGAGGGCCGCAGTTTGGGGAATCGGATGCCTGTTTTAAATAGTTGGGTGTGTAGGCATCCTCACTCTTGGAAGGCAGGAGGCCTGAGCATTAATTCAGCCAAGCAAGGAGGTGTGTTGCGCAGTCTCATTTCAAAAATGTGTGCCTTGGATTTCAGGTTTCTGTGGGAAGGCTTAGGGGCCCGAAAGAGGGAGAAGCAACAGGCTGTGCACATTTTCAAATGTGTGCATAATCATGAGGCCTAGAGATCGCTTAAAATCCAGGCTAGGCTGTTGCTGTTCTAAGAAATGCAACTCTTGATTCTGTTTGCTGTTTGCACAAAGAACCTTAGTAGACCAAAGTCCTACCTGCATTGTGGGGGTGGGTGGGGGGGTGTCACAGGTGAGTATTAATGGGGTGGGTGTTGCCATGGGTGGGGTAACTTGAGCAGTCCCTCCAGGCTAGATTATCCCCCCCCCCTGAAAGCAGTTGCATAAAGCCGAGCTAATTACGTAAGAAAAGTTAATTAGCCGGCTGAAACAGGCTCCCTGATCAACACCTGCTTAATCAAAGGTTATTTTTCAAAGCAGAATTGGGTATTTGTGCTTTGGTGTGAATTGGGGTTGGCGTGAGATGCAGAGCACTTGCAAGACCAGGCACTTTGCTCCCCCCCCCCACATAAAGTGAGATATGATAGACGGTTTGTGTGTATGTTTTTCCTGTTGTTTTCCTTTTTACTTGAGCAGTTAATTGTATTGGTACGGTAGGTTAGGATCACAAGCTTGTGAGTTCTGCTTTTGCCTTCTGTATTTCCATTTACTCTGGGTATCGGTACTGCGAGAAAGCATTGCTTGCTTAAACAGCCTGTCCGCCTGGTCACCTGGGAGTGTGATAGCTCGGTAAAAGTGTGGCTTTCTTTTAAATTGATGTTATTTCACAAAATCGATAGACCGATTGATCGTAATAAAACCTCACAAAGCGGTCTACAAAAAGAATAAGATTCGCAATGTGGATTTTGCTTTGTGGGTGTGTCCGTCCCATGATTTACGGTACCTTTTGCCTATGGCATCCAAAAGTAAAACCCCTGCCCAGTTGTGAGACCGAGATGCCTCTGCGGGAGAAAATATGGTTGCAGTGGCCCACATGGTCCAAGAATTCTGCTGCAGGAATACAGGAGCTTGCCTTACAGCGAGTCAGACCATTTGGGGGGGGGTATTAATTCGTTATTATTTTGATTTTATATATTGTGATCTTTTTTGCGAACCACCCCGAGACCTCCAGGTATAGGGCAGTATATAAATTCAATCAAAATCAATCAATAATATCACCAGCAGCAGCTCTCCAAGATTTCCGACGGGTTTCTTGGTGCAGCAAGAGTAGCAAACTCCAAAAGCGGCATCCTGTTTTTCATCCTATTCTCCATAATGCAGGTTGGCTACCAACAGGAGAGCCCTGCAGGGTTGGACCAAGGGTTCGTTTCGCCCAGCGTACTGTTTCAAACATTTCCCCGCAATGGGAATTGCGGGATGGCAGCTAACAGATTGAGGTTGAATCCTGACAAGACAGAAGTACTGTTTGTGGGGGACAGGAGGCGGGCAGGTGTGGAGGACTCCCTGGTCCTGAATGGGGTAACTGTGCCCCTGAAGGACCAGGTGCACAGCCTGGGAGTCATTCTGGACTCACAGCTGTCCATGGAGGCGCAGGTCAATTCTGTGTCCAGGGCAGCTGTCTATCAGCTCCATCTGGTACGCAGGCTGAGACCCTACCTGCCCGCGGACTGTCTCGCCAGAGTGGTGCATGCTCTGGTTATCTCCCGCTTGGACTACTGCAATGTGCTCTATGTGGGGCTACCTTTGAAGGTGACCCGGAAACTACAACTAATCCAGAATGCGGCAGTTAGACTGGTGACTGGGAGCGGCCGCCGAGACCACATAACACCGGTCTTGAAAGATCTACATTGGCTCCCAGTAGGTTTCCGAGCACAGTTCAAAGTGTTGGTGCTGACCTTCAAAGCCCTAAATGGCCTCGGTCCAGTATACCTGAAGGAGCGTCTCCACCCCCATTGTTCTGCCCGGACACTGAGGTCCAGCATTGAGGGCCTTCTGGCGGTTCCCTCATTGCAAGAAGCCAAGTTGCAGGGAACCAGGTAGAGGGCCTTCTCGGTGGTGGCGCCCGCCCTGTGGAACGCCCTCCCATCAGATGTCAAAGAGAAAAACAGCTACCAGATTTTTAGAAGACATCTGAAGGCAGCCCTGTTTAGGGAGGCTTTTAATGTTTAATAGATTATTTTATTTCATTTTTCTGTTGGAAGCCGCCCAGAGTGGCTGGGGAAACCCAGCCAGATGGGCGGGGTATAAATAATAAATTATTATTATTATTATTATTATTATTATTATTATTATTATTATTATTATGCTGCTAGCTTAATTTGCAGCCTCTTCTTAAGCCTTCCTTTCTTTTCACACTGCTTTCCTTTCCTGGAACTTTTTGAACTCACACTATGTCCGTTGCACGACCAAATCTGCATCTACACAAACGGGGTGGGGTCTTGTGACTCTGCCTTGCATGCAAAAAGTCCCAGGTTCAATCTAGGTAGGTTTGGGAGTCTCCCTGGCCTGAGTCCTCGGGCAGCTGCTGCCAGCCAGTGTAGGCAGCACTAGCTAGATGGAGCATTGGGCCAACTCGGTATAGGACAGCTTCCTATGTTCCGTCTTTGCTTACAATTGGCTCTGTACACTGCAGAGTGCCATTCCAAAGACACCCCAGCCACTTGCCCTCTTCATCAGGCAAATTAAGCCCTGATAGCGAGTGCCCGGGGGGGGGGGTCCTCTTCCTACCCCAATCTGAAAGTCAGCCTACATTTGCATCTTTAAATATAAATTAGCACGTGTGTGTTTTATGGCACTTTGTGTTAGACTGAGGCTCAAAGTCTTCTAAATACCTAGATCAGGCATCCCCAAACTGCGGCCCTCCAGATGTTTTGGCCTACAACTCCCATGATCCCTAGCTAAGAGGACCAGTGGTCAGGGCTGGTGGGAATTGTAGTCCAAAACATCTGGAGGGCCAAAGTTTGGGGATGCCTGACCTAGATGTTCTCATGGGCGAGACATTGGGCAAGATCACCTCTCAACATGCATGCTCTGCATAATCAGATGTCACATGATGACAGCAAGGAAGGCGTTGGACTCCAGCTCCCATCATCCCCAGTCAACATGGCCAACGGTTGGGGGATTATGGGAGTTGTAGTCCAGCAACATCTATTGCAGGGGTGGCTGATAAGGTTCCCCCCAGATGTTTCTCCCCTCATCCCTGATCATTGGCTGTTACTCTCTTTTTTGAAATAATTTTTCTTTGATTTTACAAATACAAGGTTATAAAAATCCAAATATAAATCCATATACAGAGATTCCTCTGAATCTTGTGACTTCCCCCCGCCCCTCCATGGGGTCCCATTTTGAACATTTACAACTGCGTATTCTTCCATACTCTCACTTTTATATCAATCCACATTGTCCATGGTATTTGTTAGACTACAAGTAAAATCAAAATCCTGCTAATAATAATGCAGTGGTGCCTCGGTTTAAGTACACAATTGGTTCCGGAAGTCTGTACTTAACCTGAAGCGTACTTAACCTGAAGCGAACTTTCCCATTGAAAGTAATGGAAAGTGGATTAATCCATTCCAGACAGGTCCGCGGAGTACTTAAACTGAAAGTACTCAAACTGAAGTGTACTTAAACCGAAGTATGACAATAATAATAATAATAATAATAATAATAATAGAAATAATAATAATAACAATTTATTTATTTATATCCCGCCCATCTGGCTGGGTTTCCCCAGCCACTCTGGGCAGCTTCCAACAAAATCTTAAAATACAATAGTTGTTCATATATTAAAAGCTTCCCTAAACAGGGCTGCCTTCAGATGTCTTCTAAAAGTCTGGTAGTTTCTTTTTTCCTTTGACATCTGATGGGAGGGCGTTCCACAGGGCAGGTGCCACTACCAAGAAGGCCCTCTGCCTGGTTCCCTGTAACTTCGCATCTCGCAGTGAGGGAACCGCCAGAAGGCCCTGCTTACAGTGGTCTCCTAAATAACTTATAATTTCCCCCACATTCTTTTATAATTTTTTGTCCTCTTGGTTTCTGAGTTTTCTAGTCACTTTGGCCATTTCGGCATAGTCCCATCACCTTGGTAGGGACCTTTCTTCTTTCCATCTCTCGGGCGGCTGTTGTTCCATACATAAAAAAAACCATTTTGACCACTGGCTATTCTAGCTGGGGCTGAAAGTCTTAACATCTAGAAAGAACCATGTATGGTCCCTGATCTCTAGGATGGGACGTTGGTTAAAGCGTTTGAGCCATGAACATCCATCACCATGAGCCAGGAATGGCGAGTTGCGGCAGCCCAGATGTTGTTGGCCTCCGCAACTCCCATCAGCCCCTAAGCCAGCATGGCCAATGGTCGGGGATGCCAGGAGCTGCAGTCTAGTAACATCTGGAAGTTACAGGACCACATCTGGAGGTTCCTCTGCCACACAGCAATGGGTTGCCTTTCAGCAGAACATTACTGGTTATCTTGAGCAGGGGTCAGCAAACTTTTTCTGCAGGGGGCCAGTACACTGTCCCTCAGACCTTGTGGGGGGCCGGACTATATTTTGATTTTTTTTAAAATATATATATGAACAAGTTCCTATGCCCCACAAATAACCCAGAGATGCATTTTAAATAAAAGGCCACATTCTACTCATGTAAAAACACCAGGCAGGCCCCACAAATAACCCAGAGATGCATTTTAAATAAAAGGACGCATTCTACTCATGTAAAAACACGCTGATTTCCAGACTGTCCGTGGGTCGGATTTAGAAGGCGATTGGGCCGCATCCGGCCCCCGGGCCTTAGTTTGGGGAACCCTGATCTTGAGCATCTAAAACAGTGTTTTTGGACTACAACTCCCATCGCCCCCTAGCTAGCAAGATCAGGGATGATGGAAACGGTAGTTCGAAAAACAGCCAGAGACCCAAGTTTGGGAAGCACTGATTTCAGAAAACAATAGTTGTGAATATGACGTGACTTCTGGACTCTCCTTGTTTATCCCAGCAGGTGATGGAACAATGAAGGACCCAAAAGGGAAGACTCTTCAGGAGGAGGAAGAGGAGGAGGAGGAGGACTTTGGGCCCCAAGTCGAACTGCACTTCACCATCTTGGAAGAATCCGAAGGCGGCATTTCTCAGGGGAAGCTCTGGCATTGCGAGATCGATGCCGAGCTGCAGCCTGCCGACTCCTCCCAGCCGGAGCTGGACGATGACTCCGTTTACTCTGACCGGTCGCGCTCCCCATCCCCAGAACTCCAGGAGGTCCTCCCGCACCCTGACCGGGAAGCCGGAAAAAGGCGAGCGGAGGCCTACCCTCCGCAAGGTCCTGAGCAGCAGGTGGAGCTTCATTTCACCATCCTGGAGGAGTCGGAAGGGGGCATCTCCGAGGGGAAGCTCTGCGCGAGCGAGGTCAGGCCGGACGAGCCCCTGCAGGCCAGCTACCCCGAGCGCCCGTGGGACGGACCCGTTCCCTTGAGCAGGAAGCTCAGCCCGCCGTTGGAGGCGGCGAAACCTTCGTTCCGACCAGCTGAAGGCCGGCTGGAAGGAGAAACCAAAGGCAAGGCCCCTGCGCAGGAGGCCTCCGACCAGCAGGTGGCGCTGCACTTCAGCATCTTTGACGACCCTGAGGAAGCCAGCCTCTCCCAGGGCGCTGAGGATTACCCGATCTGGGAGAGCCCGTTCAAGCCGGCCATGTACCCGGGGAACTACCCGAAGGAGGACTGGGATATGTCCATCGACAGCCTGGGGGATGTCTTTGAGCAGCAGTTCTACCCTGGCGGGCGGGTGTACCCGTGCACCGAGTGCGGGCGGGTGTTCAACCGGAAGTCGACCCTGACGCGCCACTGGCGGACCCACACAGGGGAGAAGCCCTACTCGTGCCTTGACTGCGGGCGCAGCTTCAGCCTCAACCTGAACCTCCTCACCCACCAGATGACCCACACGGGGGAGAAGCCCTACAAGTGCCCCGACTGCGGGCAGAGTTTCACCCGCAGCACCAGTGTCACCCGGCACCAGCGGAGCCACCGGGAGGAGGACGGGCCCTACAAGGGCGACCTGTGGGAGGAGGCTTTCCCCTACATGTTCCCGGGCCCTTTCCCCTACCCGATGCCCCCCATGGTGGAGGAGAGGCCCTACCTTTGCCCCGACTGTGGCGAGGCCTTCGCGCACAGCGGCAGCCTCAACCGCCACTTGCGCATGCACCGGGGCGAGCGGCCGTACAGGTGCGTCATGTGCGGCGAGGGCTTCTGCTCCATGTCGAAGCTCTGCCGCCACGAGAGGATCCACATGGTGGAGAAGCCCTACCACTGCGAGATCTGCGGGAAGAGCTTCGCCGTCAAGTCCACCCTGACCCGCCACCAGATGCTGCACCAGGCCGAGAGGCCCTACATGTGCCCCCACTGCGACAAGGGCTACGTCCAGCGGAGCCACCTGGCCAGGCACCACCACAAGGCGCACCCCGGGGTGCCCTTCAACCCCGTCAAAGCGAACAGTATGCCCGCCACCATCTTGGATTCCGACAACCTCGTCACCTATTTCTGGGGCGACGAGGAAACGGACGGTCCCGCCGAGCCTTTCCCGACTCAGTTGATCTACTCGGGAGCAGACTCCTGAGAGCTAAGCCTCGTCTGAAGCTACGGGTGCATCTTCCACCCGCCACCCTTGCCCAGGAGAGAAGCACTTTGGACATGCCAGCCTCTTCTGCTCGGTCTTTTTTGGGGGGGGTGCTCAGTCTTTTTTCTGGGGATCCTTTGGATCTTAAGAGCTTGAGGATTCAGCACCCCAGAGTTGATTCCCAGTGCGGGGTTTTGTTACGGTGCCAATATTTCTTTATCGGCTTGCTGCTTGCTTTTTTTTTTTTAACTTGGAGTCGGGATGCCAGCGTGGCGCCTATGGAGAGGCTTGGCCCTGTTGCCAGGGTTTTCTCCACCTGCTCTGACCCATGCCCCCCCCCCGGTCGGTGGCGCAACATCAAAAGTTCTCC
Organism: Zootoca vivipara; assembly: GCF_963506605.1. Lineage (NCBI taxonomy): Eukaryota > Metazoa > Chordata > Lepidosauria > Squamata > Lacertidae > Zootoca > Zootoca vivipara. Next base: position 18,745,430 of record NC_083277.1, read on the forward strand.
TGCCTGTTGCGGGAGCTGGACACCATCCAGCGATGGACAGACTGGGTTCACACTGACCGCTTCTCGTGCTGCTTAACAGATCATAAGCAAAAGCGCCCCCCCCTTTTGGAGGGGGAAAAGGGGGAGCAGCCTGCCCTGTAGCAAAATGTCTAGTGTTAGGGGAGGTGGGCAAGACCTTGGGAGTTCACCTGAGTTTGTTTTTCATTTGTAGTAGGGGGGGTTATTATTTTTCCTGAAAAGAAAACTATGCCTTGTTTTATCTCCTTAAGTTTCTAGTGAGAATGCTTGGAAAAAATTAGTAAAATATGGAAATGGAGAGAACAACAACAACAACAACAACAACAACAAATACCCCAGAGCCAAAATTCAGATGGCAGTGGTTTCCTTGTCATTTTTTTGCAAGGAGTCAGGGATGCAGAACCAAGGCTTCCCTCAATTCATCCTCAAATGTGGTCCCTATCTTTTCCACCCCTCCCCCTGCACAGCTGTAGCAGATTTTTAGGAGACCACAATGAAGGTGGAAAACACTCTTGCCTTGAGATCTGTGTCCTCCATAGGCAGACTCCTAGGGATCATAGGATCGGGGCCCTTAATGCCTATGTTGACTTTCAAAAGGTGGGATTGGGTACCCTTTTTTGAGGATGCAGACTGGGGGAGACAGAGAGAGAGAGATGATTTGTCATCAATTAAATATGGTGTAGAAAAGAAAGAGTAATATTTTCTGTTTTGAAATCTAGAATGTTTCCCTTTTTTCTGCACAGTACCAAAGCCAAAATTGGTGGCTGAATTCCATCAGTATTGTGGGGAGGTATAGGTGCAAAATTTCTAGCAAAATCATTAGCATGGTTATATCTACAGTGGTGCCTCGCTAGACGAAATTAATTCGTTCCGCGGGTCTTTTCTTATAGCGAAAAATTTGTCTAGCGAATCCCATAGGAATGCATTGAATTTTTTTGAATTTTTTTTTGCCCATAGGAACGCATTAATTGAATTTCAATGCATTCCTATGGGAAACCACGATTCGCTAGACGAATTTTTCGTGAAACGCATTCGTCTAGCGAGGCAACCTCCGCTCGAAAAATCCTTTCGTTAAGCGGAAATTTCGTTAAGCAGGGCATTCGTTAAGCGAGGCACCACTGTATATCACACTAGCAGCCTCACAACTGGCGTTTGGGGGAATTCTGGGAAACAGAAAAGAATCAGTACAGTGGTACCTCTACTTACGAATTTAATGCGTTCTGAACGCACATTTGTAAGTCGAAAAAATTTGTAAGTCAAATCCCATAGGAATGCATTGGGAGAAAAAATTCGTAAGTAGAAGCAACCCTATCTAAAAATTCGTAAGTAGAAAAAATCCTATCTAAACCACATCCAAGATGGCGGACGGAGCTCCATTCGTAAGTAGAGTTTTTCGTAAGTAGAGTACCACTGTACAAGATTTAAATCAGTGGTAAAAATCAAAGCAAGTTTGAAAGGTTCAACCTGGCACCTTGATTCAAAATTGTGCCCAGTTGTATGCTAACATGGAGAAAAATCTGCCCCTTGATTTCAGGAACGATCCTGCAAAATGTGGTTAAAATCAGGGCACTTTCTGGAAGGTTCAGTCGGCTGTCATGATTCAAAATGGCATCCGATTGTATCCCGTCATAGACAAAAACTTGCACCTTCACAGGAATCCACGTTTTGTTACAGTATCTTCACAGGCGTCCACATGCATAACGAATTAGCAGCTTTCCAAAATACATAGTTGATTTAATTTATGACCCGTTTCCTTTTATGGTAAACCTCGTGGTGATGTGTAGAGGGTTACTGTGCGTGCCAGGGCTGCTCAGACCCCTGGCCTGATCGGCTTCAACAAGGTTTCTGCCTGTGTCTTGTGCCTACAGACCATATTGCCAAGGGCATTTAACCTTTGAGTCTTACTGCTAGGAGGAAACTCTCGCCTGGGTTTTCACCAACAGACAAAAAATACAGTGGTACCTTGGTTCTCGAACGTAATCCCATTCCGGAAGACTGTTCAACTTCCAAAACATTTGAAAACCGAGGTCTGCAGAAAACTGAAAAAAGTAACATGCACGGTCTGCAGAAAACTGGAAAAAAAATAACATGCACGCAGTTCGAAAACGGAAGCATTTACTTTCGGGATTTTGGTGTTTTGAAAACTGAAATGTTCAGCTCCCGAGATGCTCCAAAACCGAGGTATCACTGTACCTGCTAGCTTTGGATACAGTACAAACTTGAAGAAAAAAACCTCCAGGTTTCTTTCCTCCATCAGAATAGGCACAGGCAGGGGAAAAGCCTGGCACATTTGTGCAAATTGCACAACACACTACACAGTACCGCCTGCCTGTGAGGTGTTGTCGCTCTTGTTGCTCCTGTATGCTGAGATCATTGGTGCATCTATGGGCTCTCTGGATGTCGTCGAACTACAACTCCCATCAGCCTCAGCAAGCACGGCCAATGGCCAGGGGTGATGGGAGCTGTGGTTCAGCCACAGCTGGGAAGGCCAGCAGTTCCCCACACCTGGTCTGCAGCCAAGTGCAGAGAAGCCGTGGCCTTGCAGATGTTGGGCTGCCAGCTTCCATCAGTCGGGATGGCTGAGAGTCTGTGAGTGCCTTGTCCTTGCTGTGTAAAGCAGAGGGTAGGTCACTTTGCCTTTCCCATGGGAGAATGGCGTAGCCTTGGGGGGGCTTTCTCAGCGAAGCAGAAAATGAGAACTGATCATATGCTGGAATCCTAGAACTATGAGTGGGAAGGGACCACCCCCTGGTTATCAATGCAGGATTTTTTTTGCCCAACGCGGGGCTCGAACCCATGACCCTGAGATTAAGAGTCTCATGCTCTTAACAACTCAGCTATCCCAGCTTCCAAGAGTGGATGTTGCCGTCGCAGAGTGTGGAATACACAGCACGCTGTCATCGACTTAGGTCGCTTCTACCAATGAACGCTTGAGGAAGGATTTGAGCTGTACAAATGCAACATTTGCGAATGAAGCACGCAGACAGATAAACTGAGATTTCTTTTTTAAAATAATAATATTTATTTGGTTTTTCAAATTACAATTTTACAGTCACATGTCCAACTGACAACATAAAAACAAGATTCCAAGGAATTTCTTAGACTTCCCTCCTCTCCTTTGTGGGTCCTATTGTTAATCATTTCCTCCTGCACCTAAATCTTTTACCTCTCCATTGTGTCCAAAATTCATTAAACTACAAGTGATATTCCAATTCTACTAACAATCTTAACTGTTTACAATGGTTTTTAAGAGAAGTTATAAAGTTCCCCCGTTCCTTATTAAAATTATGGTCTTCCTGATCTCTGATTCTTCTGGTCATTTTGGCAAAATCCATCAACTTGATCTGCCATTCTTCTCTGGTAGAGACTTTATCTCCTTTCCATCGCTGAGATTTTGACATGACAACACAATATATTACACCAGCAGCCTTGTTCCTGGAGTTCCTTGGGACTAAGAAAAAAATTCTTAGTCATTTTCATGAATGGACATATTGATGTTTCCGTATTCTAAGAACACAAGAACTGGCTGGATGAGGCCAATGGCCCATCTAAGCCAGCATCCTGTTCTCATAGTTGCCTCCCAGATGCCTTTGGGAAACCACCAGGCAGGACCCGAGCCCAAGACCCCTCCCCCCTCCCGTGGTTTCCAGAAATTTATATTCAGAAGTTCTACCTCCTCTGACCATGGAGGCGCAGAGCATAGCCTTCGTGTTTCCCTTACAGTGGTACCTCGGTTTATGAACACAATTGGTTCCGGAAGTCTGTTCATAAACTGAAGCGTTCATAAACTGAAGCGAACTTTCCCATTGAAAGTAATGGAAAGTGAATTAATCCGTTCCAGACAGTCCGCGGAGTAAGCGTTCATAAACTGAAGCAAACTTTCCCATTGAAAGTAATGGAAAGTGGATTAATCCGTTCCAGACGGGTCCACGGAGTATTTAAACTGAAGCGTTCATAAACTGAAGCATGGGTGTAATTGGTTCTGGAAGTCTGTTCATAAACTGAAGCGTTCATAAACTGAAGCAAACTTTCCCATTGAAAGTAATGGAAAATGAATTAATCCGTTCCAGATGGGTCCGCGGCGTTCATAACCTGAAAATTCATAAACCGAGGTGTTCATAAACCGAGGTTCCACTGTATTTACGTTCCGAGGCACTGTGTGTTTAAATGGAATTGCATATATTTGAAACGCCGTTGGAAAAAACCTGCAAATGCCCTCTAAACCCCTGGAAAACCTTTGAAAAAACCAGCAGTACTTACCAGAACAGCCAAATCCCACCACAATTCCTCCCTCCAAAACTTCCTTGCTCAAGCTCCCAACTCTCCACAGGACTCAATGGTCAGTACAATGGTACCTCGGTTTAAGTAGACAATTGGTTCCGGAAGTCTGTACTTAACCTGAAGCGTACTTAACCTGAAGCGAACTTTCCCATTGAAAGTAATGGAAAGTGGATTAATCCGTTCCAGACGTACTCAATCTGAAGCGTACTTAACCCGAAGTATGAGTGTAATTGGTTCTGGAAGTCCGTACTTAACCTGAAGCGTACTTAACCTGAAGCGAACTTTCCCATTGAAAGTAATGGAAAGTGGATCAATCCGTTCCAGACGGGTCTGCGGAGTACTTAAACTGAAAGTACTCAAACCGAAGCGTACTTAAACCGAGGTATGACTGTACAAGGGCTCTTGGGGTTGCAATTGCAAAGGGTCATGATGGGACTGCCCACAGGGGTGCCCACCTGAATAAAATGGGGGGGGGTGCAGGTAAGCTCCACCCCACATAATTGATCACAAGACACAGCACACACACTATTTGAATGGCAATGCCCATCAACCTTGGGGGGGGGACCTGGCCCCCTCCAATATTTTATTGGGAAAGGGGGGCAAAGGCAACTTGGTCCCTAGGAGTTGACCCCTGTGATCTCTAGGCACCTTTATTAAACCTTTCTGTGCAATTTTAGGGCCGTTTTTCACCATTTCCCCACTTCCACGTTCGGGCTGATGTGCGTATGTGCAGTTGTGCACTAATCGGACAACAGGACAAGCGTAAATGGGGAGCTGCCTGTATTGTGAACTGCAAACAACTTGGGGGGAGGCGTGTATCAACCACACTACCCTGTCCTCTGTTAGCTAACTGTGAGATGAATATAATAATAATTATTTATATCCCGCCCATCTGGGGTATAAATATTAAAATACAGAAATCCATCAAACATAGAATCATAGAATCATAGAGTTGGACGAAACCACAAGGGCCATCCAGTCCAACCCCCTGCCAAGCAGGAAACACCATCAAAGCATTCTTGACATATGCCTGTCAAGCCTCTGCTTAAAGACCTCCAAAGAACGAGACTCCACCACACTCCTTGGTAGCAAATTCCACTGCCGAACAGCTCTTACTGTCAGGAAGTTCTTCCTAATGTTTAGGTGGAATCTTCTTTCTTGACATTAAAAGCTTCCCTACAAGGCTGCCCAGAGATGCCTTCTAAAGGTCTGGTAATTGTTGTTCTCTTTGACCTCTGGCGGGAGGGCATTCCACATGATGGGTGCCACTACCGAGAAGGCCCTCTGCCTGGTTCCCTGTAACCTCACTTCTTGCAGGGTGGGAACCGCCAGAAGGCCCTCGGAGCTGGACCTCAGTGTCTGGGCAGAACGATGGGGGTGGAGACGCACCCTGAAATGATGATGGTGATTTATTTAGTTTATATACTGCCCTAAACATGGAGGTCTCAGGGCGGTTCACAGAAAAGATCACAACATATATAATCAGAATAAAAACAACCCAATAACATCCCCCCCCCAAGAAAAGAGTCACATTTTAAAAGGGTATAGTATAGGATGTCAAACAAAGGCATGGCTAAAAGGGAACGTTTTTGCCTGGCCCCTAAAGGTGTGTAGTGAAGGCGCCAGGCGAACGTCCCTGGGGAGAGCATTCCACAGACAGGGAGCCACTGCAGAGAAGGCCCGTTCTCGTGTTTCCACCCTCCGGACCTCTCAAGGAGGAGGCACACGAAGGAGGGCCTCAGAAGATGATCCGTTGATGAAGGGTAGTATACAAATTGAATAAATAATGGTAATAACCGCTGCTGTTTTCCTAGAAAAAGAGGTGCCGGAGCTCGCTCACCCTTATTCTCTTAGAATGGCAACAGCACCTACCTGGGAGGTGCCGGAGCTGAGCTCCAGCAAGTTCCGTCGGAATATTCTGGAATATTCTGGATTCTTGCTCCCATGAACTTGTTATTGCCTGGCTGTAAATGCGTCAAATGCCACTCTGAGCAAAAGCCTCTGTGCTGAACTTTGCACAATGGAACTTGGCACGCTCCCCTAGCAATGCCTTTCTGCCACACAGCGCTACCTTGCCCTGGCACAGAGCCCAGCAATGGGCAGCTGCGAGAAGAACCAGCAGCTGTGCTTTCGGTTCTGAAGGGATTCCTCAAGCGAGGGAAACGAAACCTGAGCAGCCTGCGCTTCCTGGAGGGCAGAGATGGCTGACGCTCCTGCTTCGAAACCGGCCTTCAAGCCCAAACCCCGGAGGCCTGTCTGTGCCCTATGCCAAGGGCCCTACAAAACTGCCGTGGTCGTCGCAGGACAGAAATTGTGCCGGTTCTGTTTTTCTCGCGTGAAGAGGGAGGCCGCAGCCAGCGGGACTTCCCCAAAGGATGACCGGGAGGAGAAAGGGGAGCAGGAGCAGGAGAGAGGAACTGAGGAAGAGGGGGAATTTCAGAGTCTATGTGAGGAGCACCGAGAAGACCTGACATGGTTCTGCACAAAGGAAAAGGCTCTCTTATGTGAGACCTGCAAGGCCTCCGAGGCTCATGCCTCTCATTCCGTGGTGCCTGTTGAAGATGCTGCCCAGGAATACCAGGTGGGTTTTTCCCCCTTCCTTCCTACAGTCCCATTGCGTTCCCTTCCTAGCCTGCCCTTCCGTAGTTGTAAATATCTGAGGCAGCAAACGCAGGGTTAAAACCGAATGGAATGTCCCAACTAAAATGAGAAAACCCCTCAGACATTCATAGAAGTTAGGGAATCAAGCTGCATTTTCCCTTTCTGCATTTTTCCTCTGGAGACAGTGTTCCGAGAGCAGGGTGCCACCACAGGAAAGGCCCCGTCTCTGGTTGAACACCTGCCTAATAGTGCCTTGTCCGCTGGCAGCTGGGCGGAAAGCCTCTGAAACAGACCTTGAGGGGAAGGGGTGTAGCTCCGTAGCAGAGCATCTGCTTGGTTCCAGGTTCAATTCAGGGCGTCTCCAAGTAGGGCTGGCAAGACAGCCCTGTGTGAAAGCCTGGAGAGCTGCTGCCAGTTGGTGTAGGCAGTGCTGACCAATGGTCTGACTCATTGAATAGTGAGTGAGGTTATTAAATTGAGTTATGGAGAATGTCAGCAGCTCAGGTCACCCTTAAGGTATTTTTCACTGTTATAAGGTGCTTTTGGGGGGAAAGGGCGGTATGTTTAAATTCTTCCCTGGCCTCCACATTTAAATTCTTCCCAGGTCTCCTTGCTGGCCCTAGTAGGACCAACTTGGCCAGTTAGCCCTGGTGATCATTTGATGTCTACTGACTGGGTTTCTTTTTCCCAAAATGACCCCTGAATTTTTGAATTTTATTGATATCGATGCTGCATTTTATGTTGCATTTTATGCTGTTTTAAAGTCACATTTTAATCAATGTTTTATATTTGCTGTTAGCTGCCCTGAGCCCAGTTTCTAAAATGGGAAGCGCAGGGTATAAATAAAGAAATAAATAGGAATTTTAAGTATATGTCAGGGATCAGCAAACTTTTTCAGCAGGGAGCCAGTCCACTGTCCCTCAGACCTTGGGGGGGGGGACTATATTTTTTAAAAAAATATGAACGAATTCCTATGCCCCACAAATAACCCAGAGATGCATTTTAAACAAAAGGACACATTCTACTCATGTAAAAACACCAGGCAGGCCCCACAAATAACCCAGAGATGCATTGAAATAAAAGGACACATTCTACTCATGTAAAAACATGCTGATTTCTGGACCGTCCGCGGGCCGGATTTAGAAGGCAATTGGGCCGCATCCGGCCCCCGGGCCTTAGTTTGGGGGGCCCTGGTATATGTAAAGCCATGATAAACGTTAAAAGAATAAGGAATGAATATAGAAATGGAAAATACAATGAACATAGAAATGGAAAAACTTAATAAAATTTATTGCAAAAATAAAATAAAATAAATGTTGTGGTGGAAAAATAACAGTGGAATCACACACACACACACACACACACACACACACACACACACACACACACACATGTCAGCCCCATTGAGTTCAGTGGGACTGACTCTCAGGGACTGACATTTGGGTTTGTCGCCTAAGTAACACAAAGTAGCAGTCGCTCAGTTTGATGGGTGGAAATCTGCGAGTCACTTGGCCCATGCCAAACCAATGGGCTGAGTATTTTGGTACCAACTGAGGTTGCATACACCAAACATTTAAGGTGCCTGGGTTCTCCCAAAGAACCCTGGTGTGTTCAGGGTGCTGGGAATTGTAGCTCTATGGGGCAAAATAGAAGTTCCCATGGTTTTTGTGTAGGGGGTGTGTGTGTGCTTTAAATGTATGGTGTATACGCAGCCTTTGCTGAGCTACGATTTAAGCTGCCAGGGTTCTCTGGAAGCGGCGAACTGGGCTGAAAGTACGTACTGAATAGAATTGGCCTGGGGGAAACCAAGCTGGAATAAACAAACCTGATTTGCTCGTAATTCTCTTCCCGTTTTCCTGCCAGGGGAAGCTGCAACATGCCGTATCTTTGCTCACTCGACAACTGCAAGCGTCTGTGGAGCAGAAATACAAGGAAGGGAAGAAAACAGCTGTGTGGAAGGCAGGTGCCAAGTTTGCAAACCTCCAAAGATTTCCTCCTGCCGTAGGGCGCAGGTGGCACTGCCGGAAATTCTCCTCCTCCTTAGTCTCAGTATTAATCTTTGCAGAACTCGCAGAGCAGGAGGAGGAGGAGGGTGGGAACAACACAAAAATTAGTCGGCTCTGTCCTTGGTTCTGGTGCAACATACTTTTGGGCTCCCTGCCAGCCTCAATGAACATCAGCCACCACGGGGTACAGACACACACCGGTTCCCTGAGGGCTTTTCTGAAAATAGCCCCTTTGGAGGCAGCAGGCAGGGATGGCCCTGCTGTTAAAGCAGTGCCAGATTACCAAGTAGGCAGAGCAGACATCGGCCTAGGGGTCCCACAACAGTGGATCAAAATGATAAAGGTAAAGGTAAAGGGACCCCTGACCATGAGGTCCAGTCGTGACCGACTCTGGGGTTGCGCGCTCATCTCGCATTATTGGCCGAGGGAGCCGGCGTATAGCTTCCAGGTCATGTGGCCAGCATGACAAAGCCGCTTCTGGCAAACCAGAGCAGCACACGGAAACGCCGTTTACCTTCCCGCTGTAGCGGTTCCTATTTATCTACTTGCATTTTGACGTGCTTTCGAACTGCTAGGTTGGCAGGAGCTGGGACCAAGCAACAGGAGCTCACCCCGTCACAGGGATTCGAACCGCCGACCTTCTGATCAGCAAGCCCTAAGCTCAGTGGTTTAACCACAGCGCCACCTGGGTCCCCACAACAGTGGATCAAAATTATATTGTGTAATAAAATGGGTAAAAAAAGAAGAAGAAATGTTAGCAGGTAATTTGTGAGATTTCGACCGCCTAGGGACCTCCACCAGGTTTAATTCGGCACTGCATTAGAGACAGAATGAGACAATTGCTTCAGTGTTGGCAGCCCTGTCCATAGGTGAAAAAAAGGTAAATAACCCCTGGATGGTTAAGTGCAGTCAAAGGCGACTCTGGGGTTGCGGCGCTCAACTCGCTTTTCAGGCCGAGGGAGCTGACGTTTGTCCACAGACAGCTTTCCAGGTCATGTGGTCAGCAGGACTAACCCGCTTCTGGTGCAATGAGACACCGTGACGGAAGCCAGAGCACACGGAAACGCTGTTTACCTTCCCGCCACAGCGGTACCTATTTATCTACTCGCACTGGTGTGCTTTCGAACTGCTAGGTTGGCAGAAGCTGGGACAGAGCAATGGGAGCTCACTCCATTGCGGGCATTCGAACCACCGGCCTTCCAATTGGCAATCCCAGGAGGCTCAGTGGTTTAGACTACGGCGCCACCCGCATCCCTGTCCATTGAAGGGCTGATAGGGCTGACTAGTTGATGCAGAAGAACCCACACAGCCCAGGCAGTTCCCCTTTGCAACTGGCCATCATAATCCTATCAGGGGCTATTAGCCACAATGGCTATGTGCTCTACCTCCAGGATACCAGTTGCTGGAAACCTTAGGAGGCACTTGTGCTCAGATCCTGCATATAGGTTTCCCTCAGGCATCTGGTTGCGCACTGTGAGAGCAGAATGCTGGCGTAGGTGGGCTGTTGGCCTGATCCAGCAGGCTCTTCTTATGCATATAATATTTATGATTTTCAGTTTTATACATTTCAATAACTTTACAATCATTCTACCATTTCAAAACTTGACTCTTTTTGTGGTTCCTTAAATTTATTCTTAATATCTTCTGCATATCCAAGTTAACTTAATTTGCTCATTTATTCATCTACTTTAAATATATACTCTTATAAAACTGCACGTTATTACAATGATCCTGCCAATGTTCTTATCTGTTTACAGCTTGTTTGTCAATATTCCATAAACTATTTCCATTCTTTTATAAAAAAAAGTTTGTTTTCTTGATTTTATTTTAATTTTTCCGGTACGTTTTGCCATTTCTGCATATTCCGTAAATGTTTGTATCCATTCTTCTTTTGCTGGGACTTCTTCTTTTTCTTAACTCTTCTGACGGTCTTAACCCTGGAGCCAAGAGCTGGAAGCGCTGCTGAATCTCTCCATCTCCATCTTTCTTTTTCTGATGAAGGACAAGGTGCACAGTCAGAAGGAGCGGGTGGAGAGCGAGTTTGCAAAGCTGTACAACTTCCTAGTTGAGGAAGAGGAGGAACTCTTGCAGAGGCTGAAGGCAGAGGAGAGGCAGACCCTGAAGAGGCTGGATAGAAATTTAACCCGACTCTCAAAGCAAAACTCCTCGCTGAAACAGCTGGTTAAGGAGATCAAGTCAAAGAGCCAGAAGGCGCCTGCTGAACTTTTGAAGGTGAGATTAGGCATAGAACCAGATTTGTAGAGTTGGGAGGGACTGCGAGGGTCATCAAGCCCAACCCCCTGCATTGCAGGAATCTTTTGCCCAACGTGGGGCTCGAACCCATGACCCTGAGATTGAGAGTCTCATGATCTACCAATTGAGCTATGGAGGGTATCTGGGAGGCAGCCCCACTGAAACCAATAGGGTTTGTGAGTAAATGTTGGGTTTCCTGCTTGTGCGAGTTCAACTTACTTTTAATTGCTGCACACTGAAGAAGTGTGCGCATGCACCCAAAAGCTCATACCAATGACAAACTTAGTTGGTCTCTAAGGTGCTACTGGAAGGATTTTAAAAAAATTTGTTTCCTCTTTTTTCAGTTTGAAATGTATGTAATAACACACGCACGCGCACACACACACACACACACACATTACTGGCCTCGGTCCAGTATACCTGAAGGCGCGTCTCCACCCCCATTGTTCTGCCCGGACACTGAGGTCCAGTACTGAGGGCCTTCTGGCAGTTCCCTCACTGTGAGAAGCCAAGTTGCAGGGAACTAGGCAGAGGGCCTTCTCGGTGGTGGCGCCCGCCCTGTGGAACGCCCTCCCATCAGATGTCAAAGAGAAAAACAGCTACCAGATTTTTAGAAGACATCTGAAGGCAGCCCTGTTTAGGGAGGTTTTTAATGTTTAATAGATTATTTTATTTCATTTTTCTGTTGGAAGCTGCCCAGAGTGGCTGGGGAAACCCAGCCAGCTGGGCGGGGTATTATTATTATTATTATTATTATTAATATATTATTATTATTTCAAGTTTATACATTTCACTAGTTTTGTACATTTCACTAATTTTACATTCATTTTGACATTTCAAAACTTGACTTCCTTCCCCTTAAATTTGTTTTTAATATCTTCTGCATATCCCAATTAACTTAATTTGCCCATTTATTAATCTTCTTTAAAAGTATACTCTTATAAAACTGCAGGTTGCTACAGTAATCCTGCCAATGTTTTTATCTGTTTGTAATTCATCTGTAAATATTCAACAAACCACTTCCATTCTTTTATGAAAACTTTGTTATCTTGATTTCTTATTCTTCCGGTAAGAAATTCGCAGTTTCTGCATACGTATTCCATAGGTTTTCGTATCAATTCTTCCTTTTGCTGGGACTTCTGCTTCTTTCCATTTTGGGGCCAGTAACATTCTTGCTGCTGCAGTAGCATACATGAATAAGTTTTGATACATTTTAGGTAGTTCTGTCCCTATAATTCCTCCACAAAAAGCTTCTGGTTTTTATTTTTACAAAGGTTATTTTAAATTTAATTGCTGCCTCTTATGGGGAAGGACCACACAACTCAGTGGCAGGGCACTTGTATAGTAGTAGTAGTAGTAGTAGTAGTAGTAGTAGTAGTAGTAGTAATATATTATGTATTCCCCACCCATCTGACTGGGTTGCCTCAGCCACTCTGGGCAGCTTCCAGCAGAATATAAAAACACAACTAAACATCAAGCATTGAAAACTTCGCAGTAGAGGCTGTTTGAAGACTCAGCTGTTTATCCACACTTCCCTTTGCAGCGCTGCTTTCTCCTTGGAAATCCGATCTTTAGCGCTGAATCGGAACAAACAGCAATCGGGTTTTCAACAGATTGCCATTTGTTCCTATTTAGCACTAAAGAGCTAAATAGAAAGACCCCCTTCTGCTTAAAGTGGCATGGCAACTGCAAAATCGCTTGGATCTGTGCCTAGAAAGAGTGAGATAAGCACAAAACCACTCAAATCCTGCGACAAACCAAAGTGTGAACGAGCCCCGAGTCCTGGATTCAAACTATGCAGTGCCAGATTTATGTATATGCAAAACAAGCTATAGTTTAGGGCCCCACTCTCTTGGGGGCCCAAAAAAATTTAAAGGAAGAAAAAAACCTGGATGTACATTTACAAAATATAAGATAAAAAACAAATAAAATAAAACCTACATACAGCAACAGTGTTTTGTGCTGTGTAGGCTCCTATGATGTAAGTAATGTGCCCTGCCTGCTCGCCTGCACCCTAAAATATCATTGGTTTCCTCATTTCTATATATAGGGTGCCTACATTATGCTATTTATAATTATTACTAGTTTGCATCATATATTTACACCTATTATTTCATGATATAGCAAGTTTCTAGAGACTAGATTATGTGTCTTTGTAAATTGTCTTTCTAAAAGAACTTTTGTTATTGTCAAATGCCAATGTGTTTGCATTGTTAAGTTTGTTATGAATAAAAAAATCATTTTAAGTTAGAGCTTAATAATTATTTCACTATTAATAAACTTCTTAATTGTATTTCATTATTAATATACTTTTTTCTTAATTGTATTTCAGTTCAACAATTACTTTGATTAAATACATATTTTGCTATGTGCAAATGGCTTTAGATACCTGTTAGGCCCATAAGTTACCATATAGCATATATCCAACACAAAAAACAGCGACCATTTGTTGTTGACAGAGGACAGCTGGACATATAAAAGGCCCCATTACCTTCAGTAGCTTAGGGCCTCATCAAACCTAAATCCGGTCCTAACCCAACACATAATCTGGAGAGTGGAGATGTATAGTACATCTTTATTTCTGTGTTAGGCATGATCATTTCTCTTGCTTAGTTTTAAGCTGTTAAATTAGATTGGCTTGTTTGTATACGCAAACTTGAAAAGCGCAACAAGCCTTTGGGCTTGTTGAAATCATCTTTAGCCAGGCCCAGGGAGGTGACCGTGAAAATAAAGTTCATAGGCTATTTCAAAACTAGCAAGGCTATTTCAAAACATTGCATGCAGCTGATTTAAGAAAATAGATGAAGTACCGGTATACTTTTAAAGGCATTCAACCATTTATTTTTTTTACAAAAAGAAAATAATAACCACTAATTTCTCTTTTCATTTTCCGGTTGCCCAGGATGTGGAAAATGTGTTAGCAAGGTAAGCGTGTCAGTTTGCTTTCCACTTAGAAGGTTTGAAACATCCGGAAGAAATGTCACAAACTAATCAGGCCACAAAGTATGGCTTCTAGTTGTAGAATTTGAGCCCTTTCCTCTAACTGATTCATTTTAAAGCATTTCTTTTTACTCCGCTCTTTAGCCGAAAAGGCTTCGAGAATGGCTTGCAATCATTCATATTCGGACAGTTCTCCGCCCTCAAGCTTATAATTTAAAAGACATGACACACAAGGAAAAGGGGATGGGGAGGGAAGAGGGGGCTGGAAATTGCGAAAGCTTAGGCACCAGTTCTTAAAGTTACTTTTCTTATCATAAGCATACATTTCTTATCATAAGCAGTTCTGGCAGCTTGATGGCATCGTAGCCTACAAGGTGACATTTGAGGGAGCCAAAGGCAGCTGGTCACTGAGCAGAGGCAATGCTTCTCCTCATCCTGGAGAGTAGTGACTAGTGGGGTGCCACAGGGTTCTGTCTTGGGCCCAGTCTTATTCAACATCTTTATCAATGACTTGGATGATGGGCTTGAGGGCATCCTGAGCAAGTTTGCAGACGACACCAAATTGGGAGCGGTGGCTAATACCCCAGAGGACAGGATCACACTTCAAAATGACCTTAACAGGTTAAACAACTGGGCCAAAGCAAACAAGATGAATTTTAACAAGGAGAAATGTAAGGTACTATACTTGGGCAAAAAAAATGAATGGCACAAATACAGGATGGGAGACACCTGGCTTAAGAGCAGTACATGTGAAAAGGATCTAGGAGTCTTGGTAGACCACAAACTTGACATGAGTCAGCAGTGTGATGCAGCAGCTAAAAAAGCCAATGCAATTCTGGGCTGCATCAATAGGAGTATAGCATCTAGATCTAGGGAAGTAATAGTACCACTGTATTCTGCTCTGGTCAGACCTCACCTGCAGTACTGTGTCCAGTTCTGGGCACCACAGTTCAAGAAGGATACTGACAAGCTGGAATGTGTGCAGAAGAGGGTAACCAAAATGGTCAATGGCCTGGAAACGATGCCTTATGAGGAACGGCTTAGGGAGCTGGGTATGTTTAGCCTGGAGAAGAGAAGATTAAGGGGTGATATGATAGCCATGTTCAAATATATGAAAGGATGTCATATAGAGGAGGGTGAAAGGTTGTTTTCTGCTGCTCCAGAGAAGCGGACACAGAGCAATGGATTCAAGCTACAAGAAGGAAGATTCCACCTCAACATTAGGAAGAACTTCCTGACAGTAAGAGCTGTTCGGCAGTGGAATTTGCTGCCAAGGAGTGTGGTGGAGTCTCCTTCTTTGGAGGTCTTTCAGCAGAGGCTTGACAACCATCTGTCAAGAATGCTTTGATGGTGTTTCCAGTCGTAGTCCACGATGTCTGGAGCCCACAGCAGAGGCGGTTTTAGGGTAGCATGGCCAGTATGGCCAGACTGGGTGTGGGCGTCGCAACAGTGGTGTCAATAGTGAAGGGGGGGGGCGAAGTTTAGCGTCATGCAGGGCGCCACTGAAATGGGAATGTCCGAAGTCCACCGCTGTCCACAAGTTCCTCCTAATTACAGTGGTAGCTCGGTTACAAAATCTTCGGGTTACAAACGCTTCAGGTTACAAACTCCGCTAACCCAGAAATAGTACCTCGATTTAAGAACTTTGCTTCAGGATGAGAACAGAAATCGTGCTCTGGCGGCGTGGCGGCAGCAGGAGGCCCCATTAGCTAAAGTGGTGCTTCAGGTTAAGAACAGTTTCAGGTTAAGAACGGACCTCCGGAACGAATAAAGTTCCTAACCAGAGGTACCACTGTACTTTAGAACACTCTCTGCTCCCCCCTCCCCGTTAGCCTCCCATTAGTCGGGAAATGCATATATAAATGAAATGGATTATGCCTTTGTGTAGGACGGAAAACGTGACGCTGTTCGAACCGGAAGTCGTTCCTACGGAACTGAAGAACGTTTACAACATTCCTTGCCTTGACATGATTCAGATCTTAACCAAATTCAAAGGTACGCGCACACTGGGGCTTTGGTTTTCACTCAGCATACATTCCCATTTGCTTTAGTGAAAGGATAGGGGGAATGAATGGGCCTCCAGAAGGACTACAACTTCCATCATACCTGATGATTGGCCTTCTTGGCTGGAGCTGTTTTGACCCAATGGCATTCATAGGGGGGAAGGGGGACACAGGTTGCCCAGCCGTAGTGTAGACAAAACTGAACTAGATGGGCTAAATAAGATTCCCCCCCCCAAAAAAACCTGGTGCCACCCAGACGCTTTGAACTACAATTCCCATCAGCCATACCCAGCATGGGATAAATGGTATGGCGCAGTATGTTAGCCAGTGCAGTGTAGTGTCCAGAGTGTCAGACTAAGTCCTGGGAGACCAGGGTTCAAATCCTTGCTGGGGCCTGAAGCTCAATGGGTGGCCTTGGCCCAGTCACCAGCTCTCCACCTAAAACCTACGCACAGGGTTTCTGCGAGGATAAAATGGCGAGGGCAGGGAGAACCACAAACACCACCTTGACCTCCTTGGAGAAAATGTTGGGATATATACAGGTGAAACTCGGAAAATTAGAATATCGTCGAAAAGTGCATTGATTTCAGTAATGCAACTTGAAAGGTGAAACCTATATATGAGATAGATGCATGGCATGCAAAGCAAGATATGTCAAGCCTTTATTTCTTGTAATCATAATTGGGTGTCAGGGGACCTCCGTACAGGGAACCTCCGCCTCTCCTGTTGACCAGCACTGCGCCCAGTGAGAGCAGCAGCAGCGGGTCAGGTGGGGGGAATGAGGAAGTTAGCGAGTTGGAGGAACCAGGGCTTGGCTATGCTAGAGAGCCATTGCAAGGCCCTGACCAACAGGTGGAGGGGAACAGGCAGCCCCTTCTGGCGCCCAATTTAAGGCAAACGTAAGGTCGAGAGGAGGCGTTTCGGGGTGCCCAAACTCTTATGCTGGGCACGTAACAGGAAACGTCCACTCCCGGATTCTGCGAGTGACTGAGAGGTCATGTTTTCTGCTATCTCTGCACTGTGAATACTATGCACAATAAAACTCTTAAAGACAGAGCGGACTTTACTCAAGAGTAGCCACAACAGCACCATTAAGGGTAAAGGGACCCCTGACCATTAGGTCCATTCGTGACAGACTCTGGGGTTGCGCGCTCATCTCGCATTATTGGCCGAGGGAGCCGGCGTACAGCTTCCAGGTCATGTGGCCAGCATGACAAAGCCGCTTCTGGCAAACCAGAGCAGCACATGGAAACGCCGTTTACCTTCACGCTGTAGCGGTTCCTATTTATCTACTTGCATTTTGACGCGCTTTCGAACTGCTAGGTTGGCAGGAGCTGGGACCGAGCAACGGGAGCTCACCCCGTCACAGGGATTCAAACCACCGACCTTCTGATCAGCAAGCTGTAGGCCCTGTGGTTTAACCACAGCACCACCTGGGTATGGGACCATTACAGTGGGTCAATTATAAATGGAATGTAATTGTTGAAATGTAATAGCAATGTTTATTTTTGTATTATTGTAACTATTTGTTTTATTACTGTGGAATTTCCAAAAGAAAGCATTTGTAAAAATTAAAAGAAAAAGAAAAAAATAGTAAGTTGCATCACTGAAATAAATGCACTTTTCGACGATATTCTAATTTCCCGAGTTTCACCTGTACATGTGTGTGTGTGTGATGATGAAATAAATATATAGAGGAAGCCTAAACAGATGGAGGGCACCAGGTTTGGGGCTGGACTAGAGGATCGCCTAGGACCTGAAGGAGTGTCTCCACCTCCATCGTCCTGCCCGGACACTGAGGTCCAGTGCCAAGGGCCTTCTGGCAGTTCCCTCACTGCGAGAAGCCAAGTTGCAGGGAACCAGGCAAAGGGCCTTCTCGGTAGTGGCACCCGCCCTGTGGAACGCCCTCCCACCAGGTGTCAAAAAGAAAAACAACTACCAGACTTTTAGAGGACATCTGAAGGCAGCCCTGCTTAGGGAAGCTTTTAATCTTTAAGAAATTACTGTATTTTAATACTTCTGTTGGAAGCCGCCCAGAGTGGCACCAGATGGGCGGGGTATAAATAATAAATTATTATTATTATAGGATCATTTCCAGCAGTTCTGTTACGGGTTTTGTGCCTGTCCCCTGTCCCAATTCCCCCTTTTCCTATATCTCTCTCTCTGACCATCCTCTAGTGGACGTGTCTCTGGATCCAACCACAGCGCATCCAAGTCTTTTGGTCTCCACAGACAGGAAAAGTGTGGAATACAGAGGATCCTGGCAGCTGCGGCCTCCAGACGACAATAACAACACAGAGAGATTTGACACTTATGTCCTTGTCCTGGGCTCCGAGGCGTTCACCTCCGGGAGGCACTACTGGGAGGTGGAGGTGGGAGACAGCCCAGAATGGGACCTGGGGGTTTGTAGGGAATCGGTGAGCAGGAAGGGGCAGCAAACCATTTTCTCCCCCATAAGTGGGTACTGGAGGCTGTGGCTCCGGAAGGGAGACCAATACAAGGCTTTGATTTCCTGCCCTACGCTGCTCCCCGTGAACACAAGGCCAAAGCGGGTGGGAGTTTTCCTGGACTATTCCGAAGGGGAGGTTTCCTTTTACGACGTGACCGAGAGAACCCACATTTACACGTACATCGGGACCTTCTGTGGCCCCCTGCGGCCCTTCTTTAGCCCCAGCCGCCAACAGAAAGGGGCAAACGGGGCCCACCCCTTGCTTATCTGCCCAGGCCCAAAAGCAAGAATGAGCAAAAAAACGGCTACCTCTGCACTAAACTAGAGCTTCTCCCAACCCGTGTCATTCGTGTTGATTCAAACAGTAAAAGGCAGCCATTGTCCTGCTTGCCAGCTGCCTCCCACATCCCCTCCCGTCTTCAACTCTATCCTGACTGACAGTAGGCCCCACTGTTGCATGGTCTTGCAGCCCCCCCCTAATTATCGTCCCTCGCTTTTGATAGGGGAAACGGCCACTCTAGACTCCGAACTCAGTGAGTGTGTTTCGAAAGCCAAAACAGCCCCCATCTGTTTCCGCTTTCCATTCAAGTGGCAAGAGAACTTCCTAACAGTAAGAGCTGTTCCGACAGTGGAATTTGCTGCCAAGAAGTGTGGTGGAGTCTCCTTCTTTGGAGGTCTTTAAGCAGAGGCTTGACAGCCATTTGTTAAGAATGCTTTGATGGCGTTTCCTGCTTGGCAGGGGGTTGGACTGGATGGCCCTTGTGGTCTCTTCCAGCTCTATGATTCTATGAGAAGCCTTTTTCTCCCCTCTCTCCTCCAGACAACTTGCACTCTTAGGAGGAAAATCCGTAGCAAATTTGTCTTGAAAATCCATTTATGACGACACTACAACTCCTAAATATAATCATCCCCCACTTTGAGGTTTCAGTGTGACAGTGGCGGAGGAAGCCGCTGCATCACCCAGGGCAGCAAATCGCCGTGCACTGGGGGTTGAGGGCGTCGCTCGTAGGGCGCATGCATCACTACGTAATAACGCATGCGTCGCTACGTAACGAAGCTGCGCATGCGCACCACGTAGAGGGCGAGCCTCCAGGCAAAAAGCCCGCTCAGCGGACCGCCCCTACGCCCCTGCAGTGAGATAAGAATGAACAGCTTCCCTATAGACCTGTAGGGCCCTGCCCTGGTTCTCTTCACCTGGCTTGGGGCGGGGCCTGACAGGCTCCATAAACATAAAGGATTGCGACTGCTGCTGCTGCTGGGCAGAGAGGGCTCAGTTTTTGTTTTCTAAATTGCTTTTATTTTTCATCTATATCGTTTTAAATTGTGATTGATATTAATGCTGTATTCTTAGTTTTAGATTTTATGATTCATGTGGAAATTTTTTTCCACTTGGTTGTGTACTTTTTGATGTGTTATTCATTGCTTGAGACTTTTGTTATGTTGGTAATTATGTAAATCTTGTCATGTTGTAAGCCGCCTTGAGCATTGTTTTAACTATGGAAAGGCGGCATATAAATAAAATGATGATGATGATGATGATCAGTGGGTATAGGGCAGTATATACATTTAATAAATAAATAATAATAATAAAGACTTGATCCTACCTTATTCTCTGTATAATAATAATAATGAAACCCTTATCATGAATCTTCTTGGTAAAATTTTCAGTGTTGGAAGGGCCATCTAGCTCAACCCCCTGCAATGCAGGAATCTTTTGCCCAACGTGGGGCTTGAACCCACGACCCTGAGATTAAAAGTCTCATGCATCTTCATTCCAATTTACTTAATAAGGACAAGCAATGGATCATTAGTTAAGTGTCTGGTATTTCCTGGCACAGAAGACCAGCACTGTATTCAACATTTGACCCATTTTATTTATTTATTTTTAAACTACACACACACACACACACACACACACACACACACACACACACACACCGGACCTCTACTGGATCAAGCCAAAGGTCAGCATTCGTCCCGTCCTGCCCCACCCCTTAACTCAAATCCGTGACTTCTTCCCCATCGCCCCTGCATGAGTCCTCTGGTGGATAGTGAGGTTCGAGGACCGGCTGAAGCGCTTTCCGCACTGGGGGCAGGGGTAGGGCTTCTCCCGCGTGTGGCCCCTCTGGTGAATGGTGAGGGTGGTGCTGCGGGTGAAGCTCTTCCCGCAGTCGGCGCACCGGTAGGGTTTCTCCCCGGTGTGGGTCCTCTGGTGCGCGATCAGGTTGGAGTAATCGCTGAAGCGCTTGGCGCAGTAAGTGCAGCTGTAGGGCTTCTCGCCCGTGTGCAGGCGGTGGTGGGTGAGCAGGACCCCAAACTGCCGGAAGGTCTTCCCGCATTCGGGACATGGGAAGCATCTCTCTTTCCTCTTCTGGGCAGCTGCCTTCGTGCGCCCTCCCTTGGGCCGTGCGGGCTGACCTGCGCCCGTTGCCAGATTAGTTCCTTGCCACCTTCCTGTCGCAAAGGCGGCTTGACCTGCACCCGCCCGCTCACGACTCTGGGGAGTGCTACCTTCTGAGCATGGCGGTCTTGTGGCGGGCAGTTCCGCCAGCTCGTGACCGTTCTGTTGTGGGTTCTCTTCCTTAATTCCGCCTGACAGTGTAACGCCTGCTGGAATGAAAAGTGCACAAGGAGCCAGGGGATGAACAAGTAGGAGAAAAACGAGCTTGGATAACCATCAAATGGTACCCAACAATGCTTCCTCTAATTTTTTTTTAAATTTTAAATTTTAATTAGCTTTCTGTTATGTTATACAGTGGTACCTCGACTTACGAACAACTCGACAACCGAATTTTTCGACTTACAAATGGGGCTAATGGCCGCGCGCTTATGAATGTCTCGACATCCGAAAGGAAACTGCGGCGGTTTTAGATAGGGATTTTTCGACTTACGAATTTTTAGATAGGGTTGCTTCGACTTACGAATTTTTCTGTTTCCAATGCATTCCTATGGGAAATCACATTTTTCGACTTACGAATTTTTCGACCTATGAAGGTGCCTTCGGAACGGATTAAATTTGTAAGTTGAGGCACTACTGTAATTGATTGGCATATATTACATTACAAATCCATTAATTCCACCACCCTTTCCCAATCTACTTCCCTCAGTCCCCGCTCGATTTCCTTCTATTATCTAGATTTACATTGATCTTTGCATTCTGTAATTTCCCGTTAACCTGTTTCTACTTTCTTTCTTTACTGACCTGTCTTCTATCTCATACCTCACATTTTAATCTAGGCATATTGGCAGGTCTTTTTCCGAGCACTGCTTTGCCATACATTTCCACTGTTTTTTTTAAAAAATATATTATTTGACTGATTTCTTATTATCGCAGTTAGCTTTACCTATGTTATGAGATATTCATTTAACTTACAAAATTGCATCCTCTAATGGTTGCTGGACTCCAACTCCCATCATCCCTGATCACTGGTCCTGATGCTTGGGGCTGATGGGAGTTGGAGTCCCCAAATCCCACCTCAGTGAAACAAGTGGGGTCTGGGCCGCCTACCTGCAGGGATCCCCGCTTCCTCCTCCTCTTCCTTGATCGTCCTGGCGATGGCAGCAGTTGTGAGGGGCGAGTCCACCAGCAACTCCTCTGAATGCACTGCAGCTCTCTTGCAGGTTGTCAACTCCTGAAACATCAAGAACAGGGATGGGAAACTTCAGGCTGGGCCGGAAGGGCGGGCACAACTGTGGCCCCCCAAGTCTCTTTATCCGGCCCTGGGCGCTGCCCCCCACTGACCCTGCTTTAAGAACATAAGAACTCTGTGGTTCCCTTACTGCAAGAAGCAAAGCTACAGGGAACCAGGCAGAGGGCCTTCTCGGTGGTGGCCCCCGCCCTGTGGAACGCCCTCCCATCAGAGGTCAGAGAGATAAACAACTACCTGACATTTAGAAAATACCTAAAGGCAGCCCTGTTCAGGGAAGTTTTTAATGTGTGACATGTTAATGTATTTTAAATCTTTGTTGGAAGCCGCCCAGAGTGGCTGGGGAACAAATAATAATAATAAATAATAATAAAGTTATTATTATTATTATTATTATTATTATTATTATTATTATTAATATTATTATCTGCTGAATCAGTCTCACAGCCCATTTAGTCCAGAATCCTATTCCTACAGCAGCTGCCCACATGCCTGTGGGAAACCAGCAAGCAGAATTCGAACACAAGAGCCCTCTCCCTTCCTGTGGTTTCCAGCAATTCAGAAGCATCGCTGCCTCCGACCAAAGAGGCAGAGCACAGCCATCAGGGTTAGTAGCCACCAATAGCCCATGATTTTGTCCAATCCTCTTCTTTTAAAGCCATCCAAGTAGGGCCCATCACTCCTGGGGCAGTGAGTTCCACAGTTTAAGTATGCGATGCATGAAGAAGTACTTTCTTTTATTCATCCTAAACCCTCCAACATTCATTGGGTATCCACAAGTTCTAGTGATACCCCATTCCATTCCCCGTGGTTTTCAGTTTCCCCACCAGCAGTCAGGGCCTTCTCGGTAGTGGTGCCCGCCCTGTGGAATGCCCTCCCATCCGATGTCAAGGAAATAAACAACTAGCTGACTTTTAGAAGACACCCGAAGTATATGGATTTTTAAAAAAAATGTTTGATGTTTTACTGTGTATTAATTTGTTGGAAGCTGCCCGGAATGGCTGGGGCAAATCAGCCAGATGGGTGGCATAATAATAATAATAATAATAATAATAATAATAATAATAATAATAATGCATTATGTGTTAATGCATTCCGTGTTCACTGAGAACACTTGCTTCTCAATGGTTTTGTGAACTTCTGCGAACCTTGGGGTTCCCCTAAGCCTGCAGATAAATCCCCTCTTGTGTGGATGATGCTGTTTTTTCCCTATACAGGGGTGCCTTGGTTCTCAAACTTAATCCGTTCCGGAAGTCCGTTCCAAAACCAAAGTGTTCCAAAACAAAGGCGCACTTTCCCATAGAAAGTAATGCAAAAGGGATTAATCCGTTCCAGACTTTTAAAAACAACCCCTAAAACAGCAATTTAACATGAATTTTACTATCTAACAAGGCCATTGATCCATAATATGAAAGCAATAAACAATGTACTGCAGGCACACAATCAATCAATCAATCAATCAGTAGTTGAACTGGGTTCCACATAGTCACACAAAAAAATAAGAGCCACAAGAACAAAAATGCAAAATAAATAGCAAGAACAGACAGACAGCGTAACCCTCAAAATGGAAGTGTGGCACTCAAATCGGAAGCATAACACTCAAAACAGAGCAGGTTCGGCTTCCAAAAAAAGTTCGCAAACTGGAACACTTACTTCCGAGTTTGCAGTGTTTGGGTTCCAAGCTGCTTGAGTACCAAAGCGTTTGAGAACCAAGGTACCACTGTATAAGGATCCATACTCACCTCTGAACTTTGGAAACAGAACAGTTAAGCAACATTTAATAGGGAAGGGTCTTAGCTCAGTGGAAGAGCATCTGGTTTGTATGCTAAAGGTCCTAGGTTCAATCCTCGGTTCATCTTCATCCGGGGCTGGGGTGTTGCTGCCAGTCAGTGTTGACAAGACTAAGCTAGATGGACCAAGGGATCAGTCTTCCCAGATTCCCAATACTTGCTGCTCTCCAAAAACCAGATACCTGGATCACGTTCGCTGCAGATTTTTCGCTTCTGTCTTCCTGGGGAGGGTGGATCGGCACGGACTGAAATGAGGGTGTTGTTCTGTAGCCTGCTTGAGCAAGGAGGGCAAAGGGTGAGAATTTGGTCCATAGGAGAGGAAATAAATCTTAATTTATTGGGCTCTAACTCTATAGACATGGGACGGGCATTTTATTCAGCACAGAGGCCTAGGAAGAGGAAGCAACATGGCTAGCCAAGTGAAGGCAAGCCTTTGCTTGGGAATTCTGTTTGCTTGCAATTCATTAGCTCCCCTGAACATCAATGGGTGGGAATGAAATTTGGTACGCATATTTGGGACACCATTTTGCATTTCAGGTTCAAATGTCAGCTCAACCTCCCCGCCTGCCCGCCTGCCCTCAAAGTGGGGTGGGGGGGAGGAAAGAAAGCAAAATACCATGCAATGCCTCCCACAAATTATATAAACATACACACAACAACAGAATAGGAATTGGGGTAAGCGTCCAGAATGAAGATATGGACCACCCACCCCTTCTATTTCCAGTGGGGGAGGGGGAGAGAAAGATCTAACCTACATATTTCAGAATATCACTATTTTAAAAGGGGTCCCACAACAGTGGATCAAAATGATAAAGGTAAAGGTAAAGGGACCCCTGACCATGAGGTCCAGTCGTGACCGACTCTGGGGTTGCGCGCTCATCTCGCATTATTGGCCAAGGGAGCCGGCGTACATCTTCCAGGTCATGTGGCCAGCATGACAAAGCCACTTCTGGCGAACCAGAGCAGCACACGGAAACGCCGTTTACCTTCCCGCTTGGAGTGGTACCTATTTATCTACTTGCCCTTTGACATGCTTTCGAACTGCTAGGTTGGCAGGAGCTGGGACCGAGCAACGGAAGCTCACCCCGTCACAGGGATTCGAACCACCGACCTTCTGATCAGCAATTTACGAGACAAAAAAATCCTTGTGGTCTGCTGATCTAGGCGACTAAGATTGGATCTTTCTGTAGGAGGAGTCAAGAATGGAACCAAGGGCTTGGATCTGAATTACTTAACTCCCTCCCAATGAATTATTTCTCCAGCATACATATAACAAGCAGCAGCACAACCCCATATGTGTTCATTCAGAAGTCAGTCTGCCTGATTCACACACAATACTAAACCATATTTTATTAAACCATGGTTATATGAACCATGGCTGAGCAATATGTATAAACCCAGCCCTAACTATGGTTTGTTCACTGTCTACAAACCAGTCTGAAACAAAGGCTTGCTGTTAGTAAAGACAAAGCAAAGTTTGTAAGTTTGTAAAGCTTGGCGTTATGTGCAAACCCAGCACTGTCCCATAACCATGGTTTGATTCACCACACCAGCTGCTGACGCTCACCAAACTGCAAAGGAACGAGGCGAAAGCAGCTGGAGACAAACCTAACTTTGGAGAAACAAGTGATGGTTTGTTTGATAATCTGTGGGACAAGTTGTGGTTAAATGTGTGGCTTAGCATGGTGGGCAAACCATATCAGCTCATAACACAGACGCTCCCAGCAAAGCTTTTTTTTTTTAAAAAAAATACCCCGCCCATCTGGCTGGGTTTCCCCAGCCACTCTGGGCGGCTTCCAACAGAAAAATGAAATAAAAAAATCTATTAAACATTAAAAGCCTCCCTAAACAGGGCTGCCTTCAGATGTCTTCTAAAAATCTGGTAGCTGTTTTTCTCTTTGACATCTGATGGGAGGGCGTTCCAGAGGGCAGGCACCACCACCGAGAAGGCCCTCTGCCTGGTTCCCTGCAACATTGCTTCTCGCAACGAGGGAACCGCCAGAAGGCCCTCGGTGCTGGATCTCAGTGTCAGGGCAGAACGATGGGGGTGGAGCCGCTCCTTCAGGTATGCTGGACCGAGGCCATTTAGGGCTTTAAAGGTCAGCACCAACACTTTTCAGAAAATAACCCTCAAGCTGCCCGGCAAACTAGGTTTTTCGTGCTGCTTTTTAACATTTGGAATATCAGAGATGAGGAGAGTTGTAGTCCAACAACATCTAAAGTCCAACATGCTGGCAGACTCAAAAACCCACAAAAATCAACCCCACCCACATGGCTGCAGGCATCACACAAATAACACAAGTCCCATGAGGCAGTGCCGCAGCAAGACTCCTGCTTACCTTTGAATTGCAACAGCACCTCCTGCAAGACGGCCCGTTTCCTGGAGAAGTTGCAGAGTCTCTGCTTTAGCTGTGCTACAGCAAGGTCTGTCTTCCACATGCCATCTTCCATGCTGAAGGGTGAGGAAGTAGAGGGATGATCCCAAAACCCAACATCCATTTCTCTGCTTGTTACAAAGCCAGCAGAGATGCAGAGGGAAGGGGTCAATATTTACCTGCTCCTAGTTCTTCCAACACCCTAAAAGGAAAGACAAAAAGAGGTTTATGCACACAACAGTCAGGGAAGCATACCAACCAGAATGCGGCAGCGAGACTGGTGACTGGGAGCGGCTGCTGAGGCCATATAACACCAGTCCTGAAAGACCTACATTGGCTCCCAGTACGTTTCCGAGCACAATTCAAAGTGTTGGTGTTGACCTTTAAAGCCCTAAATGGCCTCAACCCAGTATGCCTGAAGGAGCGTCTCCACCCTCATCGTTCAGCCTGAGGTCCAGCACTGAGGGCCTTCTGTCGGTTCACTCACTGCGAGTAGCAAAGTTACAGGGAACCAGGCAGAGGGCCTTCTCGGTAGTGGCACCAGCCCTGTGGAACGCCCTCCCACCAGATGTCAAGGAAATAAACAACTATCTGACTTTTAGAAGACATCTGAAGGCAGCCCTGTTTAGGGAAGTTTTTAATGTTTGATGTTTTATTGCTTTATTATTATTATTAATAAATACTGTTTATTGAACAAATAAAAAAATTCCTTCAGTAGCACCTTAAAGACCAACTAAGTTTTTATTTTGGTATGAGCTTCCGTGTGCATGCACACTTCTTCAGATACAGTGTTTATTGAACAGTAAATAATAATAGCGATCACTGGGCCATCGTTAAAAGTACAACAGCTTTACTAAAAGTAGGAACCAGCTTCCGAATTGAACAAGACATTCAAGCTGCATTCAGATGTTATAAAATATAAATACAATTATTATTAATTAAATAACCAGCAAATAACCAGGAAAAAGCACCTGATTGTAGCTTTAGCCCAAGGTTCCCCACCCCTGTTGCAGAACTTACAGGCGACACTTGGCCGGGCTCCCTGTACGGTTCCTGCTGTAGACGATCCTCACTGAGCATGTTGGGGGCTCCCTGGGCGATGTCTCTCTTGAGCTCTTCCAAATGGTTCCGCAACTGCCTCTCCTGCTCCTCCAAAAACCCACGCAGCTCCTTCCATTGCTGGGTAAGCTGCTGTCCTTCCACTTCCGCCTGCTTCTACAGTGACAGGATCAAGCAAAACAAATCGAGTGTGTGGCCAGTCTCCATCTCTCAGCCTAACCTACCTCACAGGATTGTTGTGAGGGCAGCAAGAGATGGCAGGGAATCACACACTTCCCTGAGTTCCTTGAAAGAACAGTGGTGTGTGTGTGTATATAGAATTCAACAAGGGTGTCCAGATGCAAAAGCGGTTGTGGCTTCCGCACTTTTAATTGCTGTGCAGAAGAGGAAATTTGCCGTGCAAGTGACGTTTACTGGAATCCCCACTTGTGCATATGATTATTAAAGGCGCAGGAGCCCTGCTCTCTTTTGCCTCTGGCTATCCTACTTGCAAATCTCATTTAAAAGACCCACCAGCAGCTCGCCTCTCTGCTTCTCTTCAATGGTGCTGGCTTCTCTCTCTAGCTTCAAACCAGACTGGTCCACCACCAGCATTCCCTGAAAGACAGATGTGGTTATTTTTGTGAACAGCTGCGCAAAGCGCTGCCAACTCCCAACACTACGCCGTGCTCTCATGTCTTTATCAAATCTCTACTTGTTTCGAATGTTCAGGGTGCTGCTGGAGCAGGCTAAGTGATTTTATTCCTCTGGCCACCTAGCAACCCTGGCTTTAAGATGTTTCATAGAATATATGCAGGAGCCTGATGAATGGTCCCCATGTCAATGAGAAATTGTTCCTTCACTTTCCCTGCAAAGTTTCAGGTGTCAAGTCAAAGCAGTTTTATTCCTTTGCATCATGAATTCTATTCTAATTTTCTGATGCTTTAAATTTTGCACATTGCATGTTTTGTTTCTTCTTCTTTTTTTGTAAGCTGCTTTGACAGGCACATGAAAAGCAGGGCAAAATTTTTAAATACATTCCAACAGTTTGTGGTGATCCTTGGACCTGTTTGCCACTGCTCACTGGGGGGGACGGTGGACGACCAGGGGACCATCATTCTGGCTGCAACGCTATAAACCAGAGATGAAGAACCAGTAGTCCTCCAGACATTGTCGGACTCCAACTCCCATCAGCCCCAACTAGCATAGCCAAGGGTCAGCGATGGTGGAAGTTGGAGTCCAATAACATCTGGAGAGCCACAGATCAGTTCCCTTGCTAGGCTTATCTGAAAGGAATCCCTATTGAAAGCAAAACAATTTACATCTGACCAGACATGTGAAGCTAGCATTAGCCAAGGCTTGTTTGGATCACGCTGCAGCTTACAGCTCAGAGGCATATTAATAAGCAATAAGCAATAGGCAGGGGAAGCCCAGGATATTGTAAAGGAGGAGTTCCCCACGGCAGGTAAAAGCATCATCCACTCAAAGGTCCTCCAGGCACCTATAGACCAGGCATCCCCAAACTGCTGCCCTCCAGATGTTTTGGCCCACAATTCCCATGATCCCTAGCTAACAGGACCAGTGGTCAGGGATGATGGGAACTGTAGTCCAAAACATCTGGAGGGCCGAAGTCTGGGGATGCCCGCTATAGACTTTGATCACAGTGATGATACCAGCAAGGCAAGGTTATTTTTTCCCTTAACTCAATAATGTCTTTGCATTTTTTAAATAAAAACAAAACCCAACACATTATGACAATATTGCTGCAGGCTTAAAATGTTGCTCAGTTTTTCAGCGAAAAATCAGAGCCAAAACAGCATTTTTTAAAACCTGGCAGGATCTGGTCCAGGAATCTGCACTCACAGGGGCCAAGCCTCTTGGAAGACATGGGGAGAACAGCAGTAAACTGCCCAGTGAACTGCCTCTGACAGTGGAGATATAGCAAAGCCATTGTTCTTTGTTTTATGGCTCAGAACGCTTCATTTCCAAGTGACCCGGATACCCCCCTCCCCCCCAAAAAAGAAACAAATACTCTTATAGACATCTGGATGCGTGCTTTTTCTGTTTCTTTTTAACGACGGCTGGAAACTTTTGAGATCCTGGCTTCATTTAAACGCAGACACGTCCAAAGGATGGAGCAAGAGGCAGACCTCAACCCGCCCCCCAGCCCCCGCCCCGTCGGACCATCGAGGTTTCTTAAACCCCGCCACGCAGCTTCCACCCACCCCATCCCGGAGTATCTTTCCTGCTCACAGACATTCCCCCAAACACCCCCGCCGCCGTTCCCACGATCGAGGCCGAACCAGGCGCAATGCTGAACGAGGATCCTCCGTCCACGGAAGCAGCTTCTTTCAGGGGGCGCTTCTCTCCCTCCAGGGGCCCGGCAGCAAGCGGCGGCGGCAGCGTGGGGCCACGGGGGCTCCGGAGGCGCTCCGCGAGGCTGCCCAAAAGAGGGTTGGGCTGCAGCAGCCGATGCAGCGGGAGGAGATCCCTGCAGAGCGGGCAGCGCAGGCTCCTCTCCAGCTGCCCCCAGCAGCGACTCACGCAGGCCCGGCACAGGTTGTGGCCGCAGCCGGACACCATCACCGGGTCCCGGAAAAGGTCCAGGCAAACGGGGCAAGAGAGCGCGCTCCGCAGGCCTCCCAGATCGGCCATGGCCGCAGTTTGGAAAGCACAAAAGGATCCCGGGCAAACAGGGTGGGATTGGGGGAGGTGGGCGGGCCCTTGTGTTAGCCCCGCCCTTTCGGGTGGGGGGTGTTTAAGGGGGCGGCAGGCAGCTGAGTTTTCATTGTTACCCCCACTTCTGAGCTTGGCGATCGTTTTTGCGCGTAGGAGCATGAGAAGAACGCGGCTGGATCATGCCAATGGCCCAGCCAAGGCCAGTCAGTGCCGGATTTACGTTTAAGCTAAACAAGCTACCGGTATAGCTTAGGGCCCCACTCTCTTGGGGGCCCCAAAAAAATTCAAAGGGAAAAAAACCTTGATGTACACTTCCAAAATATAAGATAAAAAACAAATAAAATAAAACCTACAATTGCACTGTACAGGTTATAACACTTAATTTCATATTAATAAAGCTATTTATAATTATTACTAGTTTGCATCATATAGTTACACCTATTATTTCATAAAAATAAAAAAATAAAAATAAAAATTCCTTCAGTAGCACCTTAAAGACCAACTAAGTTTTTATTTTGGTATGAGCTTTCGTGTGCATGCACACTTCTTCAGATCCAGACCAACACGGCTACCTACCTGTAACCAGAACTATTATTTCATGTTATAGCAAGTTTCTAGAGACTAGATTATGAGTCTTTGTAAATTGTGTTTCTAAAGGAACTTTTGTTATTGCCAAATGCCAATCAATGTGTTTGCATTATTAAGTTTGTTAGGAATAAAAAATCATTTTAAGTTAGAGCTTAATAATTATTTCACTATTAATATACTTCTTAATTGTATTTTAGTTCAACAATTACTTTGATAAAATACATATTTTGTCATGTGCAAATGGCTTTAGATACCTATTAGGTCCATAAATTACCTTATAGCAACATATATTCAACACAAAAAACAGCAACAATTTGTTGTTGACAAAGCACAGCTGGACATATAAAGGGCCCCA
The DNA here is from genome assembly GCF_963506605.1 of Zootoca vivipara. Lineage (NCBI taxonomy): Eukaryota > Metazoa > Chordata > Lepidosauria > Squamata > Lacertidae > Zootoca > Zootoca vivipara. The sequence goes on from NC_083277.1 coordinate 18,776,453, forward strand.
TTACTTTCAGTGGCCAACCAGTGGGAAACTAGTGAGCGGAGCAGGAGCGCAAGGGCTCCTGTGTTTTCCAGCAACTGGGATTCAGAAGCATTACTGCCTCTCAATGCCAGAGGCAGAGTGTAGCCTTCATGGCTAGTAACCATGGATGCCTTTTGCTCCATGAATCCCCTTTTAAAGCCATCCAAGTTGGGGGGCCGTTGCTGCCTCCTGGGCGCGCGAGTTCCACAGTTTGAGAGGGAAAGATATGCTTTGGCAGATCGTAACAAGTGCGGGTGGCGCTGTGGGTTAAACCACTGAGCCTAGGGCTTGCCAATCAGAAGGTCAGTGGTTCGAATCTCCGCGACGGGGTGAGCTCCTGTTGCTCGATCCCAGCTCCTGCCAACTTAGCAGTTCGAAAGCACATCAAAGTGCAAGTAGATAAATAGGTACCGCTCCAGTGGGAAGGTAAACAGTGTTTCCGTGTGCTGCTCTGGTTCGCCAGAAGCGGCTTAGTCATGCTGGCCACATGATCCAGAAGCTGTATGCCGGCTCCCTTGGCCAATAATGTGAGATGAGCGCCGCAACACCAGAGTCCTCAGGGACTGGACTTAATGGTCAGGGGTCCCTTTACCTTTTAACAATGCTTAACAAAACAGGTTAAGCAAAACAAAACAAAACATGGGGTCACGAAGAGTCGGACACGACTAAACGACTAAACAACAACAACAAAACAAGTAGCGCACACACACAACCTCTGAATAGGGTTGCGAGAGAATAAGCAATGGGAGAGAGGGCTGCTGCTTCCCCGGGCCATTTGTAGAATAAAAACCGATTGGTCTTTTAATTTAAAGGCACTACTGTATTAGACAATTCCTGTGAACTGGACAACGCAAGTGCCAAGAACAATGTACACTGCCATCTATTGACAAAGGTACTTATTTGCACTTACTATAACAATACAATTGGATCAAAACCAACAAAGAATCTTGTGGTGCTTTAAAGATGAACAAAGTTTAAGCTTCCATTGGCTATTTATTTATTTACTGTACTACGTTTATGTCCCTCCTCCAAGGAGATCAAGGCAGTGCACATGGTTCTCACCTCTCCATCTTATCTTCACAACAACCCTGTGGGGTAGGGTTAGAGACTGAGAAATTGGCTGGCCCAAGGTCATGGCTGAGCAGGGCTTTGAACCTCCTCGGCCTCCCATTTTATCAGATGGAATAGAGTAGAATTTCCTGATTACTGCAATTGTAACCCAGCAGTTTCACACTGGAGCTATTGTAACAACAGCAACAAATTTATTTTTATATATTTGCCCCTGACAGGATTCAAGGCAGTTTACAGATTAATCTCATAATTCTGGGTGACTGCAAAATATAGAAACAAAATTTAAAAAAAAATTCCTTCCAGTAGCACCTTAGAGACCAACTAAGTTCGTCATTGGTATGAGCTTTCGTGTGCATGTATCTGAAGAAGTGTGCATGCACACGAAAGCTCATACCAATGACAAACTTTGTTGTTGTTTAGTCGTTTAGTCGTGTCCGACTCTTTGTGACCCCATGGACCAGAGCACGCCAGGCACTCCTGTCTTCTGCTGCCTCCCGCAGTTTGGTCAAACTCGTGTCAAACTCATGACAAACTTAGTTGGCCTCTAAGGTGCTACTGGAAGGAATTTTTTTATTTTGTTTCGACTACGGCAGACCAACCCGGCTACCTACCTGCAAAATATAGAGTTAGGGAGAAAGAGGAGGGATTTGGCAGCCTGACTGATTCACTTCCACTGACAGGCCGCATGTGGAAATAACTAATTTGCTGGAAATGTTTTGATATGGAGGTTTTTAACTCCCTGCAGGGAGTGCAGCTCCTGAGGGCCATGTTGATGTTGTTGTTGTGGTTGTTGTTGTTGTTGGTTCTATTATTCCTCCATTAACTGCCCTGCTGGAGATAAACCTGCCTCATTCCTGGTTTAAGTACTCCTTCTCATAATGGCTTTGCATGGATTGGCCTCCCTGAAGACCCCAAATCTTCAGGCTGTAGAGATTACTTAAATAACAAAAGAGAACTGCTGAAAGGCATGACAACCTAAGCAGGAAATGCTGGTGGTCTTCCTCCTTATTGCTTTTCATAAAATAATTCAGGGTCATCTCAAGAAGCAGCCATTAGTGAGTTTTTAAAACTTCCCTTTTGCAGCCTGAGGCTCTGGATTAATTTTGATACTGTCTTTAAGTATTAGGGGCCAGGGAGAAAGTGTGGAAACTTTAGGCTCCAGTCCTCCCCCTTTGCCCAGGCTTTCTTTCTCCTGTTGGCTTTGGGTCCTATTCCTGGTAGGAAAGAAGCATGTTCGTTTTGCCTCCATCATGCATTTTGGGGATGTTTAAAAATATATATACCAGTATCTTCAGGCGAGTTGCTAGAGGTTTTCCACCACCACCACCCCCTTTTAGGGAAGTAGAAAAAAAATCTTAATATGCAGTCCACTATTCTGTTCTCTGCCAGCTACAGGATTCAGGGAAACCCCTGCCAACCAGAGTTCCCTGGGAAGAGGGACTGATTGTTAAACTGCTCTAGGAATTGTAGGGCTCCAAACAATTCTCAGCACCCTTCACACGCTACAGTTCCCTGGGGAAAGTTATGACTCTTTAAAGCAGTGTTTCTCAACCTTTGGTCCCCGGCTGTTATTGGACTACAACTCCCATCATCCCCAACCCCTGCTAGCTAGGGATGATGGGAGTTGTAGTCCAACAACAGCTGGTGGAGAAACACTGCTTTAAAGTGACATTGCACTGCTCTAAATGTGCAGCTGGAGTGCAGATGGGTGGCAGGGCACATGCTAGGGTTGCCACATATTGGAAGTGGCAAATTCTGGGGGAACCTTTTTTTTAAGATTTTGCAACTTTGGTCAATGAAACTTTGCCTAAAAAAGCTCAACAACTTTTGTGTCTGGATTTTCAGTTTGCTCTGCAGGCAAATTTGGGCAGAGGGTCCCTAATTTGATCAGGTAGCAAGCGATAAGAGAGGCTTCAGGGTGAGACCTCCAGGTGTTACTGAAATACAGCTGCCAACAATCCCCGACAGATGACCACAGTTAACGGGCATTGGAGGCTATCAAAATCTGGAATGACATATCCACAGCAGAGGGTTGGGCGGGGCTTACTATGTCACTCTTTTTTTTATTCTCTCCTTTGACATTCCTCTATCTCATTCTGAAAGCTCAGTTAAGAACAAAACATCTGGAAGGCCGCAGGTTCATCTCTCGAGTCCATAATACTGGGCTAAATGGACAAACCGTCTGAACCTAGCATAAAGCAGCTTCTGTGTAAAATAAAAAAAATCCTTCAGTAGCACCTTAAAGACCAACTAAGTCTTTATTTTGGTATGAGCTTTCGTGTGCATGCACACTTCTTCAGATACACTTGAAACAGAAGAGTCAGACCCTTATGTATAAACAGAGGGTCTATATACAGTATGCCATCAAATGCCAACAGTATATATAGTATGCCATCAAATGCCAACAGTGCCCTTCAGCTCTCTATATTGGACAAACAGGCCAAACCCTACGCCAAAGGATAAATGGACATAAATCTGACATCAGGAACCATAAGACTGAAAAACCAGTAGGAGAACACTTCAATCTCCCAGGACATTCTATACAAGATCTCAAAGCAGCTGTTTTATTACAGAGAAATTTCAGGAACAGACTGGAAAGGGAAGTTGCTGAACTGGAAATCATTACCAAGCTTAAAACCATGGAAGCACCTGGGATGAATAGAGACATCGGATTCTTATCTCATTATGCATGATCAAGCTTTCTTTAGCACCTCAGCCCAGGACTAATTGCAGCCATCAGCAGCCATTAACATCCATCTACAGGTTTACCACTCCCATCAGCCCATCTCCCATTCCCACCCACCCCCCACCCTCTGTATATATATAGGGTCTGACACTTCTGTTTCTAGTGTATCTGAAGAAGTGTGCATGCACACGAAAGCTCATACCAAAATATAAACTTAGTTGGTCTTTAAGGTGCTACTGAAGGAATTTTTTATTTCCCATTGAAAGTAATGGAAAGTGGATTAATCCGTTCCAGACGGGTCCGTGGAGTACTTAAACTGAAGAGTACTCAAACCGAGGCATACTTAAACCGAGGTATGACTGTAAATATATAAATCACAAAGTGAGGTGGGAATGTGGGGCACTTAACATAAGGTTAGAAAAAATTAAAATAAAAAAAATAAAATAAAAAAAATCCTTCAGTAGCACCTTAAAGACCAACTAAGTCTTTATTTTGGTATGAGCTTTCGTGTGCATGCACACTTCTTCAGATACACTTGAAACAGAAGAGTCAGACCCTTATGTATAAACAGAGGGTCTATATACAGTATGCCATCAAATGCCAACAGTATATATAGTATGCCATCAAATGCCAACAGTGCCCTTCAGCTCTCTATATTGGACAAACAGGCCAAACCCTACGCCAAAGGATAAATGGACATAAATCTGACATCAGGAACCACAAGACAGAGAAACCAGTAGGAGAACACTTCAGTCTCCCAGGACATTCTATACAAGATCTCAAAGCAGCTATTTTATTACAGAAAAATTTCAGGAACAGACTGGAAAGAGAAGTTGCTGAATTGGAACTCATTACCAAGCTTAAAACCATGGAGCCACCTGGGATGAACAAAGACATAGGATTCTCATCTCATTATGCATGGTCAAGCTTTCTTTAGCGCCTCAGCCCTTGCTTCCCCCCCCCCCCCGCAGGACCAATTGCAGTCACCAGCAGTCGTTAACAGCCATCTACAGGTTTACCACTCCCACCAGCCCATCACCCATTCCCACCCACCCCCACCACCCTCTGTATATAAATAAGGGTCTGACTCTTCTGTTTCAAGTGTATCTGAAGAAGTGTGCATGCACACGAAAGCTCATACCAAAATAAAAACTTAGTTGGTCTTTAAGGTGCTACTGAAGGAATTATTTTATTTTGCTTCGACTCAGACCAACACGGCTACCTACCTGTAACTACAGCTTCTGTGTAGTTCATCACTTTTACCGTATTTTGTATGTGTTTATATCAATATATTTTTTTACATTAAAAAAAACGGGTTTTGACACTTAGGAGGATTTGCATTAAAAAAAAATTGACTGCTTTGTAAAAAAATCTAACCTTAAAAAAAGCTTATGTGTGGCAGTGACTACACAGGCATGATTGAGTTTATACTACTGCTCTGCCTCTTGAGAAGGTCGGACCATGTTCCACTCAGCCTCCTTTTCACTGATGGCTCCTACATGTGGCCTTTTCAGCAACCAGGTAAAAATACTTGTTTTATGCTCCCAGGCTTCTAAATAAGCATTTTAGGATGTCTTTGATCTTTTACACCACTGCTATCCACAGCAGTTTTTTATTCTGCTTTAGGTATTATTTAGATATTAGATATTATTACGCGGGTGGCACTGTGGGTTAAACCACTGAACCTAGGGCTTGCCGATCAGAAGGTTGGCGGTTCAAAACCCCGCAACAGGGTGAGCTCCCGTTGCTTGGTCCCAGCTCCTGCCAACCTAACAGTTTGAAAGCATGTCAAAGTGCAAGGAGATAAATAGGTACTGCTCTGGCGGGAAGGTAAACGGCATTTCCGTGTGCTGCTCTGGTTTGCCAGAAGCGGCTTAGTCATGCTGGCCACATGACCTGGAAGCTGTATGCCGGCTCCCTTGTCCAATAATGCGAGATGAGCACCGCAACCCCAGTTGGTCATGACTGGACCTAATGGTCAGGGGTCCCTTTACCTTTACAGTCATACCTCGGAAGTTGAATGGAATCTGTTCTGGAAGTCCATTCAACTTCCAAACCGTTTGACTTCGCAAACATTCACTTCTGGGTTTGCGGCATTCAGGAGCCAAAACATTTGACTGCTAAGGTGTTAGTCTACCAAGGTACGGCTGCATATTTTCCATGTCACGGTTATAACATTGTACAGTCAGCTAGAAAACGTCGGTGGTTGAGTGGTAAAATAAATTGCAGGAAATAAATAAGTAAAAGCAGGCCTGTGAGGGGTGTGGCCTGGGGAGAATTCTGAGGGCCAGATAGGGGGACCCAAAGGGCCGCATTCAGCCTTGGAATCTGAGGCTCCCCAGCCCCACTGTATACCTCTCACTAGCAAGGACAGACGAGATATGACTCTTGATAATGGCCAGAATATGAACTTGCTGAGGTGACTGAGCTGCTTGCTCTCAAGACAGAATGTCAACAAAGAAAGGGCAGGCGTCTGGTTCAATCTAGGAAAAATTCCTGCCTGAAACTCTTGAAAATATTAAGCCAGGCAGGTTAATGGTCTGACTTAGCACAAAGTAGCTCCCTAAGTTCCCATGGACCAACAATATAAACCTGTGATGTATTTTTGTGTGACAGAGGCAAAGACACTGATCTGTATGTAACAGGTTTTTATTCAGGCGGAAACTCCGTTTTCCTACATCCACATGTGTTTCAAGGCCATTAAGGGAGAGCCCGTCAGGACTGAATTTCTTGTCGGAAGGGCAGAAGGTGTATGGCAGGCATCCCCAAACTTCGGCCCTCCAGATGTTTTGGACTACAATTCCCATCTTCCCCGACCACTGGTCCTGTTAGCTAGGGAACATGGGAGTTGTAGGCCAAAACATCTGGAGGGCCGCAGTTTGGGGATGCCTGGTGTATGGTCTCACCGAGCTTTGTTCCGTGGCAGATAATGGACTACAACTCCCCATCAGCCCCGGCCAGCATGGCCAATGGTCAGGGGGTGGTGGACGTTGTAGTCCACCAAACACCTGGAGGGCCAAAGGCCCCCCTGTTTCCCTGCTCTAACGCAGGAGGTATGAAGTAGGAGAACAAAAACGCACAGGATAAATCCCCAACTTGGGGGCAGGGGCGAGGGGGTTGTTTTTCCCCCAGATATCCTCTTCCCACTTTGGAGGTTATATGTGCCATGGATAGGGGTGGCTGGTGCAGAAGCGGTGGGGGGTTCTTATCAGGAAAATGACATTTTCGCAAGAACTAACAACCAGACAACAGCCGGGTCAGGCAAGTTATGTCACATACAGGCAAAGGAGGAGGTAGGCTGGATGATAAACATTAAAAAAACCAACCTTACTTTATGGTGGAGCAAAAAAATGTCTTTCAGATCAGCAGTGCAAATGGGAGTGGGGGGCGGCGGCATTTCTCAACCCAGAATCCCATTCTCAACGGCTGCATGACGTGAGAGACAAGGTCAGGCCAAAAAAACCCCATCAGTGGCAGAGCAGGGATCTGTATACCCCTTTCCAGCAGACCTGCCAAAGGACACATCAGAAGGGACGAAAGCGCACATGGGAGAGCCATTGGAGATAAAGTCGTTCTTTCCTCCCTCCCTCCCTGCCAAGGTTCAGGAACGCAAATATCCCTCCTAATCATCTTGCCAAGGGCTTCCCCTGTCCTTTCACCATATAGAGCAGACACCCCCAAACTTCGGCCCTCCAGATGTTTTGGACTACAATTCCCATCTTCCCCATCCACTGGTCCTGTTAGCTAGGGATCCTGGGAGTTGTAGGCCAAAACATCTGGAGGGCCGCAGTTTGGGGATGCCTGATATAGAGGGTTGTGGGAGAGAATTATTGTGGCTCAACCTGCCCCCCCCCCAGTTCCTGGTGCAACTGGGAGAGATGCAAGAAGGGACAAAGCTAGCATAGTCCTGAGTCAGGATGTGGCCGTCGCAAGAGCACGATCAAAACAGCCGCCAAACCTACGGCGTGCAAGTGTGCAGATTGCAAGTGTGCAGATTGCAGTCTCAGCTTAGGTTGGGTCTGTTGCGCCAAGCATGTGCCCTCGGAGCTGACCTCTCCAGGGGAAGGGACAGCCCAGTTACACAGCTTCCGACTGGTGCTTGTACCTCCTGTGCAGAACGAGCAAGTTCTTGCGCAGGAACATCTGCCCGCAGTCGGCGCAGGCGTACGGCTCCTTCCCGCTGTGCAACTGCAAGTGCACGGCGAGGCTGTGGCTGAACAAGAAGCTCTTCCCGCACAGATGGCAAAGGTGGAGCCCCTTCTGGATGTGGGTTCTTTTCCTGTGCTTGTTGAGGTTGGCGCTCGCATTGCAGCAAAAGTCGCACTCGGGGCATTTGAACGGCTTCTCCCCCGTGTGGGTTCGCATGTGGGCGTTCAAGGTATGTACAGAAGGGAAGCCTTTCCTGCAGTGGGTGCACAGAAAGGGCCTGCACTTGTGGCTCCTCTTGTGGCTCTCAAGATAGGCTTGGCTCTCGAAGAACTGGTCACACTGGCTGCACTCATACTTCGGCTGTGTTGTCTCTGATTTCCGCTCACTGGAAACACCCTCGTCCCAAGGAGCTGGGCTTGTGGGTTCTGCTGCTATCGCGGTCTGTGGCTCAGCACTGCCTCTTTCCTCCTTGCAGCTCTGCGGACATGTGTTTCCTGCTTCTCCAGACAGGGTCAGCTGTACTTTGGGCTGCTGGTGGGCATTCTGGAGTTCATTTGCAGCTTGGGCTCTTTCACAACTCTGCAAAAGGCTTCTTTCAGGCACTGGTGGCAACTCCTGCAGGTCGTCTTGCCCACCGATGGCAACGGCATCATATTTTCCTGCCGTGCAGCTCTCAGAGCCCGAGTTGCCTTTGCATTCACTTTCCAGAACTTCCTTTGGCTCTTCCTTCAGTTCAGCAATGGGCAACATTTCAAGTGCTGAAATTTTAGCAGTCTCTGGTTTGGATGTTGGGGAGAACGTCATCTGGGATGGTGGGCAGAAGCCCAGTTCTCCTGGTTCGAAGCCCTTTGGGGCACTTTTGAGCAAACTGGAGGAAGCAACTGTGTGCTGGTTCCTTTGAGGACCACTGCAAGATTCTACCTTACAGTCTCCTGGAGGGCTGGGTTTCCATCTTGGCATCATCTCCATGTTCTGAAGAGACTCCTTCTGGAGTTCATCTGCAGGTTGGGCTCTTTTGCCACTGGGCAAAAGGCTTCTTTCAGGCACCGGTGGCAAGTCCTGCAGGTCTTCTTGCCCACCGATGGAGACGGCATCGCATTTTCCTGCTGTGCAACTCCCATAGCCCAAGTTGTCTTTGCATTCCCTTTTCAGCACTACCTTTGGCTCATTCTTCAGTTCATTCTTCAGTTCAGCACTGGGCAACGTTTCAAGTGCTGAACCTTTAGCAGTCTCTGGTTTGGATGTTGGGGAGAACGTCGTCTGGGATGGTGGGCAGAAGCCCAGTTCTCCTGGTTCGAAACCCTGTGGGGCACTTTTGAGCAAACTGGGCTGCTGGTGGGCATTCTGGAGTTCATCTGCAGGTTGGGCTCTTTCACAATTCTCCAAAGGGCTTCTTTCAGGCACCGGTGGCAACCCCTGCAGGTCTTCCTGCCCACCGATGGCAACGGCATCATATTTTCCTGCCGTGCTGCTCTCAGAGCCCGTGTTGCCTTTGCATTCCCTTTCCAGCACTTCCTTTGGCTCATTCTTCAATGTACAAGTGGCCAACATCTCTAGTGCAGCATTTTTTATAATCTCTGGTTTGGATGTTGTGGAGAACGTTGTCTGGGATGGTGGGCAGAAGCCCAGTTCTCCCTGGTTCTGTGGCTCAGCACTGCCTCTTTCCTTCTTGCAGCTCTGCGGAGATGTGTTCCCTGCTTCTCCAGACAGTGTCCTCTGCACTTTGGGCAGTTGTCGGTTCTTCCAGTTGTGGGTTTTTCTCCTGTGCCTGTTGAGGTTGGCACTCACATTGCAGCGATAGTCGCACTCGGGGCATTTGAACGGCTTCTCCCCCGTGTGGATTCGCATGTGGACGTTCAGGGTATGTACAGCAGGGAAGCCTTTCCTGCAGTGGGTGCACAGAAAGGGCCTGCACTTGTGGCTCCTCTTGTGGCTCTCAAGATAGGCTTGGCTCTCGAAGAACTGGTCACACTGGCTGCACTCATACTTCAGCTGTGTTGTCTCTGATTTCCGCTCACTGGAAACACCCTCGTCCCAAGGAGCTGGGCTTGTGGGTTCTGCTGCTATCGCGGTCTGTGGCTCAGCACTGCTTCTTTCCTCCTTGCAGCTCTGCGGACATGTGTTTCCTGCTTCTCCAGACAGGGACAGCTGTACTTTGGGCTGCTGGTGGGCATTCTGCAGTTCATTAGCAGCTTGGGCTCTTTCACCACTCTGCATAAGGCTTCTTTCAGGGACTGGTGGCAACTCCTGCAGGTCTTCTTGCCCACCGATGGCAACGGCATCATATTTTCCTGCCGTGCAGCTCTCAGAGCCCGAGTTGCCTTTGGATTCGCTTTCCAGAACTTCCTTTGGCTCTTTCTTCAGTTCAACAATGGGCAACGTTTCAAGTGCAGCACTTTTAGCAGTCTCTTCTTGGGATTCTGTGGAGAACATCGTCTGAGATGATGGGCAGAAGCCCAGTTCTCCTGGTTCGAAGCCCTTTGGGGCACTTTTGAGCAAACTGGAGGAAGCAACTGTGTGCTGGTTCCATTGAGGGCCACTGCAAGTTTCTACCTTACAGGCCGCTGGAGGGCTGGGTTTCCATCTTGGCATCATCACCATGTTCTGAAGAGACTCCTTCTGAGGTTCATCTGCAGGTTGGGCTCTTTCGCAAATCTCCAAAGGGCTTATTTCAGGCACCGGTGGCAACTCTTGCAGGTCTTCTTGCCCACCGATGGAGACGGCATCGCATTTTCCTGCTATGCAACTCCCATAGCCCAAGTTATCTTTGCATTCCCTTTTCAGCACTACTTTTGGCTCAGTCTTCAGTTCATTCTTCAGTTCAGCACTGGGCAACGTTTCAAGTGCTGAACTTTTAGTAGTCTCTGGTTTGGATGTTGGGGAGAACGTCGTCTGGGGTGGTGGGCAGAAGCCCAGTTCTCCTGGTTTGAAGCCCTTTGGGGCACTTTTGAGCAAACTGGGCTGCTGGTGGGCATTCTGGAGTTCATCTGCAGGTTGGGCTCTTTCACAATTCTCCAAAGGGCTTCTTTCAGGCACCGGTGGCAACCCCTGCAGGTCTTCCTGCCCACCGATGGCAACGGCATCATATTTTCCTGCCGTGCTGCTCTCAGAGCCCGTGTTGCCTTTGCATTCCCTTTCCAGCACTTCCTTTGGCTCATTCTTCAATGTACAAGTGGCCAACATCTCTAGTGCAGCATTTTTTATAATCTCTGGTTTGGATTTTGTGGAGAACGTTGTCTGGGATGGTGGGCAGAAGCCCAGTTCTCCCTGGTTCTGTGGCTCAGCACTGCCTCTTTCCTTCTTGCAGCTCTGCGGAGATGTGTTCCCTGCTTCTCCAGACAGTGTCCTCTGCACTTTGGGCAGTTGTCGGTTCTTCCAGTTGTGGGTTTTTCTCCTGTGCCTGTTGAGGTTGGCACTCACATTGCAGCGATAGTCGCACTCGGGGCATTTGAACGGCTTCTCCCCCGTGTGGATTCGCATGTGGACGTTCAGGGTATGTACAGCAGGGAAGCCTTTCCTGCAGTGGGTGCACAGAAAGGGCCTGCACTTGTGGCTCCTCTTGTGGCTCTCAAGATAGGCTTGGCTCTCGAAGAACTGGTCACACTGGCTGCACTCATACTTCGGCGGTGTTGTCTCTGATTTCCGCTCACTAGAAACACCCTCGTCCCAAGGAGCTGGGCTTGTGGGTTCTGCTGCTATCGCGGTCTGTGGCTCAGCACTGCCTCTTTCCTTCTTGCAGCTCTGCGGACATGTGTTTCCTGCTTCTCCAGACAGTACCAGCTCCACTTTGGGCTGCTGATGGGCATTCTGGAGTTCATTTGCAGCTTGGGCTCTTTCACAACTCTGCAAAAAGCTTCTTTCAGGCACTGGTGGCAATTCCTGCAGGTCTTCTTGCCCACTGATGGCAACAGCATTGTATTCTCCTGTTGTGCAACTCCCAGAGCCCGAGTTGCCTTTGGATTCCCTTACCAGCACTTCCTTCTTCGCTGCACAAGTGGCCAACATCTCTAGTGCAGCACTTTTGATGATCTCTGGTTTGGATGTTGTAGAGAACATCGTCTGAGATGATGGGCAGAAGCCCAGTTCTCCTGGTTCGAAGCCCTTTGGGGCACTTTTGAGCAAACTGGAGGAAGCAACTGTGTGTTGGTTCCTTTGTGGGCCACTGCAAGTTTCTACCTTACAGTCTCCTGGAGGGCTGGGTTTCCATCTTGGCATCATCTCCGTGTTCTGAAGCGACGCATTCTGGAGTTCATCTGCAGGTTGGGCTCTTTTGCAACTGGGCAAAAGGCTTCTTTCAGGCACCGGTGGCAAGTCCTGCAGGTCTTCTTGCCCACCGATGGAGACGGCATCGCATTTTCCTGCTGTGCAACTCCCATAGCCCAAGTTGTCTTTGCATTCCCTTTTCAGCACTACTTTTGGCTCAGTCTTCAGTTCAGCACTGGGCAACGTTTCAAGTGCTGAACTTTTAGCAGTCTCTGGTTTGGATGTTGGGGAGAACATCGTCTGGGGTGGTGGGCAGAAGCCCAGTTCTCCTGGTTCGAAACCCTGTGGGGCACTTTTGAGCAAACTGGGCTGCTGGTGGGCATTCTGGAGTTCATCTGCAGGTTGGGCTCTTTCGCCACTCTGGAAAAGGCTTCTTTCAGGCACCGGTGGCGACCCCTGCAGGTCTTCTTGCCCACCGATGGCAACGGCATTGTATTTCCCTGCTGTGCAGCTCTCAGAGCCCGAGTTGCCTTTGCATTCGGTTTCCAGCACTTCCTTTGGCTCATTCTTCAATGTACAAGTGGCCAACATCTCTAGTGCAGCATTTTTTATAGTCTCTGGTTTGGATTTTGTGGAGAACGTTGTCTGGGATGGTGGGCAGAAGCCCAGTTCTCCCTGGTTCACAGCCACATCTATCGCGGTCTGTGGCTCAGCACTGCCTCTTTCCTTCTTGCAGCTCTGCGGAGATGCGTTCCCTGCTTCTCCAGACAGTGTCCTCTGCACTTTGGGCAGTTGTCGGTTCTTCCAGTTGTGGGTTTTTCTCCTGTGCCTGTTGAGGTTGGCACTCACATTGCAGCGATAGTCGCACTCGGGGCATTTGAACGGCTTCTCCCCCGTGTGGATTCGCATGTGGACGTTCAGGGTATGTACAGCAGGGAAGCCTTTCCTGCAGTGGGTGCACAGAAAGGGCCTGCACTTGTGGCTCCTCTTGTGGCTCTCAAGATAGGCTTGGCTCTCGAAGAACTGGTCACACTGGCTGCACTCATACTTCAGCTGTGTTGTCTCTGATTTCCGCTCACTGGAAACACCCTCGTCCCAAGGAGCTGGGCTTGTGGGTTCTGCTGCTATCGCGGTCTGTGGCTCAGCACTGCCTGTTTCCTTCTTGCAGCTCTGCGGACATGTGTTTCCTGCTTCTCCAGACAGTACCAGCTCCACTTTGGGCTGCTGATGGGCATTCTGGAGTTCATTTGCAGCTTGGGCTCTTTCACAACTCTCCAAAGGGCTTCTTTCAGGCACCGGTGGCAACTCCTGCAGGTCTTCTTGCTCACTGATGGCAACAGCATTGTATTCTCCTGTTGTGCAACTCCCAGAGCCCGAGTTGCCTTTGGATTCCCTTACCAGCACTTCCTCCTTCGCTGCACAAGTGGCCAACATCTCTAGTGCTGCACTTTTAGCAGTCTCTTCTTGGGATTCTGTGGAGAACATCCTCTGGGATGGTGGGCAGAAGCCCAGTTCTCCTGGTTCGAAGCCCTTTGGGGCACTTTTGAGCAAACTGGAGGAAGCAACTGTGTGTTGCTTCCTTTGAGGGCCACTGCAAGTTTCTACCTTACAGGCCCCTGGAGGGCTGGGTTTCCATCTTGGCATCATCACCATGTTCTGAAGAGACTCCTTCTGGACTTCATCTGCAGGTTGGGCTCTTTTGCCACTGGGCAAAGGGCTTCTTTCAGGCACCGGTGGCAAGTCCTGTAGGTCTTCTTGCCCACCGATAGCAATGGCATCATATTTTCCTGCCGTGCAGCTCCCAGAGCCCGAGTTGCCTTTGGATTCCCTTTCCAGCACTTCCTTTGGATCTTTCTTCAGTTCAGCACTGGGCAACATTTCAAGTGCTGCATTTTTAGCAGTCTCTGCTTGGGATTCTCTGGAGAACATCCTCTGGGATGGTGGGCAGAAGCCCAGTTCTCCTGGTTCGAAGCCCTTTGGGGCACTTTTGAGCAAACTGGAGGAAGCAACTGTGTGTTGGTTCCTTTGTGGGCCACTGCAAGTTTCTACCTTACAGGCCCCTGGAGGGCTGGGTTTCCATCTTGGCATCATCACCATGTTCTGAAGAGACTCCTTCTGGAGTTCATCTGCAGGTTGGGCTCTTTCGCAACTCTCCAAAGGGCTTCTTTCAGGCACCGGTGGCAACTCCTGCAGGTCTTCTTGCCCACCGATGGAGACGGCATCACATTTTCCTGCCGTGCAGCTCTCAGAGTCTGAGTTGCCTTTGGGGAAAGCAGCTGTGTGTAGGTTCCTTTGAGGGCCACTGCAGGTTTCTACCTTCTTGCAGGCCTGCAGGAGGCCGGGTTTCTTTCTTGGCATCATCTTTGGCCCTTCCTGCTGACAGAAGCAGGATCTGGCCTGCTTACCAACTAGCTGCATCTTTTGCTTAGATCTCCTCCTTAACATCATGGCCTGTGATCTCAATTGCCACCTGACACAGACTTTTTCCCGCTCGTGACTCTGGAGACGGGCCCTTTTGCAAGAGTGTCTTTGATGAACCTGCTCACCTTCGCTGTGGTCATCTTGCTTGTAACGCAGAATAACACCGTCTTCTCCTGATAGCTTTCTCTCAGATTCCACTGGCTGGCTGACAGAGACATTCCCTTCTCTGCTTTTCTGTAAGGAGTTTTGTTGGGAGTGTTCGGATAATTCCACTTGCGCCTGAGCATGGTTTCCTCCCTGCTCAGAAATGTCCAGAATTTCCACCTCAGAAGCTTCTGCCAAGGCCACCAGAGAGTGTGTGTTTTCTTCTTCAGTGTCCGGTAAAATGTTTCTTTCTACTGTGCTCGATGCTGTCGGTGGCTCAGTGTTTACGGGTAGCTCTCCCCGATTCTTCTCCTCAGGGTGGACGCCATTTGCAGAATTCAAAATGGCACGTTTCCCCTCAGCCCCAAGGAGCTTTTTATGGCACTTCTTGTTCAGCTGGGTTGTCTCATGTCTCTTCAGATGCCACATCTCAACAAACCCTTTCCCACACACACATTTGAAGGGCTTTTCTGCCAAGTGGGTCCTTTGATGCCTGGTGAGGTTATATTTACAATCGAAGCGTTTCCCACATTTAAAGCATAGCCATGGTGCTTTCCTTCTCTGAGGATTTGCACGCTTCAGGGAGCGGGGATTGTCTGTGGTCATTTTTTGGTCGGTGTTTGAGCATTTGGAGAGCTTTTTCCTCACATGGCCTCTCTGGTGGGAAGCAAGGTAGTTCTTCTGATAGAAGCTTTTCCCACACTCCAAACATTGGTAAAGCTTCTTTGTTCTCCTGTGGATTCTCTCATGATTGACGAGCAAACTTTTTGTTCTTGTGTGCTCCCCGCAGTACTGGCATTTGTAGACTTTGCCCTCCGTGTAGCTTTTTGGGTGCTTGGAAAGGCTTAAGCTACGAGCCACGCTGCGAGTGACAATGCAGTCCCTCAGGTCTGTACGGGGCTTCAGTTCTGTGTGGATTCTTTCAGGTTCAGAGCGGATACTCTTCAACCTGGGCCTTCCGACAGGTTTCTTGTGGGTTGCCCTGTGTTGGAGAAGGTTGTCCTTCCGAGAGAAACATTTCACACAGTCGGGGCATTTATAGGATCTCCCTCTTCTGTGGAGTTTCTCGTGGTTGGTGAGCGGACCACTTCCACTCAAGCATTTCCCACAGTACTGGCATTTATAGACCCGTTCCCCGCCTGGAGTTCTGGGGTGTTGGGAAAGGTTAAAAACATTTGTGACTTTCCCCCCATCCGTCGGAACTGCAGAGGGATTCCCTGCTGTGGGGGTGATTCTGGAAGCAGAGTGGGTATACTTGGCGCTCATCCTCACGGGGCGCTCACAGGCTGCCTTCCTCCGGTGGGTCGCCTCATGCTGGAGAAAACTGTTCTTATGAAGGAAGCTTTTCTGACACTGGGAACATTTGTAGGGCATCTCTTCCCTGTGGATTCTCTCGTGGTCAACGAGCAAAACTTTGGTCCGCATACACCTCCCACAAAACCGGCACTTGTAGAGATTTGGGGGGATCCCCTGCTGTCTATCAGCGCCAAGGCCCGATAAGAAAGTTCCCTCAGAGACAGAGGCTGCAGAAGAGTTCTCCTCAGGAGCGTCAAGGGAAATGGCTGCCCTCGCTTCTCTCTCTCCCTTGGGACGCCTGCCACCCTTCTCCCTCACGTGGCTTCTCTGGTGTCTTTCAAGGTGGTCCTTTCGGGTGAAGGCATTCTCGCATTTGGGGCATCTATAGGGCCGCTCTCCTGTATGGATATTCAGGTGAGCTGTCAGGGTGCTCTTCCGCTGGAAGCACTTCCCACACGTGGGGCATTCAAAAGGCCTTTCCCGCAGGTAGGCCTTTGGGTGCTTCCTTGAGCTGGGGTGTTTATAACCCCTTTCTTCCGCATGACCTCTCTGGTGACTGGCAAGGACCTTTTTGGCTGTGAACCTTTCCCCACAGAAAGAGCATTTGTACGGCCACTCGCCAGAATGAGATGCTTTTGCCTTGAAGGCCTGGCCGCAGTTCCCTCCAGGAGCCTTCTCTTTGGCTATGCGCGGAGCAACATCGCCCACTTCTGTCGCGTTACACTTCATCTTCCCTAGCTGGGCTCGTGGGTGCTTCTTCAGCTGAGGCCTATTCTTGGAGGCTCCTGTTTGCTTCGCGCTCTGGGATCCATTCCCCTTGAAGTTGCCCAGTACGTTTCTACGAAGGATCGTCAGCTTGTGACCTCGACGTGGCCGTTTCTCTTCTTCATCTTCACTTTCCTGCTCATCCTCTGCAGGCCACAGAAGGGAGGAGGATATACAAAAAGTGGGGTCGTTATGAGAGCAGAGAAAAAGCCATCCACCCCAACAGCTGTCACCACATCTCATGGCAGTCACCATTTCACAAATTATGCACTGCGTGAAATAATTTTGTGCGTCTCGATGGCAACAAATTCCCATGCATAAACCCACTATGTTCTGGTAAAGGGAGTGGGGAGACAACACTCTCTATTCACTTCCTTTACCCACAGGCAGGCAGCCTGAAAAATCTCTAAAACTGCTCCTTTATTCCATCCAATCAAGAGTTCTTTCCTCCCTCCATTTCTGACTTATTCTTCCTGGCTTTTAAAATGCTTCTTCCCTTCTTTCTATGTAATTTTCAGCAAAGGCAATATTTTATTTGGTAAAAATATTTTTTTTATTTTGCTTTCTTTGGGGGGGGGAGGGAGAAGTTTTTCCTGCAGGTGTCTGAGAAAAAACGGGTAGGTTGCCAAACATATGTGTGGCTTAATGGTTAGAGCAGGCATGTCCAACAGGTAGATCGTGATCTACTGGTAGATCACTAGACGTCTGTGGTAGATCACTGGTAGATCACTGGCTTCCCTCAAAGCTCAACAACTTTGACCTGAACCCCTAAAAAAGGGCTTTCCTCCCTAAAAAAAAAAAAGCTCAACAACCTGAACCCCCCAAAATGGGGTAGATCACTGCCTCTTTTTAACTCTGAGTAGATCGCAGTCTCTTGGGAGTTGACCACCCCTGGGTTAGAGTGTTGGGCTATGACCTGAGAGAGCAGGGTTCGAATCCCCAGTCAGCCAGGAAGCTCGCTGGATGACCTTGGGCCAGTCACCTTCTCTTAGCCTAACCCTACCTCACAAGGTTGTTGTTGTGAGGATGAAAGGGGGAGGAAGAGAACCATGTACACAACCTTGAGCTCCTTGGAAGACAAAGGTGGTATATAAATGTAATTAATTAATGAAAATGTGCATGTTTATATAGAAAGGAATTACTTTCACTTGCTATCCAAAACAGTAGCTGTATTGGTCTCTTGCACTAAAAATAAAAATAAAAAATCCTCAGTATACTTATTTGAGAGAAGCCCTGCCTGATCCAGTGGGTTATATCCAATGTAATATTAAGACAGGGCACAAGGTTTTCAGCTAGCAGAATGGTACTTCCCCTCCCCTGCATGTCTCCTGTCTGTTCTAGGGGTATCTCCCCCCAAAACGCTTCAGAGTAGATTTGGGGAGGAGCACAGGCAGGGCAAGGAAAGGGAGGAAGCCCCACTGTGTCAGCAGTAATGTTTATGTTGACAGGATGAGCAAGTGGAATACCTCCCAGCGAGGCTTACTTCTGTGTAGTTCAGTTTAGCATTCAGAAGTCTAATGCCTGGTAGCCATTGGAAGTATGTGCAATGAATATGCACTGAATATTGCCTGGATTCTTGTGCCAAGAGAGACGGCGTTCTCCTCCCATTGTGCAGCAGTATCGGAACATGAATTCGAACAGACAATGTCTGACTGCATCAAAAAGTCCCAACGGCGACTCTTAACCCTGGCTTTTGATGCAAGCAGGGTCGGATTCAGGTTTGATGCTACTGAAGGTAATGGGGCCCTTTATACGTCCAGCTGTCCTTTGTCAGCAGCAAATTGTCGCTGTTTTTGGTGTTGAATCTAGGCCATAAAGTAATTTATGGACCCAATAGGTATCTAAAGCCATTTGCACATAACAAAATATGTATTTTATCAAAGTAATTGTTGAACATGCAACCAGTCCATGCAGAATGTAGGCACCCTATATATAGAAATGAGCAAACCAGTGATATTTTAGGGACCAGGCTAGCAGGCGGGGCCCATGACTTACATCACAGGAGCCTACACAACACAAAACACTGTTGCTGTATGTAGGTTTCATTTCATTTGTTATTATCTTATATTTTGGAAATGTACATCCAGGGTTTTTTCCCCTTTAAATTTTTTTGGGGCCCCCAAGAGAGTGGGGCCCTAAGCTATAGCTTGTTTAGCTTATACGTAAATCCGGCACTGGACGCAAGAGATGTGCATCCTTAGGACTCGCCATATTTTCGTGGTTGTACATTGCTTTCAACTGTTTCCATCAACACGGTGCTTAAATGGTTGTAACGTGCCCCGGGAACCTTCGAGTGAAGGCTGGATAATAAGTTTAAATAATAATAAATAATAAAATCCATCCACGCCCCCTTAGGAAGAAATGCTGGGATTTGGAGCACGGCCAAATGGTGGTGGATTCTCCTTCCTCGGAGGTTTTTAAGCAGAGGTCGGGTGGCCATCTGCCATGGACGCTTTAGCTGAGATTCCTGCATTGCAGGGGGTCAGACTGGATGACCCTCGGGGTCCCCCTCTTCCAAATTGACAGTTCTGGGATTCTATGACGTTCCTTGGGGGGGGAGGGCATCTAAACACAGGGCTTCTCTAGACAATCCTGACCTGAGCTGTCTGATGTAGTGGTGTATTTCACTGGGCTCCTGTACACATCCCACCACATCCCTGCCTTCGGCCATCGCTTCAGCGTCGGTTTCACCGGGCCTTCGTCTGCACTGTCGTCAGAGCTCCGGAGATCTGGGACCCAGGCGTCTTCCCCTCGATCCAGCCGGCTGAGCAGTTCGGAGCCTTGGGCAGGGAATGCGCCTGAGGTGGACACAAAGAGGAAGACAGAGTTGAGCAGAGTACGAGAGCGAGAGAGAGAGAGAGAGAGGGGGGGGGAACTTGGGTGAAGGGCAAATAAAATACAAAATCTGACAGCAGCTCTATGGAGCTGACTGCAGCCACTGCCTGAGGGACCTCCATCTCCCCTCTACCTGCTGGATCTGTGGCCTCTACTGGCTCTCCAGACCAGGACCTGCTTGCAGCTGTGAAAGTGGGCCAGGTACCAGGAACCTGGGCAGGCAAGCAGCATTGGAAAAACCTCCAGCCCCGGTTAGGTGTGCATCAGTTGCTGGGGAAGCTCTATAAAGCCTGCAAACCCTGGCGGCAGAAGAAGAGTACGAAGAGTTTGGATTTGAT
The DNA here is from genome assembly GCF_963506605.1 of Zootoca vivipara. NCBI lineage: Eukaryota > Metazoa > Chordata > Lepidosauria > Squamata > Lacertidae > Zootoca > Zootoca vivipara. The sequence continues at coordinate 18,796,379 of NC_083277.1, forward strand.
ATCCCGCTTTATCACTACCCGAAGGAGTCTCAAAGCGGTTAACATTCTCCTTTCCCTTCCTCCCCCACAACAAACACTCTGTGAGGTGAGTGGGGCTGAGAGACTTCAGAGAAGTGTGACCAGCCCAAGGTCACCCAGCAGCTGCATGTGGAGGAGCGGGGAAGTGAACCCGGTTCCCCAGATTACGAGGCTACAGCTCTTAACCACTACACCACACTGGCTCTCCCTTTGATGGTGGAACAAGGGTGTTGGCCAGGCCCCTATGGTTTTAATGGGGATGGGGTTTTCGCTTGGGTGAGTGTTGTTTTTTAGGGGCGGGGTTGTTTCAAATGGGATTTCAGGTCTTTCCCAGCCCCAACACATGGGAATGCCGGCTCCAGATTTTGGCAATCTCTTGGGCACGACTCCCTCCATGGGCTGCAGCCGCAGTGCCAGGGGACTCTTGTCTGTGGGGTGGGCCCCTCAGTAGCTGCCAACCTGTGATGCCAGCCCTGTGCCAGCAGGAACTAATTCTGGGGTCTTTCACGTGCCAACAACAAACTCTGCTGCTGAGCGACTGCAGGTTTCGCCTATAGGCGAGAGGAGGGATGCTCAACAGCCTCATGAAGCTCCTGAAGAACTTGAGAGACAAGCTGGTGACTCGTGCCTCCATTGTTTAATCTGGAGTGGACTGATTTTGTGATTTATATATTTGTTAAAGAATCCTTACCGAAGGAGACCATAGAGCTACAGTTCTCCTGCATGGCTTTCCTACACAAGGCTCTCTGGCGACGGCCCGCAAGCAGACACGGCCCTTCAGTGGAGTGCACGGTCACCTCTTGCAAGGCTTCAGGTACCTGGAACAGCAGGATTGGAAAAAAGAAAGATCCTCACTCAGAGTCTGCAGTGATAGCTCACGAGAGACAGTGTTGTGTAGTGGTTAGGGGTGGGTGGGTGGGTAAATGGGTTCAAACCCTCATGTGGCCATGAAGCTCCTGGGTAATTGTGGTAGCAAAGGTATTGATGGATCTTAAACGAAGACTTATACAACAGAAAATAATATTTAGACTCCATTATGTTTGCATAGAAAAGGACGGTCAAATGCAACTCTTTGTTGGAGATGTGATAAGGATAATGCCTCTTTGAAACAGATGTTCTTACAGTGTCCTGCTCTCACTAAGTTCTGGGAGAAAGTGTTGAACTGTATAAATTTGACAGTACAGATTTTAAAATTTTCAGAAGAAAATATTATTTTGAATTATATACCTATTATATGGAAGTAGACAACTGAACAACGAAAATGGATTCTGTGTGCCCTAACTACAACCCAAAGACTGGTAATTGATAAACTGGAAGAACAAAAATATGCTCCCCTTTAATAATCAATGGATTGAAAACATGACAACACTCGCAACATGTGAACGGCTTGCTTATTGACATGCACTTTGTTTAGATAAATATATTGATATGTGAAACAAGTTTATACAGAACACAGTAGATTATTAAGAATTTATGTATTAGTGCATATAAGAATCGTGTGTGTGTGTGTGTGTGTATAAAATATGCATATATTACACCTTTTCACTTCATTTTGTATAACTGAAAAAACTTTTAAGTCTTTAAAAAAGAGGGATAATTCCAGGGTAATACTTCAATATTAAATAACATAATGTAATAGTATTATTATTATTAAGTGTGCAGGGCAATTTCAGAAAGGTGGCGCTTTGTCCTGTATCTTAGACAAGTCAATAGAAAAATCGCGTTGTTTTTGTTATAAAAAGCTCTACAACTTTGGGGTCTTCCTAAAAAAGCTCAACAACTTTTGGAGTGACCTGGTTTTTACTTTTTGAAATATGGCAAACCTAGAGTAGCAGCTATCCCAGCATGCCCTGGGGCCAAGCCAACCAAGGCTAACTTTGAATAACAGGAAATTAGCTAGGGAATGTGATGCTCTGCCGGATGTCCCCTTTTTTCACGGAAAAGTACTCCATGCTTTTAATTGCTGCATATTAATTGTTGCATAATGGGCAGAAATCTAAATGGTCCCCCCCCCTCCATCCTCTACCCCCATACACAGGTTTCTCATTGAATTGTTGACCGTTAGAAAGCTGTTAACATGTTTGAAATCTCTTCCATCCAAAAGGCAGCTGATTCCTATGGGGGTGTAAATTTTAAATCAGCACAAGCCTCATGGGGCTTGTAGTGCTGGGAGACTTTGGCCAAATTGCAGTTTACTCATCAGATTCTCTGGGGGGCTGGACAGGGCATTATGTCTCTAAATGTAGAATATGAACAATTATGACTTTTAGGATTTTTTATTAAAAGTGAATGCGATAAAACTATTTATATCCTACCTTTCTGCTTTGTTTCTATGGTGCCTAAGGCAGCTGTAAGGCACTTTGTCACAGAGTGTGTCAAATAATATGTAATAATAGTGCATATTCTCATTACTTCCCCTCTATTCTTTTTTGACTGACAAAAGCAGCTCCCTCCCTAACCTTTCAACTTTGCTTTAAAGCAGGGAGAGATGCAGAGCCCAGACTGGATTCTGCCCCATTCTCTGCCAAAAAGTTAGGATTCAGCTTATGGCTGCCACCACACCTGCCCCCCAGGGCAAGCTTTCTCCCCCCCCCACACAAATGCCCCACTTTTCCTTAGGGTGTCCCTATTTTCACTGGAGAAATGTTGGAGAGCATGGAGTTATCCGACCCCCAAGCCATCTGAAGGAAGCCCTGTACTGTATAGGGAAGATCTAAAACTGGCATCCCCAAACGGCAGCCCTCCAGATGTTTTGGACTACAATTCCCATGATCCCTAGCTAACAGGACCAGAGGTCGGGGGAGATGGGAATTGTAGTCCAAAACATCTGGAGGGCCAAAGTTTGGGGGTGCCTGCCTTAACACCTGAATCCATTTTGACCTGATGTCCTCTCGGCCTTCCTCCCACCCCCACTGCCCCCACGGGCAAGCTTTCTCCCCCCCCATCTTTCACCCGCCCCACCAGAAACCCCCAACAAAACTCCCCTACCTGAGCCATCTTCGCCACAGCCATTTCTCTTCCTCCGTCAAGAGTTTAGGATGACCGCGAATCAAGCAAGAGGTGTGTCTGAGTCAAAAAGTATTCTTTTTTTCTCTGCAGCCTGTGGAGAAGCAAGAAGGGAAGTTTCAGAAAGGCTTTCCTCCATTGATGGTTCCAAGCCAGGAGACCCCGCAAACCAGATTTCTATCCCTCCTCCAAACACCATACCCTAAAATCTTGCCAGTTCAGGGTGCCGGTTATAGCGTGTGAAGGGGCACTTCACCGCCCACCCTCTTCCCTCAAAACACCAAGTGATGTCCTTTGAAGGTGCTTCTTGCATCTCAAGACCCAACTAAAAAAGCATCGATCAAAATCTGAATATAGGAGCACTAGCTACATAATCCAAATGTTCCCCCCCCCAAACTCACCCTCCAGACTTTCTTTTTTAAAAAAATAATTTTTATTAAAGATTTTCAATTCAAACATTTATTATAAGTTAATATTCATAACAAACACTTGACCAAAAAGAAAAAATATCAGTGGCACAAACAAACAAACCAGAAAAAAGTAAAAAGGAAAAAAAGGAAAAAGGAAAAAAGCCATAGAAAAAACAAACAAAAATATTCAATCTTATCTAATATTCCTTAACATAACTTCGGCTTCCCCGTCCCTCCCTTCCAGAGTCCATTTTAAACCCAACTTCAGCAGTTTTCCCATTTTATATATTTCTCTTATATCACAATCTGTACTATAACCTATTTAATTGATTTCACATCCTACTTAAGAAAGAAAAAGAAAAAAGAATAAGAAATATACTCGATCTGCAAAAAACCCTTTAGCCTCTAATTTCTCTAAAAAATATTCCCAATTAGTTATCTAGAAAAAAAATTCACTATTAATTTAATTCACCATACTTTTTAACACCCCCCTCCTTCCCCTGATTGGCGGTTCCCTGTAAACATCAGCCAGCTCCGGTTAACAATCCATTTTCATACCAATTAATCCATCCCTTGTTTAAAATTCCTTTTAATATTCACCCCACTCCATCTCTTACCCATTCCATGCCTCCTCCCTCTCTCCTCATCTCCTTCTGCTGTTCCAGTCTCTGTCCCCAATTCCCTTTCCCAACTTTCTTCTTCTTGTCTCCCCAAAGCCCAATCTTGTACAAATCTGCTATCACTGTCTGGTTAACCTTGATCAGAATCTGGCCTCCCTCTCCCACTGAGAGGCCAGCATCCTGAATCTCTTCTTGGACTAGAGTCCTCTGGATAGAATGTCCTTTGCAGCTTCTCTCACAAGTTGCTCAGGTTCTGCGATTTGCGGCTGATCTTCATTTCCATCTTGTAATTCTAAAGTATCCTTTGGGAGAAACAATTGTGTCCCTTCTTTAAGTCTTTGTGTCAATTTTCTATATTCCTGTACGTCCTTCCCCAGTTCTTGCACCCATTAGGACGGCCTCCCAAACTGAACTACCGGTAATTGATCTGGGCAGAGTTAGAATCATAGAATTGTAGGGTTTGAGTAAACACTTACTAGCGGAGGTTTTGAGTAAACACTTACAGTTTTTGAGTAAACACTTACAATTAAGGGGGAAAGTGTATAAATTACGGAGCATTAATTGGGGAAAACTACAAAAAAGAAATGCAAGATGTAATTCGGAATGATATGGTATAAAAAGGATAAGAATCTAAGAATATTTAGTTGAAATATTTTTAAATGAAGGTAAACAAAATAAGCAAAAGGAGCAAATATTTAAAGAACCAGAAGAGGAGGTTGGGGGGAGTCAAGGGGGGGGAGACTTGGATTTATGGTTTATTTTATTGTGTTTATGATATAAAATTGTAAAACCTAATAAAAATTATTTTTAAAAAAGAATCATAGAATCATGGAGTTGGAAGGGTCATCTTTCTACGGTAGTTCAACCCCCTGCAATGGCAGGAATCTCAACTGAAGCATCCATTACAGATGTCCATCCAACCGCTGCTTAGAGAAGTTGGAGAGTCTCCTCTTCCTTTCTCTTTCTCTTTCCCTCCCTCCTCTCCCTTTCAGTTTCCTTCTCGTTCCCATTATGGCCTCCGCCATCTATCCAAGAGGTCAGAGTCACTGGTTCTTCCCTTCCTGGTTTGCTTACCTGGAGCTTCCAAACTCAGCTCAGGGACTCCCGGGCTCCAAGAGAAGTAGAGCCACTTTCCAAGTCAGATCTTCCCCACATTCCCAGCGGTGCTGTGGGAGTTGCCTTCATCCATGCCGGTTTTCCCAGGAGGGCGAGGTCCCGGAAGCAACAGCGTCTGACCCAACAGTCCCAGGATGGCGGGGAAAGGAGGAGACAAAAAAACCCCTCCCTCGCCCTCAAATGGCCAACTGAGGTTGCCACCTTTCCCTTCCGAGAACTGCTCCTGTGCTCTCAGCTGCTGCGCGCGGCAGGCTGAAAGACACCGGGTGCAGTTCCCCCCCAGGACCACGGCGCCCCTACAGACAACTTTTTTCATTCCTTCGTTCTCTTCCCCATTCCCCTTTTCAACCCAGAGTGCTTTCCCCTTTCCCAAAGTACCTGAGAACAACAATGGAACAATGGAAATGCAAAAAAAGGGGGCAATGATAGAAAGGGATATTGGGGTTGCAGGGAAGTGTGTTGCCTTTCTGATAATCCCCTCTGGCGCCTGGAAGTTGATAACAAAGACCAGGTTTTTTCTCTCTCCCTCTCTCTCTCCGGAGTCAGGAAGAGCTTTTATCAGAGCAGTGTGCCTCTAGGCACCTGCAGAGTGCAATGTTTTCTGAAACGCACGCCCATCCCCAAGGCACTCTATTTAAAGCAGTACCGTCCCACATTAAATAACCCCCCCCCAAAGTCATGAGCTGTAGTTTGTTGAGGGTACTGAGAGTTGTTAGGGAACCTCTATTATTATATTATTATTATGTGCTTTGTGTGGAGGAGTTCCCTTTAAATATGATTTGGAAGTAGATGGCATGAAGATCGCCTTGGAGCTTTGGGGGTGCCGATGAGAGAGTTTCAATTCTTTTCTACTGTTATTTACAATTACTTGACTGCAATCCTCGCACACTTACTTGAGAACATGCTCCATTCAATAACCCTGATAAGCTTTCCTCTGAGTATATATTTTAGTCAGCAAATGTGCAGCTGTAGACAGTGGTGGACCTAGATTTTGGGGGCCCTGAAATTTGGACTGTCCCGGGGGCCCCTTCACAACCAGCTACTAGGTTTGTAGTAACTTCTTCAATGGGGTTGTTCCACGGCAGATCGCCACACCATTGCAACATCTAAGCTCCTGACTCTCAAACTTTAGGATTGTTGAAATATATACAACAAAAAATTAATCCATTTGAGTCAAATGGGGTCTACTAGTCAAAATAATAAGAATTAAGCAATATGGACTAAGGTCGCTTCTGGTACCCCTCTGAGATTCAGGGCCCTGTAGCTTAAGCTTCGTTAGTTTTATAATAGATCCACCCCTGGTCCTGTACTTACTTGGGAGTTAAATAAAAAAATTCATTCAGTAGCACCTTAAAGACTAAAAGACACTAAAGACACTAAAGCTCATACCAAAATAAAAACTTAGTTGGTCTTTAAGGTGCTACTGAAGGATTTTTTTTATTTTGCTTCGACTCAGACCAACACGGCTACCTACCTGTTACTTGGGAGTAGTTTCCATTGGATTCTGTTGAGCTTGCTACTGAGTTGACACTTACAGGACTGCATTGCAAGCTGAATATTTTCAGACCACTCCAGCAAGCATGCCAAGGTGCAAATGAGGACAACCACTTCCACACAACCCATTTTACTCCGAAATGAAGTACCGGTATGTCCCTTTTCTCTTGAAAGGCCTGACTGCATTACCTCAAAGGGGAAATGAATTTTAAATTGTTGTTGTTGTTGTTGTTGTTGTTGTTGTTAATTTGTATACCACTCTTCATCCATAGATCTCAGGGCATACAGATGCAAGGTAAAAACACAAAATATATAATAAAAAAGAACAAAGAAACCCACTAACCAACAACTCCACACTTCCACCCCCTCCCACAAAGACCGGGTTAAGAGGAATGGTTTTTGGGGCGGTTTCTGGCACCTAAAGGGACCCAGGTAGCGCTGTGGGTTAAACCACAGAGCCTAGAGCTTGCCGATCAGAAGGTCGGCGGTTCGAATCCCTGAGACGGGGTAAGCTCCCGTTTCTCGGTCCCAGCTCCTGCCAACCTAGCAGTTCGAAAGCACGTCAAAATGCAAGTAGATAAATAGGAACCGCTACAGCGGGAAGGTAAACGGCGTTTCCGTGCGCTGCTCTGGTTCGCCAGAAGTGGCTTTGTCATGCTGGCCACATGACCTGGAAGCTGTACACCGGCTCCCTCAGCCAATAATGCGAGATGAGCACGCAACTCCAGAGTCGGTCATGACTGGACCTAATGATCAGGGGCCCCTTTACCTTTACCTGGCACCTAAAGGTATATAATGAAAACACTGGACAAATCTCCCTGGGGAGAACATGCCACAAATGGGGAGGCACATCTTTCCACCCGCTCATGGGTGAGGCAGAACCAAGCATTCTGCGACGCAATTGGTCAGTTGTTTTTATTTATTTATTTGATTTGGGGGGCAGTTTCCCCCTCCCTACACCCATGCACCTTCTGGATCTCTCATGGAGGCACACAAAGAAGGGCCTCAGAGGATGACCTCAGGGTCTGAATAGGTTTCTATTTCCCCCCAATCTGATTGGGTTGCCCCAGCCACTTGGGGCAGCTTCCAACATATATAAAAACATAAGAGAACATTCAACATTTTAGACCAGGCATCCCCAAACTTTGGCCCTCCAGATGTTTTGGAATACAATTCCCATCTTCCCCAACCACTGGTCCTGTTAGCTAGGGATCATGAGAGTTGTACGCCAAAACATCTGGAGGGCCAAAGTTTGGGGATGCCTGTTTTAGACCTTCCCTATACAGTACAAGGCTTCCTTCAGATGGCTTGGGGGGTCGGATAACTCCATGCTCTCCAACATTTCTCCAGTGAAAATAGGGACACCCTAAGGAAAGGTGGGACATTTGTGGGTCAAGTCAGAAACTGGGACAGTTTATTTAAATCCAGGACTGTCCCTGGGTAATAGGGGCACTTGGAGAGTATGGTTCCTGTGAGCTGCCTGACCCAATTCTGCACCAACTGGAGTTTTTGAACCATCTTCAGAGGCAATCCTATGTATAATACATTGCCATAATCTCACCTAGAGGTTGCCAAAGCACATAGACAGCAGTAGTGTATCCCTGGGCTACCAGCCCAAGCTGATGGAATAAACTCCTTAATAAAATTTCCTAGTAAAGCTGTTCAGACCTTAGTAAATCTGCTTGCTGGTTTACAGGTGATAACCAGCACAACCACCTGGAGAGATGGGAGTTCCAAAATCCCCATTAGGGCAATGGAATGCTATTTTAACTTGTGCACATTCATCTTTATGCACCTGGGCAAAAATATGTTTTAATTCAAAAGTGGGCTGGTGTTTGGAGAAAACCTATTTGGCAACGCCACCAGCCATCGCACCCAATGGGTTTTGACTATACAGTACAGTGGAACCTCGGTTTATGAACACCTCGGTTTATGAATTTTCGGTTTATGAACGCCGCGGACCCATCTGGAACGGATTAATTCACTTTCCATTACTTTTAATGGGAAAGTTCGTTTCAGTTTATGAACGCTTCAGTTTATGAACAGACTTCCGGAACCAATTACACCCATGTTTCAGTTTATGAACGCTTCAGTTTAAGTACTTCGCGGACCTGTCTGGAACGGATTAATCCACTTTCCATTACTTTCAATGGAAAAGTTCGCTTCAGTTTATGAACGGTTACTCCGCGGACCGTCTGGAACGGATTAATCCACTTTCCATTACTTTCAATGGGAAAGTTCGCTTCAGTTTATGAACGCTTCAGTTTATGAACAGACGTCCAGAACCAATTGTGTTCATAAACCGAGGTACCACTGTACATAATTCTGGCTTTAGTGTGGAAGCTGTTGAGTTACCCAGAACTATTTCTCTTTATTCACCATTTAGCCTGATGAAAGCATTCTGGAGAACCTGACGGCTTGCACAGAGTTTTGTGAGGATTATGACATTTTCCTTATGGGTCAACACAGCTGCCTTTGCTCTCAACCCACTCTAGCTAGATAGGAGAGATCTGCAGGGCCAAGAGGTCTCTGAAATGTGGAAAGTGAATGCTGAAGAACCCGGGTTCAAATCCCCACTTACCTACCAGGCCAATTTGTGCAGTGTTATATTTGCCTCAAAGTACCACCCTTTGGCTCAGAGCGTTAATAGCTTAATTTTCTGTTGTGCTTGACTTTTACGGAGCCTGGATAAACTCATTTGTAAGATTCTTTTCACACAAGGTCTTAACTTTATTTTTAAGGAAGGTGATCATTGTAAGCAGTTGTGTACGAAAAAAAAGCTGTTGTTCAATCAAGACAACTTCTACTTTTTGAACCAAACAAAAATAAACCCAGGGAGAGTGTGGGCTTAGTGACAGGGTTCTAGAAGCTTCTACTGGGTAGCAGCTCATTCCATCTTCCATTCACTTATTTAAAGCCCCACCCAGAAATACAGCAGCTGTGGCAATTTAGGAAGACTGACGATGGCCTGCTTTTGACTTAATACCCAAATGTGTGTGTTAAAGCTTACATACTGTCAGGTTTTTTGCGACTACTCTTGAGTAACGACCCCCCACATGCTTGTCTTTCAGGAACTTTCATTGGTGCACATTATTTACAGTGAATTGAGCTGCTGGTTTCATGTCTCATCAGTCCGATTCAGAATCCGGCACTGCCCCCTTTCGCGACCTTGACCAACATAACAGTCGGGGGACAGCTAACCTCCTCCCCTTTCCCCTCCTCCTTAATTCCAGTGTGTGTGGGGGGGGAAGGTCTCCGGCCTGTCTGAGTCCCCTCCTCTCTTTCCCCCTCCCTCTCTTCCTGCCTGAGGAGCAGTGGCTCTTGGATGTTGCCAGAGCTCTGGCACTCCCTCTCCATCTCCTGACTTTCCCCTTTTGACCCTTCGCTTTAATTACTGCTGGGAGATGGAAAGCCAGGTGCTACTTGTGAGGCCCTGGTTCACTTCTGCCCTCACAAAGTAGCCATCCTGAGGGCTCTCACAAGATTCTGCAAAAGATGGAACCAGGACACGAAACATGGAGAAGAAATCCAACCAAACGCTTGTTGGGCAACCAGTGATGGAAGTGGGCGGCTGATCTGAGATGTTTGGCACCCACCCTGGCTCCCAAAATTCAGGCGAGATGGAAAACCTGGTTCTAAGTTAAACTACTTTATTCACTGGACCGAGAGTTCCTCCATACCAAAACACACAAGTCACAGACAAATGAGGAATTATATGGTTGGAGGATGGGTGGCGGCTAACGGATTGAGGTTGAATCCTGACAAGACAGAAATACTCTTTTGGGGGGACAGGGGGCAGACTGGTGTGGAGGACTCCCTGGTCCTGAATGGGGTAACTGTGCCCCTGAAGGACCAGGTGCGCAGCCTGGGAGTCATTTTGGACTCACAGCTGTCCATGGAGGCGCAGGTCAATTCTGAGTCCAGGGCAGCTATCTACCTGCTCTATCTGGTACGCAGGTTGAGACCCTACCTGCCTGTGGACTGTCTCACCAGAGTGGTGCATGCTCTAGTTCAGGGGTCAGCAACCTTTTCCAGGCCAGTCCACTGTCCCTCAGACCATGTGGTGGGCCAGACTATATTTTGGGGGGGAAATGAACGAATTCCTATGCCCCACAAATAACCCAGAGATGCATTTTAAATAAAAGCACACATTCTACTCATGTAAAAACACCAGGCAGGCCCCACAAATAACCCAGAGATGCATTTTAAATAAAAGGATACATTCTACTCATGTAAAAACACACTGATTCCCGGACCATCCACAGGGCAGATTGAGAAGGCGATTGGGCCGCATCCGACCCACAGGCCTTAGGTTGCCTACCCCTGCTCTAGTTATCTCCTGCTTGGACTAGCAGTGCGCACTACATGGGGCTAACTTTGAAGATGACCCAGAAACTACAACTGATCCAGAATGTGGCAGCCAGACTGGTGACTGGGAGCAGCCGCCGAACCATATAACACCGGTCTTGAAAGACCTATATTGGCTCCTAGTAAGTTTCCAAGCACAATTCAAAGTGTTGGTGGTGACCTTTAAAGCCCTAAATGGCCTTGGCCTGGTATACCTGAAGGAGCGTCTCCACCCCCATCATTCAGCCCAGACACTGAGGTCCAGTGCTGAGGGCCTTCTGGCGGTTCCCTCCCTGCAATAAGTGAGGTTACAGGGAACCAGGCAGAGGGCCTTCTCGGTAGTGGCACCCCCCCTGTGGAATGCCCTCCTGTCAGATGTGAAAGAGATACACAACTATCAGATGTTTAGAAGACATCTGAAGGCAGCCCTGTTTAGGAAAGTTTTTAATGACTGATGTTTTAATGCATTTTTAATCTTTGTTGGAAACCACCCAGAGTGGCTGGGGAAACCCAGCCAGATGAACAGGGTATAAATAATATATTATGATGATGCTGATGATGAAGAAGAAGCTTTTCCCCTCCCAGTCTTTGACTAGGCAGAGAAATCACTTTCCTACGCTCAAGATAATTTCCTTCTTCTGCCATCCAGCAGCCATGTCTTTTGACCCCACCCACATCGAAATAAAATCCAGAAAACAGATATCAGTAACAAAAGCTTTTATGAAGAAAAAAACAGTGTAAATAATTCATCCTCAATGTTTTAGGCTCCAGAGGAGTGTCTGCGATAAGTAAGTAGCAGCTGCTCCTATAAAAAAAAAACCACACACAATATATCCAGGTGAAAAACAATAGTAAATTGGGATTCCTGCAAAGGATGGACTTTGTAGGGCAATTATCCTGAACGATCTTGGGCTTTCCAGTCACTGTAAATTGTAGAAATCTGTAGGTTTTAATTTTGTACCATATTTCAGTACAGTACTTCTGTTGCCATCATATTCCAGAAGATGAAAGAGGGACTTTGAAATATTACTTTTATTCATTTATTGCATCTACATACCACTTTTCCCCCCCAAAGGTGACACACATGTTTCCCTTGCTTCTCTGTTAATCCCCCACAACAAACCTGTGAGCAAGGTTAGGTTGAGAAGCAGCGACTGGCCCAGGGTCACCCAGTGAGTTTTGTGGCCAAATGGGGACTTGAACCCTGGTCCGTCAGGTCTAACCCAGGGTTCCCCAAACTTGGGCCTCCAGATGTTTTGGGACTATGACTCCCATCATCCCTAGCTAGCACAGGACCTGTGGTTAGGGATGATGGGAGTTGTAGTCTAAAACCAGCTGGAGACCCAAGTTTGGGGAACCCTGCTCTAACCATTATGCTTCACTGGCTCAGACCAGGGTGTTAGAATTCAGACCAGTTCAACATCAAACTAAGCCATGCCCAAGTGAACAATATTCTGCAGCTCTTGTTTTTTGACTAGGGTGTGGATGTTTTAAAATTAATAACTACGCAGTTGTTTCTCCCCACACCTTTTCTTTTGAGAGCGTAGACTGGCCTCTTGGTCATCACCTCCCTCCTCCATCAATGTTCGGTTTCTGTTAATTGGTTCTCATGGGAAACTTACAGATTCTTGCTTCACACAGTTAACTCAAGGCAGTGTCAATTTAGTCTTGGCAGAAAGCCAAAGTCTGCCTGGCCTGGCAACAGCTCTCTGATTGGTTAATGACCAGCACTGAACTCTGTTATCTAGGAATGCTAGCACAGTTGTTTCTTGTTGGGTGTTAGGAGTAGGAGTGCTGCGTATGGTTGGAGAGAGAGAGAGAGAGAGAGTAAGGATTTATTTTGCTTTGCTTTGTATGCAGAAACTCTGCTGGTTTTATTTTCTTTTAATAAATCCTGTAAATAGTTATTCTGCGTCTAGCCGACTAGTCATTTCCACCTCAACTAGCTTCTGCGCTGTGCAGGAAAACTCTGCTACGTTTGGGCTAAAGCCACTAGAGCTATGCCTGACACTTCAAAATTCTAAGAATCAAGCAGTATCCGTGTTTCCCAAGTCAGGTTCAGTCATTCAAAACAACCAAAATATCTACTGTATGTATCACCAGCAGCATGAAAGGTTCATTCCCTGAGCAAAGGTACTTTGAAACTGCACAAGTAAAGTTGATTGTGAGGTAGATTATGAGCATTCCTTATACTGTATAGAGATTCTGGGTTCCCTGAAGACACAGGCCTGTTTCAGCACCAACGACCGTAGGAAAAAAAGAGACCCACAGCAGCAGACCATATTAAGGATCGTCCCATTTCATTACGTTGTGGGAAAACATAGTAAGTAGGCTTGCCATACGTCAGGAAAATCCCTGATATGTCCTGGTTTTCAGGTGCAAAAGTGGCGTTGAGGGAAATTTAGCCAAATCGGCCAAGTGTCGGGGAAAACACGGATTTCTGGCAACGTGGTGGAAAAAGCAACGGAAACAGTTCCAAAAGCTTAAAATCACTATTTTGTGGGGAAGGGGGTCCACCAAAGAAGTTTAACAATTTGGGGGTCTGCCTAAAAGCTGAACAACTTTGCGGGTGTCAGGAATTTTACTTTTTTGAAATATGGCAACTCTATGTTACGAAACCTGATCTAGCTGTTCTGCAGAGAGGCTCTAGGCGGAGCTCGTTTTCAAATGGGTCTTCAAATGATTTTTAAGGGTCCACAGTGTCGTGTAATCTTTGTCGCACTCTGCACACTTATACGGCCTCTCTCCTGTGTGAAGCCTTAGGTGATTCCGAAGATTTGTGCCTGTTGCGACCCTCTTGTCACAATAAACACAGCAGTAGGGCTTCTCCCTGTGGGTCTTCAGATGCCTGTCAACGCAGGACCTTGTTTTGAAGCATTTCCCACATTCATGGCATTGATTAGGCTTGAGATCTCCATGTGTGAGCTGGTGCCTTGCTAGCATTTGAGGCTTCCGGAAACTCCTCTCACAGGTTTGACATTGATAAGATCCCGCTGAGGTGTGGGTTACCTGATGTCTAGTGAGGGAATATTTATCTCTGCAGGATTTCCCGCAGTTAAGGCATGTATGTCTTTCTTTGCCTGTGACAACTCCCTCACGACTCAAGTGAGTTGAATTGACCCCAACGGGATCCTGACCATCTAACCCATTAACGGGGTGTTCCTCTAAGTGGGTGCTCTGCTCTTCAGCCAGCAATGAGCCGTCCACAAGGGTCATCACACTCCCAGAAGGCTTTTCTCCTATAGAGGCTCCCTGAACCAGTCCAGAATAGGCTGAATTGTCGGTCCACAGGCTGAAATGTCCTTCTGTATCGCTCGCTGGATTGTGAGCAACCACGGACCCATCCCTGGAAAGGGTTCGGTCACCAGTAACAGGTTCTTCTTGTCCAGTAAGCTCTGATCTGCCCATCGTCCCAGAGCATTCAGGTGAATTTCCTTCAACGTGGACTCCCTGGTGCTTAGAATTTATTGAATTTTCACACAATGGGCTGACACTTTCGTCGGCATGTCTAGCTTGGTATTCGGGAAGCACCGAGCCATCTCCGAATGTGTTCTTATATTCTTCTAACCCTTTGGCAGAATTTCCCCCCGAGCGGCTGTCCCAGGCAGCGCCACCCACACTCTCAAAGCTCTCCTTCTCCTTGTCGATGTCCTCATGCCCAGAGATCATTGAACCATCGGGCGAGCCATTGGAATTCTCTTCTGTCGTGCTAGCTTCCTCTTCAGCTACACCAGGACCTTCCCCACCACCGGTCAGTTTGCCTGGACTTCCATTGCCGTGCGTGTCCTGGTGCCTACGGAGGGAATATTTTGTCCCGAAGGCTTTCTGGCAGATAGAGCACTGGTAGGACCTTGTTTTCAAGTGGATGAGCCTGTGTCTACTGAGAGAATTACCGGTCGGGAAGGTTTTCAGGCAGAAATTGCACTTGTGGAACTGCCCTTGCGTGTGTATCTCCCGGTGGTGAGCGAGGGCATCTCTGTAGGCGAAGGCTTTCCCACAAACAGTGCACTGGTAGCGCTTCTCTCCCATGTGCAGCTGCTGATGTCTATTGAGGGAGGTCCAGGTTCGGAATGCTTTGCTGCAGAACGAGCATATATGCAGACTGTGTTGCTCATCCTCATGGGTTTCCAGATGCTGAGCGAGAGTGTATCTGGACGCAAAGGCTTTCCCACAAATGGGACATTTGTAAGGCTTGACTTTTACCCTGGGTGGCAAGCGTCCCTTCAGCACACTTTTAGCACGGAACCCTTTCGCACAGCAAGAGCATTTATGCAAGCCGCTTCCTCCTTTGACACAGGCTTTCTGGTTGTCAGGGAAGGACCCCGCGCAGGCGAAACCTTCCCCACCGCTGGGACGTTTGGCGGGTCTGCATCCCGAGTGGACTCTCTGATGTCTCCTGAGGTTGGAGTGGGTTGAGTAGACTCTCTCGCAACGTGAGCATCTATAGGATCCTTTCTTCCGGGGGGTTTCCAACTGGTCAGCAGGCAGTGCTCCTGCCTCAAGGTCTTCCTGATGTCCTCTTCTCTGACGCTTAGCAAAACGTCGGCTGTCTCTGAAGATTTTCCTAGAGTTGGGGCATTTATACAGATTTCCTTCCATTTCAATTTCGGGCCGCACAGGCAGCGTCGAGTCGGCACAGAGGGGCTTTCTGCAGTCAAAGCATGCATCGGATTCAAAATCGACTTGGGTTTTTTTATTTCTAGTGAGCCGGGTTTCTTCCCCGAATGCACCGGCCTGTTCGCGCTGCCGCTGTCTTTCATGCACCCTCCAGTGATTAGCAAAGCATCTCCCATTCTTGAAACATCGCCCACACACGGGGCATTCGTGGCTATATTCTTCTGCACCACGTTCCCTATTTGTGGGGCGGGGCGGCCTCTTTCCAAAGTGCATTTCACGGGGAAGGGATTTATGAGGCTTCCCCTTTTCTTGCATTCTCCAATGACCGGCGTCGTCACCCAAACCTCCCTTGCATTCTGAGAGTCTGCAAGGACGCTCCATTGCGGGGAGCTTCCGCCGCCGTTTGATTGGAGGAGATTCCTCTCCGACACGCGGCCTGTAGTTATGGCGCCGGTAGAAGCTTCCTCCTTCGGTGTGGAACGTCACTCGATGCCGAGTGAGAGCTTTCTCTTTCGTAAAGCCTTTCCCGCAGTCAGGGCATTTGAAGAGAGTCGCTCCCGAGTGGGCCTTCGCCACATGGCGAACTAGGCGCATCTCTGCCTTGTAGCTTTTCCCACAGTCAGGGCACGAATAGGTTGGTTCGTTGGTGTGTGTCGCCCGATGCTTATTGAAAGAGGCTTTCGTAAAGAAGTCCTCCCCACATTCGGGGCATTCGTAGGGTTCCCTTATCAAATGAAGCTTTTTATTATGTGCTTGTGTGTGGGCAATGAGCTTTGATTTCTCAATGAAACCTTTGCCACAGGTGGCACATATATAGGGTCTCGTACTACTGTGGCTTTTTGCATGTCTTTTGAGAGTTGACGTCCTACCATATTTTTTCCCACACTTGAGGCATACGTTCTGGCTCCCTTCTTCTGCATCTATGCCTTGCTGGATGTTTTCGTTACCAACAAGGTCTCCATCTTTTTCAGCGGCAGGATTGTTGCTGGCCGTATGTCCCTGCAAGTGATTGTTCCCACTCTCCCAGGTTTCTCCCTCCTTGGAACCAACATTGGGTTTCCCCAAAAGAGAGGCCTGTGGTTTTGTGACTCTGGGACCTTCTACCCTCTTCAGGTTTTCATCTTCTTCCTCGCTCATCGGCTCATCATCTGCAAAGGAAAGGAAAATAAAAATCCCTGAGAAGGCTTGGGAGAGGCTACCAAAAGGAGGTCGGAACATCCTCCCTATGAAAAGTGAAATGAAAATAAAATGTGTGTTGCAGGGGGGAGGTGGGGAAATAATTCAATTGAGGTTGAATCCCGACAAGACAGAAGTACTGTTTGTGGGGGACAGGAGGCGGGCAGGTGTGGAGGACTCCCTGGTCCTGAATGGGGTAACTGTGCCCCTGAAGGACCAGGTGCGCAGCCTGGGAGTCATTTTGGACTCACAGCTGTCCATGGAGGCGCAGGTCAATTCTGTATCCAGGGCAGCTGTTTATCAGCTCCATCTGATACGCAGGCTGAGACCCTACCTGCCGGCAGACTGTCTCGCCAGAGTGGTGCATGCTATAGTTATCTCTCGCTTGGACTACTGCAATGCGCTCTACATGGGGCTACCTTTGAAGGTGACCCAGAAACTACAACTAACCCAGAATGCGGCAGCTAGACTGGTGACTGGGAGCAGCCGCCGAGACCACATATCACCGGTCCTGAAAGACCTACATTGGCCCCCAGTACGTTTCCGAGCACAATTCAAAGTGTTGGTGCTGACCTTTAAAGCCCTAAACGGCCTCGGTCCAGTATACCTGAAGGAGCGTCTCCTCCCCTCATCGTGGAATGCCCTCCCACCAGAGGTCAACAACTACCAGACCTTTAGAAGGCATCTCAAGGCAGCCCTGTTTAGGGAAGCTTTTAATGTTTGATGGATTTCTGTATTTTAATATTTTGTTGGAAGCCTCCCAGAGTGGCTGGGGGAACCCGGCCAGATGGGCGGGGTAGTAGTAATAATAATAATAATAATAATAATAATAATAATAATAATAATAGTTGTTTATTATTATTATTATTATTATTATTATTATTATTATTATTATTATTATTATTCAGGCCATCTGACTGGGTTGCCCCAGCCACTCTGGGTGGCTTCCAACAAATTAAAGACATTCAGCACAGTAAAACATCAAACATTAAAAACTTCCCTATACAGGGCTGCCCTTCAGATGACTTCTAAAACTCAGTTGCTTATTTCCTTGACATCTGATGGGAGGGTGTTCCACAGGGCGGGTGCCACTACCGAGAAGGCCCTCTGCCTTGTTCCTTGTAACTTCACTTCTCGCAGTGAGGGAACCGCCAGAAGGCCCTTGGAGCTGGACCTCAGTGTCCGGGCAGAACGATGGGAGTGGAGATGCTCCTTCATGTATGCAGGGACGAAGCCGTTTAGGGCTGAGGACCGAACTGAACTGTATAAAATTATACGTGGTGTCGAAAGAGAAGTGGTTTCTTGTCAAACACGGTGAACTTGATTGCTGACGGGGAAACACATCTGGCACAAAAAAATTATGTAATTCACAAGCAGAAGAGGTGAGGATGACCGCTAGCATGGAGGCCTTTTTACAGGTACAAATTAGGAGGAGGATAAGGTTCGCAGGTGGCATTGCGGGTTAAACCACAGGGCCTTGGGCTTGCTGATCAGAAGGTTGGCGGTTCGAATCCCTGCGACGGGGTGAGCTCCTGTTGCTTGGTCCCAGCTCCTGCCAACCTAGCAGTTCGAAAGCACGTCAAAGTGCAAGTAGATAAATAGGTAAGCGGGAAGGTAAACGGCCTTTCCGTGTGCTGCTCTGGTTCGCCAGAAGCGGCTTTGTCATGCTGGCCACATGACCTGGGAGCTGTACACCGGCTCCCTCGGCTAATACTGCGAGATGAGCGTGCAACCCCAGAGTCGGTCACGACTGGACCTAATGGTCAGGGGCCCCTTTACCTTTACCTTTAAGGTTAGCAAAGCTTATTTGGCATGACTGAACCACCACGTTCAAATGCAGTATATGCCAGAATACCAGTTTCTGTAGCTGGGGGAAGGGTCTGTGGCCTTCATGTCCTTCTTGAGGAGAGCCTGGTGCCCTTCAGAGGTTGTTGGGCTACAAATTCCATCACTGACACACTGGCCGAGGCTGATGGGAGCTGTAGTTCAATGACATCTGGAACATGATAACTTAGCCACCTCTGATTTGGGGCTCGGAAGGTGATTTTAGGCTTAAGCTTGAAGGTGCCAAGTACAACCCTTACCTGGATCAGATGGATCTGAACTATGGATGCTCACAGGACACCGGTAGGAATTGAACCAGGTTGCTGCCTCTGGCCCTTGTTCTGGCAATTGTTTAATCATCTCTTCATCTGCATCACGGCGGTAGCTCTGGAAATCTGGGGCCCAAGTGTTCTGCCCTTGTCCCAGATAGGCAAACAGCCCAGAGGCTTGGAGAGGAAGAGGAGAGAGAGAGAGAGAGAGAGAGAGAGAGAGAGAGAGAGAGAGAGAGAGAGAGAGATGAATTGTGGATTCATTTCCCGCTTGCTTTTTCAAGAAAGAAAGCCTGGACTCCCCAGCCAGCAAGAGTTCTTGGGGGGGGGGAGGTTACTGTTCAAGCAATCACTCTGCAGTAAAGTTTTCAAAACAGAAAACTTGTGAAAACTACAGGTTTTCACGCATGTCTGGACATGCGTAGAAGCAACTTCCGGTGCCGGCGCTGCCCGATTTCCGGTGCCCAGACATGGGAAGAGTGGCACCCGAAATCAGTTCGGCACATGTCCAGACAGGCGCAGAAGGAGCCTCCCTGGCAGGCAGGAAATCCGGGGGGGTTACGGGATTTTTCTCTATTTGGGATAACAGCGGGAAATGGGTTTTAATACGGGGGTTTCCCGCGAAAAACGGGAGACTTGGCAGCTATGGACAAGCACCATCTAACTGGAAGCATCCCATCCTGTGAAAAGAGGGAAGGGGTAATGCCTCTTTTTAGATTATGCTTGTTAAGACACATGCATGGAATTTATAATCTAAATAACACAAAGTAGGTTTCTCCCCCTTTCGGAGAATTGTATTCTTATGTGGGAATGTTTAAATAGATCATTCATCTAGGGCTGCACTCCTTATGCAATAAGCCTTACTGAAACTAGAGGAGGGCATTGCCTCTGAGTAAATATGAAAGGGAATGCTCTGTACTGTACATGTGACTGGTTTTCCCATAGTAGGTTGACTAGATTTAAAAGGTTAGAAACATTTGAATGGATTAAAAAGGTAGCCCTGATTAACTAGGCAGATCTCATTCTTTCAGTTAATTTTTAGAAAAACTAGGATTGGATAAATGTTGCCTTCTAATATAAATGTTGGCTTCTAATATAAAAAAACTATCAAGGCAGCTTACATTAATAGAACAATTGAAATATTTGAAGAGACATTTCCCCCTCCTCTCCTTTGAAGTGTTGAAGTTTCCCAAACCATATGTAACACACTTCACTCCCAAATATGAAAGAATGACTATTATTAGCCAGTTTAAGGCTGCAGTCCTTTGCACAGCTACTTTGCAGTAAGTAAACATGCTTACTGCATTCCAAGTAAACATGCATGGGCTTGCCTGTACATCCATGATGCAGAAGTGCCCGGCGAGTCCTTAGCTCTGCCTCTCTCCCATGCAACATCCTCATGGCTTTCATAGCAAACTTTTACGCAACAGTTAAAAACAAAGTCCAGCTCAGTTTAATTCTGCAGTGCTTAAAAAACAAAAACAAAACAAAAAACCCAATACCTTACAACTGCAAAGAACAGGGGGAAATAATCTCACCCATGAAGATGGAGCTGTAGCTCTCCTGCATGGCTTCTCTGTAGAAGCTTCGCTGATCAGCATCCAGGAGATTCGGCTGGATCTGAAACAAACAGAAAACCCTCTCCTGCTTCACTCTCAAATAAGAATGCAAGAAGAACCCCTGCTGGCTCAGGATGAAGGCCCACTGTCTTGCTCTCGCAGTGGCCAGCAACACATGCCTCTGGCAAGCCCACGTGCAGGACCTGAGTGCGATAGCTGCACCCTCCACTTGTGGTTCCCAGAAACTGGCATTCAGAGGCACACTTCGGACAGTGGCAACAGCAAATAGCTGCAGTAGCCAATGCAGTAGTCTTAAGTAGGTTAAAGACTGCCGTGCAATGCAAGAGGGATTCCAGCGTGAACCATAGCCAGGAGGAACCAAAGGGTCTTGGGGCCCAGAGCAGTATGCGCATATGATAAAAGAAACTATGCCTCCTCTGGATCTTAGAGATAGAACTTGCTCACACTACATGCCTGAGATCTCTCTCTCTCTCTCTCTCTTGCCCTCGAGATATCCTTTCAACCTGAGTGTGGCAGCGTTCACAATTCCAAGCAACAAGGACTCCATCTCCACCACAGATTTAAAGCCCTGTCACACCGCTCTGAACAGCCATGGCTCCCCCCCCCCAAAAGGGAACCATAGTTTGCTAAGGGTGCTGGGAATCCGCAAGAGAGAGAGACCCCCATATTCCCTTCACAAAGCTACAATTTCCTGAGCTCTCTGAGAAGAGGGTTTGATTGCTAAGTCACTTTAGCTCTGGGAGAGGAACAGCAGTTCCCTAACCAATTCCAGCACCCCTGACAAACTACGGTTCCCAGGATTCTTTGGGAGAATGTTTAAAGTGATATATGCTACTGTTTTAAATGTACCATGCAGATGGGGCCCTGTATTCTGAGGCATACCACCTTATCTTACAAAGGCCCCAGGCCTAGCAGGAATTTCACACCCCCATCCCAGTCTCTCAATGGTTACAGTATTTGCCTGATTGGACTCTGCTTTGGCAATTCTCTTCAAAAGCAGCTAGTCTTCGCATAGTCTTGAACTTGCTCACACTACAGAGGGCCTTCTCGGTAGTGGCACCCGTCCTGTGGAACGCCCTCCCAGCAGATGTCAAGGCAATAAGTAACTATTTTACTTTTAGAAGACAACTGAAGGTTGCTGTTTAGGGAAGTTTTTAATGTTTAATGCTGTACTGTTTTAATATTCGGTTGGAAGCCGCCCAGAGTGGCTGGGGAAACCCAGCCAGATGGGCAGGGTATAAATAATAAATTATTATTATTATTATTATTATTATTATTATTATTATTATTAGCAGAGCTGAGGGTCTTAATAAGGAACAGAGGATATTTTAACTTCCTGAAAAGGGGCACCCCCTCCCTCTCTCTAAGGCAGGCATCCCCAAACTGCCGCCCTCCAGATGTTTTGGCCTACAACTCCCAAGATCCCTAGCTAACAGGACCAGTGGTCAGGGATGATGGGAATTGTAGTCCAAAACATCTGGAGGGCCGATGTTCCCAGCCTGCCTCAAGTATCCCTTTGGAAACCCTTAGCCTCCACCCCACCTCCTGAAACAAAGCCTTCCACTGTGTGTAAATAGAAAGCAAAAGATGATGTGCTGGTTGGTTCACAAGGGAAAAGGGAGGGAAATCCAAAACCCACAGCTAGGAAAGTAGGACCAGCCAGAACGGCATAAAATAAGCTAGCTTTTCAGATCTCCAGAATGTGGCACAGCTAGTGACGGATTTACGTATAAGCTTAACAAGCTATGGCTTAGGGCCCCACTCTCTTGGGGGTCCCCAAAACAATTAAAGGAAAAAAACCTGGATGTACCTTTCCAAAACATAAGATAAAAACAAATAAAATAAAACCTACATACGGCAACAGTGCTTTGTGTTGTGTAGGCTCCTAGGATGTAAGCAACAGTGACAATTTGTTGTTGACAAAGACAGCTGGACGTATAAAGGGCCCCATTACCTTCAGGAGCTTAGGGCCTCATCAAACCTAAATCCGGCCCTGGGTACAGCATCTGTTTTGTATGTGGATTCAATGCTGCTGCAATTCAGTGTAGGCTACTCTGAGCTACATGAGCAAATGCTCTGACTCAGGCATAAGGCACATTCCCCTGCTCCTAACCTCAATCTAGCTTTTGTCTTTTCCCTACATTGCTTTGCATTCAGTCTGACGATGTCACAAACTCTACATTCAGTTACAAGGCAATAGGGCTGCAGCCCTAGTTGGGGAGCAATGTGGTGTAGTGGTTAGTGTGCCAAACGAGGAGCGGGGAGACCCAGGTTCAAACTCCTTTTTTTCAGCAGCGAAGCTCACTGTGTGAGACCTTGGGACACTCACTTATTTCTTAACCCAAGGATGAGGAACCTGTGGCCATGCATATATTTATTTTATTCATATCACAGAAGTGTGGATTTGGAAGGGACCACGGGGGTCATCTAGTCCAACCCCCTGCAATGCAAGACGCTTTTGAACAACGCATTCACGACCCTGAGATTAAGAGTCTCCTGCTTTACCAACTGAGCTATCCCAGGTCAATTTATTGCATTTATATACCACCCTTCCCCCAATAAACTCAAAGTGGCCCCACCCCATTTTATCACCACAAGAACCCTGTGAGGTAGACTAACATGAGTGTGAGTGGCTAGCTCAAAAGTCACCCCCATGAGCTTCAGAGTGGGATCTGAACTCTGGTCTCCAGGATCCTAGTCTAGCACTCAACCATGACACCAATCTGGCTCTCAACACCTGGCCATTTAGTTTCTTGAAGGAAAAGTGGGACACAAAAACTGGGTAACTGCTAGATGCTCTATTTTCAAAAAGGAATTACTCCTCCACCCCCACGACCTGCGTGCAACCTGAAGCCGGCAGAACACCTACCGGTAGTAATCTTCAATTATGATCACTATCACCTGGACCCAGGTGGCGCTGTGGGCTAAACCACTGAGCCTAGGGCTTGCTGATCAGAAGGTCGGCCGTTCGAATCCCTGTGACGGTGTGAGCTCCCGTTGCTTGGTCCCAGCTCCTGCCAACCTATCAGTTCGAAAGCACCTCAAAGTGCAAGTACTGTAGATAAATAGGAACCGCTATAGCGGGAAGGTAAACGGCGTTTCCATGTGCTGCTCTGGTTTGCCAGAAGCGGCTTTGTCATGCTGGCCACATGACCTGGAAGCTTTTCGCCGGCTCCCTCAGCCAATAATGCGAGATGAGCGTGCAACCCCAGAGTCGGTCACGACTGGACCTAATGGGCAGGGGTCCCTTTACCTTTACCTTTTTATCTCCTGGTATATTCCACATTGGCACAACTGGCAAGTTTGGCCTTGGAGTTCAAAATGAAGCAGGGCAAAGGCTAATAGAGTTCTGTCAAGAGAACAAGCTGGTCATCACAAACACTCTCTTCCAACAACACAAGAGACGACTCTACACATGGATATCACCAAATGGGCAGCATCGAAATCAGATTGATTATATTCTCTGCAGCCAAAGATGGAGAAGCTCTATACAGTCAGCAAAAACAAGACCTGGAGCTGACTGTAACTCAGATCATCAGCTTCTTATAGCAAAATTCCAGCTTAAACTGAAGAAAGTAGGAAAAACCACTGGGCCAGTAAGATACAATCTGAATCAAATCCCTTATGAATACACAGTGGAAATGAGGAACAGGTTTAAGGATTTAGATTTGGTGGACAGAGTGCCTGAAGAACTATGGATGGAGGCTCGTAACATTATACAGGAGGCAGCAACGAAAACCATCCCAAGGAAAAGGAAATGCAAGAAAGCAAAATGGCTGTCCAACGAGGCCTTACAAATAGCGAAGGAGAGGAGGCAAGCAAAATGCAAGGGAGATAGGGAAAGATACAGGAAACTGAATGCAGATTTCCAAAAAACAGCAAGGAGAGACAAGAGGGTCTTCTTAAATGAGCAATGCAAAGAAATAGAGGAAAACAATAGAATGGGGAAAACCAGAGATCTGTTCAAGAAAATTGGAGATATGAAAGGAACATTTCGTACAAAGATTACCATAATCAAGGACAAAAGTGGTAAGGACCTAACAGAAGCAGAAGACATCAAGAAGAGGTGGCAAGAATACACAGAGGAATTATACCAGAAAGATATGGAGGTCTCGTACACCCCAGGTAGTGTGGTTGCTGACCTTGAGCCAGACATCTTGGAGAGTGAAGTCAAATGGGCCTTAGAAAGCACTGCTAATAACAAAGCCAGTGGAAGTGATGATATTCCAGCTGAACTATTTAAAATTTTAAAAGATGATGCTGTTAAGGTGCTACACCCAATATGCCAGCAAGTTTGGAAAACTCAGCAATGGCCAGAGGATTGGAGAAGATCAGTCTACATCCCAATTCCAAAGAAGGGCAGTGCCAAAGAATGCTCCAACTACCGCACAATTGCGCTCATTTCACACGCTAGCAAGGTTATGCTTAAAATTCTACAAGGCAGGCTTAGGCAGTATGTGGACCGAGAACTCCCAGAAGTGCAAGCTGGATTTCGAAAGGGCAGAGGAACCAGAGACCAAATAGCAAACATGCGCTGGATTATGGAGAAAGCGAGAGAGTTCCAGAAAAACGTCTACTTCTGCTTCATTGACTATGCAAAAGCCTTTGACTGTGTCGACCACAGCAAACTATGGCAAGTTCTTAAAGAAATGGGAGTGCCTGATCACCTCATCTGTCTCCTGATAAATCTCTATGTGGGACAAGAAGCTACAGTTAGAACTGGATATGGAACAACTGATTGGTTCAAAATTGGGAAAGGAGTACGACAAGGTTGTATATTGTCTCCCTGCTTATTTAACTTATATGCAGAATTCATCATGCAAAAGGCTGGACTAGATGAATCCCAAGCCGGAATTAAGATTGCCGGAAGAAATATCAACAACCTCAGATATGCTGATGACACAACCTTGATGGCAGAAAGCGAGGGGGAATTAAAGAACCTTTTAATGAGGGTGAAAGAGGAGAGCGCAAAATATGGTCTGAAGCTCAACATCAAAAAAACCAAGATCATGGCCACTGGTCCCATCACCTCCTGGCAAATAGAAGGGGAAGAAATGGAGGCAGTGAGAGATTTTACTTTCTTGGGCTCCTTGATCACTGCAGATGGTGACAGCAGTCACGAAATTAAAAGACGCCTGCTTCTTGGGAGAAAAGCAATGACAAACCTAGACAGCATCTTAAAAAGCAGAGACATCACCTTGCCGACAAAGGTCCATATAGTTAAAGCTATGGTTTTCCCAGTAGTGATGTATGGAAGTGAGAACTGGACCATAAAGAAGGCTGATCACCGAAGAATTGATGCTTTTGAATTATGGTGCTGGAGGAGACTCTTGAGAGTCCCATGGACTGCTAGAAGATCAAACCTATCCATTCTAAAGGAAATCAGCCCTGAGTGCTCACTGGAAGGACAGATCGTGAAGCTGAGGCTCCAATACTTTGGCCACCTCATGAGAAGAGAAGAATCCTTGGAAAAGACCCTGATGTTGGGAAAGATTTAGGGCACTAGGAGAAGGGGACGACAGAGGACAAGATGGTTGGACAGTGTTCTCGAAGCTACGAACATGAGTTTGACCAAACTGCGGGAGGCAGTGCAAGACAGGAGTGCCTGGCGTGCTATGGTCCATGGGGTCACGAAGAGTCGGACACGACTAAACGACTAAACAACAACAACAACATACTCCACGTTAAGATCATGACTAGATCCTAGTCTTGTGGTTACATCATTCAAGCTCCTGCACCCCTTTTGCTTAACATCCAGGCCCGTTAGGAGTTCTGGAGAGCCTAAAAGCTGGCTGAATATCGTGCAACATCCTAGCAAAATTCTGTATTCGCTTAACCTGCCTTCTTATTGTTTCTCTTCCCCCCCTCCCCTCCCTCCCCTCCCCTCCCCAATCTCTGCCGCCTAATCTGCTTGAGGCAGGAACCTGCATTTTGCTTGTATACTTCATGCAAAACACATGCAGAAAAACAGGGATTCGTTTTTAAATTAAAAACTAACAAACCTCAGCCACACAGTTAACAAGGAGCGCCGTGGAACGTTCTCCTTCCCACAAAACAACCAAGTACAAGCAATACTTTTTTTTCCTATTTCGAACTAAGGTTCTCTGCCTGGACTATCACAGGAGTGCCTCTGAGCACGTGCAAAGTCCCGGGGGAGAGAGCCACGCCGCAGCGCAGCCCCACAAGAGTTCCCACATTGGAAATCATCAAGCCCTCTAGTGAAGCTTACCTAGGGCAAGAGGGAACGCAACAAAATCCTTTAAAAAGAAAAAACTCCTACGTGGAGGAAAGATTTGGAGCGGACACATATACACCGGAGATTAAGGGGTCCGTTTTTCAGGTAGCCCCTCTCCTTAGATGGATCAACCCGCGGTGGAACCCCCGCTATCTCTATTTTTTATTTTTTATTTGCAATGAATGACTTATCCCATAAAGGTTGGCAGCATCCTGGGAGAATGAGGAAGGCAGCTGAGCCGCTCAGGGAAGTCTTGGTTTGTCCTTTGCAAAACCGCTACTTATTTTTTTTTATTGATTTGATTTGATTTATGTGCCGCCCTTCCTCTCAGGGCGCTTCAGGCAAGAGCAGAAATGAATCGTTAAAACCAAAACAACAAAACAATAACCACTGCTCGCTACTACCTTCCTACCCCTGGTGCTGCCTGCGGTCCGATCCGAAGATCCGGCCCCTCTCCCACCTCTGCTTTAGGTAGAAAGCCCCCCTTTCGCACCCCCCCCGGCATGTATCTCCCGGATTCATTTATTATTATTATCATTATTATTACCTGGGAACTGCAGGTGACAGGAGAGTCCTTTTCCTGCGCCTTTAACTTCTGCTGGCTCCCATCGCAGTAGATAAGGGGCCAAGAGAGCAAATCTTCCTCTCTTTAGAAAGAAGAACGAAATCCAGCTGGAACCAGGAGAAAGAGCAGCGGCGGGACGCCTGGCCGCAATGGGGGTGACAGGCATCTACCGGTATGTTACTTCTTAAAAAGCTCTGCCGCCCCACAACGTGCGGAGGCCGGCAGTAGAAGCGGCAGCCCCTGCCTCAGGGGTAAGGAGAGACCTCTGGTGGCAAAAGAAAGCGAAACCACCACTTGCCTTCAAGTCCAATGTAGGAAATAACACAGAACACAGAATATTGTTCAGTCAGAAGGGACTCCCAAGGGTCATCCAGTCCAACCCCCGGCTGCAATGCAGGAATCTCCACTAGAGCGTCCATGACAGATGGCCATCCAACCTCTGCTTAAAAGCCTTTAATGAAGGAGAGTCGGCCACCTCCCAGAGGGAAGACTGTTCCCCTGTCAAACAGCTCTCAAAAAAGTTCTTCCTGATGTTTAGTCGGAATCTCCTTTCTTGTAACTTGGTTTGAGTCCTACCTTCCAGAGCGGGAGAAGACAAGCTTGCTCCACCTGACAGACCCTGAGATATTTGAAGATGGCTATCACACCTCCTCTTTTCCAGGCTAAACGTACCCAACTCCCTCAACCATTCCTCATCAGGCTGGGTTTCCAGACCCCTGAAAACATGCAAACGCAGGTGTCATGTGTGACGGTTCATCACCGATGAGCACTTTTAATCAATGGCTGCACATGCCATTGGAAGTCATCGTATTATAGGTCTCTGTTGTATTTTCCCACTGCATGCACACCGAGCGAGAGTTTCCGTAGAGGTGGAAGAGGTAGCCAACCAGCCTTGTGGCACCTGGAAGATGACCCAATTTGCTGTGGCGCTGTGGGTTAAACCACAGAGCCTGGGGCTTGCCGATCAGAAGGTCGGCGGTTTGAATCCCTGCGACGGGGTGAGCTCCCATTGCTCGGTCCCAGCTCCTGCCAACCTAGCAGTTCGAAAGCACGCCAAAAAGTGCAAGTAGATTAATAGGTACCACTCCGGTGGGAAGGTAAACGGCATTTCTGTGTGCTGCTCTGGTTCGCCAGAAGTGGCTTAGTCATGCTGCTTAATTGACCCAGAAGCTGTACGCCGGCTCCCTCGGCCAGTAAAGCGAGATGAGCGCCACAACCCCAGAGTCATCTGCGACTGGACGTAACGATCAGGGGTCCCTTTACCTTTACCTAAGTTTGCATTGGCTAGAGTTCGCCTCCTTGGATCTCAAATGAGCATCAGATGAGCTTCCTCGTGCATCTGATGAAGTGCACTTGAATCCACAAAGAATAGACCCCGTTAATCGGTTCTTATGATAAGCCGTTGGGCCAGTTTGCATTTTTTAAAAATAAAAAAGCCCAGACTTCCTGGTGACGCAGACAAGTCTGCCATGACTTGCTAGGGCAGCATAACGTGAAGAGAGATGGCAACTCTGACATGGCCGTCTTGAGCAGATTACGCGCCCTGGTGCTGAGGGGCGGAGATCGCTCCGCCGCCCGCCCCGCCCTCGCAGAGCGCAATTGGTTTCCGCACGGCTTCGCCGCGCGGCACCCACCTTGCCAGGCCGGCGCCCAGCTTACCAGCCCCGCGCCATGGTGCACTGTGCCACCAGGGGTCTATGAAGAGCCGGCCCTGAACTCTGATCGTTTGCATTCATATCCTAGCTTTTCCCTCCAAGCCAGTGTCCATTCTTCTCCCCCTACTTCGTTCTATCCTCACAACAACCCTGTGAGGTGAGTTAGGCTGAGAGTGAGTGACTGGCCCAGGGTGCAACTAGAGCAGGCACCCCCAAACTTCGGCCCTCCAGATATTTTGGACTACAATTCCCATCTTCCTCGACCACTGGTCCTGTTAGCTAGGGATCATGGGAGTTGTAGGCCAAAACATCTGGAGGGCCGCAGTTTGGGGATGCCTGAACTAGAGAGTATCATGGCTGAGTGGGGGATTTGAACCCTGATCTTGCAAGTGGCCAGATGCAAAGGCTTCCATGTAGGTATAGCAGCCACTTGTAGCTTGTCATGGAGAGCAGAGAAAAGCTGCAGTGGTCAAAAGTCACTCTTCTCTGCAATTGTTTAAAGGTACAGGAGCTCTGCTTTCCTTTGCATCCAATTACACCCCTTTCAGGATATTATTATTATTTATATAATTTAGTCAGCATAATCTAAAACAGAATTGACCCCGGACAGCAATTGTTTTTCTCTCTCTCTGGGGTTTCAAACTTCCTGCCCTCCAGGAACCTTTTGCCCTATTGATTTGTCTGCTGAGGATCCTTCCTGCTTGCCTAAAAAAACAGGCTCGAAATGGAAATGAGCACCATAACCCCAAACGGTGCATAACAAAGGAGAAATGCCCAGCATTCACCAACAATGCAGGAATCTCTTGGCAAAGACAATAAGCTGTGATGCTTCCACTATTTGGATTAACTTGGGTTGATGGAACAGAATAGGAACACGAGAAGCTGCCTTCTAACTTCAATATTGTTGAGTCCCAAATGGAATGTGGGAGCTTCTGTGTGCTCCCTCTCTGAGCTACATCCCTTCCCCAAGCATGCAAGCTTGCTTTAGAAATAAATAAACTGATACTTATTCAAAGATATACAAAAAATACATACCCATTACAAAGTATCTTTTTTATAATATACTCAGATAATACTAGTTCCAGGTAGGTAGCCGTGTTGGTCTGACGCAGTCAAAATAAAAATAAAAAAATCCTTCCAGTAGCACCTTAGAGACCAACTAAGTTTGTCATAGGTATGAGGTATCTGAAGAAGTGTGCATGCACACGAAAGCTCATACCTATGACAAACTTAGTTGGTCTCTAAGGTGCTACTGGAAGGATTTTTTATTTTTATTTATACTGAGATAAAACAGCTAAAGGTAAAGGGACCTCTGACAATTAAATCCAGTCGCGAATGACTCTGAGGTTGCGGCGCTCATCTCACCTTAAAGGCCGAGGGAGCCGGCGTTTGTCCGCTCCGCGGACAGTTTTTCCTGGTCATGTGGCTGGCATGACTAAGCCGCTTCTGGCAAAAGCAGCGCACGGAAATGCCGTTTACCTTCCTGCTGGAGCAGAACCTATTTGTCCACTTTCACTGGGACACAGGTGGCACTGTTTTATACTGAGATAAAACAGCTAAATAAAAAAATTCCTTCAGTAGCACCTTAAAGACCAACTAAGTTTTTATTTTGGTATGAGCTTTCGTGTGCATGCACGAAAGTATCTGAAGAAGTGTGCATGTATCTGAAGAAGTGTGCATGCACACGAAAGCTCATACCAAAATATAAACTTAGTTGGTCTTTAAGGTGCTACTGAAGGAATTTTTTTTATTTTGCTTCGACTCAGACCAACACGGCTACCTACCTGTAAATAAAACAGCTACTTAGCCTAAAGGAGAAGAAAGTCAGAAGGAAGGAAATGAAAGGAAAAATGAGAGAAAAGGAAAAGAAAGAAAAAGAGATAAAGAAGGAAAAATAAAAGCAATTCAGACTCTCTGTCCTGCAGCTACATATGATAGTCGTCCCTTAAGGTCCAACCATATCATCATCATCATCATCATCAAATCATCTTCTATAAACCAGTATTTTTTTCAATCTTAAAATCCAGAAATTACAAGATCATTCTTTCTTGTATTCCCAGTCTGGAGAATTGTAGCTCTGCAAGCCGAATCAGCAATGCATCATGCTCCAGACATGAAATGAGTGTTAGAATCGTAGGATTCTAGACTTGGAAGGGACCCCTGGGGTCATCTAGTCCAACCCCCTGAAATGCAGGAACATTTTTGCCTTACGTGGGGTTTGAACCCACAACCTTGAGATTAAGAGTCTCATGCTCTAGTGGCCAATATACACACAAGAGGTAAATGCGCCTCCAGATTTCAGTGTGAGCAGAAAGCAGCCAGGAGGTGGCTTTTGAAATGTGTTCTATTAAGTGATTTATGGTATATATACCACCTTTCCGGCAGAATGTTTTTGCAGGTGCTGAGATTCTTTGTGCACCTGTCTCTCTCTGTGCATCCTCTCTCTGGGGACCATCACAGACAGAGGGAGGGAAGAAGCCCACGCATGCATGCGCAGAAACACCTTGACGTTGCTGCAAAAGGCCTGGGGCAAAAGAAACACAAATCCAAATATGGACTAACCATTAATATTTTTAAAAATGTTATTGGAGAAGCAGGCAATAGTCTTATGCAGACAGCAAGGCAAGCACAGGGCAAATGCAGCACTGCTCTGCCAACATCAGTCTTGATTTCTCCAGCCCTGCTTGCCTTCCTGATAGCCAGACCAGGAGGTGGAACTGCCTGTCAGCTCCCTCCTCCTGAGTCTGTTTCCCCCTTGAAGAACTCAGTAGGGAGGAGGATGGGGATACAAGTCATTGGCTCTGCTGGACACTGGCTCTGGCGCCACCTACTGTTCAGCTCCAGCCTTCTGCCTTACCGGCCCTCACAGGCTGGTATATGGGGGGGGGGCATAGCTGCCAAGTTTTCCCTTTTCTCGTGAGGAAGCCTATTCAGCATAAGGGAAAATCCCTTTAAAAAAGGGAGAACTTGGCAGCTATGGGGGGGGTGTCCCTCCGCCTATCACCCACTCTGCAGAGGCACCAGTTCCCAGCAGCTTGCAAACCTACCAAGCCACTCCTCCCAATTATTATTTTTTAAATGCCACCACACAGTCCAAATGAAAATAGTTTTTCTGCTTAAGCTGTCCCCATGTACCTCCAAGAACACGAGTCATAGAATCATAGAGCTGGAAAGGGGTAAAGGGACCCCTGACCATTAAGCCGCTTCTGGTGAACCAGAGCAGCACACAGAAACGCTGTTTACCTTCCCGCCAGAGTGGTCCCTATTTATCTACTTGCACTTTGACATGCTTTCGAACTGCTAGGTTGGCAGGAGCTGGGACCGAGCAACGGGAGCTCACCCCGTCGCAGGGATTCGAACCGCTGACCCTCTGATCAGCAAGCCCTAGGCTCTGTGGTTTAACCCACAGCTCCACCTGTGTCCAAGAACAGGAGTCATAGAATCATAGAGCTGGAAGGGGCCCTCTATTCCAACCCTCTGCAATGCAGAAATATGCAGCTGTCCCATACGGGGATCAAACCTCCAACCTTGGTGTTATCAGTGCCACACTCTAACCATTCAGGCTACCATATAAGTGCATGTACAGGCAGAGGGCCTTCTCGGTGGTGGCACCCACCCTGTGGAATCCTCTGAAGGCAGCCCTGTGAAGGGAAGTTTTCAATGTTTGATGTTTTATTATGCTTTTATACATGTTGGAAGCCGCCCAGAGCGGCTGGGGCAACACAATCAGATGGCTGGGGTACAAATAATACAAGTATTATTATTATTATTATTATTATTATTATTATTATTATTATTATTATTATTATTATTATTATTGAACTGGGTTCATTTCTGGTCTCTGCACAGCCTTAGCTTAGTGGGCTCCTGCATCTTTGGTGTGGACCGTCCAGTGTCGAATCAGATGGCCGTTTTGAGTGAAGCTTTTCCCACAGTCAGGGCATTCAAACGGCTTCTCCCCTGTATGGATCCTTTTGTGGGCCAAAAGGGCGGAGCTGCGATTGAAGCTCTTGCCACATTCGGCACACGGGTAAGGCTTATGCCCGGTGTGGATTATCCGGTGTTTCAGAAGGGTGGAGTGCTGGCTGAAGCCTTTCCCGCAGTCTGAGCACCGGTAGGGCTTCTCGTTTGTATGAACTCTCCGGTGCGTCTTGAGGGTTGAATTCTGGCCAAAGCCCTTCCCGCAATCCGGACACTTAAAGGGCTTCTCATCCGTATGGACTCGGCGGTGAGCAAAGAGGGCCGAGTGCGAGCTGAAGCTTTTCCCGCACGAGGCACACCTGTGCGGCTTCTCCCCGGTGTGCGTCCTCCGGTGAGCCAGGAGGAAGCAATTAAACCGGAACCCTTTGCCGCAGTCGGGGCACTCATAGGGCCTGGCGCTCGAGTGAGTACGCTGGTGACGGGCGAGGGCCGTGCAGCCTCTGAAACCTTTCCCGCACACGGGGCACGTCAGGGATCTCCCCGCCCGGTGGACTTTCTGGTGTTTGGCAACGTCCGAGGCGAAGCAGAAGCGCTTCCCGCACTCGGGGCAGCTGTGCAGCCTCTCGCCCGTGTGGATTTTCTGGTGCCGGAAAAGGTTGGAGCTCTGGCTGAAGCTCTTCCCGCACTGGCGGCACTCGTAAGGCCTCTCCCCGGTGTGGATGCGCTGGTGGGTAACAAGAGTGGAAAAGCGGCGAAAGCTTTTCTCGCAGGCCGGGCACTCGTGGGGCTTCTTCTCCAGCAGGGCTTGGAGTCCTCCGGTTTCCTGGTGGCTTGGATGGCCTTGGAATCCCGGCAGGTTATTCCCAAACCTGCACTCAGTTCCGATTGGCTCTTCGCTTTTGACATTCTTCAGAACGACCCTGTGGCATTCGCCTGGAGCAGTCACGTTCTGCTCCCTTTGTGTCTGCTCCTCCTGCTGAAAGACCTTGATCTCGTCCTCGCTTTGCATTCCGTTCCCTACTGGGACAAAAAGCAAACGTTACAAAAGTTTCTAGGTTTCACTTTCGATTTCTTGGGTAGGTCCTCAAACTGAACAGAGTGAAAGATTGTGAGTCTAGAGCAGGCATCCCCAATCTTTGGCCCTCCAGATGTTTTGGACTACAATTCCCATCTTCCCCGACCACTGGTCCCGTTAGCTAGGGATCATGGGAGTTGTAGGCCAAAACATCTGGAGGGCCGCAGTTTGGGGGTGACTGGTGTAGAGACACCCATGTATGACCTAAACAGTGCCTAGTTTATTTTTGGGCTGCTATTTTGTTAATGGTGTTTTATAGGTTATAAATGCTGTAATGATTCGTTAACCCAGGGGTTCCCAACAAAATTTTCTCGAGGACCCCTCATCGAGCCGCTATTGTGACAAGGACCCCCATTAATTCCTAATCCTAAAATTAAAAAGTGAGAGCCAAATTAAGAGTCTTTTTATAAGAGTCCAGGGAGGAGGGAGGGGAATGGAGAAGACAGGGTACCTGCGCAGTAGCGCACAAATGAAGATGACGCGCGCAAAGCATCTTGGGGAGGTGAGTGTTAGTAGAATGCGCGCGCTGCCTCTTTGCAAAACAGTAGTGTTTGTAAAGTGCCACCTAACGGCATACAGCAGAACTACTGCCTCATCTAATTCTAGTTTTGCACTAGACTCTGCTCATGCAGGAAGCGGCCAAAACAAAAAATCTGTTAACATACGAAATATATTTAATATATTTTTTATTCTAATAGCATCTTGCGGACCCCTCTCGCATAGCTCGCAGACCCCTGGGGGTCCGCGGACCACCTGTTGGGAACCACTGCGTTAACCATATACAGTGGTACTGTACCTTGGTTCCCAAACGGCTTAGTTGTCAAACAAATTGGCTCCCGATTGCTGCAAACCCAGAAGTAAGTGTTCTGGTTTGCAAACGTTTTTTGGAAGCCGAACATCCGACACAGCTGCCATGGCTTCCGATCCGAGTGCAGGAAGCTCCTGCAGCCAATCGGAAGCTGCGCCTTGGTTTTCAAATGGTTTTGGGAGTTGAACAACTACCAGAAAGGATTAAGTTCGAGAACCAAGGTATCACTGTAATATGACTTTTGCTTTAGTTGTGATGTTTAGCTTATCTTTCAGTTGTTGGTTTGTTAACAGTGTTTTATAGGCTGTAATGGTTTGTTAATTATTCTATATGATTTTTGCTGTATTTATGATCATAGAATCGTAGTTGGAAGGGACCCCAAGGGTCATCTTGATGATGTTTCATTGTGATGTTTCATTGTGCTATATCGTGTTATTTATTGTTTGTAAGACGTTTTGGTGTTCATTTGTATGAAAAGTGGCATGGAAATATAATAATAATAATAATAATAATAATAATAATAATAATATTTTTTATTTATACCCTTCCCAGTCAAGACCGGGCTTAGGGCGGCTAACAACAAATAATATCAACACAAGTACCGTATAAAAGAAACAATTCAGTTAAAACGCAGATTAATACAATGTTAAAATTCAATTTGAAAAATTAAAAATCTACAAATAAGATAAAACCATTATGAAATAAAACCTTAGGGGAGGGTAACCGTGGGGTCAGGCTGTGTCAGTCCGAAGGCCAAACGGAACAGCTCTGTCTTGCAGGCCCCACAAAAGGATGACAAATCCCGCAGGGCCCTAGTCTCCTGGGACAGAGCGTTCCACCAGGAATTGAGGGAGTAAGCTTCTTGGATTGGGGGGGAGGGACCAGCAGTCTCCTAGCTGTAGGAAACATGGTAAAAGCAGGCATCCCCAAACTGTGGCCCTCCAGATGTTTTGGCCTACAACTCCCATGATCCCTAGCTAACAGGACCAGTGGTTGAGGAAGATGGGAATTGTAGTCCAAAACACCTAGAGGGCCAAAGTTTGGGGATGCCTGTGGTAAAGCTCCCCAACCCGGTGCTCTGAGGGTTTTGAACTACAACTCCCATCAGTCCCAGCCAATACTGATGTGCGTAGTCAAAGGGGTGCGGGAAGGGGGCAGCTACCCCCCCCAACCTAGTAAATAAATAAAAATACTTAACTAACTGAGGTTCTGCCCCCCTAACATGGAGTCTTCACCCATGGACTCGTAGTCCAGAACTTCTAGAGGGTAACACATTGTTGAAGACTGATATGGCTGGATCTGATTTTGCAGCTCGCAGCATAGGAAGAGCAACAGTTTCGGCAGGTTCCAACAATCAAAAATCAGTGTTGACAACAGATTAAAACAACTTAATTCAGAAAGGCAAGGTACTGAGCAATTTTGAACCTATGCAAATGCCCTTTTTTGGAGAGATGGCAGGGCCAGGAGCAGACTGAGCTACTGCAGCTGCTGGACACAAGCAAATGGTAATTTCCGGAGTGGAACAAAATATATAAGTCCAGTTCACCTTCCTTGTGTTCCTCTAGGCCTCTGATCAACGGTCCCTTCCTGGGTTCCTTGGAAGTCCACCGTTCGATGCTATGGTGTTCAGGTACCTGATCCAAGACCAGAAGACCCTGGGAAAAAAAGGGTTTCATGCTTTCTGAAAGATACAGTCATAGAATCATAGAGTTGGAAGAGACCACAAGGGCCATCCAGTCCACCCCTCTGCTAAGCAGGAAACACCATCAAAGCATTCTTGACATATGCCTGCCAAGCCTCTGCTTAAAGACCTCCAAAGAAGGAGACCACCACACTCCTTGGCAGCAAATTCCACTGCCGAACAGCTCTTACTGTCAGTAAAAGCAGGAGCTTCGTGGGCTGTGCACCCGGCATTTTCTTATCCATCAGATGTGCAATTTGGAATCTAGTAACTGGTACACCAATGGATATCTTGGAGTTCCTACGTTTTTTATTTCCTTTCCTACATACATCAGGGCACTATGCGGGCTTCAACATGTTGCTGCGGCTGGAGTTTTGGAACGAAGACGGAAGAGACCCAGATTCAAATCTACTATCAGATGCAGAGCTCATTGGCCAAGGATGGGGAACCCGTGGCCCTTCGGATGTTGACGAACTCCAGTTCCCATCAGCCTCAGCTAGCCTGGCCAATGGTCAAGGACAGTGGGAGTTGTAGTTCAGCAGCTTCCCCGCTCTAGATCTCGAGCATGCGCTAGCAGTCTTTAATTTGAACCTGTGCCACATGCTGTTTGTGCACATGGATAATCCAGCAGCTTGTGTTTTTATTGCCTAATTGAAAACAATCCTCTTGCCAAGAATTACCAGTGGGGCAGGGGCAGCTGAACTTAGGACCGTCTTTGAGGCTTCTGGTTCACCACCAGGAGAGCTAGTGGATACCGGGCTTGATGGGCCATTGGCCAGATCCATCAGGCTCTTCTTAACGTTCTTACAATCAAGGTAAGACTTGATTTCAATGACTTGGATGATGGGCTTGAGGGCATCCTGAGCAAGTTTGCAGACGACACCAAATTGGGAGGGGTGGCTAATTCCCCAGAGGACAGGATCACACTTCAAAATGACCTTAACAGATTAGACAACTGGGCCAAAGCAAACAAGATGAATTTTAACAAGGAGAAATGTAAGGTGCTACACTTGGGCAAAAAAATGAAAGGCACAAATAAAGGATGGGTGACACCTGGCTTGAGAGCAGTACATGTGGAAAGGATCTAGGAGTCTTGGTAGACCACAAACTTGACATGAGTCAGCAGTGTGATGCAGCAGCTAAAAAAGCCAATGCAATTCTGGGCTGCATCAATAGGAGTATAGCATCTAGATCAAGGGAGGTAATAGTACCACTGTATTCTGCTCTGGTCAGACCTCACCTGGAGTACTGTGTCCAGTTCTCGGCACCATAGTTCAAGAAATATACTGACAAGCTGGAACGTGTCCAGAGGAGGGCAACCAAAATGGTCAAAGGCCTGGAAACGATGCCTTATGAGGAACGGCTTAGGGAGCTGGGTATGTTTAGCCTGGAGAAGAGAAGGTTAAGGGGTGATATGATAGCCATGTTCAAATATATGAAAGGATGTCATATGGAGGAGGGAGAAAGATTGTTTTCTGCTGCTCCAGAGAAGCGGACACGGAGCAATGGATTCAAACTACAAGAAAGAAGATTCCACCTAAACATTAGGAAGAACTTCCTGACACTAAGAGTTGTTCGGCAGTGGAATTCTATGATTCTAAGGTTCTAGCCCCTCTTTACACTAAAGGGAGAATGTGGCTATACGGTGACAGCTGAGAAGCAGGATCGGTTCTTTGGCTTCCTTCCAGAAACATGGCCATTTTGTGTCCTGGAGATCTCCGCACCTACATACCTGAGTTCCTTCGGCTGCACGTAAACCTCCTCTGAGAATCTCCACTGGCTGATTGCCGCGAGGAGGCGTTGCTCTGGACTGAAAGGTGGATATTATTCTGAAGCCTGTCAAGATGGAAAGCACAACATGGGGGACATCAGGAAAATTCCATCTTTAGTTAGTTTGGTACATCAACACAATGGCTTTCCCCTCCACTTTAATCATGCGACTTAAGGCAGTGTACATGGGACTCCTTAGCGATCTCCCATCCCAGGCACTGACCTCCTTGGCAAGGTGGCTGCATCATGTGCTCAATAAACCATCATTTCCTGCTACCTGCCCTGTGCTGAAAAAACCAGGTGGCAGTGATGGTCAGGCTCTGGGGCAGCCACAATATGTGGCTGATGGACTTGTCTTGGAGGCCCAGGTGTGTCTATTGCTCCTCCTTTTGACCAGTCTTGTTTTAGTGTCTCTCTCCAGCACGCACTCCGAGACGTACCTGTGTCACCCTCCAGCTTCATCCGTAAAGTCTCTGGGTAGGGAGAAACAAAACAAGGAAGAGAATATTTTATACTCCCAAGAATTCACAGGGATGTATCGGCAGTCCACCCGGCCCAAAATATTTGGGTATGTAACTGCCTGACCTCTCACAAAAGCCTCTTGTGAAATAGGCCACCTTATTCCCAATTTACAGGTGGGAAAACTGAGGCTGCGAGAGTGCAGAGAACGGGTGCAGCTCGCCAGTGAACTGACTGGGTAGCTTTAGGAAGCCGATATCACTCAGCAGCAGCTCACCAGCCTCCTTCTGGGTTATGGAGACAACGCAAAATTTCCTCGTAATAGCATCTGGAGCTCGTAATCTGGAGCTCATCTAGCCCAACCCCTTGCTTGGTGCAGGGGGCAACTACAGCAGGGGTTAGGAACGTTTTTGGCCCAGCGAGTCAGACCTTTATCTCCCTGCACTGCTGTGAGCCAACTTTTGCCACCGGGTGACCAATAGGTGGGAGGTCCTATGCACCTGTCGAAGTCGACCCAGACCACCAGGGCCAGAGCCTGGACCTCATGGACACCTTCCCCTGAGCCTGAAAAGCCAAACACCTCCCTCAGCACATTGCCAGTCGGACAGCACTGGGAGGGAGGCTACAGAACCATAGAGAAGTACCCATCCTTCTATCACATGTGGTGGACATGCCCTAAGGTAAAAGGCTTCTGGGAAATGATTTATAATGAACTGAAGAAAGTATTGAAAAATACATTTTTGAAAAAACCAGAAGCCTTTTTACTTGGTATAATTGGGGATGAAATCCCAAGAAATGATGTTAATTTTTTTATGTATGCTACTACGGTAGCAAGGATTCTAATTGTGAAATATTGGAAGAAAAATGAACTGCCTACTATAGAAGAATGGCAAATGAAGATGATGGACTTTATGGAACTCGCGGAACTGACAGGAAGACTCCGGGACCAAGCATAGGAGACGGTGGAGGAAGATTGGAAGAAGTTTAAAGTATATCTAGGGAAATATTTTGGAATATAAAAGACTGAATATCTATGGGAATATTTCGCTGTTAAGGCATTAGGGAGGAAAGAAGATGCGAGGAAAATAGATAAATGAACTAAATTTAATGGATTGAGGTAAAGGGGAAGTAATAGTTATAGTTGTGATTAATATTTGAAGTAATGAGTAAGAAACTGCTAAAGAGGATTTGAAAAGGAAATCAGTTAGGAGGGATCTGGGGAAGTTCAAGAAACAATGGTTGGAAAGGTAGAAGAAAGTTAAAAGGAGTATTTGGATATTTGTTTTAATGTATTTTTATCTTCATGTTTTTTTGTATTTTCTATTTTTTGTTTTTTGTCTTTCTCTTTTTTATTGTTATTTTCTTTTAATATCTGTTGTTCGTGTGATGTTGATGTATATATAAAACCAATAAAAATAATTATTTTTTTTAAAAAAGAGAAGTACCCATCTTGGGCCAGAAGGTTCCAGCATCAAACTAGAACATGACAAAATTGGTTTCTATGGCACTGCTTGTTACTTACTTTCCACGTCCTTTGATGGATCTATTCCCCCATATATCCAATAATGAAATTGACCCGAACCTAAAAGAATTTTGTTACATAACCTCTTCAACGCCAGAAAACTGAGGGAAGCAGGGCGGGGAAGGGACCTTGGACCACCTTTGAACCGCAGCATCACTTCCTGCAGGGTGTCCTTTTTCTCAGAGAAACAGTTGACTCTCTGTCCGAGCTCCTCCAAGTCGAGTTCCGCTTTTGGTGATGCGCCATCTTCCATACTGGGGGAAGAAGGAAGAAGAGGAAGAGAAGGCGAGGCATAATCCCGCTCCCCAGACTACCCTGCAGCCGTAGTTTTCGTCGCAGGATCTATCTCGGCCAAGCCACAAAGAGAAAGAGACTCACCTGTTCCCTGTGCTTCTGAAGCCCTAGTGGGGAAGACAAAAGAATGTATAAATTGTTGCTGGAGTGGCATACGAAAGATGAACAAACAAAGAATGTTATGATGTTGTGGGCAAAGGATGTGGGACATAATATTATGATGGAAGATTGGGAAAAATTATGGAAACAGAATTTAAAGTTTACTGTGTGTAGTCTTTGGAGAGAGAATATAATGAAAATGATGTACAGATGGTACCTTACACCAGTAAAATTGGCTAAGATTTATCATAACAAAGATAATAAATGTTGGAAATGTAAGAAAGAGGAAGGTTCCTTTTACCATATGTGGTGGACTTGCCCATTAGTGAAAGATTTCTGGGGGAAAATTTATAATGAACTAAAGAGAGTGTTGAAAAACACATTTACCAAGAAACCAGAATCTTTTCTATTGGGTATAGTCGGGAGAGAGATTCCTAAGAAAAATGTTAATTTTTTTATGTATGCCACAACGGCGGCAAGAGTTCTGCTAGCTAAGAACTGGAAATCCCATGAATTACCAACAGTGGACGATTGGCAAATGAAGATGATGGAGTACATGGAACTGGCTGAGATGACCGGAAGAATCCGCGACCGGGGAGAAGAAGCGACAGAAGAAGAGTGGAAAGACTTTAAAATCTATTTGAAAAAACATGCAAAAATTGTATACCAAGAATAGATTTAGAATTGTATAGAAGCTGAGGATTTAAAATCTAAGTGAAGTATACAGAAAGGATAGATTTGAAATTTTAAGATATGTATATAGAAATGCATTAGAAATTGCTAAAAGATAAAAATGAAATGAAGATCAGATGGAGGGAACTCAAGGGGGTCCCTATATACAATGTTAAAGAAATCTGGATTTGTATTTAGATGTTTGTTTTCTTTCTATTTATTGTTATGTTATTGTTCTTTAATGTGTTCTACTGCTTTTCAAGTTGTTGTTGATCTTTTGTTTATCTCTTTTGTTTATAAAATCAATAAAAATCATTATTATTTTTTAAAAAGTGGGGTGTCAGTGGCAGGCTGTGGGGCTCTTATGGCCTCTTTGGCCTTGTGACCCCCCCTGCATCCATCCGCATTATCAATTTAAAGCAGGAACACATCACTTTAAGCAGTCCTGGATTCCCACAAAGAATCCTGTCTTGTTAATAGTTGTCGGTCCCCTCACAGAACTACAGTTCTCAGTCCATCCCTCTTCCCAGGAAGCTCTGGGAACTGTAGTGCTGGGAGGGGAATAGGGGTCGCCCGACAACTCTTGGCACCCTTAAGAAAACACAGTTCCCAAGATTCTTTGAGGGAAGCAATAAGTGTTCAAAGTGGTATTGTGCTGCTATAAATGTATGGTGCAGATGGGGAGCTGTGTGATTCTAGCATCCGAGGGTCATGCCCAAATGGGACCTCCACCCTTTCCCTCTTCCCTCAGCCCACGATCACCCTTCTTTTGGCCTTTAAGCTCTCATTATCATCATTATTGAGAATCAGCATCATCAGATTTCTTACCATATGGTCCCAGGACAGATGATATACATAAAAACGCAGTATTAAATGCAGTTAAAATTAAAATGTACAGACAGAATAGGATGGCTCCTAAAATGCCTCATCCCAGGCATAGGAGGCCAGGGTAAAGAGCTGTGTCTTCAGTGTATGATGAAAGCTATATAACGAAGGTGCCAGACACACCTCTGTGTGGATGAGGTTTCACAGTTTAGGGGCCACCACTAAAAAGGCCCTCTCCTGAGCCACCATCCACCTGAACCTCAAAGGGTGGTGGAAGTATACCCTCTGACATTTTGAGTCCCAAAACCAGGGAAAAAATGTCTTCCCGCCTATGCTCTTGCGTGAGTCACGACTCATGGAACTCGAAATACCGTATGTGTGTTTTCGGGGCCATGCTAGCACAGCACCCCACAACACGTTTTTTTTGGGGGGGGAGTGCTTTTTTCTGGGCAAGATCTCGGCATGAAACCACACAAGATCACGGAACCCAAAATGGCCGCCATGTTCTCGGTGAGAAAACGGGATGCTCTGTTTTTTTCTGGTATGGTGGAAGCTCTAAGAGTATTCTGTTGATCTTAGCATCCAAGAGGGCAGGTAGGAAAGGCCTTTCGGATATTTCAGGCCTAAGCTGTCATGGCCTTAAACACTCAAATTTGGGAGAACCACCCCACTCACACTTTCCCCAGGCAGAGCAGAATCAAGAGAGACTCTTGCCAAGGTTCAACAGCCCAGCCTCACCTGCCAGAGACGATTTGGCTCCTCTTTCTCCGCTCCCTTTCTGCCGAGCAAATCCTCAAGCAGGGTAATCTCCAGGCAGAGCTTGGAGAGGCTCTCCTCCCTTTTCTGTGCAATCTTCCAGCCCAGCATCTCCAGCCAACTCAGCAGAAGCTGCTCTTGCTCTTTAAGAAACTCCCAGAGCTGTTTCCATTCCTGGATGATTTTCTGCTTCTCTGCTTCGATCCGTTTCTACAATCCAAAGAAAGGCACTTTGAGGACAACCCAGCATCCAGCAGCTGTGGAAAAGGTGAATTCCACAGTAGGGGGTCATTAGGAAAAGAACTGAAACTAAATCTTTTCCGTATCATGATGCAGATCTATTTTGCCCCCTCAGTTGGAATGCTGTGTCCAGTTCTGGTTGCCTCACCTCACAAAGGATATTGTAGAGGTGGAAGAGGTTCAGAAAAGAGCCACCCAAATGATCAAGGGGGATAGAGTGACTCTCCTATGCAGAATGGCTGTCAAAGTTTGGGACTTTTTAGTTTGGAGAAAAAGCAAGGCGTGATGGAAGCTCATAAAGTTACGGATGGCATAGAGAAAAGGGATTGAGAAAAGGTTTCCCCTCTTCTCTCCTAATGCTAGAACTCGAAGAGAGAAAAGGTCAATCAGTGGGGGCAGAAAATTATGTGCAGTGCAGAGAATTTGGATAGGAAGATGTGTTTGTGTCTCTCTTCCTCTCCTACTAGAACTCTGGGAAAGCCAACGAAGCTGAATGTTGGAAGATTCAGGGCAAACAAAAGGACTTTGCCACACAGCACATCAATTAAACGACGGGATTTGCAACCAGGTGTCGTGACGGCCATCAACTTAAGTGAGTTTTAAGGGGGGGGATAGGCAAATTCCTGGAGGATGAACCTACCAGTGGTCACTAGCCATGATAGCTACAAATGATCTTCAGCACTGGAAGTAGTAGCATGTCCCTGAGAACCAGGAGCTGGAATCACAAGTAGGGAGAGGGCTGCTGCAATTGGGTCCTGCTTCAGGCCACTGTGAAAACACAATGCTGGACTAGATGGGCCTTAGGTCAGGCATCCCCAAACTGCAGCCCTCCAGATGTTTTGGCCTACAACTCCCATGATCCCTAGCTAACAGGACCAGTGGTCGGGGAAGATGGGAACTGTAGTCCAAAACATATGGAGGGCCGAAGTTTGGGGATGCCTGCCTTAGGTCTTATGCAGCAGGCTCTTTCCATGCCTAGGATGAATGGGATCTGCAAGCTTTGCCCAGGCTCCTCCCAGGTAATGTTTGGATTGGCCAACCAACCCAGGCCCAACCCATGAGGAAATCCCACAAGCCCCACCCTCTCCAGTGAAAACCAGCTTCGGGGGGGGGGCAGCAAAGGAGAGCTGTGGTGGTCTGGGGCTGCTGGGGGAGGGTCGTAGTGCAACCACTTCTGCAGTTGGCAGGGGAGCTCTCAAGGGTATAGTGCCCTGAAGGGAAT
Organism: Zootoca vivipara; assembly: GCF_963506605.1. Classification (NCBI taxonomy): domain Eukaryota; kingdom Metazoa; phylum Chordata; class Lepidosauria; order Squamata; family Lacertidae; genus Zootoca; species Zootoca vivipara. The sequence continues at coordinate 18,840,655 of NC_083277.1, forward strand.
GAAAGAAGTCTCTGCCACAAGAAGCTTACAATTGGAAGTTTAAAAATGGGGAGAAAAGGCACCTTTTATTTTATATATCAATGATGATGATGATGATGATGATGATGTGAACCACCCTGAGAACTTTGGATGAAGGGCGGTATACAAATTGAGCTGCAAGAATGCTGCTTGCTCAAGGCTGGGAAGACGACAAGTTGGAAAGACGAACAGAGAGAACTGTCAGACTAAACTATTGGATTATGCAGAGATGGCAAAAATGACTGGGGAAATCAGAAACCAGGGAGGATCAAAACTTCAACAAAGAATTGGAGAAATTTATACTATACAGGTGAAACTCGGAAAATTAGAATATCGTCAAAAAGTGCATTTATGTCAGTAACACAATTTAAAAGATGAAACCAATATATGAGATAGATGCATGACATGCAAAGCAAGAAATGTCAAGCCTTTATTTGTTGTCATTGTAATTATTTGTCCTTCGGCGGGTCAATTTTAAATGGAATGTAATTAATGAAATGTAATAGCGATGTTTATTTTTGTATTATTGTAACTATTTGTTTTATTACTGTGGAATTTCCAAAAGAAAGCATTTGTAAAAATTAAAAGAAAAATAAAAAAGAATAAGCTGCATTACTAAAATAAGTGCACTTTTCGACGATATTCTAATTTTCCGAGTTTCACCTGTATTAGACAGACCACTGTAAACACTTAAATAACTATTGTAATGTTGCATAGACTTTGGATACAACGGAGGACTGAAAACTATGAGGATTCATAGTACGCAGTTGAAAAAGTTAACTAAAGAACCCATGGAGGGAAGGGGGGCAAGTCATGAGATTCGGAATAATCTTGTGTAATTTTTATTATTTGTGATTTTGAATGTGAATGAATTTGTAAAATCAAATAAAAATAATTTCCCCCCCAAAAAAGAAGGGTGGTATACAAATTGGACAAATAAAATAAATATAAATAAATATTCTAAGAAGAGGAGGCTGGGGGGGGAGGGGAGGCAGGTGGCTCTGGAGACTTGCCAGCAGCTCCTTGATTTTCTTCTCATCTGCTTTCGCCACTTCCCTCTGCTGCATTAGAGAAGCCAGGCGCTCTTGCAGTTCCACCTGAAGGAGAGATCAGAAGCATTACTGTTACTGGCGCATTTTCTCGCTGCAGCTTCTGGCTCCACTCTCACACCGGCTCCCACATGCAACTCATTCACATCCACTGAGGCCACACTCACACGTCCCAGTGGGATTTAGCTAATGCAGGCACCCCCAAACTGCGGCCCTCCAGATGATTTGGCCTACAATTCCCATGATCCCTAGCTAACAGGACCAGTGGCCGGGGAAGATGGGAATTGTAGTCCAAAACATCTGGAGGGCCAAAGTTTGGGGATGCCTGAGCTAATGGTTCCACCCACGCTCAGTGAAAAGGGAGCCGGGTGAATAATAATAATAATAATAATAATTTATTATTTATACCCCGCCCATCTGGCTGGTGAACATCGCAGCTTCCTTCCCAGTCAGTAGAGCAACACAGAGAAGGCTGCAATTTTTTTTTGGGGGGGGGAGGATGTTCTTGCCATATATTTCCATCCAATTGTATTCTTGTGTGGCTTCGTTTTATTATTGTGTCTCTTTCTCATTCTGATATTTTTGCAGCCCTGCTTGGAGGCCATTTGGCAAGGCTGCTACGTACAAATAAGCAATAACATAACAGACCGAGGTTAAAAGCTGGGAAGAAGTTCAAAAAGTTTGAGAAACCCTGGATTACAGGGAAGAGCTGCTGCACCCAGAGTGAAACCGTCAGCTCAGTTTGATAGCAGCTTGCCCAGCTTACACAAGGAGAATGGGGAACCACTGGCACTCCAGACGTTGTTGGACCCCAGTTCCCATCAGCCCCAGCCAGCACAGCCAATGGCAAGGGATGATGGGAGTTGCAGTTCAGCAACATCAGAAGGGACCCCCTGCCTCTAGAACAGGGTTTCCCAAACTGGGCTCTCCAGCTGTTTTTGGACCACAACAACTCCCATCACCCCTAGCTAGCAGGACCTCTGGTCCAGGGATGATGGGAAATGTAGTCCAAAACCAGCTGGAAACATAGGTTTGGGAAACCCTGCTCCAGAACTTGGGGTGGCGTTCTTTTGGGTTCTTTCCTGGCTCCTCCCGGCCCTCCCTTCAGTCCTGGCTGCATGCCCATAAATCTCTTGCTCCCCATCGCTGTCTTTCCTCCAAACTCCCCCGGGAGATCAACCCACTCTGACGGTCCCGGCCAGGATCCCGGCTGCGGCGGCCATGGCTGCTGCTCGGACGGCACACGAAAGCGCTCCGGGCAAAAGAGCGACTGGGCTCCGCCTGCCAGCTGCTTCCGCGGCGCTCCACGTCGAGGAAAAGCAGAGAAGGAGGGAAGCAGACCAACGAGGAGCGGGTTAGGAGGAAGGCAGCGAGCAGAGCCACCACGATGCCCGGGTCCCCCTCGCCTCCCGGGTCGCGGCGCCGACGTCCCATCCTTTGGCGAGGGAAACAGGAAGAGGCTGGCCGGAGCCGAAGCTGGGAAAGGTGGGGCTGCCACCGGCAGGAGGCACCCGGGATGGCGGAGGGAGAGGGAAGCGAGGGGCGGACTGTTAAAAAAAGCAAGCAAGCACCGCAGTCAGGGATGGGTAGCATCCTGCCTGGAGGGCGAAGGCGCCATCGCTGCAGCCGCGCTGTACGAGGTTTTCCTCGGAAGGGCATATTCATATGTACAGGTGGAACTCGGAAAATTAGAATATCGTCGAAAAGTGCATTCATTTCGGTAATGCAACTTATTATTTTTTTATTTTTATTTTTACAAATGCTTTCTTTTGGAAATTCCACAGTAATTACAATTAGTTACAATAATGCAAAAATAAACATCACTATTACATCTTGTTAATTACATTCCATCTATAATTGACCCGCCTAATGACAAATAATTACAATTACAACAAATAAAGGCTTGACATATCTTGCTTTGCATGTCATGCATCTATCTCTCATATATTAGTTTCACCTTTTAAGTTGTGTTACTGAAAGAAAGGCACCTTTCGACGATACTCTAGGTAATTTTCTGAGTTTCACCTGTATTAGCTAAACAAGCTATAGCTTAGGGAGGGTCCCCCCAAAAAAATGTTAGGATAAAAAACTGGATGTACATTTCCAGAATATAAGATGAAAAACAAATAAAATAAAACCTACATACAGCAACAGTGTTTTGTGTTGTGTAGGCTCCTATGATGTAAGTAATCGGCCCCACCTGCTAGCCTGCTCCCTAAAATATCACTGGTTTGCTCATTTCTATAGGCTATACTGTATAGGGTGCCTACATTCTGCATGGACTGGTTATTTTGTTATGTGCAAATGGCTTTAGATACCTATTCGGTCCATAAGTTATCATATAGCATATGTTCAACAAAAAAAAAAACAGTGACCATTTGTTGTTGACAAAGGACAGCTGGCCATATAAAGGACCCCATTACCTTCAGTAGCTGAGGGCCTCATCAAACTTAAATCCGGCCCTGTTCACCCACTTACCACCAACCACAAAAAGCTATCGCTAGTCTAGGCTGCATCAACAGAAGCCTAGTGTCCAGATGGAGGAAAGTGATAGTACCTCTCTATTCTGCCTTGGTCAGAGCAGCCCTGGAATACTGAGCCCTCCAATTCTGGGCTCCGCTCCATAATTTAAGAAGGATGTCGACAAGCTGGAGTGTGCCCAGAGGAGGGCAAGAAAGAACATCAAGGGTCTGGAAACCAAGCCTTGTGACGGACGGTTGAAGGAGCTGCGTATGTTTACGGTAGCTTGGGAAAGAGGAGACTGAGAGGAGATACAATAGCCATCTTCAGATCTCTAAAGGGCTGTCACGTGGACGATGGAGCAAGCTTGTTTTCTGCTGCTCTGGAGACTAGGACCCGAACTTTAGTTGAGATTCCTCAGGGTCCCTTCCAACTCTGCAATTTTTTTATAAAGTATTTTTATTAAAGATTTCTTGATTTACAAGGGTGTGTGCAGTGTGTCTCTCTTATTTTTACATGTATCATTTTTGCAAATCAGTTACATTTGTTGAGACACTGGGAAGAAAGAGGGGGACTGAGGTGGATAGGGGGGGTGGAAAGGGGGGGATCGGGTGGTGATGTTTCTATTTTACTTATATGTAGGGTTTGATGTCAGCGTTGCTTGTGCAGGTTCTCTTTTATTCGCTTGTGTTCTTTTGGGGGTGAGAGAGATTGGGTTGGTCTAGGGTGTGGATTGTTAATTTGTGGTTGGCTGCGATGGTCTTTGTTTTCCTGTGTGAGTGGGGTGGGTGGGTATTTTGGATCAGGTTAGCCATACTGATTTGTATGCTGTCAGTAGATTTTTGTCATTGTCTTGTTGGGCTGTGCCAACTCTGCAATTCTATGATTCTATGTCATTTCCTACGTCAGAACTGAAGGCAAGTGAACTACGGTAAGTTGAGTGGCTGTTTCACTTTCTTTTGCCACCAGAGGTCCCTGGTTACAAATGATTCTATGAACTAGCAGGTCCACCCACCCTCTTTCTTTGAGATCAGGTTTTACAGTTTCAAATAAAGCACAGATAAATGGACCTGTGTGGCTAATGCTCCAAAGTAGCTGCTGTTGCATTTATTTGTGGAAGTGCAACATCCGAGTCCACATGTAAGATGACTGAGTTTGAGGCAGGGGCGTCGCAATAGGGGGGCAGGGCGCCCCGGGCTCTGCTCTGTGGGGGGCAGCATGGCACCCCCTCAATACTGTGGCGGCGGCGCAACCGCCATTGTGGAGGCCCCGATGTTTCTGTCCTCGCCCCTCGCTTCTTCCTGGTGGGGCGGAGGCAAGGGGTGGGCCAGAGAGCAGCGTCAGTGGTGGCCGCTGACGCCCCTTGCCGCTCCGCCCGAGTAGGAAGAAGCACACGTCGCGCTACGGAGCAGGTTGCCAGCGGCGGTGCTCCAGCACCCGGATCCCGCGCGGGGTGCCTTCTGGTTTGCCGCCCTGGGCAGCCAGAAGGCTAGCGATGCTGCTGGTTTGAGAGGAGTGTTTCTGCTCCAATAAGGCCTCGTGAGAGAGCGGACTTGTCATGCTGTCCACTGTAATGTTAAATATGTGTAAGTCCAACACCAACACCATGGGTTAACAGCCATCCACAGGTTTACCACTCCCATCAGCCCATCACCCATCCCCACCCACCCCCACCACCCTCTATATATATATATATAAGGGCCTGACACTTCCGTTTCCAGTGTATCTGAAGAAGTGTGCATACACGAAAGCTCATACCAAAATAAAAACTTAGTTGGTCTTTAAGGTGCTACTGAAGGAATTTTTTTATTTTGCTTCGACTCAGACCAACACGGCTACTTACCTGTAACCATGGGAAACCTTATGTTACAAGAAGCATGTTTTTATTTTAATGGTGAAGGCCCCCTATTAATATAGGCACACATCATATAACCACCTTAGATTACACTTTGCAGTGGTCCATTCAACATGAGCAGGAAGTCCTGGTTCAGAATGTGGTCCATTTACTTGCTCATTTCCTCCTCTATATTTTATGCTTAAATTGTGATGGAACCAGGCCTCTTTTTTTTGTTAGAAAAAGAGGTGCTGTTGAACTTTTTTTTTTGTTAGGGGTAGCAACCAGCCAAAGTTACAAGCTTGCCCATCAAGTATGTGTATATAGATGAATCCATTTTACAGCGTTCTCAAAATGTATGTGGTTCTGCATTTTCTTGCCTTTGGTTACACCAATAGCAATAAACTCCATCTTCAAAGAAAACAACTATTAAGAGGTCTGCCTTCCCTTACTTTAATTATAATTAGTCAGGGTTATTGTTTGGACCACTTCCCCAAGCCCTTAGTCTTTTAATATCAGATACTCCAGTATCCGACTGCTAATATTTCTCCCAGTTATACCTAGTTAACATACAAGCTGCGGTTAACGATGGATTACCGTTTCCCTCTCTTCCGGTAAGCGTAGATCTTTTTGCGTAGTTGAATTTGCTCCTCTCCTAGCTAGTGACTTTCCACTTTGTACTCCAGCAGGGCCCAGAAGGAGTGACTGCCATTTTTGGATATCATCACTGTCACCCTGGGACCATCCGAGGTGCTGCATGTTCCCTCCCAGAAACCGTCTTCACTAAGAGTCAATTGGCGAGAATTTCCGCATTCGACAGACACCTCATCTACTCCAGGCAGCTTGAGCTTAAATGTCACATCGCGGTTGGCCGGCAGGACCCCGGCGACAGGTGCCACCAGCTCAAAAGCATCCTCCCAGTTCGTATAACTCTGTGGGAAAACCGGCCACAACACACTCTTGTTTGGGCAGGAGAGGAGGTAGCTGAGGGCGCAGCGACTGTTGCCCGGATCGGATGCTTTCTTTGCCCAGATGTGAAGAGCAAAGGCCCCTGCGTGAGGGAGCTGTATCTTCAACTCAACATGGGCATCTTGGCATGTTGTCCAGATGTGACGCCTCCGCAGGTCCTCCGACATGCTGCCGGCATCACAGTCCAGGGTGGCAAAGAGATCCAGGTCCCTACTTCGAGTGAAGGTGACAACGCAGCGTCCGTCATCCGTGTGGACGATCGGACTGGCAGGCGAGGCTCCCAGGATCCCCTTCTCCTCCGATTGCCAGCTGGGCCCCACAGGCTGGATGATCGTTTTGGGCAAGCAGAAGCTCTTGTCCACAGATCGGCACATCAGGGAGTATTCTACCACGTGGCTGTAGTTCTCCTCCTTGCTCCTGGAAGGTTTGGCGAAGATGTCCAAGCTATGAGTCCCCACCTCTTGGGGATACACATCCAGGGTCATCCCGTTCCTCTGCAGGTTCATGAAGCAGTGTTCGTTTGCCCCGTTGAGCTTGCAAAGGAAGAGGGTCGGAGAACGACTCTCAATAAAAACAGTTGCCTTGCCGTTTTCTGTGAAAGAAAAGCAAAGGTTTTTGATGTCGACATGTTTTCGTATGCAACAGGAATCCAGTAAAAAAGTTGGAAGGGGCAAAAAGTAATGGTTTTTCTGTACTTGTTAATATCTTTATTTTAAAACCCCATGAATGGATTTCCCCCTATGGATTTTCTGCCACCTTGCTGTGAGAAATAGGGTTACACCCATATATAAGAGTAGACCATACCTGCCAAGTTCCGGCCTGAGAAATAAGGGACTGGACCGGAAGTTGCGCTGCAGCCATTTTGGAACTGGGCAAAGCAGCGTCAAAAGTCGCTTCTGAGCATGCTCCGCCCAGTTCCAAAATGGCCGCCGCGCCAGAATAAACTGGGGGAAAACAAAAAAATCCGTTTTTTCGGCTGGGGACAGCTGGAAAAACGGGGGTTTCCCGGGGAATACGGGAGACTTGGCAGCTATGGAGTAGACCCATTGAAAATAATGATGGTTCATAGATTGGTAGATGGGAAACAGGCAATCTGTTCTTTCCTCACTGACTCCTCCTTGAGCAACTAACTACCTGTAGGTTTTCTCCCCTCAGGCTTTACTTCCTGTTTCATCTTGATGGTTAGTTTTGATTCGCCTCACGACTCCACGAAGGCCACAGAATGGCTTTGTTTGCCAGGAGTAATATAATGCACAAGGATAATCAAAATAGACCAAGGACAATCCAGCTGCCTCACAATCGTTTGTACCTAACAATTCCGAGAATGATAACAGATTTCCCGAGCATCCTTCACATATTGGAAGACCCAGTGAGTTCTGGTTCTGCTCGATTAGGGGCGAGGAACCTGTGTGGCCCTCTTGCTGTTGTGGGACTCCAACTAGCACAACCAATTGTCAGGGATGATGGGGGTTGTAGTCTAGCAACCTCAGGTCCCCCATCCCTGTTTTACAGCACAGTAGCGTCTTGTGTTATGAAAAAGACACGAGACTCATTGTCAGTGTAACTGTGACAGCCAAAAGCAACAAGACAGGTGCTTCTGATTGACTTATTGACCACTGTATTCCACTCTGGTCAGACCTCACCTGGAATACTGTGTCCAGTTCTGGGCACCTCAATTCAAGAAGGATACTGACAAGCTGGAACGTGTCCAGAGGAGGGCAACCAAAATGGTCAAAGGCCTGGAAACGATGCCTTATGAGGAACGGCTTAGGGAGCTGGGCATGTTTAGCCTGGAGAAGAGAAGGTTAAGGGGTGATATGATAGCCATGTTCAAATATATGAAAGGATGTCATATGGAAGAGGGTGATAGGTTGTTTTCTGCTGCTCCAGAGAAGCGGACACGGAGCAATGGATTCAAGCTACAAGAAGATTCCACCTAAACATTAGGACAAACTTCCTGACAGTAAGAGCTGTTCGGCAGTGGAATTTGCTGTCAAGGAGTGTGGTGGAGTCTCCTTCTTTGGAGGTCCTTAAACGGAGGCTTGACAGCCATCTGTCAGGAATGCTTTGATGGTGTTTCCTGCTTGGCAGGGGGTTGGACTGGATGGCCCTTGTGGTCTCTTCCAACTCTATGATTCTATGATTCTTTGATTCTACGACTTTACCTGTTTCGATGACTGATGTTGCCGTGGATGTCCCTGTCAGCCCTACTGAATAAAAGGCAGACTTATACCACACATTACGTTCAAATTGCTGCAGTGATAATGTCCGTTTCAGAAGCTGCCAGCTGTGGTCTTCTGGGAAGTGATCATTAATAAACAGAGCAGGGTGGGTAAGGAAGTAAAACTCATTGTACCTGCAGAAGGAAGAAACACAATTGTGCAGCCTTTCGTGAAATCTCAGCACCAGGGTCAAACGGAGAAAGTTATCTAAAGATGAGCGTGGAATACTTCTAGGCCTTGTTCAGAGGTCAAGAGAAACCATAGCTTAGCATGTTGGGAATGAAACATAGCAAGCCTCGTTCCAACTCCCTCCCCCACAGCCACACATGTGAACAGTTTGGAAACCAGGTCCTTGTTTAGATTAACCACAGCCTGTTTTCTCACCCAAATCTGACTAAAGTGTGCTTAATGACAACAATGCTTTATTTGACAAGGCAAGGCAAGGTGGTGAACAGCTAGGAGGAAAAGAACTGGGGGGGAGAGAGTTAACAGACTCCATTTCGCTGGAAAGCGTCCATCCACTCAGCCCAAGGTCAAGGAGAGTAGATAAGGTGGCGGCACAGAAAGCACAGTGGTTGCGAGTTCAGGTTGCAGGATGCAGAAGTGAAGTGGGTGACCAGGGAGGAAGTGGGTGGAATCCTTAATTGGGAGCACCTTCATTCCTAGAAATGGATTCTTTGTTCTCTCGCTACGACCATTTAAAATCTCGTAACTGGTAAGAGACTCCTTTTGCTTTGTTTTGCTTATCTACTGCCAAAGGGCGGGGGGGGGGAGCCGAGTCCCTGAAGCCTTACACCCAATAGTTAGTGATGATGGGAGTGGTAGTCTAAAACCACTGGAGGGCACCTGGTAGAGAAAGGCTGCTGTGTTGCAAAACCACTTCCGCATCCCCACGGAGGTGGTGTTGTGGGCTGGCCCCGAGCGAACTATCGCGATGGGGGCTGAGAGCTCAGCCCCCTCACAAGGTGGGAGTTCCCGCCTCCGTCATACCTGGGCCGGCCAATAGGGTCAGCCGGGAGGCGGGGTTTTGCAATCTTTAAACCGGCCGGAGGCGGGAACTCAGCCTTTCCTGCCCCGGCTCCCAACCCGAACGGATCACCCGCCCACCCACCCTGTAGGCTAGGCAGGTAAGCCGACGCTGCTATGGACTTCGGTTGGTCGCCTTGGTTGGCCAGGGGCCTGGTAAGACCTTTTCCACTTGGGCTAGCCAAGCTGGTTTTTTCGCCTACCTCATAGCAATTCGTCACAACTTGGTTTTGCGGTTAGGCATTGGAAATTTGCATAAAAGAAGAAGGGGGGCAGATTGCGTCATCCTCTGCCCAGAAATTGGAGAAGCAACTCCGTTAAAGGTGTTCCGGGGGCGGAAGATTTGTCCTGGGCCTGCAGAGGACAGGGCCTTATGGCACCCCCCAACGGTGGCCACAGGAGGTGTTCGAGTAGATGTACATCACTGGGCTCCTTTCTGGTGGTTAATTTCTCCCAGACTGTAACACACGGGTTACAGTTGGATATAGCCGGTTAGGTTCCAATGCCTAAGCCAATACCGCTCATCATTCGTAACCAATAAAGTTGTGGCCTTTTCGCCCACTTAAACTTATTCATTGTGCCTCGTGTCTTATTTCACGTGGAGGGAGGGGCATTGCCACAGGATCCCCAAATCCTACACATGTAGTATAAGGTTACCAGATTTTTTTTTCCAAAGAATCCGGGGACACTTTTTTAAAAAAGAGAGAAAAAAAGTTATTAAAACAGTTATTTTTTTAAAAAAGAAGAAGTAATATCTTCTCTTCTGTGGTCTCCTCTGTGTCAGGAGTATGGGCAGGAGTCAGGCTCTGGGGCCTGTAGTGCTTTGCAGGACTGGGGCATGCCTCAGCTTGTGCTGGAGAAGCAAGGCGTGGCCACACAGGTGAAGTCCTCAGCTTGTGCTGGAGAGGCAAGGAGTAGTCACCCAGGTGAGGCCACTTGAGATCTCACTGCACCTGGTGGCAGGAGCTGGGAGGGATAAAAGCTCAGCATTTTCCCTTCAGCTCTTTGCCACAGCAACGCTATCCCTGCCTAGTTGCATCTGGCCTCCTGCTCCTTGGACCCTTGCCTTGTTGCCGCCGTGCTTCTTGGACCCCTGCCTCGCCGTCGCCTTGCTCCTCGACCCTTGGACCTTCGCCTTGCTTCTTGCTCCTGGATCCTTCGCCTTGCTCCTTGCTCCTTGCTCCTTGCTCCTTGGACCCTTGCTTCGCCTTCGCCTTGCTCCTGCCCCGTGGACCTTTGCCTTGCTTCTTGTTCCTGGATCCTTCGCCTTGCTCCTTGCTCCTTGGACCTTGCTTCGCCTTCACCTTGCTCTTGCCCCGTGGACCTTCGCCTTGCTTCTTGTTCCTGGACCCTTGCTTCGCCTTCGCCTTGCTCTTGCCCCGTGGACCTTCGCCTTGCTTCTTGTTCCTGGACCCTTCGCCTTGCTCCTTGCTCCTTGGACCCTTGCTTCGCCTTCGCCTTGCTTCATGCCCCGTGGACCTTCGCCTCTGCCTTGCTCCTCAACCCTGCTTCTTCACCACCATCTTGCCTCTGGTCCTGACGCCCGCCGACCGGACCATGACACTCTGTTGCGTGGCCTTCCTCTGGAGCGCTAGCCGCTGTGGAGTAGGCTCAGGTCGGGCCTGGGCTCAGCCACGTGTCCTTGCCCTCCCAGTGCTCTCCTACCTCTCCTCCTAAGTGGCAGCTATGGCAGCAGCGCGGCAAGGTCAGGGCTCCCCTCTTTTTTTCTCCTTCCTCTTTCTCTCTTTTCCTTTTCCTTCTCCTCTCCTCCTTCTCCCTGCGTCGGCTCCAGGGTATTCCGGGGTTGACACGCCGGGTGTCTCTGGTTTCCGCGGCAGCAGCGGTAGTCTCAGCAGCCCGGAGCCAGCCTGGTAGCGCTGCACAGTTGGCTCTGGCTGGCTTCAGGAGCTGCTCGCTGCCGTGGCGCCCGGCATTTTGCCTCGCCGGAAGTCCCCATATGATGTGCCTTGTGCCATTGAACCAATCACACAACATTCATTCCCTACTAATAAATCTACAACACTTAAAAATATAAATCTGGGGACATTAAATGAAATCCGGGGATGGGTTTTTGTCCGGGGACAGATTTGTAAATCCGGGGACTGTCCCTGGGAAACGGGGACATCTGGTAACCATAATGTAGTATAAGCATAATACTCTGTTGTTGTTTAGCCGTTTAGTCGTGTCCGACTCTTCGTGACCCCATGGACCATAGCACGCCAGGCACTCCTGTCTTGCACTGCCTCCCGCAGTTTGGTCAGACTCATGTTGGTAGCTTCGAGAACACTGTCCAACCATCTCGTCCTCTGTCGTCCCCTTCTCCTTGTGCCCTCCATCTTTCCCAACATCAGGGTCTTTTCCAGGGAGTCTTCTCTTCTCATGAGGTGGCCAAAGTATTGGAGCCTCAGCTTCACGATCTGTCCTTCCAGTGAGCGCTCAGGGCTGATTTCCTTCAGAATGGATAGGTTTGATCTTCTTGCAGTCCATGGGACTCTCGAGAGTCTCCTCCAGCACCATAATTCAAAAGCATCAATTAATTGTCCCACCACTACCTCAACACTCCATGCTGATGCCCTGTGGCTATCAGATCACCATTTCTGACTTGTAGTCCAAGCAAACCAAACAAAAATCTGAAAGCAAAGGAAGTTCACTATACCCTTGCTGTATCCCAGACTCTGACTGGGCTTTCTGTTGCCTAACAACATACCTGAAAGTGAACTTACTACAAGAGTCATCCACGCAGCCGCTGCCCCAGGTGTTGTCTAAAAGATGCCACCTTCCATCAAGATAAACCGCATTCCAGACATGATTAGTCTTCCCCTCAAATACTTTTCCTGGTTTGTATTGGAACCCTTTGGCGAAGCCGGACAACCGCTTGCATTGTATCCCTGCAAGACTGAGGGGGAAAGAAAGGGATTCAGGAACGCCATTGTGAACAAGGCACCGTGGTTGCAATCGCTGCTTTTTTGGATTAGAATGGGCATCCTTCATTTTGCTCTGTTTTCAGGGAGAAGCCAAACGACACCCTGCATGTCAGGCTTTTTCCCATATTGCCCAATCTTGCCCCTTAAGGATGTGCAATTTGGGATTTTGGTGGAGGAAAGAGAAGTATGCTAAATGGCACCTGTGGACTACTCTGAAGAAATGCCAGGCTGCCTCATTTAACTGCATATTACAGGTTGGGGGAATCTTTGGTCCTCCAGATGTTGCTGAACTACAACTCCCATCATTCCTGGTGGTTGGCCAAGCTTGCTAAGGCTGGTGGGAGTTGTAGCTGAACAACATATGGAAGGCCCAAGATCCCCCAGTCCTGCATGATAGTTTTGTATGTTGCACTGGTACAAAAATTGTCGTTAGAAGCCGAATCGGGCAGCCTGAGAATCTCGGTTTGCATGTTGGAAAGAGAGAGAGAGAGACTGGAATCTAGTACTGTACAAGCTTTCAAGGCAGCACAGAAGGGTTTTAAAAGGTACAAGAAGTGTTTGGTGAAAGAAGCATGGTGGGGAGGGCCAAACAGGATTTCCAGTGGCTGTGGAGGGACCCAAGTTTGCCTCCATAATGATGTGTTGAAAGTCGCCTTTATAGAGCAGGGGTGGAGGACCTGTGGCTCTCCAGCTCTCTCGGGCCCAATAGGGATTACCTGCACATTTCTTCGAAGAGGCCAGCATATCCCCCACAAGCGCTTTTTCCCGACTGAAGGGCATCAGTTGCCTCAGAAGGCACCTTGTTATGGTATCCGTCCACATCGTATTCTGGAAGAATAAAGACATTTATGGACAGTCACCACAAAGTCTGCAATGCACAACAAATAATGGACTGCAGCAACCTCACTTACATCAGAAACTTTTAGCAGACGATCCGAGTAACTAATCAATTCGATTAGGGGTATCTATTTCATTCACAAATCAACAGTTAATCACCTTCAAAGGTTCTGCTTTAATACAATGGTATATATATGATGTTTTTGAATTATGGTGCTGGAGGAGGCTCTTGAGAGTCCCATGGACTGCAAGAAGATCAAACCTATCCATTCTTAAGGAAATCAGCCCTGAGTGCTCACTGGAAGGACAGATCCTGAAGCTGAGGCTCCAATACTTTGGCCACCTCATGAGAAGAGAAGAATCATTGGAAAAGACCCTGATGTTGGGAAGGATTGAGGGCACTAGGAGAAGGGGACGACAGAGGACGAGATGGTTGGACAGTGTTCTCGAAGCTACCAACATGAGTTTGACCAAACTGCAGGAGGCAGTGGAAAACAGGAGCACCTGGTGTGCTATGGTCCACGGGGTCACGAAGAGTCGGACACGACTAAACGACTAAACAACAACAATATAAAGGAGCTTTCCTATAACACCACTAGAAGAGTTGTTCCATTGTCTGGAGGGATCACTTCCTGCTTCACAGGCAGAAAGGTCACACCCCCACCTACCTATATGATGGCACGTCCACATCCAAATGGCTCGGACTTTCTCCAGGTCACTGTGAGCTTTTTGGAGCAAGACATTCACCAGTTTTTTCACGTTGTTCCTGATATCCACCTGTTTCACAAAAGGTAAATACTGTAGATCAGTAGAAGTTAACATGGAGGAGTTCATTTCTGCTGTCTAAAGAAAAATTAGGGTGCCTGCTATCCTACATGCACTAAAAAGAGAGTCAGCCTTACTGAACTCAATGGAGCTTACTTCTGTGTAAAACTGCTCAGGAATACTGCGTAAGTGTATGCATTCTACTTGATCAGTCTATCGATCTGTTAAATTTTATCCCTGGGTAAAATTGTTCTTAAGGATAAAGGTAAAGGTAAAGGTACCCCTGACCATTAGGTCCAGTCGCAGACGACTCTGGGGTTGCGGCGCTCATCTGGAGGCAGCCCTGTTTAGGGAGGCTTTTAATGTTTAATAGATTACTGTATTTTATTTTTCTGTTGGAAGCTGCCCAGAGTGCCTGGGGAAACCCAGCCAGATGGGTGGGGTATAAATATTATTATTATTATTATTATTATTATTATTATTATTATCTCGCTCTATAGGCTGAGGGAGCCGGCGTTTGTCTGCAGACAGCTTCCGGGTCATGTGGCCAGCATGACTATGCCACTTCCGGTGAACCAGAGCAGCGCACAGAAACACCGTTTACCTTCCCGCCGGAGTGGTACCTATTTATCTACTTGCACTTTGACGTGCTTTTGAACTGCTAGGTTGGCAGGAGCTGGGACCGAGCAACGGGAGCTCACCCATCGCTGGGAATCGAACCGCCAACCTTCTGATCAGCAAGCCCAAGGCTCTGTGGTTTAGACCACAGCGCTAGCCGCGTCCCGTTCTGAAGGATGAAGCATGTTTAACCTTTCTTTTTTTCCAGGGTACACAGGCATGCTATTTCCACAATATTCAACTGTAATCCAAATCCCCTTTGTGTCAGGCTTGGGGTGGATTTTGAATCATAATGTTTCCGACTGTGAACTTCCATGTGCACAGAAGAAGTTGCCTCCTGTAAGAAGAGGACACTTGAAGGTACTATCATAGAATCATAGAATTGCAGAGTTGGAATGGATCCTTAGGGTCCAATTCCAAATCCACATTTATTGTTTTAAAAAAACTCTCAGCATCCTAGAAGGTTCTTTACAGCAGTATTATTCCGTGTGGACTATATCACCGTAAGAGACAGTATACCTTTGATGCATGGTCATCCAGTTCCTTAAACTGCGTCAAGTCCATTGGTATTGACTTCAGGCTGGATTTATCCCACGGGTAATCTAGGAACAAACATGGAAAAGTCATTCTAGAACCAGCGCAAGTCCAGCAGAAAAAGGCAAGAGGAGAAATGGAGGAGGACCTACCATGGGATTGAAATGGCCGAACTGCAGCAAATGAAAAAGGCCACAGATATCGGGCATTTTCTACTCCCCAAGTAAAAACCCAGAGTTACCAATGTTCCTCTGCTTACATGACCATGGAGAAAGAGAACCAGCGAGACAGTGCTGGAGCAGATTTTGATCTGCCGTCACACAAGACAATTTTAGATGGTTCTATTTCTTGGACCAGGGACCCAGGTGGCACTGTGGTTAAACCACTGAGCCTAGGGCTTGCTGATCAGAAGGTTGGCGGTTCGAATCCCTGTGACGGGGTGAGCTCCCGTTGCTTGGTCCCAGCTCCTGCCAACCTAGCAGTTCGAAAGCACGTCAAAGTGCAAGTAGATAAATAGGAACCGCTACAGCGGGAAGGTAAACGGCGTTTCCATGTGCTGCTCTGGTTTGCCAGAAGCGGCTTTGTCATGCTGTCCACATGACCCGGAAGCTGTACGCCTGCTCCCTTGGCCAATAAAGCGAGATGAGCACGCAACCCCAGGGGTCCCTTTACCTTTATTTCTTGGACCATAGTTGACAAATATTGTGAAGTCCTTAGGGAAGTCCTCTTTACACTGAAGCCTCTGGTTTTGTACACGGGCTGGTTCAGATGATGGATAAAGTGTACTGGCCGACCCACCCACATGCCACATATATCATCATCATCATCATCATCATCATCACTATTTATTATTCATACCCACCCATCTCATTCCATTTACAGAAGCTAAGCACAGGTGATGGGACAGAGTCCTCCACCACACCTGAGGAGAGCAGGCTGTGGGATGAGTTGCATCACTGTAGCAGTCAAGTACAACATTTCCTGTTTGCCCAGAGTGGACACACAGGGGGATGTTACTCCAGCCAGGAGGACTTCCTGTCACACTTGTCTGGAGCATCCTCCCCCTGTATGTGACCAGGTAGATGGGCTTGACCCTGGCAGACCCTTTAAAGGGGCTAGTCACGCAGCCATCTTCTCGTGACTCTCTTGTTGCTCTCTTTTTGCCATTCTGCTTTTGCTGTCTGCTGGCTCTCAGCCAGCAGCACATGGGCTCAGTCCCCATATATGGGATGAACTCACACTCTCTTCTGTAACCACAAGCTAAAGCCTGCCTTCAGGATCATACTGTGAACTGAATGTAAGTAAACTTCTTATCATTACTTTTAAAGAACACTGTTGTGTTTTAAGAGGGAATAAAGGGGAATTCACCAGGAACAATCCAATCTGGACAAGCCAGACAGGATTGCTTAACTCAAGAGATTCAAACAAATCTACCAACTAGCTTCCTGAAATATACAGGGGAATGTACTCTGCGACCAGCTCACTAGCGTGAGGTAGGATAATATTTACCGTACTTTTCCTTGTATAAGACTTTGGGTTTTTTCTTTAAGAATCATGCTAAAAAGTGGGAGTCATCTTATACATGGGTAGTGCATAGTGTGGACATTTGATTGGTTGTTGCTGCCGCTGCTATTCCGCGTGTTATTGGGTGCTGCTTCAATGGGTGGTGTTGATTGGCTGACGCTCTGGCAGTTGGGCGGGTGATTGGCAGCTTCTGCCAGCAATGGGACAGATGGGAGGCGGCTTTTGCGATGCGTGCGGGTGAGTGATTTTCGGCAATCCCCCCTAAAAAAAGCTCAACAACCCTTGGGTAATCCCCCCCAAAAAAGCTCAGCAACTCTGTGCCATCTCCCCCCATTTTCTTAAATTTGAGTCCCCGAAAATAGGGGGCATCTAATACATGGGGGCTTCTTATAGACGGAAAAGTACGGTAATCAATATATCCTCTTCTGCTATCGACAACAGGCCAACGCAGAAGGTGCAAGGCAGGCTGCGTAGCATGCAGAGATCGGCCCTCTGATCCGTCACTGCCTGCCCCCCTTCTCCTGATGAACATCTGGTGCCAGACATGCCCCGCACCCACTCTGCCTAAATATGGGGCCAGTCCTGGACGCAAGGGTGCAGTGCAGCTAATATTTACCATGCAAGCCTTGTTCCCAGAACATCTCATGGCATGTATATGGTGGGTGTACACATGGGCACGTGCTTTCTCTATTATGATACACAGGAGGTGTGGGGTAGTTTGGCCCTCCAGGTGCTGCTGAACTACAACTCCCATCATCCTTTGCCACCGGCCATGATTGTAGCCGGATGGGAGTTGTCATCCAACAACATCTGGAGGGCCAAATGTTCCCTATATACAGGTCTGTAGTCAGATATAACAAATAATTTGCATTTACCATACAGATCTTGTCTTTGAGACAGCGTTGATCCTTGTTCTCCGTCATCCTGATAACCTATGAAATTGGTATTGTTGGGGTGAGACAATATCATTATGAGTTGGGGGGGATTCCTCTAAATGTGTTATGCTTTATTAAAAGTTAGAATTAATCAAAGTTTGATTAAAGGTAAAGGTAAAGGGACCCCTGACCGTTAGGTCCAGTTGTGGACGACTCTGGGGTTGTGCCGCTCATCTCGCTTTACTGGCCGAGGGAGCTGGTGTATAGCTTCCGGGTCATGTGGCCAGCATGACTAAGCCACTTCCGGTGAACCAGAGCAGCACACGGAAATGCTGTTTACCTTCCTGCCAGAGCGGTACCTATTTATCTACTTGCACTGCATGGTTTGGGGACCCAGGTGGTGCTGTGGGTTAAACCACAGAGTCTAGGGCTTGCTGATCAGAAGGTCGGCGGTTCGAATCCCTGCAATGGGGTGAGCTCCTGTTGCTCGGTCCCAGCTCCTGCCAACCTAGCAGTTCGAAAGCACGTCAAAGTGCAAGTAGATAAATAGGTACCGCTCCGGCGGGAAGGTAAACGGCGTTTCCGTGCGCTGCTCTGGTTCACCAGAAGCAGCTTTGTCATGCTGGCCACATGACCTGGAAGCTGTCTGCGGACAAACGCCGGCTCCCTCAGCTGATAGAGCGAGATGAGCGCCGCAACCCCAGAGTCGGACACAACTGGACCTGATGGTCAGGGGCCCCTTTACCTTTACTGCATGGATTAAACTTTGCCAGACATGGAACCCAGCTGGATTTAGTTAGGCTAGTAAGCCAAGACACCTCTGCAGAGCTTGATGGATGCGACAAAGGCCAGCGATGGCCCAACTAGGAAACCATAATAGGGCAAGAGTGCCAGTCCAAGGGGACTGAGAGTTAGTGGGCAGGGGCAAAGGGAAGGTTTAGGGTTACAGCTTTGAATGACGTAGGCTGGGAGGAGGTTCACAACGAGAAGGAGGAAGGGGGCAGAGGTCCAAGTGAGCTGGGGACAACAGGCTGAAACAAAGAGAGGCAGAGGATGGATTTTTGCTGTCCTTTGAATC
This sequence comes from Zootoca vivipara, assembly GCF_963506605.1. NCBI lineage: Eukaryota > Metazoa > Chordata > Lepidosauria > Squamata > Lacertidae > Zootoca > Zootoca vivipara. The sequence goes on from NC_083277.1 coordinate 18,859,388, forward strand.
CAATCCTGAGAGGATGCGAATGCTCCATGATCCCTCCATCTAGGTACAAGTTGTATATACGTGCAAATAAGCCATATATCCTAAAGACACCAGTCCCTGTTGGAGCTCGTTGTCCCCAAAGGGAACACAGACCCGGGTGAGCATGCCTGCAACCCCTAAAATATTGCACCACTCATGGAGATTGGGGTGGCAGGTGTCAATATGTACATTAAAAACATATATTGCAACTCCCATAATCTCTGGCCATGGGCCATGCTTGCTGGGGCTGCGGGAAACTCAACAACTAAACTGAAAGCACTGCTTTCTCTCATCCTGGTCCTGGTCTTTAGACTGCTGGTCTTCTTTTCTTTCTTTCTTTTTAAAAATATTTCTATTAAGATTTTCTTGCTTTACAAAAGTATGTGCATTGTTGCTTTTTTTCTGGTTGTAGATTCTTTTCTGCAGATCAGTTACATTTGATATGAGACATTAGTGTTGTATTCAGTATGAGGCCGGGGAAGAAGTGGGGGCCTGATGATCGTCTTCCAAAGCAACTACTCTATTCCGAACTTAAAAATGGAAAGCATAATGCTGGTGGTCAACAAAAGAGGTTTAAAGACTGTCTCAAGGCAAATCTTACAAAATGTAGTACTGTTTAAACACTGACAACTGGGAAACCCTGGCCTGCGAGCGCTCCAGTTGGAGAACAGCCTTTACCAAAGGTGTCATGGGCTTTGAAGAAACTCGATCTCAGGACGCAAGGGAGAAATGTGCTGAGAGGAAGGCACGCTTGGCAAATCCACACCGTGATAAAACTCCCGCCTGGAAACCAATGTCCCCACTGTGGAAGGACGTGTGGATCCAGAATTGGCCTCCACAGTCACTTACGGACCCATTGTTAAAATCGTGTTTATGGAAGACAATCTTACTCGGCTACGAGTAATCGTCAAAGAAGAAGAAGGGGGCAGAGGAGGGGTGGTGTGGTGAAGACTGTCGGTCTTCTATGGCTACTTTAATAATAATAATAATAATAATAATAATAATAATAATAATAATAATAATTTATTATTTATACCCCGCCCATCCACTCTGGGCAGCTCCCAACAGAATATTAAAACTTGGTAAAACATCAAACATGAAAAACTTCCCTAAACTTTAGATATAAAAAGAGAAATTGGGGCAGTTGGGGGGAAGCAACTGACTGAGCATTATCATGTCGCAGACTGAGCCTCCATCCCTGTACTGAATTCTGTCTTTAGGGCTGTAGCTCAGTGGCAGAGCATCTGTTTTGAAAGCGGAAGGTCCCTTGTTCAATCCCTGACATCTCTGGGTAGGACTGGGAATGCCTCCCACCAACAGACAGCTGTTGCCTGACAGTGCCAACAGCATGGAGCTAGATGAATGGTCAGACCTCACCTGGAATACTGTGTCCAGTTCTGGGCACCTCAGTTCAAGAAGGATACTGACAAGCTGGAACGTGTCCAGAGGAGGGCAACCAAAATGGCCAAAGGCCTGGAAACAATGCCTTATGAGGAACGGCTTAGGGAGCTGGGTATGTTTAGCCTGGAGAAGAGAAGGTTAAGGGGTTATATGATAGCCATGTTCAAATATATCAAAGGATGTCATATAGAAGAGGGTGAAAGGTTATTTTCTGCTGCTCCAGAGAAGCGGACACAGAGCAATGGATTCAAGCTACAAGAAAGAAGATTCCACCTCAACATTAGGAAGAACTTCCTGACAGTAAGAGCTGTTCGGCAGTGGAAATTGCTGCCAAGGAGTGTGGTGGAGTCTCCTTCTTTGGAGGTCTTTAAGCGGAGGCTTGACAGCCATCTGTCAGGAATGCTTTGATTGTGTTTTCTGCTTGGCAGGGGGTTGGATTGGATGGCCCTTATGGTCTCTTCCAACTCTATGATTCTATGAATCAATGGCCTGACCTCCTATGCTGTTCTCGGTTGCCCACAACGCTGTAGTCCAAATTTGTGCCTTGGGCTGATCTACAACCGCCGTGCCTACCCCGAATGTATGGCCGTACAGAGGAGGCCTTACCTTCATTGTCCTGCCTCGTCCGGTGGGGAAATATCTGGAGTCCTGCAGCGCCAGGAACATATACACACAGAGAACGAGTTACTGAAGGATCCATAGGGACACAACGTCATAGGACTAGGGGGTGGGAGTAGTCTGGATGTCATATTCGGGTCCTCACCATGCCCGTGGCTTTAGACCTTTAAGGTGACATTCTAAAGAAAGGGAGGCGGCTAGCAAGTCTCTTGGTCAAGCTCATGGCTGTGAAGCATTTCTGAGCATGTCTAAAAAGTACAGGTGACTACTTGCTACAGAAAAAGTACTGGCTGCAGATGCTCAGGGGACCAGCCTTCCCTCCCCACTCCCCTGGCCGGAGGTGATGTCATCAGTGAGTGTAAGAGAACAATAGACTTGGGCCAGTCTCACCTGGAGCAGGCAAAACACAGGGACCCCCCCCCTAGAAACCCAATGGGAGAACAAGCATAGCTGCCAAGTTTTCCCTTTTCTCGCGAGGAAGCCTATTCAGCATAAGGGAAAATCTCTTTAAAAAGGGGATAACTTGGCAGCTATGAGAACAAGACATGTCAGAGTGTTAATGAGGTGAGCTCTTCCATCTTATACTCAATCTGCATATATGTAACGAAAGCCATGGGGTGTATGGGGAAGGGCAGTATCTCTGGTGGGGGGACAGGTCATGTTCCTTCTGGGATAGTCCGTCCACCTTTGGTCCCCACCCTGCACTCAGCTCTCTCACCTGTGGCTCCCTACATCTGCTTAAAAAGCTTCAAGGAAGGAGAGTCCACCCATCGGCGTAGGGAGCCGCCGCGACACCCGGGGCGGCAAATTGCCATGTACCCGGGGGGCGTGGCATCGCTACGCATGGGCCGCTATGTAGTGATGCATGGGCCGCTGCGACAAAAGTCCTCTCACTTTCAGTCTTATAACTTTGACCTCTCAATTATTAAAAGCACTAACAGGGATTTCTGAGGTAACTCAAACCTCCCACTTATCCCTCTAGCCTTTCTTTAAACCCTCTAGCGCTCGTGGGTTTTCAAAAATAAAAGAGAGTCCTCTTCCAGCCTAAACGTGGCCAGGTACCTATATAGACTCGGGGCTATAAGTAAGACTGTTCCTATGTGTACTCGGATAAGGGTTTTCACTTCACTAGAAACTCCCTCACTGTAAAGCTAGCCTCCTTCCTGAGGTAACTTTATTATCGCTCAGAACCTGTCTCCTCCTTTAGCCCCCCTCCTTTTCTTGGTGCACTCTCAGCCACAAACTAACCTTTCTCCTCTAAAAGGCAGTTTTGACAGTTTAAAAGAGTTCCCCACCAACTGGGTTCCTGGATACCTTAGCTGGAAAATGAAATAGACGATTACTGGTATGACACTTTAAAGATGGATATTTATTGGCTTGAATCTTAATGGTTGCTTTCTGGTAACATTGGTACCAACTTAATTTCAAAGGTAACGTTCTTGGTAATCAAATAACAGAATACCTATCAACTACTTCATCTACTCCAAATCTACCTTCTCCACAACCACACAAGCTCCCACACAAAACCCTCAACCGCCAACTGATAATAACAGTTCCCCTTTCCATTTAAACCCCATGCAGGCCACGCCTTCCATGGGATGTTGCTGTCAGTAAACCAGGAGTCTGGGTTAACCCTTCGATAGGTCGGTTGCGAAACAAAAACATAACATAACCGTTTCAAATTCGCCACAGCCACTACTTCTAAACGGGGCGTTTAGGCTCCGTTTAGAAGTCGCGGGGGGGCAATCCCCCTCTACGTGGGCCGCCGAGCGCCAGCGGCATCCTGGAGTGTGCCCGTGCCAGATCTAGCACATGCGCATTCCGTTGGGCGTGCCGCTGGCGTGCAGTGTCTCCACGGTGTTCCGCACGTGCAAGAGCGGCTCGTTAAAGAGTGCCGTGCGAGAGTGGCACCCCGTAAGGACCACCGAGCGCTTGCGGAATATCGTGGTGCCGCCGCCTGGCCTTGGGGCCTCTGATGGCGGTCCCGAGTGACACCCTCTCCAGGGTGCTCCGCCCCTGAGTCCACCACCTTCTGAGTCTGTTCCACTGTTGAACAGCGCTTACTGACAGGAGTTCTTCCTGATGTTTGGTTGAAATCTCCTTTATTGTCACTTGAAGCCATTGGTTTGTGTCCTACCCTCCAGAGCAGGAGAGAATGTTTGCTTCATCCTCCATGTGACATCCCTTTAGATTTTTGTCAGTCTCTTCTTTTCCAGGCTAAACATACCCAGCTCCCTCAACTATTCCTCATAAGGCTTGGTTCCCCAGACCCTCGATCACCTTGGTCACCCTTCTCTGCACACGTTCCAGCGTGTCAATATCCTTCTTAAATTGTGGCACCCAGAACTGGACTGAGAACTCCACGTGGGACTATGACTTCCATAGATCTAGACACTATACAGTGGTACCTCGACTTACGAATGCCTCGACTTCTGAAGGTTTCGACTTACGAAGTCCGCAAACCCAGAAGTATTTTAACCGCACGTGTGGCATGCGCATGCGCAGAAGTGGTGTGCGCGGTCTGCGCATGTGCAATAGCATTAGGGTTTTTGTGGGGTTTTTTTACATTGACGCAACTTCCGGTGTCACACGGCTGCCGGTCCCGGATTCTGCAGTCCGGGACTTGGAAGGTAAGCATCCCACCGTTGACTCATGTTAAGACTCCTAGATCCTTTTCACATGGCAATCCAAGTTTTCCCCATCTTATATTTGTGCATCTGGCTCTATCTGCCTAAGTGTAGACCCTTATGTTTGTCCCTACTAAAATTCACCTTGTTACTTTGGGCCCATGTCTCCAATCTGTTCAGTTAATCTTGAATCCTCATTCTGTCTTCTGCGGCATTGAATACCCATCCCAGTTTGGTGTCATCTGCAAATTTGATAAGCACCCCCTCAATACAAGCTGCTGTTAATAGATGTGTTGCTATTTCCGTCTCTTCAAGTAAGGCTAGATCTTGTTAATGTGGCCAAACTTATTTATTATTTATTTAGAGCATTTGTATTTCTTATTAAAGTCAGCTTCCTCCTCTGATCTTCCCAAGCTGTTCTCTCCTTCCTTGAGCCTTATATTTATAGTGCGCCGCACACAAAGAGCTGCAAGTGCTTCTTGTGCCTCCTACGCCCTCTAATGTAAGCTTAAAAGCAAGGAACTGGAAATATTTGAGCGGGGAAATTTAAACATATTTTTTTGGCGCAATGGGAAAGTTGGGGGGGAACAGAAGGTCTACTCTCGAGCCAGGCAACCCTTCTCCACTACAGCGGCGTTTCTCCAAAAACTCTCGTGTTTCCGGCTGTTTTACTCTGGTGGAATGAGCACCCCATTATTTCTGCGAGAGCGAAAGCGGATAGAAATGGCTTTAAGCACCAACGCCGCCAGGCTCCGAACTGGTCTCAAGGAGCGGCAGCAGGCAGCGGAGCCTGAGTCACCATACCTAGGTGGCGGCGGCAAATGCGGCCACTTTCCCTTAATCCATAGCTTTTGCGTGCGAGGTCTGAAATCGATCTGCAACGCCACGCTCTCATGTCCTTGGCAAAAGAAAGAAGGAATGAGCTTTTCAACCTCTCTCCCTCCCCCTCTCTCTGTGTGTGTTTTCTGCAAATAAAATGCACCGCTCGGCACGTGGCGCACAGAGGCAAAAGAGCCTTTGGCCATGCCGTGCTTGTCCAAGCCTAGTCCCTGTTGGGAAATGGCCTTAGCCATCGGGCGCCGGGGTCATCAGAAACGTGTAAAGACTCCTAACGATGCCCCCAATATATGGAATGCATAAAGAGGAGAAGAAAAATGGAACAATGACCTGACTCCGAGAGTCAGAAAGATTTTTTTTTCTCTTCCTTTGGGTTTATGTACTATTATTAGTGTTCACCTGGGCTTTGTAGCCCTGCCCACGTTCCCACTTTGTGGCCCCTCCCCTCCCGTGCCTTGGCCCCGCCCCTTGTCCCCCCCTAGTTTTGATCCTGGGTATGCCCCTGTGGGTTCCCACGGGACAAGACACAGTGATAACAGCAAGAACCTTTATTGAACTACATAACTGGGAAACAGGGGCAAAGCAATTGCTTATATACATTCCTGAAAGCCTGGGCCGCTCCCACTCCCCACATGATTGGCTGTCTAAACTTCCAAGCTGTGAATAACAACTCAAAGTTCAAGAGCCAATGGCAGAGGCCCAAATCCTGAAATGTTCTGTGATTGGACACCATGTATCAAATCATAACACAGGAGCTCAGAATCCTTAGTCCAGACTCAAGCTCAGGCAAACATAGACAACTAAATACATTACAACCATCTGCCACAGTTCAGGGGCAAGAGGTTCCCTGAAAGAACTGGGCTTCCAGCAAAGCTGATGAAATGAGCCCTGCTTCCTAACTCCCCCACTGAGGCAGCCCCAAAATGACAGTTGAGGGAGGAGGTGGCCTTGTGGAGCTGCTCTGCCACATCAGAGTCGATGGAGCAATCTGTGGCTCACAACTCTCCCACTGAGTCTGTCTCCTACTAGCTAGTGACTTTCCACTTTGTACTCCAACAAGGACCAGAAGGTATTACTGCCATTTTTTGACATTCTCACTGTCACTGTGGAGCCACCTGAGGTGCTGCAGGTTCCCTCCCAGAAACCGTCTTCACTCAGCCTCAGTGGGCGAGACTTTCTGCATTCGACAGACACTTCATCTGCACCAGGCAGCTTGAGCTTGAACGTGACATCGCGGTTGGCCGGCAGGACACCGGCGAGAGGTGCCACCAGCTCAAAGCCATCCTCCCAGTTCGTATAGCTTTGTGGGAAAACCGGCCACGTCACCTCCTTATTTGGGCAGGAGATGAGGTAGCTGAGGGCGCAATGACTTTTGCCCGGATCAGATGCTTTCTTTGCCCAGATGTGAAGAGCAAAGGTCCCTGCATGAGGGAGCTGTACCTTCAACTCAGCCTTAGTACCCCAGCGAGTTACCCAGATGTGGCGCCTCCGCACGTTCTCTGGCGTGCGGCTGGTATCCGAGTCCAGGGTGGCAAAGAAGTCCAGGTCACTCCACCGAGTGAAAGTGACAACACAGCGGCCGTCATCAGTGTGTATGATGGGGCTATCGGGCGAAGCCTCCAGGATCCCCTTCTCCTCCGATGACCAGCTGGGCCCCATAGGGTAGAAGAGCGGTTTGGGCAAGCGGAAGCTCTTATCCACAGATCGGCACACCAGGGAGTATTTTACCACATGGCTGTAGTTCTCCTTGCTCTTGGAAGGTTTGGCAGAGATGTTCAAAATATGAGTCCCCACCTCTTGAGGATACACTTCCAGGGTCATCCCGTTCCTCTGCAGGTTCATGAAGCAGTGTTCGATTGCCCCGTTGAGGTTGCAAAGGAAGAGGGTCGGAGAACGACTCTCAATGAAAACAGTTGCCTTGCCGTTTTCTGTGAAAGAAAAGTGAAGAGTTTCCAATTGTTAATACTTCTATTATAGAGAAATGCTCATCAGCAGACTTTTTTTTGGAGGTTTTCCCTCCACCTTGCACTGTTATTGTTTATACCCAAGAGTAGACCCATTGAAACTGATAGATGTCACTAAGAGCTCTTCGTGCAGAGTTCTGCCCACCCTTTCCTCTTGGCACATGCCCTCCAAATCTGATCTGGAAGGTCATCCAACCCTCTAAAGCAGACCTGGAGGGTGTGAGGAGGGCTGCAGGGGAGAGGAGGGGAAAGTTCTGTTGCGCACGTGAGAGTTTGCTGTGCTGCTTTATGTTTATTTAGTTCGTCATTCAGTAGGTTTTACCAGTGTATTCATTTATGTGCCATACCTGCCAAGTTCCGGCCTGAGAAATAAGGGACTGGACCGGAAGTAGCAGACCAGAAGTAGCGCTGCCGCCATTTTGGAACTGGGCGGAGCATGCTCAGAAGTGACTTTTGATGCTGCTCTGCCCTGTTCCAAAATGGCCGTCGCACCAGAAGTTGCGCTGCAGCCATTTTGGAACTGGGCAAAGCAGCTTCAAAAGTCACTTCTGAGCATGCTCCGCCCAGTTCCAAAATGGCCACCGCGCCAGAATAAACCGGGGAAAACAAAAAAAATCTGTTTTTTCGGCTGGGAACAGCTGGAAAAACGGGGTTTCCCGGGGAATACGGGAGACTTAGCAGCTATGTTATGTGCTCTGCTGAAATATATATCAATATGTAATGCACAGGGATTGTCCAGGTAGACCAGGCGCAATCCAGCTGCCTCTCAATTGTTGTGTGAGGAACCTGCGTGGCCCCTCCAGCTGTTGTGGGACTCTAGCTCCCATTAGCCCCTGTTAGCATGACCAATCGCCAGGGATGATGGGAGTTGCAGTCCAGCAACCTCTGGAGGTTCCCCGAGCCACAGGTTCCCTCATCCCTGTTTCATAATAATGCAGTAGCGACTCATGTTATGGGGCAGTTTGCCTTTGAAAAAACATGAGACGGATTGGCAGTGTGACAGCCAAAAGCAACAAAACAGCCAAAAGCTTCTGATTGACTTTACCTGTTTCGATGACTGACGTTGCCGTGGATGTGCCAGTCAGTCCTAACGAATAAAAGGCAGGCCAATACCACACATTGCGTTCAAACTGCCGCAGTGATAATGTCCGTTTCAGAAGCTGCCAGCTGTGGTCTTCTGGGAAGTGATCATTAATAAACAGAGCAGGGTGGGTAAGGAAGTAAAACTCCTCGTATCTGCAAAAGGAGAAGGCGGAATTGTGCAGCATTTCATAAAATTGCTTCAATCATCACCAAGGACAAACTGGGAAAGTTACCTAAAACTTAGTGTGGAATTATATCGGCCCAGTTCATGTGTATAGCCAGGATTTAGGTTAGGGGGGGCAGAACTGAGCTATCTGTGATGCAACTGGTCAGCTAGTTAAGTATTTTGATTTACAGTATTTACTTGATTGGGGGGGGCAGCTGAAAATGAGCCACATCCAGCCTCACATTCACTCTCTCTTTCGCACTGCTGTGAAGGAACTAGATCCTGGTTCAGATTAATCACAGTTTATCTCACCCAAATCTGTGCTTAATGTCAACAGCGGTTTGTTTGACAAGCCATGGCTTATCCAGCTAGCTTGTTTAAACCAATTTTAGTTAACGTTGGCCACGCTGTGCTAAACCAGCCTTCCCCAATCTGATTCCCTCCAGATGTTGCTGAACTCTATGTCCCATCAACCCCAGCTAGCATGGCCACTGATGAAGGACAATGGGAATTGTAGTCCAAAACAGCTGGAGGGCACTGGGTTGACGAAGGCTGTTGTGTTGCAACAACCTAGCTTCCAGCTTCCCCAGGATAAGCATAATACTCTAGAACCACTCAAGGGGATAAATGAATGGTTGGTGGAGTTTCCATAATTTCCCCCATCACTATGGCTTGGTTCTCATTGCAAATGCTTACAACGGCCAGCCTTGTGGCCATCAAATCGCAAACAGACACACACACAAAAAGGCTTCTAAAAGCAGCAGAAGTAAACTATACCTTCACTGAGTCCCACACTATCTCCAGGCTTTCTTTTGCCTAACAGCATACCTGAAAGCGAAGTTTTTGTTGTTGTCATCCACGTAGCCACTTCCCCACGTACTGTCCAAAAGGTGCCACCTTCCATCAAGATGGACAGCATTCCAAGCATGAGTACTCGCTCCCTTAAAGACTTTCCCTAGTTTGTACGTAGCCCCTTTGGCGTACCCTGACAACGTCTTGCACTGTATCCCTGCAATACTGGGGGGGGGGGAGAGAAGAAAGGTATTCAGGAATGTCATTTCACTGCTCTTTTCGGCTGGAATTGTTATGCCAAAGAACATTATTTTGAGCCCATTGCATTTCGGACTGTGTTTCGTGCATTGACATAGAAGCTGTGGTTAGAAGAAAAATCTGGCACCCTGAGAATCTCAGCTTAGATTTTGAAGACAGGCAGGCGACAGGCAGGCAGACAGAGAAATTTAGCTTAAGCTTTTAAGGTAGCACAGAGGAGCTTTAAAACATGCAGGCAGTTCTTGGTGAAGGATGCTTGTTAGGGAGAGTGTGAAGTGTAGGTGGGTTCCCACAAGGCAAGACACAGCAATAACAGCAAGAACCTTTATTGAATTAACAGAACTAGACAACAGGGGCAAAGCAACTGCTTATGTACTGGTTACAGGTAGGTAGCCGTGTTGGTCTGGGTCGAAGTAAAATAAAAAAATTCCTTCAGTAGCACCTTAAAGACCAACTAAGTTTTTATTTTGGTATGAGCTTTCGTGTGCATGCACACTTCTTCAGGTTTCTGAAGAAGTGTGCATGCACAAGAAAGCTCATACCAAAATAAAAACTTAGTTGGTCTTTAAGGTGCTACTGAAGGAATTTTTTTATTTTCCTTATGTACATTTATGAAGGCCTGGAGCACTCCCATTCCCAACGCGATTGGCTGTCTAAACTTCCAAGCTGCGAATCATAAGCCAGAGTTTAAGGGCCAATGTAAAAAAAGTAAAGGACCCCTGAAAGTTAAGTCCAGTCATGAACAACTCTGAGGTTGTGGCGCTCATCTTACTTTACTGGCTGAGGGAGCCAATGTTTGTTTGCAGACAGTTTTTCCGGGTCATGTGGCCAGCATGATTAAGCCGCTTCTGGCGAACCAGAGCAGTGCACGGAAACACCGTTTACCTTCCCGCCAGAGCAGCACCTATTTCTCTACTTGCACTTTGACGTGCTTTGGAACTGCTAGGTTGGCAGGAGATGGGACAGAGCAATGGGAGCTCACCCTGTCGCGGGGTTTCTAACCTCCGACCTTCCGATCGGCAAGCCCTAGGCTCAGTGGTTTAGACCACAGTGTCAGCCGCGTCCCATGGCAGAGGCCCAAATCCTGAAATGTTCTATGATTGGATATCATGTATCGAATCAGAACACAGGGACTCAGAATCCTTAGTCCAGACTCAAGCTCAGGCAAATACAGTGTTGGGAAGGTTTGGATTGGCAATGGCATGCCATGCCAATCCTGCCAAGGGTACACTGGCACGTCATACCATTTGCATTAAGTTAGAAGCGCTGGCAAGCCACGCTAAACACCAGGATAGGGAACATAGGTCAATGGGACATAAGAGGACATGAAGAGGTCACCAAGACAGGACGAAGAGGGATTTGACAGGTTGGAACCAGATGGAGCAGGATGAACTGGATGGGTCAGAACCAGGCAGGAAAGAACAATGGGATGGATGGAAAGGTACTGGAAGGTCGTGAACTAAGTAAGGAGGGGTGTTTAGAGAGGACACATGTGACAGGAGCATGGGCAGAGTGCCTGCAGAGCCGCACGTCCACAATGGCGGCTTGCGGGAATTCTGGGGATGTCAACAAAGGTGCGGTATTCATGAATAGTCCCAAATATGCTGTTCCGGTCCCACCTTTGGTCCTGTGTGTCCCCCTGTGATTGGAAGACTGTACCTGAGAAGTTAATTTTTGACAGCCTGTAAAATTACCAATACAGTGGTACCTCTACTTACGAATAACTCTACTTACGAATGTTTCTACTTACGAATGGAGCTCCATCCGCCATCTTGGATGCAGTTTGGATAGGATTTTTTCTACTTACGAATTTTTAGATAGGGTTGCTTCGACTTACGAATTTTTTCTCCCAATGTATTCCTATGGGATTCGACTTACAAATTTTTTCTACTTACAAATGTGCATTCGGAACGCATTAAATTCGTAAGTAGAGGTACCACTGTAAAAGGGAGCACCCGACATGTTTTTGGGGTTGCCTTCCCGGACATGAGCCTGCCTTGAGTCGCGTCGTTCTTACCACCGCAGCATACAGACCACTGAATACATAACAGGGCACGAACAAGATTTCCAGCAGACCTGTGTTTTGGTTCTTCTTTCCATAATGGTGCAAACCAAGAGAATATGGGCTGAATACCTCTGAAAACAAGTTAATCATTAATTGATTTCAGTCCACTTCAATTACAATGCAAGCCTATACAGTGGTACCTCGGTTTATGAACACAATTGGTTCCGGAAGTCTGTTCATAAACTGAAGCGTTCATAAACTGACGCGAACTTTCCCATTGAAAGTAATGGAAAGTGGATTAATCCGTTCCAGACGGGTCCGCGGAGTACTCAACCTGAAGTGTACTTAACCCGAAGCATGGGTGTAATTGGTTCCAGAAGTCTGTTCATAAACTGAAGCGTTCATAAACTGAAGCGAACTTTCCCATTGAAAGTAATGGAAAGTGAATTAATCCGTTCCAGATGGGTCTGCGGCGTTCGTAAACCAAAAAATCGTAAACCGAGGTGTTCATAAACCAAGGTTCCACTGTATATCAAAATTTGCTTCAGGAGCATTCATAGTTTGGTGCTGGGGTAGGGAACCCCTGGCTCACCATATCTCCCATCATCCTTGCCAAGTAACAACCGTTTGTCATGGAGGCTGGGGCGAATAGGAATTACCTGCACATTTCTTCAAAGAGTGAGGCATATCCAGCGCAAATGCCCTTTCCTGATTGAAGGACATCAGCTGCTGCACAAGACACCTTGTCAAGGTTATGGTAGCCTTCCACATCATATTCTGCAGGAAAAAAGACATTTGTGAAATACCACTCCAAAGCATGAAAGGGACTGCAGCAGTTTCACTTGGATTGCAAACTTTGAGCAGAAGATCAGAGTGATTGATCAATTAAATGAAAATATTGTTACAAGGGACATGGGTGGCGCTGTGGTCTAAGTCACTGAGCCTCTTGGGTTTGCCGATCGGCAGGTCGGCAGTTCGAATCTGTCCCAGCTCTTGCCAAACTAGCAGTTCGAAAGCACACCAGTGCAAGTAGATACAGGTGAAACTCGGAAAATTAGAATATCATCGAAAAGTGCATTTATTTCAGTAAAGCAACTTATTATTATTATTATTTTATTTTACTTTTTACAAATGCTTTCTTTTGGAAATTCCACAGTAATAAAACAAATAGTTACAATAATACAAAAATAAACAAAAATAAACATCGCTATTACATTTCATTGATTACATTCCATTTATAATTGACCCGCCTAACGACAAATAATTACAATTACGACAAATAAAGGCTTGTCATATCTTGCTTTGCATGTCATGCATTATCTCATATATTGGTTTCACCTTTTAAGTTCCATTACTGAAATACAGTGGAACCTTGGTTTATGAACACCTCGGTTTATGAATTTTCGGTTTACAAACGCCGCGGACCCATCTGGAACGGATTAATTCACTTTCCATTACTTTCAATGGGAAAGTTCGCTTCAGTTTATGAACAGACTTCCGGAACCAATTACACCCATACTTCGGGTTAAGTACGCTTCAGGTTGAGTACTCCGCGGACCCGTCTGGAACGGATTAATCCACTTTCCATTACTTTCAATGGGAAAGTTCGCTTCAGATTAAGTACGCTTCAGTTTAAGTACTCCGCGGACCGTCTGGAACAGATTAATCCACTTTCCATTACTTTCAATGGGAAAGTTCGCTTCAGTTTATGAACAGACTTCCGGAACCAATTGGGTTCATAAACTGAGGTACCACTGTACTGTAAATGCACTTTTCGACGATATTCTAATTTTCCAAGTTTCACCTGTAGGTACCGCTGCGGCGGGAAGGAAAACGGCATTTCTGTGTGCTCTGGTTTCCGTCATAGTGTCCCATTGCACCAGAAGTGGTTTAGTCCTGCTGGCCACATGACCTAGAAAGCTGTCTGTGCAGGGAAAGAAGTCCAAGTTTAATTTCCGAGCAAAGGGTCTGCTGGTTTCTCTTTAAGGTTTCCAGACTCAAAAGAGAGCAGCACAATTAAAGGCACAGAAGTCCTGTCCTCTATTGAGTCTGGCAACCCTAACAACCAGCAACACAAATACTTCCTGCTCCTCTCACAGCATGCCGGCATGACCAGTGCTCAGGAATGATGGGAGTTGTAGCCCAACAATATGGCCACAGGTTCCCCACCCTGTTTCAGAGTTTTCGCCCTCCTGTGGGGCATCCACGCATCTATCAGCTGCATGGCAGGCAGCACTTCAAAAGGAAAATCTCCCCCAGTATGGATGGAGATGCAGGGCTAGGGGAGAGCTTTACCTGTGGAATGCCTGTCCGTTGTGATGTTGTCAGAAGCAAAGGGGCACAAGGATACAAAAAGTTGTCCCCGCCACCTACCTATGTGGTGGCAAATCCATGTCCAAATGGCTCGGACTTTCTCCAGGTCACTGTGGGCTTTTTGGAGCAAGACACTCACCAGGTTTGCCACGCTATTCCTGACATTTACCTGTTTCACAAATGGGAACAGATTCAGTAGCTTTTAATATGGAAAAGGGGTACCCAGTTCCATTTTTCTATCTAAGGCAGGCATCCCCAAACTTCGGCCCTCCAGATGTTTTGGACTGCAATTCCCATCATCCCTGACCACTGGTCCTGTTAGCTAGGGATCATGGGAGTTGTAGGCCAAAACATCTGGAGGGCCATAGTTTGGGGATGCCTGATCTAAGGCAACCACCTGTTTAAATAAAGCCTAGGGTGCAATCCTACACACACTTACAAGGGTGTCAGCCTTTTTTCTTTTCTTTTTTTTACATTTCTAGGTCATCCTATTTAATAGGAATGGCTTAGGGAACTGAGTATGTTTAGCCTGGAGAAGAGAAGGTTAAAGGGTGATATGATAGCCATGTTCAAATATATGAAAGGATGTCATATGGAGGAGGGAGAAAGATTGTTTTCTGCTGCTCCAGAGAAGCAGACACGGAGCAATGGATTCAAGCTTTAAGAAAGAAGATTCCACCTAAACATTAGGAAGAACTTCCTGACAGTAAGAGCTGTTCGGCAGTGGAATTTGCTGCCAAGGAGTGTGGTGGAGTCTCCTTCTTTGGAGGTCTTTAAGCGAAGGCTTGACAGGCATATGTCAGGAATGCTTTGATGGTGTTTCCTGCTTGGCAGGGGGTTGGACTGAGTGGCCCTTGTGGTCTCTTCCAACTCTATGATTCTATGATTCTAATTTGAGCTTTCCAAAATGATACACACAAACTGAAACATAGCAATCATTCAAAATCTGCACTGCTCTGGATGTTGCAGTACAGCTCTCCAGATAAGAATGTCTGCAAAAATGTATGTACATGTAATAAATTTGCATGCACTCAGGTAGTATGTGCATAAGAACACATTGTATTAGGGGAAATGCTTTGCAAAAATCTGTAAAAATTTGCATTAGAATGCTGATGAATTTTCAGAGCGGGTATCGGTCTTTTTGAACTCGGTGAAGCTGACTTCAGGGTAAAACTGCACAGAACTGCACATTAAAAATTGTTCTGAAGGGAGAAGCTTGCATAATCTTTTCCAGGGCACACGGGCATGCCATTCCCACAATCTTTGGCTGAAATCCAAATCCCCTTTGTGCCAGGCAGTGGGTGGTGGTCTTGGATTTGGCAAAAGTGCTGACTTCTACTGATGGAGAGAGATACCAGCCTCCGTCCACCAGTACAGAGCAACCTGTTCCACCTGTGGGTGGGCGAAACCACAGCCAGCGGGGCATTCTGAGAGCCAGTGCCATCTTAACCATAGGCGCTAGGGGTGTGGGGCCTGAGAGTTGAGTCTGGGGAAGAGCCTGCCCATTGGTTGGCGCACCACGGTGGGCTCTTCTACTGCGGGGGGCTCTGCACTGCGAGTTTGGATGCAACCGAGCCAGTGAGATGCTGAGGTGGCCGGCTGGCCAGCTCCACCCTCCTGCGCTCCCGGGAATGGGCAACCTGGGGGGGGGCACTGAGCAGATCTTTGCACCCCGGCACCGCATATGCTTAAGACAGCCATGCTGAGAGCAGGGAAGGCAAGGGGCTGAGGCAGCCCAGGATCCAGAGCCGACCCTACTGTTGTCACCCAGCAGAAGTGTGAAATCCGGGGCGGATTGATGTGCCACCAACAATACATATTGATTGTACACCAGTTTAATTGTTATGAGCTCCTTCAGAGATTCCTGACGTCGGCACTGCTTGTTCATGATTGCTAGCCAGAGTTCTCTGAGGAGAGGGAATGGCTGCTTAACTGTGGTTGTTGACTCTAATCTTATTTGGCTTTTGATTTCTTGGAGCAGCCAAGGTAATGCCATCCCAAAAGTAACTAAGCATGAAACATTTAAAGCACATCTCTCCACCCCAAAATGAATTCTAGGAACAGTGGTTTGTTATGGGTTCTGGGAATTGCACCTCTGTGGGGTTATGATAATTTCCAGGATACTTTGGTGTCTTTATATAGTGCGTATAAAAGGTAAAGGTAAAAGGTAAAGGACCCCTGGATGGTTATGTCCAGTCAAAGGCGACTATGGGTTTGCAATACTCATCTCACTTTCAGGCCGAGGGAGCCGGTGTTCGTCCACAGACAGCTTTCTGGGTCATGCGGCCAGCATGATTAAACCACTTCTGGCGCAACGGGACACCGTGATGAGTGCCAGAGCACACGGAAATGTCGTTTACCTTCCTGCCGCAGCGGTACCTGTTTATCTACTTGCACTGGTATGCTTTTGAACTGCTTAGGTTGGCAGGAGCTGGGACAGAGCAACGGGAGCTCACCCAGTCACAGGGATTCGAACCACCGGCTTTCTGATTGGCAAGCCTAAGGGGGTCAGTGGTTTAGACCAGAGTGCCACCCACATCCCCATAGCCACCTTTGACTAGACTCAACCGCCGGGGGTCCTTTACCTACGGTGTGTTTGCAGCCTACATAAATAGGTGCTCTGTTGTGTCTGTCCATCATGTGGAAAACAGGAGCAGGGTCTTGCGACTCATGATGTTTCCCATTGGGAACGAAGGGTTTCCTCCTATTGGGAGAGCACACTTGAAGGCACTCTCAAATTCCAAATCCACATGGAGAAGGATCTCTGCATCCCAGCAAATTCCATACAGGACTATTCTTCCACCCTGGAAAAGAGATTGCATACCTTTGATGCATAGGCATCCAGTTCCTTAAACTGCGTCAAGTCGACTGGTATTGTTTTCAGACTGGATTTATCCCATGGGTAATCTAGGAACAAACATGGAAAAAAAGTGATTCTATAAACAGATGAAGTCTAGTGGAAAAACAGAAGAGGGCGAAAAGGAGAAGGACCTAAAATGTGATTCATAGGGGTGGACTACAGTGAACCGAAAAGGGCAAATAAACAGGGAGCTAATTGTGCTGGACCAGATAGGATGTTGATCAGTTCTTGTGATACATTTTAAGAGCATGACTTTTCATGGGCCAAAGCAGACAAATCTTGTGGTGGGAGTGGCATGGTGCGTGCGAACCTCCCATTGGAACAGTTGTTACCTCCTCAAAGAATCTCCCTTCAAACCAAAACATCTGTCTTTTAACCCTAGCAGGTAGCAATAACAGGGACACAGACAGGACTGCATGAAGGGAGGGACAAAATGTACCCACCCACCCACATGCCACATATAATAGAAACCCCATTCCGCTTGTAGGAACCAAACACTAGAGATGAGACAGAATGCTCCGCCGTACCAGAGGAGAGCAGGCTAACTTAGAGGACGCAGGGCAGGCTGCGTTAGCATGTACAGAGCTGCCCAACGACACCTCACTCATTCTTCCCGTTCCCAAGCATCTGATGCCTGAGGCGGCACCTTGCTCCGTCTAATGGTAGGGCGGGCCTTGGTGGCCAAGGTAAAGGTAAAGGGACCCCTGACCATTAGGTCCAGTCGTGACCGACTCTGGGATTGCAGCGCTCATCTCGCGTTATTGGCCAAAGGAGCCGGCATACAGCTTCCGGGTCATGTGGCCAGCATGACTAAGCCGCTTCCGGTGAACCAGAGCAGCGCACAGAAACGCTGTTTACCTTCCCGCTGTAGCGGTACCTATTTATCCACTTGCACTTTGACGTGCTTTCAAACTGCTAGGTTGGCAGGAGCTGGGACAGAGCAATGGGAGATCACCCTGTTGCGGGGATTTGAACCGCCAACCTTCTGATCGGCAAGCCCTAGGCTCTGTGGTTTAACCCACAGCGCCACCCACATCCCGCCAAGGTACAGTGTGGTTAATATTTCCCATCCAAGCCTTGTTCCCCGAAGACCTCAAGTGGTTGTGGATGGGCTCAGCTAAGATATACAAGAAGTGTGTGGGGGTCTTTGGCCCTCCAGAAGCTGCTGAACTACAACTACCATCATCCCTTGGCCACTGGCCACGCTTGTTGGGGCTGATGGAAATTGTAGTCTAACAACACCTGGCGAGCTAAAGACTCCCCACACCAAATACAGTGGTACCTTGGGGTGGGGTACGAACAGTCCTACTTACGAACGCTTTGGGTTATGAACTCCACAAACCCGGGAGTAAGTGTTCTAGGTTGCGAACTTTGCCCCGGGATATGAACACAATCTGCTTCCAGGGCCGCGGGAGGCCTATATGCATGCCTTGGGTTAAGAACGCTTCGGGTTAAGAACAGACTTCTGGAACGAATTAAGTTTGTAACCTGAGGTACCACTGTATACAGGATCCAGGCCAGCAGGCAAATATAAGAAACAACTTATAAAGGGGAAAAGATTTATGCGACCTGAAGAGAAACCAGTCTTACAGGAAGAGAAAATTCTTACCGGAAGAATTAGAAACCAGGAAGAGGAGGTCTTTAATAAAGAATGGGGGAAGTTTATAATTTATACGAAAAGCTATTGTAAACAATTCCATGTATTGGTAGGATTGACAGAAAACTTGTGTAAAAATTTGAACTATGGATTGAGAAAGGATTTATAAAAATAGAGTTATTATGGAGATACAGAGGGGGGAATTATTGCATTGAGAGCCACAAGGGAGGGGGAGGAAGTCAAAATGGATTATATGTGTATGTATTTAATTCATTTGTTTATGTAAAATGTAAAATGCAAAAATAAAATTTATATATATAAATAAAAACAACAACTTATATTTACCGTACAGATCTTGTCCCTTAGACAGCCTTGATCCCTGTTCTCCACCATCCTGAAACCCTGCAAAACGGTTATTGCTGGGATGAGACAATATCTACATTAAAACATATTTTGCAACACTCATCATTCCTGGCCCTTAGCCATGCTGGGTGGGGAACAATGGGAGCCCAACAACAGGCATACAGCCACAGAGACCTTGATATATTGCTCTTAAAGGTAAAGGTAAAGGGACCCCTGACCATTAGGTCCAGTCGTGACCAACTCTGGGGTTGCAGCGCTCATCTCGCATTATTGGCCGAGGGAGCCGGCATACAGCTTCCAGGTCATGTGGCCAGCATCACAAAGCCGTTTCTGGTGAACCAGAGCAGCACACGGAAATGCCGTTTACCTTCCCGCTGTAGCGGTCCCTATTTATCTACTTGCACTTTGGCGTGCTTTCGAACTGCTAGGTTGACAGGCAGGCGCGGTGCTAGGGCTTTTTGCGCCCTAAGCAAAACACCTTCTGGCGCCCCCCGGGCACACATGCGTCATGACGCATGCATGCATGCACACCGCTGATGCCCCTGCGTCCCCTCCATTGGCGGGAGGAGCGTGGGCCAAGAGGGGAGCTTGGCGCCCTCCCACCTGTGGAGTGGACGCTTTGAGCTCCTCAGCGGCGACGGCTGCAGCAGCGCCCATAGCCTTGGGAGGGCAGCGGTGGCGCAGCGGGGGTTTTGCGGGGCAGGCTCGGCAGCGCCCCCTCCATTTCCGCGCCCTAGGCAATGGCCTAGTCCGCCTAAATGGCGCACCGGGCCTGTTGGTAGGAGCTGGGACCAAGCAACGGGAGCTCACCCCGTCGCGGGGATTCGAACTGCCGACCTTCTAATCGGCAAGCCCTAGGCTCTGTGGTTTAACCCACAGCGCCACCTGCGTCCCTATATTGCTCTTATGTCAGTGTAATTTTCATAGCTGCCCTTAAAGCAATGATGCAAAAGCTGCTGCCCCCCAGAGGCTGCTAGGCTACATGGGGGAAGGCAATCTTCCAGCATCCAGTTTGGATGCTCATGTGTTCTAGTGTTAAAAGGGGATGGAGGGAAAACACTGCACCCTTTCTTCAAAGGGGAGTTGCTCCACCCCCTTGATTCAGTACAATCACTGCTCTGAATTCTGCCTTTAGGGAGTGGGCCATAGCTCACTGCTGGAGCATCTACTTTGCAAGCAGAAAGTCCCTGGTTCAAACTCAAACATCTCCTGGAAGTGCTATGAATGTCTTCCACCTGAAATGCCGGGAGGCAGTTAGCTGGTCAGTATCAACAATACTGGTCTAGATGAACCAATGATCTGACTCAGGACTCATTCACATTTCCACTTGTCCCATGGTTATTAAAAAATGGGTCTGAGTGGTTCCCCACTGTTCCATTGCTTTCTAAGCACAGCTCCGAGCACTTTTCCTTTTGCCCCACCACTTTCCCCAGGAAAACCTGCTCTTTACTGCTGAATCAGAGCAAACATCAATCTGCAGAAAAGCCTGTTGATGTTTGCTCCAATTCAACGGTAAAAAATGGGGTTCCCAGGGAGAGTGGCAGGGGGGCAAACAGAAGTGTGAACAAATCCTCAATATAAAGAAAGCGTTGTTGTTGTTGTTGTTGTTGTTGTTGTTTTGGCAAAGTAATAATCATAAGCAAATAAAAATTAAAATGTGCACCCCACCCCCAAGACCATTCCATTGCAACTAACCGAACTTCCCAAAATTTCAACCCCTCTTGAAATGGTTTGACCCCTTTCTGTTTTAACAGTACAAATTCTACAAACACCCTCCATATCTCCTCGAAATCATTTTTCCTGCATATTCCCCGTCTTACCTTAATGGCACATGTTAATTTATCATTAATAGCTTCATCCCACACCTCTTTATACCATTCTTCCAATTTTATATTCTGCTTGTCCCTTCCATCTCCTAGCTACCATAATACGTGCAGCTGTCAATAAATATGTGAGCAAGACCTTCATAGCCTGCAAACCTTCTATCGTAAATTGATAATAATGCTAACACTGGACTTTCGGTCAGCTTTAACCCAGTGATTTCTATTATCTCCTTAAACCAGGCACCCCCAAACTGTGGCCCTCCAGATGTTTTGGCCTACAACTCCCATGATCCCTGGCTAAGAGGACCAGTGGTCAGGGATGATGGGAATTGTAGTCCAAAACATCTGGAGGGCCAAAGTTTGGGGTGCCTGCCTTAAACACTCTTTGCCAGAAACATTGTCCATATTTACATCCCCACCACATGTGAACCTAAGTCCCATTTGGAGCCCTTACCTTCATTGTCCTTCCCTGTCCACTCAGGAAACACCTGGATTCCTGCAACACCAGGAGCACACATGCACACAAAGAATGAGTGACAAAAAATAATAAATAAATCCATAGGAACACAAGGTGGAATAATACGTTAAGGACTGGGGGTTATTTTGCAATTTAATCTTGATTGATTTATTATTATTATTATTATTAAGTCCCTTCACCACATAAAGAACAACAAAAACAGATCCCATCAAATACAAAGAAAATGTTACATATAAAATATTTTTTCCATATGTTGAGACTTCCCTCGTCCTCGGTATGGGTCCGTCGTTTCCTTGTTGACTGCATATTTCTATACTCTTTCACTTAACATAAATTATCCATGATCTTTGTAGCATATTACATTGCAGAAGTTAATCAAAGCACGTCGAAGACTTCATATGAGAACAATGTTCTTTTAAATATAATCTGAATAAATCCCATTCTTTGTTAAACTGTTGGTTTGTCTGGTTCCTAATTTTTCCTCTCATCTTCGCCAATTCTACATATTCAAGTACTTTCACCTGCCGCTCCATTTTAGTTGGTGTTTTATCTCCCTTCCACCATTTAGCTACCGTGTTTCTCATATTATAAGACACGTCTTATATTTATTTTTCCTCAAAAAAACACACTATGGCTTATTTTCCTCCTCCTCCTGCCACGGCCGGCATGGATGCTGCGCCTATCACTATGTCTTATTTTCGGGGTATGGCTCATATTCCTTGAATGCTTAAAAATCCTGCTATGGCTTATTTTATGGGTATGTCTTAAAATATGAGAAACAGGGTATTAAGATTCTTGCGGTGACGGTTGCATACATGAATACGTTTCTCAGCTCTTTCAGAATATGGGGGGGGTGGTTTATTTTGGATGTCCATCTTTGGGTCCTCTGCCTGCCTGTGGTTTTATATCTTTAAAATGAGTTTCTAAGGGCAGGGAGGCTGCGAACAAGTTAAGCTCATAACTCTAGCCAAACCTGTTTAGCATTCCTCTGCATGACTAAAAAGTACAGGTCACTTCTTGCTTCCAGAAGGTTACAGAATATGCAACACTTACGAATATCGAAACAAAATTTTAAAAATTCCTTCCAGTAGTACCTTAGAGATCAACTAAGTTTGTCATTGGTATGAGCTTTCGTATGCATGCACACTTCTTCAGATACCTTCTTCTTCAGATTTCGTGCATGCACACGAAAGCTCATACCAATGACAAACTTAGTTGGTCTCTAAGGTGCTAGTGGAAGGAATTTTTTAAAATTTTGTTTCGACTACGCCAGACCAACACGCCTACCTACCTGTAACTTACGAATATGTCATCCATCTGCCACATTCACTACAGCATCCTTTAATTCACATTAAAGCAGCGCAGGCAGGAGGAAGCTAAAATATTTCCCATAAAAAAAATAATATTCTGTTTTCTTATGCATCATTGTAACATAGAAACGGACCTACCTTTTCTGAAGGGGAACTTCTTTTTGCTCCGCGATGTGCTGTGTCTAGGGTGTATTTCTACAGTGATTTGATCTGGCGAAAAACCAAACAACGAGAACTTGCAAACAGAGATATCAAGTCGACCACACAGTAAAAATAAATAAATACAAAAGTGGCAGGAAAAATGAAATGTCCCTCTTGCTGCTTTTAATAATAATAATAGTAATAGTAATTTATTGTTTTTTATTTTTTTGTTTTTTATTATCTTTTTATTTTTATTTTTATTATTTTATTATTTTATTTTATTATTTTATTATTTTAAGGCAGGTGGGTGGGAAACCTGCTTTGTACGGGATGAAATGGCTTGCTCTTTCTTATGGGTTTTGAAATAATCGAATATTCATTTTTAAGAGGTAGCATGTTAACCCTCTGGGTTTGGAATGAGGAATATACAGTAGTGGAAGTAATAGTACCACTGTATTCCGCTCTTGTCAGACCTCACCTGGAATATTGTGTCCAGTTCTGGGCACCTCAGTTCAAGAAGGATACTGACAAGCTGGAACGTGTCCAGAGGAGGGCAACCAAAATGGTCAAAGGCCTGGAAATGATGCCTTATGAGGAACGGCTTAGGGAGCTGGGTATGTTTAGCCTGGAGAAGAGAAGGTTAAGGGGTGATATGATAGCCATGTTCAAATATATCAAAGGATGTCATATAGAGGAGGGAGAAAGATTGATTTCTGCTACTCCAGAGGAGTGGACACGGAGCAATGGATTCAAGCTACAAGAAAGAAGATTCCACCTAAACATTAGGAAGAACTTCCTGACAGTAAGAGCTGTTCGACAGTGGAATTTGCTGCCAAGGAGTGTGGTGGATTCTCCTTCTTTGGAGGTCTTTCAGCGGAGGCTTGACAGCCATCTGTCAGAAATGCTTTGATGGTGTTTCCTGCTTGGCAGGGGGTTGGGCTGGATGGCCCTTGTGGTCTCTTCCAACTCTATGATTCTATGATTCTAAGCCCTTGCGCAGGCTCCATATCACATATAAAAGGTAACATAAGCAAAATAAATCCAGATTGCAGAAAAGTAGCCCTGAAGAAGCAACTACTGTATCAGGAAATGACGGTGCCAGAGAATACTGAAAAACCAGAAGCTGAAAATATTCAATGCACACCCTTTAAAAAAGTTTTGTTGCTGTTGTTACTACAAATGGGCTTTTCTTTCAAACCAAGCTCCTTATCGAGATTTCCTTAGCAAGATCATTCTTACAGCAATTGTAGTTAATGTTATCAACATTCATCGGCTCACATACTTTCTTTAGGCTCATAGGTAAGCACCGGCAGACGATCCTCATTGTGCGTTTCAGCTGCCTCTGTTTAAAGAACAGAGAGCATTTCAGAGACCGAAAAAAGTGATTTTTTAAAAAGCATATGTTGTTGCATAACTTATTTCGTAAACTTTACACACTGCTTCACTGCCGCATTTACACGAATCTAATGAGCCGTCGAATCTAATGCGCACCTCAGTTTTCAAAACCTTGAAACCAAAAAAAAAGAATTTGCTGGCACATGTAAATGCGCCATCAAATCTAATGGGCACCCTAATTTTTTGCAACGTAGTTTGGCCAAAAAAAGGTGCGCATTACATTCAAGTAAATACAGTATAAATAAACAAACAAAACCATTCAAAGTGTCGTATACCTGAAAAGGAACCCACAAGGGATCTCATCAAATGTTCTGAGCCTACGGTAAAGGTAAAAGTAAAGGGACCCCTGACCGTTAGGTCCAATCGTGGACGACTCTGGGGTTGCAGCGCTCATCTCACTTTGTTGGCCAAGGGAGCCGGCGTACAGTTTCCGAGTCATGTGGCCAGCACGACTAAGCCGCTTCTGGCGAACCAGAGCAGCACACGGAAACGCCGTTTACCTTCCCGACGGAGCGGTATCTATTTATCTACTTGCACTTTGACGTGCTTTCAAACTCCTAGGTTGGCAGGATCTGGGACCGAGCAACGGGAGCTCACCCGTTGTGGGGATTCAAACCACCGACCTTCTGATCAGCAAGCCCTAGGCTCTGTGGTTTAGACCACAGCACCACCTGTGTCCCTGTTCTGAGCCTAAAGCAGATCCAAATATCCAGGAAATCTGAATGTTAAGTGCAGCCCCGGGGGTTAATAGGGCTGGATTTGCAGACTGAAATCTTACCTCCACCAAGGCCCTTATGACTGGCCTGGCTGGGTGAATGCTGGTGGCCTTCCAACCCCTTTTGTACAATGAGAACCATAGGAACCTACTTCACAGGGCTGTTGTGAGAGGGACACAGTGAGAGGAGTACTTCGATGGTGGCAAGCAAAGAACATTAAGTTTTGTGTTGTTCTCTGAAGGTCTCAACTCAGGGCAAGTAATAATAATAATTGTTATGTACTGCTGATTGGTCCGCAGAAGCCACCCAATCGAGCTCCAGGTGGAAGTGAATCAGCAACTTTATTGGCCTGCAGGAGCAGCCAATCAGGCTGCTGGCAGAAGTCAATCCGCAACCTGATTGGCCTGCAGGAGCAGCCAATCAGGCTGCTGACAGAAGTCAATCCGCAACCTGATTGGCCCACAGGTGCAGCCCTGAAGTAGCCAATCACGCAAGGCCCATTGTGTAAATAATGTACAGTGGTACCTCGACTTACGAATAACTCTACTTACGAATGTTTCTACTTACGAACGGAGCTCCGTCCGCCATCTTGGATGCTGTTTAGATAGGATTTTTTCTACTTACGAATTTTTAGATAGGGTTGCTTCAACTTACGAATTTTTTCTCCCAATGCATTCCTATGGGATTCGACTTACAATTTTTTTCGATTTACGAATGTGCGTTCGGCACGCATTAAATTCGTAAGTAGAGATACCACTGTATATAAGCAGACGTTTTGGGGAAAGAGCCATCCTTCTTCTCTTCTCCTTTGCTACTACAAGCTGAATAAAGAGCATGAAATTCACTCTCGACTCCGACTATATTTTAATAATAATAATAATAATAATAATAATACAGTGGAACCTCGGTTTATGAACACCTCGGTTTATGAATTTTCAGTTTATGAACGCCACAAACCTTTATGGAACGGATTAATTCACTTTCCATTACTTTCAATGGGAAAGTTCGCTTCAGTTTATGAACGCTTCAGTTTATGAACAGACTTCCGGAACCAATTACACCCATGCTTCGGGTTAAGTACACTTCAGGTTGAGTACTCCGCGGACCCGTCTGGAACGGATTAATCCACTTTCCATTACTTTCAATGGGAAAGTTCGCTTCAGTTTATGAACGCTTCAGTTTAAGTACTCCACGGACCGTCTGGAACAGATTAATCCACTTTCTATTACTTTCAATGGGAAAGTTCGCTTCAGTTTATGAACGCTTCAGTTTATGAACAGACTTCCGGAACCAATTGTGTTCATAAACCGAGGTACCACTGTAATAATAATAATAATAATAATTTATTATTTATACCCCGCCCATCTGGCTCGGTTTCCCCAGCCACTCTGGGTGGTTCCCAACAGAATATTAAAAACACGACAAAACATCAAAGATTAAAAAGTTCCCTAAACAGGGCTGCCTTTAGATGTCTTCTAAAAGCCAGACAGTTGTTTATTTCCTTGACATCTGATGGGAGGGCATTCCACAGGGCGGGCGCCACTACTGAGAAGGCCCTCTGCCTGGTTCCCTGTAACCTCACTTCTCTCAGGGAGGGAACCGGCAGAAGGCCCTTAGAGCTGGACCTCAGTGTCCGGGCAGAACGATGGGAGTGGAGATGCTCCTTCAGGTTTACTGAACACACGCAGAGTTGCTTCTACTTGAATCCTTAAAGGTGCTCCAAGCGAGGCCTCCCGATAAGATCTCAACAAGCGAGAGGGGGCCTGTTATTTATTTATTTAGTCCATGCATGTGCCAAATGTACATCTTTCATTCCTCCCGGAACCCGAGGCAGTGTACATAGGGAATTCCCAGGCATAGCTGCCAAGTTTTCCCTTTTCTCGCGAGGAAGCCTATTCAGCATAATGGAAAATCCCTTTAAAAAGGGGATAACTTGGCAGCTATGTTCCCAGGAAGCCTCCCGTCCAGGCCCGACTGTACCCAAACTTCCTTGGCTTCAGCAATGGTGGCTGCATCATTGGTCCTCCCACCCTGCCCTGGCATCTGAGGGAAAGGTTCTCTGTAGAGACACCCAGATCATCAGACAGACATGCACAGCTACAACATGGAGGCACACTAGACAACTTGCCCCAAAAAGAAGGCCTTACAGTTGATTGTTAAACAGAAAACCACTCTCACCTGTGATTCTGGGATTCTCGTTTATTTCTTGACATGTTCCTTCTTCGGCTCGAGCTGTTGGAAATATGATCCGCCATGATCAACAATACCATACCTGAAGCATGCAACTAAGCCCATGTCCATGTTAGCTGAGAGTACCTCACAAGCCGCAGCACTAAAGTCTACAGAGGTTATTTTGGGGGGAGATTATTTCATATGTTTGTCCCACTAAGTCCAGGACGGGGAACTTGCAGCCCTCCGGATGTTTTACTGCAACTCCCATAATCTCTGACCATTGGCCATGCTAGCCAGAACTGATGAGTATTGGACACCCAACAACACCTGGAGGGTCACAGGTTCTCCACCCCTGCTCTTTGCTTACCGAAAATTGTCTGCAAACACTCCCACTGGACATGGAAGGAGAAGAAGAGGAAGAAGAGTTTGGATTTGATATCCCGCTTTATCACTACCCTAAGGAGTCTCAAAGCGGCTAACATTCTCCTTTCCCTTCCTCCCCCACAACAAACACTCTGTGAGGTGAGTGAGGCTGAGAGACTCTGTGAGCCAGTGAGCAGTAAGCAGGCTGACTTGCATGTTGTTTTCTCCTTTCCCTTCCTCCCCCACAACAAACACTCTATGAGGTGAGTGAGGCTGAGAGACTTCAGAGAAGTGTGACTAGCCCTAGGTCACTCAGCAGCTGCATGTGGAGGAGCGGAGACGTGAACCCAGTTCACCAGTCTACCGCTCTTACACTACACCACACTGGCTCTGGGAGTGGCATAGGGAGGCTGCACGACCTTCTATTATCCTTAACTCCCAACAGTGCATACTGGACCCTTCCTGATAAGGGTGCGAGCCCAATCATAGTCCATATACTTCTTTCACCACCTCCCATTTCCTCCGAGGGAAATTGAGAAAACAACATGCAAGTCAGCCTGCTCACTGCTCACTGGCTCACAGAGCCAGTGTGGTGTAGTGGTTAAGAGCAGTAGACTTGTAATCTGGGGAACCGGGTTCTCGTCTCCGCTCCTCCACCTGCAGCTGCTGGGTGACCTTGGGCTAGTCACACTTCTCTGAAGTCTCTCAGCCTCACTCACCTCATAGAGTGTTTGTTGTGGAGGAGGACGGGAAAGGAGAATGTTAGCCGCTTTGAGATTCCTTAGGGTAGTGATAAAGCGGGAACTGGGTTCGCGTCTCCGTTCCTCCACATGCAGCTGCTGGGTGACCTTGGGCTAGTCACACTTCTCTGAAGTCTCTCAGCCTCACTCACCTCATAGAGTGTTTGTGGGGGAGGACGGGGGAGGACGGGAAAGGAGAATGTTAGCCGCTTTGAGATTCCTTAGGGTAGTGATAAAGCGGGATATCAAATCCAAACTCTTCTTCTTCTTATAGTTTAGTTGGTTAATTAAACTACCGTGTTTGCATGTGTTTGCATGCAAGGTCTTCCCACATAGCAGGGTTGGTGTTGCCAGCCTTTATGTCAGGTTTGCAGACATCTTTGTAAGGCATAGATGGTCTGCCTGGAGCCTTAAACCAGCTTCCCATACAGTATATTCCTGGGGATCCTGCCATCTTCCATTGTGTGGACATGGTAAAGGACCCCTGGACAGTTAAGTCCAGTCAAAGGCAACTATGGGGTTGTGGTGCTCATCTGGCTTTCAGGCCAAGGAAGCCAGCGTTTGCCCGCAGACAGTTTTCCGGGTCATGTGGCCAGCATGACTAAACAGCTTCTGGCGCAACGGAACACTGTGACGGAAACCAGAGCGCATGGAAATGCCGTTTACCTTCCCGCTGCAATGGTACCTATTTATCTACTTGCACTGGCATGCTTTCAAACTGCTAGGTTGGCAGGAGCTGGGACAGAGCAACAGGAGCTCACCCCGCCACGGGGATTCGAACCGCCGACCTTCCAATTGGCAAGCCCAAGAGGCTCGGTGGTTTAGACCACAGCGCCACCCACGTCCCTGGTTGTGGACATGACCAAGGCAGTGTAGACGTTGCTGAGACAGGAGTGCGAGCATGCTGGGAATGTGTGTTTGGGAGAGCACATCTTTCTTGGAGACTCTGTCCTGCCATGTGATGCCCAAAATCTTCCTGACGCAGCGCACGAGGAGGAAAACTCTCCAGCAAGATCCAGGCCATTAGACATGCACAGACATAACAAGGAACTAACTGTGGCATCACGGGGCAAAACTGGCCAAATAAATTGACAGCAGTGCCCCTGTGGAAAGCTTTACCATCCTGGGAACACATTTCTCTCACCGGCTAATCTGCGCTGTCTATTTGATTGCTGCACTGTCCCTTCTTCTACTTGATCTGTTGGAAAAATACAATTCACCATCACTGCTCTGGCTTGTATTGTGCCTGTCTTTCTCACATGTGTGCATGGGGGGCGGGGGGGGGCTTTGGGAAAAGGGAAGCTTTGATTGGGGAAATGACACCTGAATTTGGGAATAACTCAGGGCTGAACCCCAAAAGGTGGCATGCCCCTAGGGGCCCACCCTCCCTGCCACCTCCACCATTGGTGGAGAAGCTGCAGCGGCAGCAGCTTCCGGCGAGATCTAGTGAGATCTCGCTGGAACCTGCTGGTGCTTTGCAGCTGCTGCCATGCAACCCACATAAGGGAGGTTTGGGTGGGGATCTTCAGCTGCGACCAGATAGGCTGAGATCACTCCCTCGCTCTTCAGAGATAATTGAGTGAAAACTGGCTCACACAGAGTCTGAGACCTCAGAGGTGTTTGTTCAACTTTTACCTCCAGCTGCAATATTCCACCCTTTCAGCTCCAACCATTGGATTGCATAGCTGCCAAGTCTCCCGTTTTCTCCGGGAAACCCCCATTTTTCCAGCTGTCCCCAGCCGGAAAAACTGATTTTTTTGTTTTTTCCCGGTTTATTCTGGCGCGGCGGCCATTTTGGAACTGGGCGGAGCATGCTCAGAAGCGACTTTTGATGCTGCTCTGCCCAGTTCCAAAATGGCTGCAGCGCGACTTCTGGTGTGGCAGCCATTTTGGAACTGGGCACAGCAGCATCAAAAGTCACTTCTGAGCATGCTCCGCCCAGTTCCAAAATGGCCGCCGCACTACGTCCAGTATGCTACTTTCGGTCCGGTCCCTTATTTTTCAGAGAGGAAATTGGCAGGTATGTTGGATTGTACAGTGGTACCTCAGTTTCTGAACGTCTCCGTTGATAAACATTTCGGTTTACAAATGCCGTAAACCCAGACGTAAATGCTTCAGTTTTCGAACATGCCTCGGAAGTCGAAGATGCTGGGTGCAAGATCCTGAGGTCTAGCTGTCGACTGCTGAGTTTTCAGTTTTCGAACGTTTCAGAACTCAAACGGTCTTCCGGAACGGATTACGTTCAAAAACCAAGGTACCACTGTACAAGTTAGACCGCAGGCTGTTACGCCAAGTGTTAACTCCTAAATAATAATAATAATAATAATAATAATAATAATTTATTATTTGTACCCCGCCCATCTGGCTGGGTTTCCTCAGCCACTCTGGGCGGCTTCCTACAAAAATTAGGTAAAGGTAAAGGGACCCCTGACCATTAGGTCCAGTCGTGACCGACTCTGGGGTTGGGGCGCTCATCTCGCATTATTGGCCGAGGGAGCCGGCGTACAGCTTCCAGGTCATGTGGCCAGCATGACAAAGCCGCTTCTGGCGAACCAGAGCAGCACATGGAAACGCCGTTTACCTTCCCGCTGTAGCGGTTCCTATTTATCTACTTGCATTTTGACGTGCTTTCGAACTGCTAGGTTGGCAGGAGCTGGGACCAAGCAACGGGAGCTCACCCCGTCACAGGGATTCGAACCACCGACCTTCTGGTCAGCAAGCCCTAGGCTCAGTGGTTTAACCACAGCGCCACCTGGGTCCCCTCCTACAAAAATACATTAAAATGTTAACTCCTAGAGTCTACGAACATCTTACATCCAATCTGGTTAAAAATCAGTGAAGAGAAATGAAGGCCTAAGGATGCAATCCAAAGTATAAAAAGAAATAAATGGAATAGGATTTGGATATCCACTCACCAAGGGAGCCAGGCTGCCCTTTATCCTCTTCACTCATTGCAAAGCCTACAGAGACATCATTATTACAAAAAGAAACATAGGAAACATGCCTGATGGCCAATAGCTCTCTTCTTCAGGTCTACCTTCCTAATTTCTTCCCAGCCGAGGGTTGGCAATGATGGAGTGAAAGAAGGGCAGCAATTCCAGAACAAAGGACTGGCACAGAAGCAGCACAAGTCCCTTGCTTTGGATCTTGGGTATTCGTGCGTAATTTGGCAGCAGTTTTATGAGGAGTGATTCTGATGCAAAAGGTGTGTGACAAGTCTGGAAACCAGCACACGACCTAAGCACAAATTAGAGATACAGTGGTATCTCGCAAGACAAATGTCCTGCAAGACGAATTTTTCGCAAGACAAATGCTTTTTGCGATCTGATGGTGATCTGATGGTTATTCGCAAGACGAATTCGTTTTGCGAAAAATTCGTCTTGCGAATTGTGGTTTCCCATAGGGATGCATTGAAATTTAATTAATGTGTTCCTATGGGCAAAAAAAGAAATTTCAATGCATTCCTATGAGAAACCGCGATTCGCAAGACGAATTTTTCACAAAACGAATTGACTCGCGGAACGAATTAAATTTGTCTTGCGAGGCACCACTGTAGAGATAGATAGATAGATAGATAGATAGATAGATAGATAGATAGATAGAGCAGCGCTAGCCCACCCACCACAGAGCTGCACCTCCGGCAGCCGCGCTGTGCGTTGGGCCCACCCGCTGACCCGGTCACGCAGCTCCGGCCGGGAAACGGGGCGGGGCGGAGGCACCGGAGGATCCGTTGCACCAGGGCCCCAAATATACATAAGACGGCCCTGAATGGATAGATAGATAGATAGATAGATAGATAGATAGATAGATAGATAGATAGATAGATATAGAGATAGATGATAGACAGATGATAGATAGATGATAGATAGATAGATGATAGATATATACAGATAGACATTAAAACCTATAATGAATATATATTATCTTGCTAAATGATAAGGTTGTAATAACATCATCACTCTGTTTTCATTGGCTGTTTTCCAAGGCAGAGACAGGGTGAGGTTGCTCTGAGAAAACAATGTGGGAATTTTAGTTCTCTGCTGATGGGCAGAAGGGAAGGAAAAGGAATTGGGGAAAGGCAGGTGGAGCAGGCTGGGAATAAAGGGGGCATTTGGAGGGAATTTTATTTATAGAATACACACACACCACACACACACACACACACACACACACACACACACACACACACACCACTATTCATAAAAATTATCAGAGTGGTTTACAACAGTTACACATAAAACCATACAATGAAGTGTATCAAATGTTAAAACCAGTCGCCAGCTATTTTGCATTTTACACACAGGTGAGTGGGTTCATAGAACTAAAGGCGGAATTCTTGAATTAAATCTCCTTCATCTAAAGGCTGCCCTTTAGATGGCAACTTCCTCAGACCTGTTTTGTTGTACAACTCTACACGTTCAGAAGCAATTCTTGCTGAGTTCACTGAGGTATGGAATAAGATGTGTAAGACTTACTCCCATGTATGTGGGCTATTAACGCTTAAGTTACACTTCCTACTTACACAAGTAGCAGAGATAGAAGGGCAGCAGTGGGAAGCAGAAGATTGCCAGGAGTATCTGCTGAGTGCGAGATAAACCATCATGAAAGGCCATCCTTTCCTTGGATGTTCAGCTGAAAGAAACAGCAGTGAAATCTATTTCTTTATCAAAATATTTACAAGTTGACAGTTGACACCCTGGCACTGCATACCTCATATTAGACTGGCGGAATACAGATATTCGACGGGTCAGATAAACATGGTTGTTCTCTTCGAATGACATCTGAAGGGCTGCCATGCAGATTTCATGCCCAAATTATGTAATGAGTGGAAATGGCCGGGAAACAGATTTCGGCTAAGCATCAGGAGAAGAGTCCTAATGGTAACAGCTGTTTTATAGTGGAACAGATGGACTTGGGAAGCGCTGAGCCCTTCTTCGCTGGAGGCATCTAAGCAGAAACTGGACCACAATTTGCCAGGGATGCTGTAGTTGCATCTTGCCTTCCAGATCTTGCATTGAGCTGGTTTATAGGTATGCAGCCTAGGGGGCCCTATGCCTGGTTTTCCCCATTTTGCTTTAGCCTGCTTGTGATGTATTCAGTAAAATGTGCTTGCCTGAGCTTGAGTCTGGACTAAGGATTCTGAGCTCCTGTGTTCTGATTCAATACATGTTGTCCAATCACAGAACATTTCAGGATTTGGGCCTCTGCCATTGGCCCTTGAACTCTAGAGCAGGCATCCCCAAACTTCGGCCCTCCAGATGTTTTGGACTACATTTCCCATCTTCCCCGACCACTGGTCCTGTCTTCCACTGCCTCCCGCAGTTTGGTCAGACTCATGTTGGTGGCTTCGAGAACACTGTCCAAAGGACTACCCGAAGGAGTCTCAAAGCGGCTAACATTCTCCTTTCCCTTCCTCTCCCACAACAAACACTCTGTGCGGTAAGTGAGGCTGAGAGACTTCAGAGAAGTGTGACTAGCCCAAGGTCACCCAGCAGCTACATGTGGAGGAGCGGAGACGCGAACCCAGTTCACCTGAATACGAGGCTACCGCTCTTAACCATTACACCACACTGGCTCTCACTCCCCTGATTCTGCTGCGCTTCCTAGGAAAGGCAGATCTGGGCAGCTATAGGACTGCACTGAGTGAGCCCTGTCAGGCAGCAAGATTGGCACCCGGAACACATGGGGGGGATGAGCTTGATAACAGAGTTTCCCCATCATATCAGGAGACACACAGAACCAAAACCTATTGTTTCTTTTTCTTATAAAGGTACTGCATGATTATGATTAAATTTGTGTAGTGCCCTTCATCCATAGATCTCAGGGCAGTACACAATATAAAAATACAGTACAAAAAAACACAAAATACACGATAAAAACAGGAACAAAAAACCACACAAACCAATAACACCCCCACCCCCTCCCACAAACACATTTAAAAGGGGTAAAGGGTAAAGGTAAAGGGACCCCTGAGCATTAGGTCCAGTCATGACCGACTCTGGGGTTGCAGCGCTCATATCGCATTATTAGCCGAGGGAGCCGGCGTACAGCTTCCAGGTCATATGGCCAGCATGACTAAGCCACTTCTGGCGAACCAGAGCAGCGCCCGGAAACGCCGTTTATCTTCCCGACGGAGCGGTACCTATTTATCTACTTGCACTTTGACGTGCTTTCGAACTGCTAGGTTGGCAGGAGCTGGGACCGAGCAACGGGAGCTCACGCCGTCACGGGATTCGAACCGCCGACCTTCTGATCGGCAAGCCCTAGGCTCTGTGGTTTAACCCACAGATCAGCCAAAGGCCTGGTGGAAGAGGAATGTTTTTGCCTGGTGCCTAAAAGTGCATGATGAAGGTGCCAGCCAAGAATTCCACAAACAGGGAGCCACTGCAGAAAAGGCCTGTTCTTGTGTTGCCACCTTTTGGCCCTCTCGGGGGGGAGGCACACAAAGAAGGGCCTCCAATGTTTATTTCAGGGTCTGGGTAGGTCCATTTGGAGAGAGATCTTTCCCGTCTCTGCTGTAGGAAAGAGGTACCGGTATAAGGAGACCCCCTCAGCTCAGTTCTAGCAAGTGGAACAATAATACTTGAGCATTGTGGTTATAGGTAAAAAGGAATTAGCCACTGTCCTCAAAATCCAGTGGGGCCTATTGTCAGCCCACAAGTTAGGTGGGGGGAACTTTGATCTTTCAAATTTCAGTGGCGCTCTGTGCAAGGTCAAAATCCAGCAGCTCCCTGCCTCACCTTCTGCTCTGCTCAACTCACTACATCATAGTTGCAACACCCTGCAGTGCCCCCCTTGGCTTGATGCCCTGTGTGGCAGAACTGGCTGCGCTGCCCTAAGTCTGCCTCTGCCACAAGTTACTAGTCCTCAACATTTCACTTGTTCACGCTGACCTCCTTTATTTACCCATGTCCTTGTTTTATATCACCCATCCTTGTTTTATATCATCCATCCTTGTTTTATATCATCCATCCATCTATCTATCCATCTATCTATCTATTCAGTGCTTTTTTTCTGCCCCACAAAGAGGCCAAACTTAGATTCACAAATTGTTTAGGGGTATGCATCCCCTCGCATCCCCCCAGAAAAAAAGTGTGTGCTCTCTCTCTCTCTTATCTATTTATATCTATCTATCATCTATATCTATCTATCTATATCAATATCTATCTATCATCTATATCATCTATCTATCTATCTATCATCTGTATTTCTTTCAGTAGAAGCAGAAAGTACTGTAATAGGATAAAAGATAACCTATGTGATATATTAATTCAGCTTTTAAATCCATTGTATTTTCAGACATAGTCAGGTTTATTAAGGTGAATGAATAGGGCCGGCCAAAAGGGCCTGAGAGCATAAGCTCTTACCTTACCTGCTTTTCTTGCCATTCCCATCCATCCCTCACCGTTCATTTGTATAAAACTGGAGAGAACCACTCTGGAGAATTCACTGAACTGTTATTCTGTGACCTGAAAAGTTCCCTCCAGGGGCTGTGCCTGGAATGAGCTTCTGCTTGCTAACTCTCCTAGGATTCCGGTCTGCCAAGCTTACCAGTTCCTGGTAAATAGACACTCCATGGACCAGTCAGTTGCTTCATTTCACAAACCTTGCTTTTGTAAGAGGCCCAAACAATTCAAGATGCTCTTGGTTACCTTTTCGGCATAGATGCTCAGCAGGGACGTCCAGAGAATGATTCTTTTCCCTTGGAGAAGAAGTATTCTTGTTTGTTTCTCGGTGCACCTTGGAGAAACAGGTTAAGTTGTTTCATTTCCTTGTTGGAGAAAGGCTGAACTTTGTCTCTCTCTAACAACGCAAATGAAAGCAATCATATTATTTATAGAGGTTGCTTAGGGAAAAGATATTTATACAGCCAAGGTGTGTCACCATCATGATTTGCATAGTAGTGTGAATTTGGAGAGTAACGGGAAACTGTATTTGTGTAATAAAGTCCCAAAGGGGAGGAGCGAGGGAGGAACATGGCTTGAACTCAGTCAGGAGGACACATCACTCAGATGTAGCCGTTGTATTGCCCTACCCAATGCATTTTTTTCTGGGGGGGATGCAGGGGTATGCATACCCCTAAACATTTTGTGAAACTAAATTTGGCCTCATTGAGGGGCAGTATTTCAATATGAGTAGGAAAATGAGATTACCCCTAAACATTTTTTAGGGGGGAAAAGCACTGGCTCTACCCATGCGCTTTCTTTCTGTATTGTCGCCCCATAATTTTTCACGGCTTAGAACAGGGGTCAGCAACCTATTTCAGCCGTGGGCCTTTCCTCCGTCCCTCAGAGCATGTGGGGGGCCGGACTTTGGGGGGGGGGAATGAACGAATTCCTAGGCCCCACAAATAACCCAGAGATACATTTTAAATTAAGATTGCCGGAAGAAATTAAGAAATATCAACAACCTCAGATATGCAGATGACACAACCTTGATGGCAGAAAGCGAGGAGGAATTAAAGAACCTTTTAATGAGGGTGAAAGAGGAGAGCACAAAATATGGTCTGAAGCTCAACATCAAAAAAACCAATATCATGGCCACTGGTCCCATCACCTCCTGGCAAATAGAAGGGGAAGAAATGGAGGCAGTGAGAGATTTTACTTTCCTGGGCTCCTTGATCACTGCAGATGGTGACAGCAGTCACGAAATTAAAAGACGCCTGCTTCTTGGGAGAAAAGCGATGACAAACCTAGACAGCATCTTAAAAAGCAGAGACATCACCTTGCCGACAAAGGTCTGTATAGTTAAAGCTATAGTTTTCCCAGTAGTGATGTATGGAAGTGAGAGCTGGGCCATAAAGAAGGCTGATCGCCGAAGAATTGATGCTTTTGAATTATGGTGCTGGAGGAGACTCTTGAGAGTCCCATGGACTGCAAGAAGATCAAACCTACCCATTCTTAAGGAAATCAGCCCTGAGTGCTTACTGGAAGGACAGGTCGTGAAGCTGAGGCTCCAATACTTTGGCCACCTCATGAGAAGAGAATATTCCTTGGAAAAGACCCTGATGTTGGGAAAGATTGAGGGCACTAGGAGAAGGGGAGAACAGAGGACGAGATGGTTGGACAGTGTTCTCGAAGCTACGAACATGAGTTTGACCAAACTGCGGGAGGCAGTGGAAGACAGGAGTGCCTGGCGTGCTCTGGTCCATGGGGTCACGAAGAGTCGGACACGACTAAACGACTAAACAACAACAACATTTTAAATAAAAGCACACATTCTACTCATGTAAAAACACCAGGCAGACCCCACAAATAACCCAGAGATGCATTTTAAATAAAAGGACATATTCTACTCATGTAAAAACATGCTGATTCCTGGACCGTCTGCGGACCAGATTGAGAAGGCGATTAGGCCGCATCCAGCCCCCAGGCCTTAGGTTGCCCACCCCTGGCTTAGAACAGTGGTTCCCAGAGTGAGCACAGGCTGTGGGATTAACCAGAGGGTGCTATGAGGCAAGAGAACAGCAGGGGGCACTGGGGGGCATACCTATCAGAATTTGAAAAACTGGTATCACTCGATCAAGCTCATCGATTTTACTGAATTAATTGAACTAAATAGTTTTAACTGGATTTGGAATAAATGTCCAATTGATTGTTGCTGTTTTAAATTTTATTGTGTCATTATCTTTCTTAGTCAGTTGTGCAAACCACTATTCTGAATACCGTCGTACCTCGGTTCCCAAACGCCTGGGGAGTAGAACATTCTTTTGGAAGCCGAACGTCCAGCGGTGCTTCCACGGCTTCCGATTGGCTGCAGGAGCTTCCTGAGGCCAATCGGAAGCCGCGCCTTGGTTTCCAAACGTTTTGGAAGTAGAATGGACTCCCACAACAGATTCTATTCGGCTGTACGACTGTACGACTGTACAGTGGAACCTCGGTTCTCGAACAGAATCTGTTCTGGAAGACCGTTCGACTTCCAAAACGTTTGATAACCAGGGATCAATTGCTGGTTGGCAAATTCTTTTTTAAAAATGGACCTCCGTTTGACTTCTGAGGCGCGTTCAAAAACAGAAGCATTCTCTTCCAGGTTGTCGGTGTTTGGGTTCTGAAGTGTTCGGCTTCCAAAGTATTTAACAACCGAGGTTCCTCTGTAATGCTTTTTATAGAGCAGGACTATAGGAGGCCCTGGGGGTAAGTCTATGGAACCAAGCGGGCAGCAGCACCAGGAAGTTTGGGAACCACTGCCTTCGAAGTCCAGAGTATGGTACAGGCAATCCTCGTTTGGCGTAAGGGTTTAGTTCCGGACCTCTGTGCAGGTCGGCGGACCACATGTAAGCCTTTTTCACTCCTTTTTGTGACGTTTTTAATGACGATTTAGGGTTATTTTCTGGGTTTGATGCCCTGCATGTGAGTAATGTGAGGAACAAAATCAGATGAGCTTACGACAATAAAACTTATGAGAGTTTAGCATATTATGCTTGTCACAAACACACACACACACACAAAATGAAAAGAAAAAGCTATATGTTTTAACTTTATTCCTTTCTTTGAGGTTCTTAGCGTTAAGAAATGTGATGAGATGCTACTTGAAATGTGTTTTGTATGCAGTATTTCTTTTGATCAATGTAACACTGCAATGTGCAACTTACCTAGCATAAATGTGTTGTCGTGTGTGTCATTTATACCTATTTTTAGGACTGCCATAATTACTTCCCTGACTTTACCTTACTAGATTGCCAAAAACACAAGCTTTGCTTCTGCTTTATTAGGGTTGCCAACTTACTAAAACTATGTTTAAAAATACAATATACATTTAAATGTGACATTTTCACTTTTGGCTTGAGAAACTTTATTTGAAAGGCCATCACTCACGATTACAATTATTATTATTATTATTATTTTAATAATATTTTTATTGAGATTTTGTAATTGCAAATATCAAATATCATATACCATTATCCAATCCTACCTTACCATTACATTTACAATCCCCCCCCCCCCCGGACTTCCCTCATCTTTCCCTTCTGATTTGTTACATTGTTGATTGTATTCTGCATGTATATATACTACTAGTTGTACCCGGCCACGCATTGCTATGGCTCAGTCAGGGTCCCCGTTTCCCAGGACAGGCGCATGACATAACAACACCCCTCTCTCTGTTGCCCCAGGCGCGTGATGTCATATTCCCCCCCACGTGACATCACCCTCCACGCCGACCCCTCTCTCTCTCCCCCTCGCATACCATATGTACATTTTGGGGAGGGTCTGGCCGCTTCCCCCGGCAGATCCCAGCGGGCGAGGGGGCAGGTGGCCCACCTGCAGTTCCTTATTGAAGGCGGACATGCCAAGGGCGGGGGGGGGAGGTGAGGTGTCGGCGGCGAAGGGACAGGATCCAGACCACAGTCTCCCAGAAGGACCTGCTGGCCACCCGCTCCCAGTACCCTTTGCGCGCTCACGCTGGAAGGACAACACCACGCACCCCAAGGCGTCATGGGAGTAAAAAAATTACTATACAGTGGTGCCTCAACTTACGAATTTAATCCATTCCGAAGGCACCTTCGTAGGTCGAAAAATTCATAAGTCGAAAAACGCCATTGGAAACGCGATTTCCCATAGGAATGCATTGAAAACGGAAAAATTTGCAAGTCGAAAAATCCCTATCTAAAACCGCCGTGGGTTTTTTCCAGATGTCGAGACATTCGTAAGCGTGTGGCCATTTGCCCCATTCGTAAGTCGAAAAATTCAGTTGTCGAGTCCTTCGTAAGGCAAGGTACCACTGTATATTATATTTAAGCTGCTTCAGGTGTCAATTTCTGCTTCAACAGCTGCCACTCATCCTCATCAGGGACGTGATTCTTCCCAAACAGAGCAGGACTGGTGAGGAAGTAAAACTCGTTATATCTGCAAAAGGAGAAGGTGGAATAGTGCCGTATTTCAAAACATTTCCTAAATCAGCATCAGGGTCAAAAAGGCAAAGCTATCTAAGGATGAAGGTGGAATAATTCTAGGGCCAGTTCAGAAGTCAAGCGAAATCATAGTTTAGCTTGTTGAGCATGAGCTTCACACACGCCTTACCCTTGTTCATCAATCAATCATTTATTGTGTTTATAAGAATAAGAATAAGAATAATGTATTTATAACCCCCCACCAAGAGCTGTAAAAACTTGGAAGCTAGATTCTAACCACAGCTTCTTGTCTCATCTAAATCTGACAAACGGTGTTTTAATGTTAACTATGGTTTGTTTGACAAGCCATCTTCAAACCATGGCTTATCAATTCCCCACCCATTCCACCAATTCCAAATCCATGTGGGGAAAATCCCATCTAGCACGTAGTCCAAAAGAGCTGGAGGGCACTGGGTTAAGGAGGGCTGCTGCGTTGCAGTGACCCAGCCTACAGGATTTCCTAGTCCTACACGCGTGGCACTGTGGTCTAAACCACTGAGCCTATTGGGCTTGCCGATCAGAAGGTCGGCAGTTCGAATCCCTGCG
This sequence comes from Zootoca vivipara, assembly GCF_963506605.1. Lineage (NCBI taxonomy): Eukaryota > Metazoa > Chordata > Lepidosauria > Squamata > Lacertidae > Zootoca > Zootoca vivipara. Next base: position 18,899,861 of record NC_083277.1, read on the forward strand.
ACGGGGTGAGCTCCCGTTGCTCTGTCCCAGCTCCTGCCAACCTAGCAGTTCAAAAAGCACACCAGTGCAAGTAGATAAATAGGAACTGCTGTGGTGGGAAGGTAAACGGTGTTTCCATGCGCTCTGGTTTCCATCACGGTGTCCTGTTGTGCCAGAAGTGGTTTAGTCCTGCTGGCCACATGACCTGGAAAGCTGTCTGTGGACAAACGCCAGCTCCCTCGGCCTGAAAGCGAGATGAGCCCCGCAACCCCATAGTCGCCTTTGACTGGACTTAACCGTCCAAGGGTCCTTTACCTTCTTTTTTCTTTTTTTTTACACATATGTAGCTCAGGATAAGCATTACACTCCAGAACCATTCAAAAAGATAAATAGATTATTGGTGTTTACATAATTTTGCTGCCCCCAAGACACTCCAATGCCAATGGCTTAATTCTTATTATCATCAGCCCCCTGGCCATCGAATAAAACATTCTAAAACATGATTGATGAAAAAACCAACCTCTGAAAGCAAAGGAAGCAAACTAAACTAAACGTGTCCAGAAGAGGGCAACCAAAATGGTCAAAGGCTTGGAAACTTAGGAAGCTGGGTATGTTTAGCCTGGAGAAGAGAAGGTTAAGGGGTGATATGATAGCCATGTTCAAATATATAAAAGGATGTCATATAGAGGAGGGTGAAAGGTTGTTTTCTGCTGCTCCAGAGAAGCGGACACGGAGCAATGGATTCAAACTACAAGAAAGAAGATTCCACCTCAACATTAGGAAGAACTTCCTGACAGTAAGAGCTGTTCAGCAGTGGAATTTGCTGCCAAGGGGTGTGGTGGAGTCTCCTTCTTTGGAGTTCTTTAAGCAGAGGCTTGACAGCCATCTGTCAAGAATGCTTTGATGGTGTTTCCTGCTTGGCAGGGGGTTGGACTGGATGGCCCTTGTGGTCTCATCCAACTCTATGATTCTATGATTCTAAACTTGTGTCCCACTTGTAACTGGGCCTTCTGTTGTCTAATAACATACCTGAAAGTGAACTTGCTACAAGAGTCATCCACATAGCCGCTTGCCCATGTGCAGTCCAAAAGATGCCACTTTCCATCAAGATAAACAGCATTCCAGGCATGGCGGCTCTTCCCTTTAAAGTCGTCACTTTTGCAGCCTCCTGCCAAATATTTGCATTGTATCCCTGCAACTCTGAGGGATAAAGAAACACATTCAGGAACCCCACAATTGTCATAGTTTGAAAGCGTAATGCTGGTGGTCAACAAAAGAGGTTTAAAGACTGTCTCAAGGCAAATCTTTAAAAATGTAGTATAAACACCAGCAACTGGGAAACATTGGCCTGCGAGCGCTCCAGTTGGAAAAAAGCCTTTCCAGTTGGAGAAACGTGCTAGGAGGAAGGCATGCTTGGCAAATCCACACTGTGATCAACTCCCACCTGGAAACCAATGTCCCCACTGTGGAAGGATGTGTAGATCCAGAATTGGCCTCTACAGTCACTTATGGACTCATTAAAAAAATTCCTTCAGTAGCACCTTAAAGACCAACTAAGTTTTTATTTTGGTATGAGCTTTCGTGTGCATGCATGCACACGAAAGCTCATACCAAAATAAAAACTTAGTTGGTCTTTAAGGTGCTACTGAAGGAATTTTTTTATTTTGCTTCGACTCAGACCAACACGGCTACCTACCTGTAACTAGAATTATGGACTCATTGTTAAAACTATGTTTATGGAAGACAATCATACTTGGCTACGAGTGATCACAGAAGAAGTTGTCAAGGGATTGTGGTTGCTTTCACTTCCTTTTTTGACTGGGATTATTAGTATTAGTATTTATTAGTATCATTAGTATAACTAGTATTAGTATTATTATCCCACTAAGTCATGTATGGAAGAGACCCATTATAATCAAGTTTGTCATTCTCCATTGAATTCAATGAATCTACTCCAACTTAATACAACTGTACATATGCATTTTTACTTCAACAGCATTCACAGTATAAAATAGCAGGGGTGGGGACCTGTGGTTCTCTAGATCAGGCTTCCTCAATCTCAACCCTCCAGATGTTTTTGGCCTACAACTCCCATGATCCTTAGCTAGCAGGACCAGTGGCCAGGGATGATGGGAATTGTAGTCCCAGAACATCTGGAGGGCCGGGTTTGAGGAAGCCTGCTCTAGATCTCCCATCATCCCTGCCAAGTGACAACTGCTTCCCATATATGGCTGGGGGCAATAGGATTTACCTGCACATTTCTTCAAAGAGTCGAGCATATCCACTACAAATAGCCTTTCCTGACCGAAGGACATCGGCTGGCTTATAAAATGCCTTATCTCTGTTTCGGTAGCCTTCCACATCATATTCTGGAGAAATAAAGACACTTGTGAAATGAAAGATACTTGTGAAATGTTGCCCCCAAGTCTGCAATGCACAGTGAATGAGAGGCTGCAACAGCCTCACACAAAAGCCTATTCCATTCCACACTTCTGCTTGTCCTATCCCATACCTAGGAAGCATGAATCCGAATGGTTTTCTGTTTCCCCCGCCACTTTCCCTGGGAAAGCCCACTCTTTAACACTGAACCAGAGCAAACATCAACCTGCAGAAAACCTGGTGGGCGTTTGCTCTGGCTCAGCAGTAAAAATTGGGTTTTCCTGGGGGAAAGCGGCAGGACAAGTGAAAGTCTGGATGCATCTTCCTTGGTCTTCCATCAAAGCCCAATGTGCTACTGGGTATCTGCTAGAGAACTCTGTTAGAGTTCTGGATTCATGGGGGCAGGACTGTGATCAGTGCCGGATTTACGTATAAGCTAAACAAGCTACAGTGGTACCTCAGGATAAGAACTTAATTCCTTCTGGAGGTCTGTTCTTAACCTGAGGTACCATTTTAGCTAATGGGGCCTCCCGCTGCCGCCGCACGATTTCTGTTCTCATCCTGAAGCAAAGTTCTTAACCCGAGGTACTATTTCTGGGATAGCGGAATCTGTAACCTGAAGCGTCTGTAACCCGGGGTACCACTATATAGCTTAGCACTCCACTCTCTTGGGGGTGGGGGGAAATAAAGGAAAAACACAATTGGATGTATATTTCCAAAATATAAGGTAAAAAACAAATAAAATAAAACCTACATACAAATAAAACCTACATACAGCCACAGTGTTTTGTGTTGCGGAGGCTTCTATGAAGTAAATAATGGGCCCTGCCTGCTAGCCTGCTCCCTAAAATATCACCGGTTTGTTCATTTCTATATATAGGATGCCTACATTCTGCTATTTATAATTATTAGTACTTGGCATCATATATTCACACCTATTATTATTTCCTGTTATATAGCAAGTTTCTAGAGACTAGATTATGAGTCTTTGTAAATTGTGTTCCTACATGAACCTTTGTAATTGCCAAATACCAATGTGTTTGTATTATTAAGTTTGTTAAGAATAAAAATCATTTTAAGTTAGAGCTGAATAATTATTTCACTCTTAATATACTTCTTAATTGTATTTCACTATTAATATACTTCTTCTTAATTGTATTTCAGTTCAACAATTGCTTTGATAAAATACATATGTGCAATTGGCTTTAGATACCTACCGGTAGTAGGTCCATAAATTACCATATAGCATATATTCAACACAAAAAAACAGCGACAAGTTATTGTTGACAAAGGATGGCAGGGCATATAAAGGGCCCCATTACCTTCAGTAGCTTAGGGCCTCATCAAACCTAAATCCGGCCCTGACTGTGATACAGGCTGATCTTTAAATTCTGGGAGCTGTTTAGATACAAGGCACCCCCACCTACCAATATGGTGGCAAATCCACATCCAAATGGCTCGCACTTTCTCCAGGTCACTGTGGGCTTTTTGAAGCAAGGCACTCACGAGGTTTTCCACGCTATCCTTGACATTCACCTGTTTCACAAAAGGGAAATAGATTCAGGAACAGTTAACATGAATAAGGAGTATTGAGTTCCTTTTTTTCTATCTAAGCCTGACACTTGTTTAAAGAAAATGTGGGGTGCATTTTTACAGGCACTTACAAGCAATTGCTGAACTCAGTGGGGCTTCTCAGTAAAACTGCTCAAGGTTGCACAATGTTGGTCCAAATAAATGTATGTGTTTTAGCCGATTGATCAATTAATTTCGTAAATTGGACAAAAAGTTGCCCCTGGGTAAAAAGTATTCTGAAAGATGCTTAAGTTTTCCTTTTTCTTGGGTAAACAGGCGCCCTATTGTGTTAAACAGGAGCATGGCCTTGTGTGACTCACAATGTTCCCCACTGCGAACAGTGTGAACCTCCTGTTCACATTGTACAGGAGAAGTTGCCACCTATCAGGAGAGGACACTTGAAGGTACCATGGAACCTTGGTTCTCGAATGGCTTAGTTGACGAACAAATTGGAACCCGAACGCCAGAAACCCAGAAGTAAATGCTTTGGTTTGCAAACTTTTTCCAGAAGCCAAATGTCCAATGCGGCTGTCAGCTATTGTTTCCGGGGCACCTGCACTGATTGGAAGCTGCGCCTTGGTTTTCGAACGTTTCGGAAGTCAAATGGACTTCCGGAATGGATTATGTTCCAGAGCCAACGTACCACTGTACTATCAAATTCCAAATCCACATGGAAAAAAACCCTCAGCATTATAGCAGATTCCTTAAAGGTAAAGGGAGCCCTGACCATTAGGTCCAGACGTCGCGGATGACTCTGGGGTAGCAACGTTCATCTCGCTTTACTGGCCGAGGGAGCCGGCGTATAGCTTCCAAGTCATGTGCCAGTGCACGGAACGGCGTTTACCTTCGTGCCGGAGCGGTACCTATTTATCTACTTGCACTTCGTGCTTTCGAACTGCTAGGTTGGCAGGAGCTGGGACCGAGCAACGGGAGCTCGCCCCATCGCGGGGATTCGAACCGCCGACCTTCTGCTCGGCAAGCCTTAGGCTCTGTGGTTTAACCCACAGCGACTATAACTCCACACTGTATATATCACAATAAGAGACAGCATACCTTCAATGCATGGGCATCCAGTTCCTTAAACTGCATCAAGTCCATCAGTACCGATTTCCCATCAGATTGTTTCTGGGACAGCGTTGATCCTTGTTCCTCTTTCATCTTGAAATCCTACAAAAGTGTTGTTGTGGGGATGAGACAATACTTACATTGAAACATATACTGTATTCCAACGCCCACCATCCCTGACCATTAGTCATGCTGGCTGAGACTGATGGGAGGACAACACCATCTGTATGGCCACAGATTGCCCGTCCCTGATATTTTATTTTTATGCCGGTTTTACTGCCATGGGTGCCCTTAAACCTGTGGCCCTCCAGAGGTTGCTAGACCCAGAAAACGTGGCAAAGGCAATGGTCAGGGATGCAGTCCAATAACCTCTGGAGGGTGACAGGTTCCCCATCCTCATCTTAGTGGATGGTGGGAATTGTAATTTGTCAGGGGTGCTCAGATGCCTCTGTTGGAGATTCCGCGCCACCTTCAAAGAACTAGCCTACAGTCGTACCTTGGAAGCCGAACGCCTTGGCACTCGTACATTTCGGTTCCGAATGCCGCAAACGTAGAAGTGAGTGTTCCGGCTTGCGAACATTGTTCAGAAGCCGAACATCCGGCTCAGCTTCCTATTGGCTGCCGGAGCTTCCTGCAGCCAATCGGAAGCCACACCTTGGTTTCCGAGCATTTTGGAAGTCGAACGGACTTATGGAATGGATTCCAAGGTACGACTGTACTAAGCAATTCCTTTCTGACACAAATGACTAACCACTTGAGTATGTAAACGAGGCAGGAGAGAAGGACTGCCAGGTTGGAATATTCAAGCAGGGGGCTAAGAGATTGTCCTCCTAGTTGCGTGTCGAGGTCACAGGACATCCCCCCAATAATTCACACATCACACAGCAATTTAAGTTTAAGGTTTTTGGCATTATTTTGGCCACAACTTTATTTAAAATCCAACCAAATGTGAGTGGTTGCTTAGGCATTGGTTCATCCATCTGTCCCCCGCCCTGGGACAGATCTGACACCCCTAGCCATCTAGGGAAGTCAGTAGGTAAACACCCCCTGAGAGAGGATGGAGCTGTGTGTCAGGCCCTTCCCCTCTCCCCGAATGTTCCCCGAGGCTCTTACACTTGCATGGCCCTAGCCCTTGCGGGGGTACAGACGAGAGCCCGTTGAGCCCCAGGATTCCTTTAACGGAATACTCCTATAAGCAGCAGCAATTTTGAGGGGTAGGCCCAGCCTTTTCATACCCCTCCACCAACCAATTTTTTAACCAATGCCTAACCGCCAACCTTACAAGTTGTGACGATTTGCTACGCAGTAGGCAAAAACCAAATGGCAACAGCCAATCAGCCAAATGGACAAAATTCCTATCGGGCCCCTGCCCCAAAGCAGGCGACCCCATGACAGGCATAGGAATGTCAAAGCAAAAGGCCCTTAAAGAGGGCGGGTGGGTGGAAGAGCCATTGCACTGGCAAAAGTGAAACCAAAAGCTGTGCATGAGGAATTTATACCCGCTATCGCTATCAATCATTAACCTGCAACATGACATTTTCCCCAGCAACAAACTGTCCAATCGCCCTGTGGCCATTTAGACTAATCTGCCCAGCAACCCCAGGGGATGTCCTGTTAACCCTACCGCGTTCTCAATGAATAGAGAACCCGATTTGTAGCTCTGTGAGGGGAAAGCTACAGCTCCCATAGTTCTTTTGAGGAGTTGGTGTTCTTTAAATGCATGGTGTGTGCAGCCTATGTGAATAAGTGCTCTACTATGTTAGTTTTCTGAAAAACAGGAGCAGGATCTTCTGACTCATTATGTTCCCAGTATGGACCTCCCATCTGAACAGAAGTCATTGCCTCCTATCAGGAGAGGACACTTGAAAGTACTCTCAAATTCTGTGTTATTGCGTTGGTGGTATAGTGGTTAGCATAGCTGCCTTCCAAATTCTGTGTTATTACTGTCATTATGGTTTTCGTTGCATGTGTCTTTTGTGCTTGATGTTTGTATCGAAAAATTGATTAAATAAATTAAAAGAAAGTACTCTCAAATTCCAAATACACATAAAAACTTCAGCATCCTAGCAAATTCTTTGCTGAATATATTGCAATAAGAGACAGCATACCTTCTGTTCATAGGCATCCAATTTCAATTTTGCCAACTCTATTTGTAGCATCAGGCAGGAGAGGTGCAGGCGCTTCAGCTGTAACAATTGCTCTGCTTAAAAGGACACAGAGAGAAGGAAGGAAGGAGAGGGAGAATGCTGAACCAGGTAGGGTTTTGATCTGATCTTGCAAGACCGTTTTTGAGTACAGTAAACAAGGTATATGGCATGGTTTGCACTTCCCAGTGGAACAGCTGGTACCTCCTTAGATTAAGACAGGCGAACTAATACCAGTGTACTGGAAGAATAAAGACCACCAGTGTTGAAGCAATGATTCTTCAACATCAACTTTGTTGGACTGGTCATGTTGTGCGGATGCCTGATGATCGTCTTCCAAAGCAACTACTCTATTCCCTACTTAAAAATGGAAAGTGTAATGCTGGTGGTCAAGAAAAGAGGTTTAAAGACTGTCTCAAGGCAAATCTTAAAAAATGTAATATAAACACTGACAACTGGGAAACACTGGCCTGCGAGCGCTTCAAGTGGAGAACAGCCTTTACCAAAGGTGTCATGGGCTTTGAAGAAACTCAATCTCAGGACGCAAGGGAGAAACGTGCTAAGAGGAAGGTGAGCTTGGCAAATCCGTGATCAACTCCTGCCTGGAAACCAATGTCCCCACTGTGGAAGGATGTGTGGATCCAGAATTGGCCTCCACAGTCACTTACGGACCCATTGTTAAAACTGTGTTTATGGACGACAATCTTACTCGGATACGAATGATCGAAGAAGAAGAAGAAGAAGAAGAAGAAGAAGAAGAAGAAGACCTTCTTAGAGAAGACCTCTTCGCACCCAACATCTGGCTTTGATAGGAATGCCTGGCATCCCTTACCCCAGCTGCAAATTTCCCTACATGCATCTGCAATATGCATTCAACAGAACGTCAACTGCAAGCTCATTTCAGGAACTATAATGGTAGCATAACAATTAGAGTTTGCAACACAAACAAGGCTGCTTGAGGTGAGGGAGAAAATGTACCCTCCCACCCACATGCCACATATTGAAGCCCCGTTCCACTTACAGCCCCGTTCCACTAAACACAGGTGATGGGACAGATTTCTCCAGCACATCTGAGTAGAACAGGCTTACTTTGAGGGTGAAGGGCAGACTGCGTAGCATGCAGCGACCTGTTCTCTGACACCTCCCTGCTCCCTGCCCCCCTGGAGCATCTGAGCCACCTCACTTGGCCTAACACTAGCTCCAGCATTGGAGGAAAAAAATATAGTGCAGCCTGGGCTTTTATTTTTCCAGCCAGAACTCACTGGAACTGAGTTCTGCCACCTCTCAGGTAGGTGCCATTGCCATTGTAAAAGAACAAGGGAAGCGTTCGGCGTGAGTTCTGGCACCCCTTTTTCTAGAAAAATAACACTGAGCGCAGTTAATTTTTTACCATTCAAGCCTTGTTCCCAGGATATCTCAAGAGGTGGGTGGAGAGGTGTAGCTGGGAGGGGGGAGGCGGGCCACTGGGCACCACACAGCAGGGGGTGGCACTTCCCATGGGGCCTGCAGCGCACCCGAGCCATGCATCTCTCCTGGGAGTGGTGTGGTGGCTTGGGCCCCCGAACGGCTAGCTACGCCACTGGGTGGTTGAGTGACGGGCTCATAAAATGATTTCCTAAGATACGCAGCACTACTAAGTGAAGTACTATTAATATACTGTATACAGCAGGTGTAGGAGATCTTTGGCCGTCCAGATGCTGGGGAAGGACAACTCCCATCATCCCTGGCCATGCTTGCTGGGACTAACAGGTGTTGTCATCCAACAACATCTGGAGGGCCAAAGATTCCCAACAGCTGATATAGAGGATCCAGATCAATAGCCATATATAAGCATAAGAAAGAACTTCTATTTACCATACAGATCTTCTTCCGGAGGCGGCATAGATGCTTGTACTCCTCCCATCTTGAAAGCCTACAAAATGTTTGTGTTGGGATGAGACGAGATGTGCATTAAAGCATACATTGCAACTCCCACCGTCCCTGGTCATCGGCCATGCTGGCTGGGACTGGTGGGAAACAGCTCTGCACAGCCCCAGATAACCCATCCCCAATCTGTTGCCCTTATGCCAGTCTGACTTTCATAACTGCCCTTAATGCAACAACAGAACCTGTGGCTTCGCAGAGGCTGCTGGATTCCCCACCGCCATTCAGCCAATGGTGTTGGATGATGGGAGATGCAGGCTAGCAACTCCTGGAGGGCCTCAGTTTCCCCATCCTTTCTTAGTGCATTGTGGGAATTGTAGTTTGGCATCTTGCCTCCGTCAAAAAATTACTAAGTGTTTCCAAAGCAGGCGACGCCATGACAGGCATAGCAATGTCAAAGCAAAAGGCCCTTAAAGAGGGTGGGCAGGCGGGAGATCCGTTGCACTGGCAAAAGTGAAAACAAAAATCTGCCCACAAGGAATTTATACCCACTATCACTATCAATCATTATAACTTACAACATGACTTTTCCCCCAGCAACAAACTGTCCAATCGCCCGGTGGCCATTTAGACTAATCTGCCCAGAAACCCCAGGGGATGTCCTGTTAACCCTTCCGCAACACGTGCTCTCAATGAATAGAGAACCCGATTTAGCACTTATTTTCTGTTTTAAAAGAGTGATCTTAACATGCATCAATCGGATGCCAACTCTGGCTTTGATTTTAAAGCTATCAGCAAATGTTAGAGCTTCCCCACCCCCTTGGGGATTTCTTTCCAATGGTAGGGATTTAAGGAGGAGTTTCACATGATCGGAGTGGTGAGAGAGTTGGACGTAGATACTGACATCTTTGTTGTTGTTTAGTCGTTTAGTCGTGTCCGACTCTTCGTGACCCCATGGACCAGAGCACGCCAGGCACTCCTGTCTTGCACTGCCTCCCGCAGTTTGGTCAAACTCATGTTCGTAGCTTCGAGAACACTGTCCAACCATCTTGTCCTCTGACGTCCCCTTCTCCTAGTGCCCTCAATCTTTCCCAACATCAGGGTCTTTTCCAAGGATTCTTCTCTTCTCATGAGGTGGCCAAAGTATTGGAGCCTCAGCTTCACGATCTGTCCTTCCAGGGAGCACTCAGGGCTGATTTCCTTAAGAATGGAAAGGTTTGATCTTCTTGCAGTCCATGGGACTCTCAAGAGTCTCCTCCAGCACCACAATTCAAAAGCATCAATTCTTCGGCGATCAGCCTTCTTTATGGTCCAGCTCTCACTTCCATACATCACTACTGGGAAAACCATAGCTTTAACTATACGGACCTTTGTCGGCAAGGTGATGTCTCTGCTTTTTAAGATGCTGTCTAGGTTTGTCATTGCTTTTCTCCCAAGAAGCAGGTGTCTTTTAATTTCGTGACTGCTGTCACCATCTACAGTGATCAAGGAGCCCAAGAAGGTGAAATCTCTCACTGCCTCCATTTCTTCCCCTTCTATTTGCCAGGAGGTGATGGGACCAGTGGCCATGATCTTGGTTTTTTTGATGTTGAGCTTCAGACCATATTTTGCACTCTCCTCTTTCACCCTCATTAAAAGGTTCTTTAATTCCTCCTCGCTTTCTGCCATCAAGGTTGTGTCATCTGCATATCTGAGGTTGTTGATATTTCTTCCAGCAATCTTAATTCCGGCTTGGGATTCATCTAGTCCAGCCTTTCGCATGATGAATTCTGCATATAAGTTAAATAAGCAGGGAGACAATATACAACCTTGTCGTACTCCTTTCCCAATTTTGAACCACTCAGTTGTTCCATATCCAGTTCTAACTGTTCATATCCAGTTCATATCCAGTTCATATCCAGTTCTATACTGACATCTATCCAACCTTTTGCATTTGGTTCCTGGTTGGGCCCTTGGGCTCAGATCCTGCTTACTGGTTTTCCGCTCAGCTACTGTGAGAACAGGACGCTTGAATAGATGGGCCATTGGCCTGATCCAGCCGGCTCTTCTTATGATCTTCTGTTAGAGGTATGCTGCCTTTGTGCATGGCTGTTCCACTTAGCTCTCATGTTCAAGCCATAATAAACGAGTGGGTGCCTGAGCATGTGCAGAGTGCCAACCTCCCTCAGTGGTGAAATAAATAATCACTACTTTTACTTGGAGCCCTGATAGCCATTGCACCCAGCAGTTCTGGTGTGTTTCCTCCACACAATAGAGCACCCTTGATGGATCAAGACAGATGACGCACTGCCACGTCGTGTTTCTCTTCTGTAGAACATTTTCGTACATGCATTTCCTGCTTTTGATGGAGACCTTGGCATTATGATAAGAGTAACAGGAACAGCACTTACAGCGCCAAAACAAAAGTGAAAGCAGAACAAGTTTGGGCAAAACAGCACGGCTGTTGTGTATTGAATTTGCAGGCACAGCACCGTAGCAGAGCAGCCAGGAACTAGTTATGGGAGGTAAAGGTAAAGGGACCCCTGACCATTAGGTCCAGTCTTGACCGACTCTGGAGTTACGGCATTCATCTCGCGTTATTGGCCGAGGGAGCCGGTGTACAGCTTCCAGGTCATGTGGCCAGCATGACTAAGCTGCTTTCTGGCGAACCAGAGCAGCACACGGAAACGCCGTTTACCTTCCCGCTGTAGTGGTACCTATTTATCTACTACTTGCACTTTGACGTGCTTTTGAACTCCTAGGTTGGCAGGAGCAGGGACTGAGCAACGGGAGCTCACCCCATCGCGGGGATTCGAACCGCCGACCTTCTGATCGGCAAGCCCTAGGCTCTGTGGTTTAACCCACAGTGCTACCAGCGTCCCAGTTAAAGCAGATAGTGACTGCTTCACCTGGGTTGGGTAGGCTAGCCCAAGTGCCTATATATAGCAGCAGGGCTGGGGGTTTTGTGTGCCTTTTTACTTGCTTGCCGCCATGAATAAAGATGTTACTATACTACCACTGGCTGGACTCGCTATATAACAACGGCAGTGTGTCAAAGTTCCCTGGTGTCCCACTTGCACGTTTTCTCCCTTGCCAGGTAGATTTCGGCAATTCATGGTCTATGTTTTATGTGGATCTGCCCACATGAACAGTATAATTAATGAAAAGGTCCATCTCCTGTTCCCATTGCCTATTGATATAAGAGGTGTACTCAGGTGTTTTTTAGGGAATGCTTCTTTTTGCAGGGAATGGGTGTTGTATTTTTTTGGTATTAATTCCTATACTATTTTCTATATAGCTTCTTAATAATAATAATTATTTTTATTTACTGGTATTTATTTATACCCCACCCATCTGGCTGGGTTTCCCCAGCCACTCTGGGAGGCTTCCAACAAAATATTAAAAATACAATAAAACACCAAACATTAAAAACTTCCCTAAAGAGGGCTGCCTTCAGATGTCTTCTAAAAGTATAAGTTATAGATCATTCATAATTCCACTTCATATCATTTTCATATACAGTAATTTAATAGTCCTATTATGTTTTCAATACAGTGGTACCTTGGTTCTTGAAGTTAATCCGTTCTGGGAGTCCTTTCGACTCACAAAACTGTTCTAAAACCAAGGCGTGGCTTCCGATTGGCTGCAGGAGCTTACTGCACTCAAGTGGAAGCTGTGTCAGACGTTCGCCTCCCAAAAAACGTTCGCAAACTGGAACACTCACTTCCGGGCTTGCGGTGTTCAGGAGCCAAGCCGTTTGACTACCAAGGTACCACTGTAAGTCTGATTGAATTTGGTGGGGCTCAGGAAAGTGGGTTTAGAATTGCAGCCTAAAGTAGCTTTGGAGGCAGGATGTGTCCACGCTATGAACTCAGGACTTCCCTACTCCAGAGCAGAATTTGCAGTCTATAGTAGATTTGCATCACCCTGCCTCCCCATGAAAATATGGGCCTTCACATGAGATACTTCCCACCCCACTGTTCTCCTTGACCTTTTGCCCTTTAAATTCAGGGTTTTTCAGTCCTCAAAAAGTCCTAAATGGGCATGATCGAGAAACCCCTTTGCACATAGTACAAGAAATATGTATTAGGGCTGAGCCCCAGAATAAATCCCCCCCATCCTATTTGGGAGACAGACAAAACCATAACAAAAAAATTTTTTTTTATTTTTCTTGCAAAGGGACAGCACAATTCTATGTGTCTTTGCTTTAGGAAAGACCTCTAGGAATTTCTGGCTACAAATTGAAATGTAGCCACCATCCTGAAAATACTGTAGCTTTGCAAATAAGCCCTCAGGTTGCTAGCCCTCAACATTTCACTTGTTCGCCTTGACCTCATCAAGTAGAGAAGTACACTGAGAAGCTTCCTCCAAGGGAACTGTCCTAGAATGCCAGTCTGCAAAATTTTCCAGGTACCATTAAGTAGGTGTCTCATTCGCAAAGTCCGTTGTTTCATCTCACAAATGCTGTTTTTTGTAAGAGACCCAAACAAATCAGGATGCTGCTCTGCTTACCTTTTGGCGTAGATGCTCAGTGAGGATGTCTAGGTGATGATAGTTCAACTTTGAAGATTGGGTATTGTTGCAGGAGTCTCTGTCTCTCTCGAAGTAAATGATTTTTTAAGTTATTACATTATTTCTAGAGGGTGCAGGAAACGCTTGCACTTTCAGTTTAGAGAGTGAGGGGGAATTCCAGGTTTCTGGGAATTCACGCCAAGAACTAAGCGTCAAAACAGAGGTATGCGGGTTGAGTTGAATATGACTTGATCTCAGTCCAGACAGATCAACCATATGTGGCCAGTTTACAAGCCCCCCTACCCCTGGTGCCCTTTCTCCCTGTATTGGTGCTCCAGAATTTTTCACTGCTTAGAAATATAGGACACAATATTGGATTGGCGGAGGGGTTGGATTGCTATTGGATCGGCTAGTCTAGGCGTAGCAGAGCGAGCAGGGCAGGCAACCCCTAGTATACAAGCAGTGCCGTATTTACATATAAGCTAAACAAGCTGTAGCTTAGGGGCCCACTCTCTTGGGGGCCCCAACAAAATTTAAAGGGGAAAAAACTGGATGTACATTTCTGGCGACGAAGGTGGGATTGAAGGACAGCAGAGCACAGCCAGAATCGGATATGCAATGAGCTGATCACTGAGCAGAACCAATTCAGAGCTGACCGTTCCGGCTAGAGCACTGTGTTCCATCCATCGCCCTCCACGTCGGCATCAGAATCATGGCTTCATTCGTGCCTCTACCGCCGTTCGCACCAGCCTCTGAATCATGGGACACGCTCCAAGAGAAGCTCCGTACCCACTACGCACCCAAGCCGTCTAAAATTGCTGCCCGCCACACCTTCTACCACAGGAACCAGGCTGAGAGGGAGTCCATCAGCAAGTACATCGCTGCTCTCAGGAAGGCCGCCCTACATTGTGCGTTCCGGGACCTTGACGACGCCCTGATGGATCGAGTTGTCTGCGGAATCCGGAACATCCGTCTGCAGCAGCGCCTCCTCGCCAAGCCAGACCTCACGCTACAGAAGACCATGGAGGAGGCCGCAGCCGCAGAAGCTGCTGAACTTTCCACCCAGGAGATCCGCAAGCCCAGCAGCCCACACTCCACTAAGAAGCCAGCTCTAACAGAAGGCGAGGCTCAATCTACACCTCCCTCACAAGCGGCGGACGTGGATCCTAACCAAGCCACGTCAGAGGTTCAGCAGCCCCCCCCCCCAGAGTCTAGAGCTACTGCTGTGCCTGACCATCCGCCGAGTCCGCATATGGCGGTTCCTTCGGGAGTCACGTAGACAGGAAACTTGGACTCACCACCAACATCGGTGGTGCCACAGTCTCAGCAGGAATTGGCCAACCCCCTGGACACTGGTACTGGCCCTCGGTGTTCCACCAGGGTCACCAAGCGGCCATCCTACTTATGGGACTATGTCAGTAGCTGCATTTGAAACGTTGCATTGTAAATAGAAGCTATGTACCTTGAAACTGTTATGCTCTTGTACCTAATTGAAACCATTACGAATGTAACTAATGCCTTTTCTCGATGGGGAGGGGTGTTATGTATTAGTGTACAGTATATAGTTTTCCCTCAGGTCCTTAACAGTTGTTTTAGGAGGGAACTTTAGGAGGGAACTTTGAATTGTGTTTGATACATTGTTTGAGCCAGCCTCTATAAAAGCAGGCCAGCTCGGCAATGCAGTTCAGTTCTGTTCCAGCTTCCAAATAAAGAGCTGCTTTGGAGAGATTGCTGTGTCGTCTGCTATGCTTACCCACAACATAACAGTTATTATGGTACATTATTTCTAGGGGGTGGAGGAAACGCTTGTACTTTCAGTTTAGAGAGTGAGGGGGAATTCCAGGTTTCTGGGAATTCAAGCCAAGAACTAAGCGTCAAAACAGAGGTATGCGGGTTGAGTTGAATATGACTTGATCTCAGTCCAGACAGATCAACCATATGTGGCCAGTTTACAAGCCCCCCCTACCCCTGGTGCCCTTTCTCCCTGTATTGGTGCTCCAGAATTTTTCACTGCTTAGAAATATAGGACACAATATTGGATTGGCGGAGGGGTTGGATTGCTATTGGATCAGCTAGTCTAGGCTTAGCAGAGTGAGCAGGGCAGGCAACCCCTAGTATACAAGCAGTGCCATATTTACATATAAGCTAAACAAGCTGTAGCTTAGGGGCCCACTCTCTTGGGGGCCCCAACAAAATTTAAAGGGGGGGAACTGGATGTACATTTCCAAAATATAAGATAAAAAACAAACAAAATAAAACCTACATACAGTGACAGTGTTTTGTGTTGTGTATGGACCTATTAGGTCCATAAATTACCATATAGCAAGCATATATTCAACACAAAAAAGCGACAATTTGTTGTTGACAAAGGACAGCTGGACATATAAAGGGCCCCATTACCTTCAATAGCTTAGGGCCTCATCAAAGCTAAATCCAGCCCTGTACACAAGCTAGGACTGCCCTGAGTTACAAGGACAGAGAGAATAGTGCCTTCATGTCTGTGCTTTTTGATTTCCCAGAGGCATCTGTTTGGGCCACCACAGAAAACACAATGATAGCTTTTTGCTCTCTGATCCAGTCCGATTCTGGATGGAGGCGAAGAGACAGATGTGGGGCAATGGAAGACCGGAAAGGAGAAAATTGTAACTGTAATTGGTGAACACGTCTCCCTTACACTTTTCGTTATGTGCACCAAAAATGGCGGGTTTGCATACATCGTCCTCCTTGGGGTTTATTTCCAAACTGTTTTGACTGCAAGCTTCAGCCCTGGAATGTGTAAGCATAGGAACTGCCTTGCTGCGTCAGACTAGCTCAGCATTTTCTATCCAACGGTCCCTAGTGGTCTGCCTCTCAGCTTTTGTGAGCGAGGGCTCAGAGGTCTGGCATCTATCCCACACTTTGCCTTTTGTGCCTGGTGTTTAGAGGTACCATGCATGGAGCTTCCACTTAGCTCTCATGCTCAATTCATAGCAGGCCCGTCTTAACCACATCGAGCGCCGTGGCGCAAAGGTCCCTCTGCCGCCGCCCCCCAACTCACCGCGGACGCAGAGGAGGGACATGGCATGGGCGGGCTGGCCGCTGAGGGTGGGCCGGGCTCAGGGGCGCCGCAGCGGGTGGGCCGGGCTGCCTTGTTGTCCTCTGGGGTGCCGCCGCTGCCTCCCCCTGCGCGGAGGCCTCTTGTCTTCCTCATGCCCCTGACCTGACCCGCCAGACTGAGGCCGGGACTCGAACCCGCGGCGGGAGGGAGGGAGGGAGGCAAGGAGGAGGGCGAGCGGGAAGGTGGCCGGGCTGTCTGGCAGGCACAGTGCGGCTGCCGCGGGCGCAGCGTGGTGCCCCCTGACGGCGCCCTGGTGCATTGCGCCACCCAGCCTTGCCTTAGGGCCGGCCTTGATTCATAGTAAACAGGCGAGTGCCTGAGCATGTGCAGAGTACCACCCTCCCTCAGCAGTGAAATATATATAAAACCTTTAATCTGGGCCCTGCGAGGTCCACATAGCTATCCTGTCCAAGCAGACACAGTATGTATCATAATCACAGTAGAACAGCCTTGATGGATCCAGACAGATGACGCAAAGCGACATCTGCACTTCTTTCGCAGAAGCTGCTTTGCCCTTCGTGTACAGATTTAGATAAGGGAGACTTTGGCATTATGATAAGAGTGATGGGAAAAGCACCCAGGAGGCCAAAAGAAAAATGAAAGCATAACATGTTTTGGCAAAACAGCGCCGGAATGTGCAGAAGTTCTCGGGGAACCACAGTCACGGCATATGTCCCAGTTGTTCTCCTTCTCCCCCCCCCCTTTCCCAGATAGATTTTAGGGCAATTGCATGAAAAAGTCAACCGACAGACTCATTTTCCATACATAGTTAACATGTTCTATATATTTTTTAAATCTAATATCCCCAAGTTTCATTATCTGGCTGCAGTTTTTCCAAAATGGCATTTTACAAATCGAGTAAAACAATCAGAACTGTGATGTGTGAAATGACTTGGAATAGCTCTATCCTTCCCCAGCCCACCCCCTAAAATTCAGCTAAAGCCCCCCCCCCCCAAGCAAACAGAGAATAGTTTAATGACCTTTAACTGTATTCATAGTTCAGCTTTCTCATTTGGTGAGCTGGCAAATGAAATATTCTGTTGGGAGCAAAATCAGATGAGCTTAGAAGAATAAAACTTATGTTAACTATGTGTAATTTATTAGTAGTTACATACCGTATATTCAGGCGTATAAGATGACTGGGCGTATAAGACGACCCCCAACTTTTCCAGTTAAAATATAGAGTTTGGGATATACTCGCCTTATTAATAAGATGACCCCCAACTTTTGAGAACATTTTCCTGGGTTAAGAAGTAGTCATATGCGGGAATATACAGTACTTTTTTTAGTTACAGGTAGGTATCCATGTTGGTCTGCTGTCGTCGAAACAAAATAAAAAAATTCCTTCCAGTAGCACCTTAGAGACCAACTAAGTGTGTCATTGGTATGAGCTTTCGTGTGCATGCACACTTCTTCAGCTACACTGAAACAGAAGAAGTGTGCATACACACGAAAGCTCATACCAATGACAAACTTAGTTGGTCTCTGAGGTGCTACAGGAAGGAATTTTTATACTTTTTTTTAGATTACTCATCCTTGGTATGCAGAATTTATATTTCTCTACTGGGCCTCCACCGTCTTTCTTGAAGCATGTAAATTATAGAAGCTTCCACCAGCTTCCTCAGATGGGTTCTCTCGATCTAGGCCAGGGTAGGCAACCTAAGGCTGGGGGCCCAATCACCTTCTTAATCCGGCCCGCAGACGGTCCGGGAATCAGAGTTTTTTTACATGAGCAGAATGTGTGCTTTTATTTAAAATGCATCTCTGGGTTATTTGTGGGGCCTGCCTGGTGTTTTTACATGAGTAGAATGTGTCCTTTTATTTAAAATGCACCTCTGGGTTATTTGTGGGGCATAGGAATTCGTTCATTCCCCCCCCAAAAAAAAGTCCGGCCCACCACATGGTCTGAGGGACAGTGGGCCCATGGCTGAAAAAGTTTGCTGACTTCCGATCTAGGCTGAAACAGGTGGATTTTTGCAGGGCAGGCACGGGGAACCTTTTATCACTATCAGACTGGCGGGCCAAATTTGACAGGTGGGCAGAGCTGTTCACCTGTCAAAATCCCATCCGCTCCCATCAGAGAGAGATTGGGCTTAAAAGGGACTGCGGAGGAGAAACCTCCCCCCCAATACCTTTTATGCCTGATCTCACTGCAGTCCTTAAGAGGGTGGGGGAGACAACTACTACTAATAATAATAAGAACAATCATCATCATCATCATCATCATCATCATCATCATCATAATTTAATTATTTCTTATATGCCGCCCATCTGTCTGGGTTGCCCCAGCCACTCTTGGCAGCTTCCAGCAAATTATAAAACCACAATAAAACATCCAACATTAAAAGCTTCCCTAAACATGGCTGCCTTCAGATGTCTTCTGAAAAGTCAGATACTGTAGTTGTTTATTTCCTTGACATCTGATGGGAGGGCATTCCACACACTGGGCGCCACTACTGACAAGGCATTCGATAATCTCTCTCCCCACCCACATGCTTTAGGATCGCAGCAGGATTAAACCATACAAGGATGGGGAGAAGCTTGTGACAGTCTCCCCCTCCTATTTAAGATCACAGGAAACATAGGTCTTCAAAGGCAATGGAAGTCTCCCTCCTTCTTTTTCAGTTCTCAGCTCAGGTGTGCCTGCGAGTTCTCTGCAGGGAGCCTGTTGGCATTCCCAATCGCTCTCCTGGAGCCCAGTGCTAGGAAAATCACCCCCTCTCCTGATGCGGGATGCAAAATTCACTTTCCTGAGAAAACCCGCTCTTTAGCACTGAACTGGAGCAAATGTCAGTCCACAGAAAAACTGATTGACGTTTGCTCTGATTCAGTGGTCGAGATCGGGTTTCCCCGCAGGAAAGTGGTGGGATAAAAGAAGGCTGGGTGAGACCTCAGTCAAGCCCTACCCTTAGCTAAAGGTAAAGGGACCCCTGACCGTTAAGTCCAGTTGCGGATGACTATGGGATTGCGGTGCTCATCTCGCTTTACTGGCTGAGGGAGCTGGCGTTTGTCCGCAGACAGTTTCCAGGTCATGTGGCCAGCATGACTAAGCTGCTGCTGGCAAACCAGAGCAGCACATGGAAATGTTGTTTACCTCCCCGCTTGGAGCAGTACCTATTTATCTACCTGCACTTTGACATGCTTCCGAACTGTTAGGTTGGCAGGAGCAGGGACCGAGCAACTGGAGCTCACCCCGTCGCGGGGATTCGAACCGCCGACCTTCTGAACAGCAAGCCCTAGGCTCTGTGGTTTAGACCACAGCACCATCCGCGTCCCAGCCCCACCCTTACCTACACCCAAATGTAGGGTGGATGACTATGGCTTGTCCAAAACAGCCTCATAGGCTGAATGGGAAACACTGGTGGGTCCTTGATCTAGATTCTAGAGATACCAAGGTTGCCAGGATTTTTGTAAAATCCTGTGATATGTTACTTATCCATTTGAATAGTTCTGTTTGCATTTGGACCGTTTCCTTGTGGGCTCTTTGGTGGTGGGGTGGGGGGTGGAGTCCAACTTAGGTTCGTAGGCAGATGAGGCTTTTGGGATGCATCAGAGCTTCTGGGAATCTAGTGTCTCATATATTAACTGCCAGCTGTCTGGGGATTTACAGCTCCTTATCTTGAGGCTGGTACCAGAGACTCAAGGACACCTGCCCGTTGTGAACTAGGAACATCTTGCAGCTGGGCCTGTCATGGTTTCCTGTCTGCTGATTAATTTTGGAAGATCTCAGTTTTCTTGCCTTCAAAATGGTGAGAGAATGGACTTGGGCTATCCTTGTGCCGAAGGGTGTATATCACAAGTTTTATCTAGTATAGATTGTTTTACCCCCTTCTCTCCTGCTTCTGGAGTTTCCTGCTTTTCAGAACTGAATTGTTAAACCAAACACTTGGGGCTTGCGAGAAATAGTGTACTGACCTCAGCTAGTTTTTGAAACTTTATTATTTTCTGTGTGTATTTGTGCTGTGAGTCAAACGTTCCTGAAATACTGATTTGACTTATCTTTTAAAAATACACCTTTGCATTGGAGTTCCAGGAGCTTTAGTGCTGCACTTTAACCATCTTAAACAAAATGTGCTACCATAAACAATGGTATGATAGTTCAGTCAGTAGAGCATGAGACTCTTAACATGAGGGTTGCGGGTTCGAGCCCCACGTTGGGCAAAAGATTCCTGCATTGCAGGGGGGTTGGACTAAATTATCCTTGTGGTCCCTTCCAACTCTAGAGTTGTATTATTCTTGGAAAAAACCTTTTTTTCATATGTGGTGGACCTGTAAAAGGGTAAAAGAGTATTGGGAGATGCTTTATAATGAATTGAAAAAAAATGTTTAAAAGTACTTTTCAAAAAAAACAAAAACCAGAGTCCTTTTTGTTGGGGGTAATTCAGATGGAAATTCCCAGGTGTCAAAAAAGGTTCTTTATGTATGCCAGTACTGTGGCCCGTGTTTTGTTAGCCCCAAAATGGAAAACGAGCAAGGTCCCAACTAAAGAAGAATGGCAACTTAAACTGATGGAAAATGCACAGCTTGAGGACCTAACACAGAAAATAAGAGAACAAGAAGAACATATGTTTAAAGAAGATTGGAAAATGTTTATGGAATATATGGGGGGGATTGCATACATTTGAAAACATTGGGATAAATTCTGTAGTTTTGATGGATGTAATAATGGAATACTGAATGGTTTGGTCAGGGCCATCTTAAGCGTACCTGGTGCCCTGGTGCCATGGTTCAAAGATCCCTCTGGCACACACCCACCCACCCTGTTTCCTGGCGCGGCGGGCAGGCGGGCACCGCACGCAGCGCCCCCCTGGCGCCCCTGCGCCACCCAGCCTAGCCTTAGAGCCGGCCCTGGGTTTGGTTTATATAAAATATGCAGGGATTTATGTTATGCAAAATGAACCATGGAAAGAGAAGAAGGGAAGTTTTTGATATTTTAAGGTTGTTTAAATGAACATTCCAAATTGTAAAACAGAAAATTCAATTTAAAAAATAGAGAGAGAGAGAGAGTTGTATGATTCTTATTCTAAATCCAGTGCTACCGTATAAACTACTTGGGCTACTGCGGTTACCAGATAGTTCTCCCCCTCCCTTTTATACCGAGGTGGGGAATGTTCGGGGTGGGAAACAGAGTGCTGAGATATGTCTTGATTACGGAGAGACCCTGGAAGCTACATTCCTGTTGTTCCATAAATCAGCAGGTGATAGCAGTCTACATTTCAATGGAATATGGGACCTGGGGACTCCGCTATCATGACATGGGTATTTTGCCTTACTGAAGGTAACAGCCCACAATACTTCTGAAATGCGCTTATGAAAATTAATCGGATTGGATTAAAACATTTCTTAACCATCACAAATAATACTGCTTTCTCTCAAAGTTGACACCTTTCACCAAAACTGATAAGTTACCTGGTGTAGGGAAACATTCCTCCTCTTTTCTTCATCCACACTCACACTTTTAAGCCACTGACTTAAGAAAACTTAAATTCTTTTCGAAGAATAACAAGGGTTGAGAGGAGGGCTGGGTGTTACTGGTATTCAAAATAGTGATTGATCACCAGGTAAATTAAGGGACCCAGGTGGCGCTGTGGGCTAAACCACTGAGCCTAGGGCTTGCTGATCAGAAGGTTGGCGGTTCGAATCCCTGTGACGGGGTGAGCTCCCGTTGCTTGGTCCCAGCTCCTGCCAACCTAGCAGTTTGAAAGCACATCCAAATGCGAGTAGATAAATAGGAACCGCTATAGCGGGAAGGTAAACGACGTTTCCATGTGCTGCTCTGGTTTGCCAGAAATGGTTTTGTCATGCTGGCCACATGACCTGGAAGCTATACGCCGGCTCCCTTGGCCAATAATGCAAGATGAGCGCGCAACCCCAGAGTCGGTCACGACTGGACCTAATGGTCAGGGGTCCCTTTACCTTTACCTTTACCAGCTAAATTTTGCAAAGTATCAATATATCATGACGTCCGAAATCAGGATGGAGCAATGTAGAGGCACTAGCTGGCTTCGTGGTGTTTCCCACATGGTGATTTTTGCATAGAGCACACACACATACTTTAAGGCTGGGCAATGTGGGGGGGGATCAGTTTGAAGTCCACATTGTGGTAACAGTTTCAAAATATTATTCATGGCGATACATCACAATGTATGCGGGTGCTGTGTAAAAAACCGTGCTCTGCACTATAAAATAACAGTTGTAACAATGTGTTAAAGCTAAGTAAAAATGTATGTATCGGTTTTAGACCCCTAAGTAGCAGCAGTTTCCAGGACGTTACAGTACTGTACTCATAGAATCATAGAATCGTAGAGTTGGAAGAGACCACAAGGGCCATCCAGTCCAACCCCCTGCCAAGCAGGAAACACCATCAAAGCATTCTTGACATATGCCTGTCAATCCTCTGCTTAAAGACCTCCAAAGGAGACTCCACCACACTTCTTGGCAGCAAATTCCACTTTCGAACAGCTCTTACTGTCAGGAAGTTCTTCCTAATGTTTAGGTGGAATCTTCTTTCTTGTAGTTTGAATCCATTGCTCCGTGTCCGCTTCTCTGGAGCAGCAGAAAACAACCTTTCACCCTCCTCTATATGGCATCCTTTAATATATTTGAACATGGCTATCATATCACCCCTTAACCTTCTCTTCTCCAGGCTAAACATACCCAGCTCCCTAAGCCGTTCCTCATAAGGCATCGTTTCCACGCCTTTGACCATTTTGGTTGCCCTCTTCTGGACACGTTCCAGCTTGTCAGTATCCTTCTTGAACTGAGGTGC
The DNA here is from genome assembly GCF_963506605.1 of Zootoca vivipara. Classification (NCBI taxonomy): domain Eukaryota; kingdom Metazoa; phylum Chordata; class Lepidosauria; order Squamata; family Lacertidae; genus Zootoca; species Zootoca vivipara. The sequence goes on from NC_083277.1 coordinate 18,923,220, forward strand.
CCAGAACTGGACACAGTATTCCAGGTGAGGTCTGACCAGAGCAGAATACAGTAGTACTCTTACTTCCCTTGATCTACTCCCTTCACCTCTACATAGATAACCCCTAGATATGCCTCTGCGCGTAAGATGTGATCCGAGGAGCCAAGTTACAGGGAACCAGGCAGAGGGCCTTCTCGGTAGTGGCACCAGCCCTGTGGAACACCTTCCCACCAGATGTCAGAGGACATCTGAAGGCAGCCCTGTTTAGGGAAGCTTTTAATGTTTAATAAATTATTGTATTTTAATACTTCTGTTGGAAGCCGCCCAGAGTGGCTGGGGAAACCCAGCCGGATGGGTAGGGTATAAATAATAAATTATTATTATTATTATTCCAAAACATTCAAAAACCAAGGCACAGCTTCCGATTGGCTGTAGGAAGCTCCTGCAGCCAATCGGAATCCATGTTGGACGTTCGGGTTCCAAAGAATGTTCGCAAGCGGCGGCAAACCAGAACACTCACTTCCGGGTTTGCGGCATTTGGGAGCAAAAACGTTCAACTTGCAAGGCGTTCGGGATCCAAGGCATGACTGTAATTTTGTTAGATTGCCACATATTAAACAACTGAATCAAGCAAGAGGAACAAAACACAAGGACACATTTGCCGGAGAACAGTGAAACTTTATTGCATTTACAAACACACTGGGAAATCAAAGGCTAGCCCCAAATGTTTGCACCAATTTATGGATTTTACTCTTTTTATTTACTGTTTGCTATATAAAAAAATCTCCTACTACTTTAAGTGAATGGATAAGACCACATTAGAGTGCCTCAAGAATATGGTGGATAAAATCCTAATGATTTGTGTTGCTGTACTGTGAAGGATAAAAGTTCTGAAAGTCTGAAAACTGAATGAGGTTTTTTTTGGGGGGGGGGGGTTCAACACAAGTTTATGCCTAAACATTAATTGGACCCTTTCATTATCTGCTTTTCAAAATCAATCTAGGGTTTCTCACTTTACTCATTTTTTTATATGGCCTTTAAAAAGAAATCCTGGAACATCTCCACGATTTCTTTGTTATACTGTAAATTTGTAAATAGCTACTGCAATCGATTTTTAGCATATACTTCAGAGGTCATTGAAACAAGTATCATGTTACATATATTTTTCCATTTTTTAAAAAAACTTTTGTTTGTGTATATGAATCAATGCATCAAAACCATGGTCAGTTTAGCAGTGATGCCAGAGACAAGTGACTGTCCTTGAAGGATATCAAAATACACGGTAGGCGGATTACATTCAAGCTGCTGCAGGTGCAGATGTCTGCTTCAGAAGCTGCCGTTTGGGATCATCTGGGAAGTGCTAATAATCAGAACAGGATGGGTAAGGAAGTAAACCACAAGGTACCTGAAAAAGAAAGGTCAACAGTGCAGTATTTAGCAACACTTTCTAAATCAGCAATAAAGGTAAAGGTGATGTGGGTGGCGCTGTGGGTTAAACCACAGAGCCTAGGGCTTGCCGATCAGAAGGTCAGCGGTTCGAATCCCCGCGATGGGGTGAGCTCCCATTGTTTGGTCCCTGCTCCTGCCAACCTAGCAGTTCGAAAGCACCTCAAAGTGCAAGTAGATAAATAGGTACCGCTACAGCGGGAAGGTAAACGGTGTTTCCGTGTGCTGCTCTGGTTTGCCAGAAGCGGCTTTGTCATGACCTGGAAGCTGTACGCCAGCTCCCTCAGCCAATAACGCGAGATGAGCACCACAACCCCAGAGTCGATCACGACCGGACCTAATGGTCAGGGATCCCTTTACCCTTTACCTAAAGGACCCCGGGATGGTTAAGTCCAGTCAAAGGCGACTATGGAGTTGTGGAGCTCATCTCGCTTTCAGGCCGAGGGAGCTGGCGTTTGTTTGCAGACAGCTTTCTGGGTCATGTGTTCAGCATTACTGAACCGCATCTGGTGCAACGGAACACCGTGACGGAAACCAGAGCGCACATAAATGTCGTTTACCTTCCCGCTACAGTGGTACCTATTTATCTACTTGCACTGGTGTGCATTTGAACTGCTAGGTTGGCAGAAGCTGGGACAGAGCAATGGGAGCTCACCCCGTCACGGGGATTCGAACCGCCGACCTTCTGATCGGCAAGCCCAAGAGGCTCCGTGTTTTAGACCACAGTGCTACCTGCATCCCTACAAAAGCAATAGGGGCAAACAAACAAAGGTATCTGAGGTTGAGCATGGCATACTTACAGACCCAGTTCAGAGGTCAAGTGAAACCATGGTTTCTACTTAAGCGGTGAAGAATTTGGAAACTACATCCTAGTTAGGCTTAACCACAGCTTGTTGCCTCACCCAAATCTGATGAACTGTGCTTACTGCTAACCATGGTTAATTGGCTTGATAAGCCATCTTTAAACCATAGCTTACCCAGCTAGCTTGTTCAAACTCTTAATCTCAGGGTCGTGGGTTTGAGCCTCACACGGGGCAAAAAATAATAATCCTGGGTTAGGATAAATGACACTTGCAGTCCCTTCCAACTCTAGAAGAACTCTATAACTTTATAACATTAACCACGGTTGAGAGTCTGGGGTGGTGTGCTAAACCAGCCTTTGCCAATCTGATTTGCTCCAGATGTTGCTGAATTCTTATGTCCCATCAACCACATGATAGTCAGGGATAATGGGAGATGATGATGATGATGATGATGATTTCTTACTTATACCCTGCCCATCCAGCCAGGTCTCCCCAGCCACTCTGGGTGCTTCCAACAGGAGATTAAAAATACATTAAAACATCAGTCATTAAAAAACTTCCCTAAACAGGGCTGCCTTCAGATGTCTTCCAAACATCAGATAGTTGTTTATTTCCTTGACATCTGATGGGAGGGCGTTCCACAGGGTGGGTGCCACTACCGAGAAGGCCCTGTAAACTCACTTCTCGCAGTGAGGGAACTACCAGAAGGCCCTGGAGCTGGAACTCAGTATCCGGGCTGAAGAATGGGGGTGGAGACGCTCCTTCAGGTATACTGGACCGAGGCTGTTTAGTACTTTAAAGGTCAGCACCAGCACTTTGAATTGTGCTCGGAAACGTACTGGGAGCCAATGTAGGTCTTTTAAGACCGGTGTTATGTGGTCTCGGCGGCGGCTCCCAGTCACCAGTCTAGCTGCCGCATTCTGGATAAGTTGTAGTCCAGGACCTCTGAAAGGGCCTCCAGTTCTCCACCCCTCTTATATACACTGCAGTAACAGCGTGTGCTAGGCAGCATTTCCCCTTTGAAATACATGAGGGTGATTGTGCATGTAACTGTGACAGGGAACAAGACAGATGCTTCTAACTGACTTTACCCATTTTCAGTGGTTGATATTCTTATGACTGCGCCGGTCAGTCCTGCTGTATGTAAGTCAGGATCGTACTGATGCTCAAACTCCTCCAGTGTCACCATCTGTTTCAGAAGCTGCCACTTGGGGTCCTCAGGGAAGTGCTTCTTAATAAACAGAGCAGGGTGGGTAAGGAAGTAAAACTCATCGTACCTGTAAAAGGAGAAGGTGCAAGAGTGCAGTATTTCATAATAATGCCTAAATCAGCACCAGGGCCAGACAGGCAAGCAGAGTGGTGATCCAGGGCTGGAGGGCACATGGTTGAGGAAGCTGCTGTGTTGCAAAAATCCAGCCTCCAGAATCCCCAGGTTTTACACATGTAGCCCAGAATAAGCATAGCACTCCAGAACTGTTCAAAGAGGATAAATAGATGGTAGGCGGACTGTTATGTACTGAGCTGAATCCTAGAACAATAGGATTCAGAATCAGCGGGAGCTACCCAATCCAACTCCAGGTGGAAGTGAATCCGCAACCTGATTGGCCTGCTGGAGCAGCCAATCAGGCGGCTGGCAGAAGTGAATCTGCTACCTGATTGGCCTGTAGGAGCAGCCAATCAGGCTGCAGGCAGAAGTCAATCCACAATATAATTGGCCCACAGGTGTAGCCCTGAAGTAGCCAATCACGCAAGGCCCATTGTGTAAATAATGTATATAAGCAGATGGTTTTGGGAAAAGAGCCATTCGTCTTCTCTTCTTCTCCTTGATGAATATGAGCTGAATAAAGAGCATGAAATTCACTCTCGACTCCGAGTATATTTCACTGGCGACGAAGGTGGGATCCTGCTGAGCTGACCGCCACCACGCACTGCACCGCAGCACCGCCACCTGCTGCACCGCTGCATCGCACCGTGCATCCAGGCTTCAGCTCCAGGACCCAAGGAACCCAGAATGGCAACCGACAGCAGCTTCTTGCCATTCAAACCAGCGTCAGGAGACTGGGAAGGGTACGCCGCCCGTTTCAACTTCCTCCTGCAAGCGAAAGAAGTCACCAACGATGCCATGAAGAGGGCGACATTCTTCAGCGTCTGTGGAGAGGAGACGTTTGAAATCGCCCGGGCTCTCCTTGCACCTAGAGATGTCGCTACCGTCTCTTACAAAACAATAATGGAACGGCTGAAGGAGCACTTTTCACCACAGCCCTCGGTGGTAGCTTGCCGAAATGCCTTCTACGCAAAGCGGCAAGCCCCAGGGGAAACCATAACTGGGTTTGTGACCTCCCTCCGCCAAGCCGCCCGGTTATGCAACTTCTCAGAGTTGGAGAACATGCTTCGTGACCGCCTCGTCGGTGGCCTGAGGGACGAGATGTTGCAACGACGCCTCTACGCCAAAAAAGACCTCACGTTCCAGATTGCTCTGGAGGAAGCCCTGGCAACCGAAGCCGCCGAGAGGTCAACGCAAGAGGCACGACCGGCCCCGCCATCCCAACCGAGGGTCTACCACGAAGACCTCACCGACGAATCCGAATCTGACAGGGAGGAAGTACACCGAGTACAGCGGCGCACTCAAGCAGCACACACACCACAGCAGCCTCGACGAGAAGGAGGGAACTGTGCAAGCTGCGGGGAGAACCACGAGAGGAGGACCTGTCGTTTCCGCAACGCAGAGTGCAGGCAGTGCAGAAAATTGGGACACATCGCCCGGGTGTGTCGGGCTCGACTCACCCGTCAACAAGCATCAGATGACCGACCCAGGAGCCCCAGGTCACACGGCACCATGCACCAAGGCAACTCGACGGAGATCACGGACTACCAGGTATTCCAGTTGCCCCATCCCAGCACAGAGAAAATTTATATAGAGGTACAGATAGAGGGAGCCCCATGCCGCATGGAGCTGGACACGGGTTCAACTCTATCCATAATCTCGGCCCGAACATTAAGGGAACTGTGCCCTAATGGGGGTCCCAAACTAAGGCCGGCCCCATTCACCCTCCGGGACTTCCAGAAACGTAAGGTCCCTACAATGGGGGTGGGGACCTTCAGGGTGCAATATCGAGGGCGAAAGCAACAATTGGACTTGCTGGTAGTTAAGGGCCCCTACGTTAGCTTACTGGGACTGGCATGGTTTGGACCTCTGGGGCTAGCCGTTACCGGGGTGAACCGCACTAGCTTACAAGTGGACGTGGACGCCATATGCAAAGAGTTTCCAGGGGTTTTCGATGGGGCATTGGGACGATATACAGGACCCCCCATTGCCCTACAGCTAGACCCCGCTGTACGACCCATCAGGCACAAGGCCCGCCGGGTCCCGTTCGCCCTGAAACCCCGCATAGACGAGGAATTGGACCGGCTCGTGGAGCAAGGAGTGCTGGAGCCGGTGCCCAACGCCCCCTGGGAAACTCCAATTGTCACACCCGTCAAGCCTAACGGTTCGGTCCGTATCTGTGCAGACTACAAATGCACCATAAACAAGGCTCTCACGGCCCATGCATACCCAGTGCCAGTGGTCAGCCATGTCCTCGCCACCCTGGCTGGGTCAAAAAATCTTTGGCAAACTGGACTTGGCCCAAGCGTATCAACAGTTGCCTGTGGACGAAGCCACAGCAGAGGCTCAGACGATTGTGACGCACAGAGGGGCATTCAGAGTAAAGCGGCTGCAATTTGGCGTTAGCGTGGCACCAGGCATATTCCAGAATCTAATGGACTCTCTCCTTAAAGGGATTCCTGGCGTCACCCCCTTCTTCGATGATGTACTGATCGCTGGGCCCACACCAGAGGAATTTGAGGACCGCCTCCGCTCCGTCCTGCACCGTTTCCAGACGGCGGGCCTCAAGGTGAAGCGGGAAAAGTGTTTACTGGGAGTGCCGCAGGTGGACTTTCTGGGATTTAAGGTGGACGCAGAAGGGGTCCATCCAACCGGTGACAAGGTACGGGCCATTTGTGAGGCCCCAGCGCCCAAGAGCAAGCCCGAACTTCAGTCATTCTTGGGACTATTGAACTTTTACCATGCCTTCCTTCCCCATAAGGCAGCGGTAGCGGAGCCCCTACACAGACTCCTAGATAAAAGGGCCCCTTGGGTGTGGGGCCAGCGACAAAGGGCCGCATTCCAGGCAGTCAAGGACTTGCTCGTCTCGAACTCGGTCTTGGCACACTTCGACGAGAGGCTGCCAGTGGTGCTGGCATGCGACGCCTCTCCCTATGGCATCGGCGCTGTCCTGGGACACCAACTCCCGGATGGAAGAGAGGTGCCGGTGGCATACTTCTCCCAGACGCTTGCTGCAGCCGAACGAAACTACTCACAGATTGACAAGGAGGGTCTGGCAATCGTGAAGGGCGTAAAAAAATTCCATGATTTCTTGTACGGGCGGCCCTTTACCATAGTGACTGACCACAAGCCGTTGCTTGGCCTGTTTGCCCCCGAGAAGCAGACCCCCCAAGTGTTGTCTCCACGTGTCCTCAGGTGGTCAATTTTCCTTGCCGGCTACCAGTATGCACTAATCCACCGCCCTGGGAAGGCGATGGGCCACGCAGACGCACTCAGCAGGCTACCACTACCAGAAACAGGCCCCGACCCAGCGCCTGCGCAAGAGGTTATGACCCTGGAGCTGCTTCCCGACCGACCCATTCAGGCACAAGAAGTTGCGCACCATTCCACAAAAGATAGGGTCATCTCCCGGGTCCTGGACTGGGTGTGGCGAGGATGGCCCAGCAGCAGCCCCGGGCCAGAATTCGCTGGCTACACAAACCGCAAACATGAACTGTCGGCCCACAAGGGGTGCCTGTTATGGGGAAGCAGGGTCGTTGTTCCCCAGCCCCTCCGCAAAAGGGTCCTCACAGCCCTACACGAGACACACCCAGGGGTAGTGAGGATGAAGGCCCTTGCCAGGAGTTATGTGTGGTGGCCGGGGATTGACAGAGAGATAGAGGCCTGGGTTCAACACTGCCAGACCTGCCAAGAATCCCGCCCGGACCCCCCAAGGGCCCCAGTCCAGCCCTGGGAGTCCGCCCGACATCCATGGTCACGCTTGCACGTGGACTTCGCTGGCCCCTTCCAGGGAAAAACATTCTTCATAGTGGTGGATTCCTACACCAAATGGCTGGAGGTCGCACTGGTACCGTCCACTTCTACGGCGGCAGCCATCCGGGTACTACGTAAGCTGTTTGCAACCCACGGGCTCCCTGACACCCTCGTCTCGGACAATGGAACCGCATTCACGTCAGAGGAGTTCCAGACCTTCACAGCGCAGAACGCCATCCGCCACATCCGCTCAGCACCATTCCACCCTGCCACCAATGGCCAAGCGGAGCGCATGGTGCGGACCACCAAGGACAGCCTCCGCCGCATAACACAAGGGGACTGGGAATACCGCCTTGCCGCATTTCTTCTAGCACAGCACAGCACCCCAAGCACAACGACGGGCCGGAGCCCAGCTGAACTACTCATGGGCCGGCGCCTTGCAACTAGACTGGACCGACTTCACCCCGACAGAGCTCAGGATGAGGTAGTGGTGGGGAAAGGCAGGAACCCCCGGACATTTGTGGCCCAGGACCCAGTGTATGCAAAGAATTTTGGGGCAGGCCCAGCATGGGTACCCGCCACAGTCACCAAGGTGACCGGTCCCGTGTCGTACGAGGTACTAACGGAAGGGGGGCAATGTTGGCGCCGCCACTGCGACCAGCTACGGCGACGATTCCCAGGAGGAACCCGGGAGGAGAGCGGGACAGAGGGGTCCCAAGGGGACAGCAGGGCAGTGAGGCCTGTAGAGCGAGAGGGGTGGGCAGGGGAAGCAGAAGCAGTAGGCACAGAGGGGCGCCCCGAGGCTGGAAGGACACCGGAACCAGAGTCACAACCTAGTGGTTCAGTGGCGCCAGACCAGACAGCCCCGGCACAGCCAGCAGCCTCGGAACACGAGCCAGAACCAGAACCCCTGACCAAGGAACACCCCAGGCCACAACGCACACGGAGGCGGCCAGCAGACCTTGGGGACTACGAATGCAACTTCCCGGGCAGGACTGGAACTTAGAGGGGAGGGGTGTTATGTACTGAGCTGAATCCTAGAACAATAGGATTCAGAATCAGCGGGAGCTACCCAATCCAACTCCAGGTGGAAGTGAATCCGCAACCTGATTGGCCTGCTGGAGCAGCCAATCAGGCGGCTGGCAGAAGTGAATCTGCTACCTGATTGGCCTGTAGGAGCAGCCAATCAGGCTGCAGGCAGAAGTCAATCCACAATATAATTGGCCCACAGGTGTAGCCCTGAAGTAGCCAATCACGCAAGGCCCATTGTGTAAATAATGTATATAAGCAGATGGTTTTGGGAAAAGAGCCATTCGTCTTCTCTTCTTCTCCTTGATGAATATGAGCTGAATAAAGAGCATGAAATTCACTCTCGACTCCGAGTATATTTCACGGACATTACTTAATTTTCCTGCCATCACGACATTCCATGCCCATGGCTTAACAACAACAACAACAACAATTTATTACTTATAAATTGACCAGGCCTCCCCGGCCACTCTGGGCGGCTTCCAACAGAAATATTAAAATACACTAATTTCTTAAAGATTAAAAGCTTCCCTAAACAGGGCTGCCTTCAGATGTCTTCTAAAAGTCAGATAGTTATTGTATTTCTTTGCCATCTGATGGGAGTGTGTTCCACAGGGCAGGCGCCACTACCGAGAAGGCCCTCTGCCTGGTTCCCTGTAACCTCACTTCTCGCAGTGAGGGAACCGCCAGAAGGCCCTCAGAGCTGGACCTCAGTGTCCAGGCTGAAGGGTGGTTGTGGAGATGCTCCTTCAGGTATACTGGGCTGAGGCTGTTTAGGGCTTTAGAGGTCAGCACCAACACTTTGAATTGTGTTTGGAAATGTACTGGGGCCCATATAGGTCTTTCAGGACCGGTGTTATATGGCCTTGGCAGCCGCTCCCTTTCACCTGTCTAGCGGCCACATTCTTATTGCACTTGCTTACATTAATCAGCCCCGCGGCCATCAAATCGCAAACTCTGACAAGTGGTCCAAGCAAAAGAAAACTGTGAGAGCCAATGTGGTGTAGTGGTTAAGAGTGGTAGACTCGTATTCTGGTGAACCGGGTTCGCTTCCCCGCTCCTCCACCTGCAGCTGCTGGGTGACCTTGGGCTAGTCACACTTCCCTGAAGTCTCTCAGCCCCACTCACCTCACAGAGTGTTTGTTGTGGGGGAGGACAGGAAAGGAGAATGTTAGCCACTTTGAGACTCCTTAGGGTAGTGATAAAGCGGGATAGCAAATCCAAACTCTTCTTCTACTATACCCTCAGTGTGTACCACGCTCTGCCTGGTCTTTCTACTGCCTAACAACGTACCTGAAAGTGAACTTGCTAAAAGCAGTATCCACAGTGCCACTTCCCCAGGTGCAGTCTAAGAGGTGCCACCTTCCATCAACGCGAACAGCATTCCAGGCATGGTTGCTCTTCCCCTTTACGTTGGAGCTGCCTCTCAAATACTCGCACTGTATCCCTGCAATACTGAGAGGGGAAGGAAGGTATTCAGGAACACCGTTGCTACCAAGAGCACAAGTGGTTGCTTTCACTGCTTTGATAGGCTGGAGTGGCCGTCCTTCATTTTGCTGGGTCAGAGAAAATGGCAATCAGGTTCTCCACAGATTGTCATTTGCTCCAATTTGGCAGGAAAACACAAGTTTTCCAGGGATGAAACAACAACGACGTTTGGACACAGACCTGGAAAGCCAGGACCTGTGCCTATAAAGCACAGAGCAAAGGTAAGTGTGGATGAGGAACTAAGTCACATCAGGGAAGAGACCCATTAAATTCAAATAATTTTTAAGTCAATTGATTCCAATGGATCTACTCGATTCATTGCAACCCTATATATGCAAGTTTGCTTCAGGAGCATTCACAGTGTGAGCATTCCCCCACTTATGTGGTGGTTTACATTCCAGAACCTCATGCGCATAAGCAAAAATCGTGTAAGTAGGGTAAAGGTAAAGGTAAAGGACCCCTGACAGTTAAGTCCAGTCGCAGACGACTCTGGGGTTGCAGCGCTCATCTTACCTTCCAAGTCCTGGACTGCAGAATCCGGGACCGGCAGCCGTGTGACACCGGAAGTTGCATCGACATAACTTCCGGTGTCGCTTTGCCCTTCTATGGGCACCAAAAATGGCCGCCGGCGGCTTCGAAAGTCGCTTGTACGCATGTCAGGAAGTGCATCGACGCAACTTCCGGTGTCGCTCCGCCCATCTATGGGCACCCAAAATGGCCACCGCCGACACCGGAAGTCGAGTCTATGCACTTCCGGACATGCGTAGATGCAAATTTTGAAGCCGGCGGCAGCCATTTTGGTGCCCATAGAAGGACAAATCGTAAAGAAAAAAATGGCCGCCGGCAGGAGAAAATAACGGAGAAAAACGGGAGACGAAGTGATACGGGGGACCACCGGGAAAAGGTAAGTAAAATCGGTGTTTTCCCGGAGAAAACGGGGTACTTGGCAGCTATGGCGCTCATCTTGCTTTATAGGCCGAGGGAGCCGGCGTTTGTCCGCAGACAGTTTTTCCGGGTCATGTGGCCAGCATGACTAATCCGCTTCTGGCACAATGGAACACCGACACCAGAGCAGCGCACGGAAACGCCGTTTACCTTCCCGCCAGAGCGGTACCTATTTGTCTACTTGCACTTTTTGGCGTGCTTTCTAACTGCTTGGTTGGCAGGAGCAGGGACCAAGCAACGGGTGCTCACCCGGTCGCGAGGATTCAAACTGCCGACCTTCTGATTGGCAAGCCCAAGAGGCTCAGTGGTTTTGACCACAGCGCCACCCGCATCCCTGTGTAAGTAGGGAGCACACAATAAAAAAACGCTGTTTTTTTTCCTGCTCTCCAGCTCTCTCTCCTTCTCTCTCTCCACACAACTCTCTTTTCAACTAGAGTTGAAGCCCTGGAGTTGGCTGGAGGACCTGTGGAGCAGCAGCAGCAGCAGCTGCTGCCACGCTGTGACATGCGTCAGCTGCTAGGTGGGGAGGCTGAGCAGCCTAAACAAAGCCCTATTGTGCTTCCGTTCTCTTTGGGGCTTCCTCCGCCCCCACTAAAGTCCTCTTTGGGTTCTGGGGAGGGACTCCTCGTGAGCCATGAGGACTCTCCAGCTCTCTCCCGCCATTTCCTGCTTAGAATCTATTGATTTCGTGATTTCCGAGCACCGTCATGTGCGAGTTGATCACACCTATGTGTGGAGATAGCTGCCTAGGGCAAGGGGTGGGGAACCTGTGGCTCTGCAGATCTCCTATCGCTACTGCCAAGTAACAACCACTTGCCATGATGGCTGGAGCCAACAGAAGTTACCTGCACATTTCTTGAAAGAGTCGAGCATATCCACCACAAATAGCCTTTCCTGACTGAAGGATATCAGCTGGCTTAAAAGATACCTTGTCCAGGTTATAGCAGCCTTCCACATCATATTCTGTAGAAATAAAGACAATGAGCACCCATTCTGATTTGCTTGTGGAGTGGCAACACTTTCCCACACTTTCCAGCGTGTTTCTCAATTTCTTTCCTTGTTGCAAAAATCTGATTGGGGGTGGGGTGGCTTGTCTTGCAAGAGCTCCAAATGAACTTTTAATTGTACAACATGAACTTGCCCGTATGTGATTCAATCCCACCTCAAAAGAGAAAGTCTAGAAGCACTCGTAAATCTGCCAGAGAGGTGCTTTGTGTATATCCAGGGTCTTGTTGCAAAATAAAAATACACACTGGTGCAAGGGTTAGGAGTCTGGAGGCAGGGGCCTGAATGAGCACCTCCTCCCCCACCCCCCGTGCTGTGACCTTTATTTTATTTTGACAAACTAATAAGAATAAATAAATGAGAATAAAAATGTCCACCCCACCACCAAGACCAAAATTTCAACACTTCTAGCAATGGTTTGACCCCTTTCCGTTTTAACAGTACAAATTCTACAAACAGCTTCCATATCTCCTCAAAATAATTTCTCCTGCATATTCCCCATCTTACCTTAATGGCACGTGTTAATTTATCATTAATAGCTATACCCCCACACCTCTTCATACCATTCTTCCATTTTATATTCTGCTTGCCCCTTCCACTTCCTAGCTGTAATAATTCGTGCAGCTGTCAGTAAATTTGTGAGCGAGTCCTTCATAGCCTGCGAACCTTCCACCCCATCGTAAATTGGTAATAATGCTACACCTCTGGACTTTAACCCAGTGATTTCTGTTACCAATTAGCACCTCCTGATCCCTTCTGAGTTTCATGGCTGAACAGAGAACCCAATCAATCTCTGTGAGAGCCAAACACCAAATCACTGATCGACACGGGTTACAATCCAGAATCCTTTGTGCAAATGGAACTGACATGACCGGCTATGAAATGGTGAAAATGTCCAAGTCAGCTGCAAGTATGCCGTGCTCAGAGTAGGCCCACTGAATTTAAGGGCCATTCGTTACTTGTATCCATTGATTTCAGCCGGTCTAATCTGAATTAGTTTGATAGGACCTTAGGTATCCATCTTCCTCGGCTGGCAATCACTGGACTGGATGTCTGCTAAAGAACTCTGCTACGGGGCTGGATTCATGGGTGCAGGGCAGTGACAAAGGCTGATCTTTTAATACCGGAAGTTGTCAGAGGCAAAGGGAACTCAAGTATGCAAAAAGGTGGCACCCCGACCTACCTATATGATGGCAAATCCACATCCAAATGGCTCGGACCTTCTCCAGGTCCCCGTGTGCTTTTTTGAGCAAGACACTCACCAGGTTTTTCACGCTATTCCTGATATCCACCTGTTTCACAGAAGGTAAATAGATTTGGAAGCAGTTAATATGGAGGAGGGGGGGCACCAGCTCCTTTCTTCTACCTAAGTCTACTTGTTTAAAGAAATTTTAGGGTGCAATCCTACATGTCTCTTGCTGAATTCACTGGGGCTTTGTAAAACCACTCAGGGTTGCACAGTTAGTCAATTAAGTGTATGAGTTTTACTTGATTGATTGATTGATTGATTGATCGATCAATTTATTATACTTGCCAAAAATGTACCCTGGAGGGGGGGGCAGTTGTTCTGAAGGGAGAAGCATGATTAACCGTTCCTTTTTCCAGGGTTCACAGGTAGGTTATTTCCACAATCTTCCGCTGAAACCCAAATCCTCTTTGCCACTGTACCCCCCACAAGTGCAGAGCTCCCCCATTGCTCCTTTGGATGGGTGGAAGTACAGCTGGAGGGCCATTCTGGGGGCAGGGAGGGACTAAGGCAGGCATCCCCAAACCTCAGCCCTCCAGATGTTTTGGACTACAATTCCCATCATCCCTGACCACTGGTCCTGTTAGCTAGGGATCATGGGAGTTGTAGGCCAAAACATCTGGAGGGCCGCACTTTGGGGATGCCTGGACTAAGGCAACCCTGGATCCTGAGCCAGCCCTACTGTTGTCCCTTGATAGCACTGGGAGGGGGGGGATCCAGGGCTGATTACTGCACCAGTATATTAATTTTATGCAAGTTTAATTGTTGCGAGGCCCCCCAGAAATTCCTGGGAGTTGTGGTTTGGCAAGGGCACCGAGGATTTTCTGTTAAAATTGATTAAAAAATTAGAAAGAAAGAAAGAAAGAAAGAAAGAAAGAAAGAAAGAAAGAAAGAAAGAAAGAAAGAAAGTACTCTCAAATTCCAAATGCACATAAAAACTTCAGCATCCTAGCAAATTCTTTGCTGAATATATTGCAATAAGAGACAGCATACCTTCTGTGCATAGGCATCCAATTCCTTAAACTTTGCCAAGTCTATTTGTATTGATTTCTTATTGGATTTATCCCATGGATAATCTAGGAACAAACATGGAAAAGTCATTCTAGAAACAGTGGGGAAAGGCAGGGGGAGGAAAGGATGACCTATAATGTGATTTAAAGGGTGGGAATACAGGGAACTAATAGGGAATAGAGATAGGGAGTCTTTTCTGCTTCTCCCCAAGTGAAATACAGCAGCAGGGAGTAGAGGCGCTTCAGCTGTGACCAACATTGCTCTGCTTAAAAGGACGCAGAGAGAAGGAAGGAGAGGGAGAATGCTGAACCAGGCAGGGTTTTGATCTGATCTTGCAAGACTGTTTTTGAGTACAGTACACAAGGTATATGGCAGGCATCCCCAAACTGCGGCCCTCCAGATGTTTTGGCCTACAACTCCCATGATCCCTAGCTAACAGGATCAGTGGTCAGGGATGATGGGTGTTGTAGTCCAAAACATCTGGAGGGCCGAAGTTTGGGGATGCCTGGTATATGGCATGGTTTGCACTTCCCATTGGAACAGCTGGTACCTCCTTAGATTAAGACAGGCGAACTAATATCAGTGTACTGGAAGAAGCAAAGATCACCAGTGTTGAAGCAATGATTCAAGAACAAGGGAAGCGTTCGGGGTGAGTTCTGGAACCCCTTTTTCTAGGGGAAAAAACACTGAGTGCAGTTAATTTTTACCATTCAAGCCCTGTTCCCAGGGTATCTCAAGAGGTGGGTGCAGAGGTGTAGCTAGGGGGGAGGGGGCAATGGGCACCACACCGCAGGGGGCGACACTCCCCGCGGGGCCTGCAGCGTGCCCAAGCCACACATCTCTCCTGGGAGTGATGTGGTGGCTTGGGCCCCCGAATGGCTAGCTACGCCACTGGGTGGTTGAGTGACGGGCTCATAAAATGATTTCCTAAGATACGCAACACTACTAAGTGAAGTACTATTAATATACTGTAATACAGCAGGGGATCTTTGGCCCTCCAGATGCTGGGGAATGACAACTCCCATCATCCCTGGCCATGCTTGCTGGGACTAACAGGTGTTGTCATCCAACAACATCTGGAGGGCCAAAGGTTGCCGGCAGCTGATATAGATGAGGGTCCAGATCAATAGCCATATATAAGCATAAGAAAGGACTTCTATTTACCATACAGATCTTCTTCCTGAGGCAGCATAGATGCTTGTACTCCTCCCATCTTGAAAGCCTACAAAATGTTTGTGTTAGGATGAGACGAGATGTGCATTAAAGCATATTGAGAGCCAGTGTGGTGTGGTGATTAAGAGCAGTGGACTCGTAATCTGGGGAACCGGGTTCGCGCCTCCACTCCTCCACATGCAGCTGCTGGGTGGCCTTGGGCTAGTCACACTTCTCTGAAGTCTCTCAGCCTCACTCACCTCACAGAGTGTTTGTTGTTGGGGAGGAAGGGAAAGGAGATTGTGAGCCGCTTTGAGACTCCTTAGGGTAGTGATAAAGCGGGATATCAAATCCAAACTCTTCTCTTCAAACTCTTCTTCATATATTGCAACTCCCATCGTCCCTGATCATCGGCCATGCTGGCTGGGACTGGTGGGAAGCAGCTCTGCACAGCCCCAGATAACCCATCCCCAATCTGTTGCCCTTATGCCAGTCTGACTTTCATAACTGCCCTTAATGCAACAACAGAACCTGTGGCTTCTCAGAGGCTGCTGGATTCCCCACCGCCATTCAACCAAAGGTGGCGGATGATGGGAGATGCAGGCTAGCAACTCCTGGAGGGCCTCAGGCTCCCCATCCTTTCTTAATGCATTGTGGGAATTGTAGTTTGGCATCTTGCCGCCTTCAAAGAATTACTAAGTGTTTCCTTTTGAACACATCAGCATCAGCATAATATATATATATGAAGGGGAACTAACTTGCACCACCCTAAATCCGACTCCGCTGGATGGAATCCCAACAGTTTTACTATGGAGACCAGTACCCCCTATGTAGGTTGAGACTGCCTTCTAAAGATGCAATCCTAACCATGTCTATTTAGAAATATCTGAAGAAGTGTGCATGCACATGAAAGCTCATACCAAAATAAAAACTTAGTTGGTCTTTAAGGTGCTACTGAAGGAATTTTTTTATTTTATTTAGAAATAAGTCCCATTGAATTCGGTTTGGCTTGCTCCCAGGCAAGTGGGGTTAGTCTTGCAGCCTAAAGTAGCTTTATCTGCTTTCCCTGATTGCAGCCTAAAGTGGCATCCACACAAGATCCTCCCTATTCCAGTGTTGTCCTGGGCGCCCCCCCCCCCTTTTAAATACCAGGTTTTTCAATCCTTGGGAAGTCCAAAATGGACATACAGTAATGGAAAAGCTCCTTTGTGCTTGGCCAGTGCAAGGAGCAAGGAGACCACAAGGAGACCCCCAGAGCAAAATTCCCACATCATACTTGGGACAATAATCAACAAAAGATTGTTTCTTTTCTTAAAAAATAATAATAATTTTGTTTCTTTTTCTTATAAAAGAGCAATGCAATCACACACATCTTTTCTTTTGGAATACAAAAGGACCTCGCAGCTCAGTTGCGCAACCGGGAGAATTCTTGCATATTGTGTTTAAAGCCACTGCCTGGTGCCTACTGTAACTTATCAAATGAGCCCGCAAGTTACTAGCCCACAACATTTACACTTGCTCACACTGACCTCATGAAACGGAGGGGTGTGCTAAATTGTTCCTCTGACCTGCAAAGTTCATGGAATGAGATCTTGCCTGAAAACTCTCCTAGAATTCCAGCCTGCAAAACTTAACCAGTTACTAATTAGACAAGTTCCTATACCCAGTCGGTTGTTTCAACCCTCTTTCTAAGAAATGCAAGCAAATTAAGATGCTTTGGTTACCTTGGGGGGGGGGGGCGCAGATGCTCAGCGGAGACGTCCAGGAGATTACTTTTTTCCTGCTTTGGAGAAAAAGTTCTGCTGCCGTAGAGACTATTTCTCTCGAGGTGCTCCTTGGATGAACAGCTAAGTGCTTCAAGCCAGGAATGAAATGCCCAAGTGGAGGGGTATGGCTTGATCTGGGTTTATCAAACGCTTGCTTGGAGACCTTGGCGTTAGGATAAGAATAGCAGGAAGAGCATCCATGAAGTCAAAACAAAGGGGAAACCATAACATGTTTTAGCAAACCAGCGCTGGAGTGTGTCAAAGTTCCCTGTGTGGGGAAGCGCAGATCCAGAAGGTGTCCCCATTGCTCATTTCCTTTCCTCTCCTGTGCTTCCCAGAAACTGGTATTCTTCAGAAGCATTTTGGCCTCCAGCTGTGGAGGCAGAGCATAGCCATCAACAGGGCCTTCTTAAGCGTATCTGGCGCCCTGGCGCCGTGGTGCGAAGATCCCTCCGGCGCCCACCCCCACCCCGTTTCGCAGCACGGCTGTCTGGCGGGCGCAGCACGCAGTGCGGCTGCCATGGGCGCAGCAGCACAGCGTCCCCCCTGGCGGCCCGGTGCCCTGGCGCATTGCGCCACCCCAGCCTTGCCTTAGAGCCGGCCCTGGCCATCAGTGCTAATACTGTAGCCCTCTCCTCCAAGGATGTGTCTAATGCTCTTTTAAAGCCATCCAAGTTTTGGGAACAAGTTCCATAGTTTAACTATGTGCTCCATGGAAAAAGTACTATCTTCTATCTTTCTTGAATCTAGTGTTATAAGGGGCGGGAGGCAGGGGCGTAGCTAGCTCCCCCAGTACCCGGTGCGGCGGGGACGGAGTGACCCACCCACAGGGCTGCCACCACAGCAATCCTCGCACAGCGCCAGAGGAGGGTGAAAGGTTGTTTTCTGCTGCTCTAGAGAAGCGGACACGGAGCAATGGATTCAAACTACAAGAAAGAAGATTCCACCTAAACATTAGCAAGAACTTCCTGACAGTAAGAGCTGTTCGGCAGTGGAATTTGCTACCAAGGAGTGTGGTGGAGTCTCCTTCTTTGGAGGTATTTAAGCAGAGGCTTGACAGGCATATGTCAAGAATGCTTTGATGGTGTTTCCTGCTTGGCAGGGGGTTGGACTGGATGGCCCTTGTGGTCTCTTCCAACTCTATGATTCTATGGGAGTGCCCGCCGCCTGTGCGACTGCACACCGCCCAGGGTGCAAGCACTGACCACCGGGGGTGTGTGAAAGCACTGCCTGCTAAGTGTATTTGCACAATCGTGGGCAGGTTTTCACGGCGGCGATCACGCTGATTGCGAAAATACACCCACCGGGGGGGGGGCGGTGTGAGCGCCACAACTCAGATCCGCTCAGGAGGGAGTGCACCGCTCCCCACGCCCCCACATTGCTATGCTCCTGGCAGGAGGGGGAAGGACTTTGTCCTATCCACTTTCTCCCAACCACGCATAAATTTTATAAACTTTTTCCAGATAGATTATGGTAAGTCTTAGTCTATGTTCCTGTGTCCTTGTTTGCTTTTTTCACACACACACACACACACACACACACACACACACACACACACACACACCTATAATTGCTATCTATACCTATAATTGCTATTAGGAAGAGAAAGTACTGTTTAATAATTTTGATAGTAAAAAAAGGTAATCCATGTTTATTCATTCATTCCTGCTTTTAACTCCACTATATTTTCAGACAGTCATGTTTATTTAGGGGAACAAAAAGAATTGCACCATTCCATGAAAATGTCAATGCAGAGACACTCTCCCCACCCCCCAATTTTCATGCAGAGTGAACATGTTCTGTATCATTTTAAAGATAAACTTTCACAGTTTCATTATCTGGCAAGGTTGTGTTTTTTTAATGATGTTTTATACATAAGTAAAAATCACTGAGCCTAGGGCTTGCTGATCAGAAGGTCGGCGGTTCGAATCCCTGTGATGGGGTGAGCTCCCATTGCTTGGTCCCAGCTCCTGCCAACCTAGCAGTTCGAAAGCACGTCAAAATGCAAGTAGATAAATAGGAACCGCTACAGCGGGAAGGTAAACGGTGTTTCCATGTGCTGCTCTGGTTTGCCAGAAGCAGCTTTGTCATGCTGGCCACATGACCGGAAGCTATACGCCGGCTCCCTCGGCCAATAATGCGAGATGAGCGCGCAACCCCAGAGTCGGTCACGACTGGACCTAATGGTCAGGGGTCCCTTTACCTTTACCTTTTAAAGCAGTCAGAAGCATGACATCCGGATGACTCAGAATTTATCTATTTTGCCCTAAAGTTTAGTTAAATATGTCTCTAAGAAAACAGACTAATGGACGTTTATTTGTTGATAGTTTGATTTCCTCGTTTTGTTAACTGACAAGAAATTATATGAAAATCCAATGAGCTTAATACAATAAAACTTAACATTGGTTGTGTGTGTTAAGTTGGTCACAAAACACTTTTTTCTCCCTCAGCAAAGAAGAAAAAACCTTCACGTTTTAACTCTTTCCTTTGAGTTTCTTAGCATTAAAAAAAAAGTGATGTGATGCTCTGTGAAATGTGTTTTACAGTCAACATTTATTATGACCAATGTAACAATACAATGCGCAACTCATATAGCATAAATGTTTTGTCATGTGTATCATGAAAGCCTCTTTTTAGGACAGTCCTATTTTCTTCCCTGAGAATCTGATCAGGCCTATTATTTGTACTATACCATCAATGTAGGCATCTTACAGAGTTTTTTTTAAAAAACAACAACAACAACAACAACAACACACAAGGCAGGTGCTTGCCCTCAACAATCTTAAAATCTTAAAGACAAGTCAGACAGGGGGCTTGGTGGTCGTAAGTTAATGTTTTTAGAATATATATTTAGTAATTGGATGCTTTTTTTAGGTTAGCTATCAGACACATCTGCCTTGATAGAATTTATATTTTGCTGCCAGGCCTCCACCCTATTTCTTGAAGCATCTAGAACAGGCATCCCCAAACTTTGGCCCTCCAGATGTTTTGGACTACAATTCCCATCTTCCCCGACCACTGGTCCTGTTAGCTAGGGATCATGGGAGTTGTAGGCCAAAACATCTGGAGGGCCGCAGTTTGGGGATGCCTGATCTAGAAGCTTCTACCAGCTTCTTCAAGCTGGCTTTCTCCAGCTAGGCTGAATAGGTGAGAAACCTTTTGACTTCAGGTGCCAGATCCTTATTGGGTCAAATTTGACCGGACTGCCCCCTGTCAAAATCCCTTTCACTACCAACAAAGAGAAATCAGGCTTAAAAGTTAGGAGGAAAGAGGACTATCAAGCCTAATATCACTACAGTTTTGGAGAGTCTCGCCCTTTTAGTGCAGTGAGATCAGGCTTAACAGGAAGGAGGGGAAGACTTTGGGAGCCCCCATCTCTCTCATTAAGAGCTCAGCAAGCTTGCGCTTCACAGGGAAGGGAAGAAAATTCTCCCTCCTTTTTTAGTGCTCAGAAGGATCGCCCCCTCTCCTGAAGGGATGGGCAATTCTACTTAGTACTGTGTTTCTGCTCACCATAGAGCTCTATGCCAGGAGTGCCATGGCTGCTCAGCCCAACTGAACGGGATGTTCTGTGTTGATATGAAGGGGGAGCCATCCTGCTTAGCAATGGGTCTCTGGTTTCTGCATTTCTTCAGAGGCTCCTGACAACTAGTCCCATGCTTTGAGGGCTGTGCAAAGCAGTTTTGGAAAGCCATGTCCTATCAGTCAAGCCTCACCCCTTACCTGATGTGAGAATAGCCTCATGGACCAAATGGGGAAGACTCTGGGAGGGGGCAAGATGTGCTCAGAGGTCAGACATTCCCCACCCCCAAAATTTTACCTCAGGAACTGATGGACTCTTACTTTGCCTCACAATAGTTTTGAATAGGGGCATCTAGATCAAGGGAAAGTAATAGTACCACTGTATTCTGCTCTGGTCAGACCTCACCTGGAGTACTGTGTCCAGTTCTGGGCACCACAGTTCAAGAACGGTACTGACAAGCTGGAACGTGTCCAGAAGAGGGCAACCAAAATGGTCAAAGGCCTGGAAACGATGCCTTATGAGGAACGGCTATGGGAGCTGGGTATGTTTAGCCTGGAGAAGAGAAGGTTAAGGGGTGATATGATAGCCATGTTCAAATATATGAAAGGATGTCATATGGAGGAGGGGAAAAGGTTGTTTTCTGCTGCTCCAGAGAAGCGGACACGGACCCAGTCGCTGCTTTGTTTTGCAAACACTGTTTTTATAAGCGACCCAAATGAGTCAGCATATTCTCTGTACCCAAAGTGGATTTCAAGACACCAGGATAACCAAGCAGACAAAAAATAAAAGTTCAAATCTTTATTTCCTAACCAAATGTTACACAACTTAGGATATTTTCTTCCTTGTGAAGAGAAACCCTGAAAAAGGGGGGTGGAAAGGGGCAGGGGGTGTACTCACACAAAAGAACTGGGCTATGGATCCTTACAGTATAACAAGCAAAAATTGGGAAAGGTGATGCCCTAGAGAAGGAGATGCCTCTTTGGATTTCTGCTGTTTAAGTCTTCCCCGGATTGTTGGCCTTTCTTCACATTGTGACCTTTCTCCAAATTGGTCTTCTCTTCCCATGGGCCTTCTCCTTCAAATTGCCTTCCCAAATTCCTTCTCCAAAAATGGGCCTTAATATGACACATGGAACGAAAAATCATCGTCATCATCATCATTTTAAATTTGTATGTCTTTCTAACTTACAATACTCAAGGCGGTTTACAAGCTGAAGAAACAGAAAATGTACATCTTATAACAATCTAATGCAATACAAAAATGTGATAATAAAACAAAACTTTAAAATAAGCAACCCGCATCAAAAAGTAACCTTTAACCATCATTAGAATAGTATAAAATAATATCAACATATAAAGGTTAAGCAGAAATCCACTCAACAGTTACAATAAATAATTTCTAAACTATAATCAATAAAACAACGGCACGCCACAGTACATAATACAATACAAATTGAGAAGCAAGGGACTAGAAGGTGGAGCGAGGCAGTTGGAAGGAGGCCTTGCTGGACAAAGTCTCTCCCCTCACATTTCTCCCTCCAGAACCAGCTCCCTTATGAGGACGCCTAGGGCCAGAGGGTGGGGCAAGGCAGGAGGAAGGAGGTGGAAATAAAGTTCTATCACACGGGATCTTAGAACGTCATCCCAAAACAAAGTTTGTCCTCAATACTGTCCTCTTCACATATATGGGGACATCCACCACCAGCACAGGCTCAAAGTTTCCACATATTAAAGTAGCAAAAGTCCACATTAGCAGTGAATGTGAATTGCCGAAAGCAATCTTGATTGCTTCTTAGCCCTCTCTAAGCAACATACAAACAGTACACTAATGTAATTATTCTGTTCTGGTTGGCAAGCGGCTGCTAAGGTCACTTTGGTTTGACATCAAGGTTTCTATATATCGGGGTGTGTGTGTGTGTGTGTATAAAGGTAAAGGGACCCCTGACCATTAGGTCCAGTCGTGACCGACTCTGGGGTTGCGGTGCTCACCTCGCTCTATAGGCTGAGGGAGCCAGCATTTGTCCGCAGACAGCTTCCGGGTCATGTGGCCAGCATGACAAAGCCGCTTCTGGCGAACCAGAGCAGCGCATGGAAACACCGTTTACCTTCCCGCCGGAGCGGTCCCTATTTATCTACTCGCACTTTAATGTGCTTTCGAACTGCTAGGTTGGCAGGAGCTGGGACCGAGCAACGGGTGCTCACCCCGTCGTGGGGATTCGAACTGCCGACCTTCTGATCAGCAAGCTCTAGGCCAGGAGACCCCAAACTAAGGCCCGGGGGCCGGATGCGGCCCAATCGCCTTCTAAATCCGGCCTGCGGACGGTCTGGGAATCAGCATGTTTTTACATGAGTAGAATGTGTCCTTTTATTTAAGGACCCCTATATATATATAGAATTATTTAAATTTTGTGTGTGTGTGTGTGTGTGTGTGTGTGTGTCATAAGTGCAATTGTCTCTAAAAACATTAACTTGCCAAATACACAGATTTCCCCCAGTGCTCCTGTTTTGTTAGGGTATTGGCTTGTGTGACGCAGTCCTTCCCTTTTGAAAAACGTGAGACTGATTGCCAATGCAACTGTGTTCTGGATAGACCCAGTCTATCTAGTCAATTTTACATGTTTCAGCAGGTGATGTTTCTGTGGATGTTCCAGGCAGTCAGTCCTACTGAATGAAACTCAGGCATATTTTAGCCATCACATCCGTCCCCCTTCAGCCTTAATGTCTGTTTCAGAAGCTGCCATCTGGGGTCATCTGGGAAGTGATCCTCAATAAACAGAGCAGGGTGGGTAAAGAAGTAAAACTCATTGTATCTGCAAAAGAAGACCGTGGGGGTCATGCAGTCTTTCATAACATTTCTGAAATCAGAACCGGGGTGAAGCAGGCAAAGCTGTCAAAGAATGAGTATGGAATATTTACATGCCCAATTCAGATTTCAAGTAGAACTATAATTTAGCACAGGCATCCCCAAACTTCGGCTCTCCAGATGTTTTGGACTACAATTCCCATCGTGCCTGACCACTGGTCCTCTTAGCTAGGGATCATGGGAGTTGTAGGCCAAAACATCTGGAGGGCCGCAGTTTGGGGATGCCTGATTTAGCATGTTGAGAATGAGCCATAGCGGGCCACAGGCTCACACTCTTCCCGCCCCCCCTCCATCCCTGCCCACCTGCAAAGAGTTTGGAAATGACCTCCTAGTTTAGATTAACCAAAGTTTGTTGTCTTACCCAAATCTGACAAACATTGCTTTATGTTAACTATGGTTTGACAAGCCATCTTCAAACAATAGCTGATCTATCTAGCTCAGGCATAGGCAACCTTGGCTCTCCAGATGTTTTGGGACTACAACTCCCATGATCCCTAGCTAACAGGGCCAGTGGTCAGGGATCGTGGGAGGTGTAGTTCCAAAACATCTGGAAAGCCAATGTTGCCTATGCCTGATCTAGCTTGTTTAAACAAACCATGGCTAACGTTAGTTAAAGGTCTGTATGACCCTTCCTTGATCTGATTCGCTCTAGATGTTGCCAAACTCTAAATCCCATCAGACCCAGCTAGGGACAGTGGGAGTTGTAGTCCAACACAGCACTAGGTTGACAAACAACAACCCAGCTTCCAGGATCCCCAAGGTAAACGTAACACTCCAGAACCACTCAAGAGGATAAATGGATGGTTGGAGGAGTTTACATAATCTCCCTCCCACCATGACACGCCATGCCAATGGCTTAATTCTAGCCACACCAGAATATAATAGTCAGCCCTGTGGCTGTCAAATCACCAACTCTGAGATGTGGTCCAAGGGGGGGGGGAGTTCTCTAGACGCAACAGAATCAAGCTATGCCTTTGTTGTGTCCCACACTATCGCTGGGCTTTCTGCCTAACAACATACCTGAAAGTGAAGTTGCCCTTGTCATCCACAGAGCCGCTTCCCCACGTACTGTCCAAAAGGTGCCACCTTCCATCGAGATGCACAGTGCTCCAGACATGGCTGTTATTTTCCGCAATGACCTCTTCTGCTTTGTATCCATACCCTATGCAGTAGCCCGACAACGTCTTGCACTGTATCCCTGCAAGACTGAGAAAGAAAGAAAGGTATTCAGGAACAGCATTGTCATCAAGGGACTGTGGCTGCTTTCACTGATTTTCTTTCTGAACAAGGTCCTCCTTCACCTTGCTGCTTTCAGAAGCAGCAAACAAGAAGCCTTGCCAGCTCATTGCCTTTCGCACTTGTTCTGTCTTCTCCGGTCTGCCTCATTAGGGATGTGCATTGAACATGAGTTTGACCAAACTGTGGGAGGCAGTGCAAGACAGGAGTGCCTGGCGTGCTGTGGTCCATGGGGTCATGAAGAGTCGGACACGACTAAACGACTAAACAACAACAACAATTGTGGGATTTTGATGGAGAAAATAGAATTATTTTGAGTGTCGCCTGGGCAGCGGCAGAGCAAAGCCGATCGGGCGCCTGGGGCGGTGTGCATTCCCTGTGTCCAAGGAGCGGGGCCAGCCACCCATGGGGCGGGGCCAGCCACCCATGGGGCGGGGCCAGCCGGGGCAGGACACTCCACAGGGCCTCCGAGGAGTCTGCCCTGCCTCCTCCAACTCAGCCACCCTACAGCTGTGAGGGAGGCAGCGGGCAGACTGTTTGGGGCAGCGCAGAGCCTGCGAGCACCCAAGCCACCGCGTCACTCCCAGGAGTGAAAGGAGTCACCTGCACATTTCTTTGAAGAGGCCACAATATCCTGTACAAATTCCTTTTCCTGACTGTAGGACATCTGCTGCCTCTGAAGCCCTCTTGGCTCCGTCATAGAAGGCTTCCATATCATATTCTGGAGAAATAAACACATTTGTGAAACATCACCCCAAAGCATGAAACGCATAGTGAACAAGGGTCTGCAAGAGTTACAAATGTTCAGAAGATCCGAGGGTTCAATCAAGTCAATGAACGTACTTATTTCTCCTTAATGAAATAACAAAAGTTTATTGTGTAACAAATCACCTATATGATGGCAAATCCACATCCAAATGGCTCTGACTTTCTCCAGGTCACTGTGGGCTTTTTGGAGCAAGACACTCACCAGGTTTTCCACGCTATCCTTGACATTTACCTGTTTCACAAAAGGGAAAGAGATTTGGTATGGTAGCATTTAGTGTGGGTCAGTGTCGGGATGCAGTGGTGGACTGGCTGGGGGACAATAAACTGAGTTTATTGGGGCGATGGAGTATCTTGGTGGGTTGTTCACATATTCCAGAAATTGACAGGTTTCCTATTCTGGATGGGGTTGCACCCCTGAATACCGCAGGGGTGGCCAACTCCCAAGAGACTCCGATCTACTCACAGAGTTAAAAACTGGCGGTGATCTACCCCCTTTTGGGGGGTTCAGGTCAAAATTGTTGAGCCTTTTTTTAGGAAGGAGGAAGGCCCGTTTCTTTGGGGTGCAGGGCAAAAATGAAAAATGTTGAGCTTTTTTCAGGGGAGTCAAAGTTGTTGAGCTTCTTTGGGGAGAGCCAGTGATCTACCAGTGATCTACCACAGACGTCCAGTGATCTACCGGTAGATCACGATCTACCTGTTGGATGTGCCTGAGTTAGGACATAGTTAGAGGTACTCCTGGATACATTATCATCATCATCATCATTTATTTATACCCCTCCCATCCGTGTTTCCCCAGCCATTCTGGGTGGCTCCCAACAAAATATTAAAAACACGATAAAACATCCAACATTAAAAACTTCCCTAAACAGGCCTGCCTCTGTCAGGAGAATGGGCAGGAGTCAGGCTCTGGGGCCTGTAGTGCTTTGCAGGACTGGGGTCTGCCTCAGCTTGTGCTGGAGAAGCAAGGAGTGGCCACTCAGGTGAAGACCTCAGCTTGTGCTGGAGAGGCAAGGAGTGGTCGCTCAGGTGAGGCCACTTGATACCTCACTGCACCTGGTGGCAGGAGCTGGGAGGGATAAAAGCTCAGCATTTCCTTTCAGCTCTTTGCCACAGCAATGCTATCCCTGCCTGGTTACCTCTGGCCTCTTGCTCCTTGCTCCTTGGACTCTTGCCTTGCTGACACCTTGATCCTCGACCCTTGGACCCTTGCCGGCGCCTTGTTCCTTGGACCCCTGCCTCGCCAACGCCTTGCTCCGTGGACCCTCGCCTTGCTGACACCTTGCTCCGTGGACCCTCGCCTTGCTGACAACTTGATCCTCGACCCTTGGACCTCTGCCTTGCCGACGCCTTGATCCTCAACCCTTGGACCTTTGCCTTGCCGACGCCTTGCTCCTTGACTCCCAGACCTTCGCCTCTACCCTGCGACTGCCTGCTGCTGGACCCTCAGCCCTGCACCTGTTCCTGCTTCTACATCACCATCTTGCCTCTGGTCCTGACGTCCTCAGTCAGGGCTACAACCGCCCGCCGACTGGACCGTGACAGCCTCCAAGTGTCTTCTAAAAGTCAGGTGGTTGCTTATTTCCTTGACATCTTATGGGAGGGCATTCCACAGGGCGGGCGCCACCACCGAGAAGGCCCTCCGCCTGGTTCCCTGTAACTTCGCTTCTTGCAGTGAGGGAACCGTCACAATTAAAAAAAAAACCTAATTGGCATCCTAGCAGATTCTTTGCAGAACTATTACTCCACTTGTAAATACATCACAGTAAGAGACAGCATACCTTCCTTGCATAGGCATCGAGTTCCTCGAACTGCGTCAAGTCTATTTCTATCGATTTCTCATTGGATTCATCCCAAGGATAATCTAGGAAGACACATGGAAGACGTTGGTTTTGATCTGTTCTCATAGGGCGGTTTTAGAGTAGGCAAATCTACCAAAGGGAGTGGTGTGGTTTGCACCTCACAACCAAACCTCTAGTTACTGGTAGGAAGCTGTGTTGGTCTGACGTAGTCGAAACAAAATATAAAAAATCCTTCCAGTAGCACCTTAGAGACACCTTAGAAACATACCATCTCAGGACTATTTAATTGCTCATCTTCAAACATTGTGTATGCCATCAAATGCCAACAGGGCCCTTTAGCTCTCTATATTGGACAAACAGGCCAAACCCTACGTCAAAGGATAAATGGACATAAATCTGACATCAGGAATCACAAGACAGAGAAACCAGCAGGAGAACACTTCAGTCTCCCAGGACATTCTATACAAGATCTCAAAGTAGCTGTCCTATTACAAAAGAATTTCAGAAATAGACTGGAAAGAGAAGTTGCTGAATTGCAACTTATTACCAAACGTAGGAGAAGGGGACGACAGAGGACAAGATGGTTGGACAGTGTTCTCGAAGCTACGAACATGAGTTTGACCAAACTGCGGGAGGCAGTGGAAGACAGGAGTGCCTGGCGTGCTATGGTCCATGGGGTCACGAAGAGTCAGACACGACTAAACGACTAAACAACAACAACCAAACGTAAACCCACAGAGAGACCGGTCTGAATAGGAGACACTGGATTCTTATCTCATTATACATGATAAAGCTATTTTTAGCTCTTGCTTTTTTCCTGTAAGACCAATTGCAGTTGTCAGTCGTCCACAGGTTTACCACTCCTATCAGCCAATCACCCATTCCCACCACCCTTCTGAGTAATGCCCCTCCCCACCCTCTCACTATATATAAGGGTCTGGTGACTTCTGTTTCAGTGTATCTGAAGAAGTGTGCATGCACACGAAAGCTCATACCAATCAATGACATACTTAGTTGGTCTCTAAGGTGCTACTGGAAGGATTTTTTTTAAATCATGATAGTGTAACAGTGACACAAACAGGGCTGCTTGAGGTGATGGACAAAATGTACCTGCCCACATGCCACATATAGAAACCCCATTTCACAGTGGTGATGGGACAGAATCCTTTACCATACCTGAGGAGAGCAGGCTAACCTAGTTGGACATAGGGCAAACAGCATAGTATGCAAGGATGTGCTTTCTCTTCCCTCTACCCGCCCGAGATGGCCCTCTCACTGCCTAACATTAGGGCCGGCCTTGGTAAATCTACGGTGCATCTAATTTTCACCATGCAAGCCTTGTTCCCAGAACATCTCAAGAGGTGTGGAAGGGCTCTCATGAAAACTGCTTTCTCTACTACTATGATATACAACTCCCATCATTCCTCGCGACTGGTCATTCTCACTGAGGCTGTTGGCATTTGTAGTCTAACAACATCTGGAGGGCGGAACGTTCCCCACACCTAATATATAGCCATATATAGCCATAACAAAGAAGTTATATTTACCGTACAGATATTTTTTCTTAAGCGCCATTGATCTTTCTCCTCCTCCTGGAAAGCCTACAAAATTGCTACTTTGGGGATGAGGCAAGATGCACATTAAAGCATTAATAATAATAATAGTAATAATAATAATAATAATAATAATAATAATAATAATAATTTATTTATACCCCGCCCATCTGGCTGGGTTTCCCCAGCCACTCTGGGCAGCTTCCAACAGAAGAATAAAATAATCGATTAAAGATTAAACGCCTCTCTAAACATGGCTGCCTTCAGATGTCTTCTAAAAATCTGATAGCTGTTGTTCTCTTTGACATCTGATGGGAGAGTGTTCCGCAGGGCGGGCGCCACTACCGAGAAGGCCCTCTGCCTGGTTCCCTGCAACTTGGCTTCTCGCAACGAGGGAACCGCCAGAAGGCCCTCGGCACTGGACCTCAGTGTCCGGGCAGAACGATGGGGGTGGAGACACTCCTTCAGGTATACTGGGTGTAGCCCTGAAGTAGCCAATCACGCAACGCCCATTGTGTAAATAATGTATATAAGCAGATGGTTTTGGGAAAGGGGCATTCTTCTCTTCTTCTCCTTGATGACTACGAGCTGAATAAAGAGCATGAAATTCACTCTCGACTCCGAGTATATTTCACCCCCCCCCATCCTGGAGCATATCCATTTTTATTAATTGGGTTTATGAAGTTTATATACCGCTTGACTGTAAAGGTAAATATCAAAGCCATTTACAAAAATGAATGAATACAGTGGTACCTTGGTTCTCCAACTTAATCCGTTCCGGAAGTCCGTTCCAAAACCAAGGCGCGCTTTCCCATAGAAAGTAATGCAAAATGGATTAATCCATTCCAGACTTTTAAAAACAACCCCTAAAACGGCAATTTAACATGAATTTTACTATCTAACGAGATCATTGATCCATAAAATGAAAGCAATAAACAATGTACTGCGGTCACACACACACACAATCAATCAATCAGTAGCTGAACTGGGTTCCGCACAGTCACAAAAACAAAACAAAAAGAGCCCCCAAAACAAAACACAAAATAAATAGCAAAAACAGACAGACCTCAGCCTAACACTCGAAACGGAAGTGTGGAACTTAAAACGGAAGTGTAACACTCAAAACGGAGCACGTTGGGCTTCTGAAAAAAGTTCGCAAACCAGAACACTTATTTCTGGGTTTGCAGTGTTTGGGTTCCAAGTTGTTTGAGTACCATGGCGTTTGAGAACCAAGGTACCACTGTACTTCTTTTTAAACAAAGCAGCACCCAAACACCTATTTTTCTTCCTATTGGCCACAAGATGGCAATGGAAGGTGGCCTGAAATCTTACGGCACCATCCCTAGGAGTGGAAACACCCTGCAAGCAGAAGCTGCAAAATGGGGTTTCTTCATTTGTGCAGGAGGGGCCCTAGAAACACCTCATGTTCATTCCCATGTCATTTCCCCCCTATGTTTCCCCCCCTTCTTATAAACCCCAAGCAGATGCGGAGTAGGGACTTTCTAGGGCAGGTCTAGAGAGAGGTCCTTCTTAACCCTTTCTCTCCTGGCAGTTTCCCTACTCAAAACGACCCCCTTGATGCTCTTCAATCCGTAGGGGAGTAGATAACAAGTGCATCTATAATTGCCCCTATGAGGCCAAAAAACAACAACACACCCCAGAAATAAATGTGGGTGCGGGTGTGAGTGTAGAATAACTGTGAAATGAGTTGAAAAGCTTCACTTTTCTTCACCCTGGTGCTGGTCTTTGGACTGCTGGTTTCCTGTGGCTACTTTAGGTACAAAAAAGGATGTTGCAGAGGGGAAGGCAATTGCCTGAGCATCGTGTTGTCGTCTGAGCCTCAGACACTGCACTGAATTCTGCCTTTAGGGAAAGGTTTGTAGCTTAGTGGCAGAGCAGAAGATCCCTAGTTCAGTCCCAAACAGAGAGGACAGTTGTAACAGGTGAAATTCAGAAGATGAAAAACACAACGATAAAACAGGCATGTAGAATGAGGAGTTGCGCGTGAGTTAAAATAACGAAGTCCAAGTAAAGGCTCTCGATTTTATCAGATCACCAGGTATTAGTTCCAGATTTACTAGGCTTGTGTCTTGAAAATGATGGTTTTGCTAGTCAACGTCATGAAAAAATGCCAAATCGCCTATGAATTTAATCATGTACGGTATAAGGTGCCTTACTTTCAGATATTTTATTTTGTATTAATTCCCACGAATTCCATTTACTATATAACATCAGTGTAAGTTCTACACCGTACACTCAAATATCATTTAATGATCCTATTAAGTTTTGTACATTAATAAGACAAGAGATTTGTTTTAGTTACAGTCAGAAGTCTGCTTTTTTAAAAAAAAATTGTGTAAGCGTCAACCCCTTTTCCACTGGGTTGTTACAAGGTGGTTGTCCCCCCCCCCCGGTCTGTGCCTGAAATCAGCTCCTGCCTAGAATCCCAGTCTTCAAATTTTACTAGTTACTAGTAATTAGACAGTTCCCAACCCCAGTCGGTTGTTGAGTTTCCCAAACCCTCTTTCTAAGAAATGGAAGCAAATTAAAATGCCCTGGTTACCTTTTTGGGGTGCAGATGCTGAGCGGAGACGTCCGGGTGGTTATTTTTCTGCTTTGGAGAAAAAGTATTGCCGCAGGACGAACAATTAAGCGCTTCCAGCCAGGAGCAAAGTGCCAAAGTGAGGGTGAGGGGAGAGCATGGTTTGATCTGAGGTTGCCACCACCAACCCCCCTCCTTGAGACCTTGGCATTGGGTAGAGGATAGCAGGAATAGCACCCGGGAAGTGAAAACAAACGGAAATCATAAGATGTTTTTAGCTGGAGTGTGTCCAAGCTCCCTGCGTGGGGGACCACAGATACGGCAGGTGTCTCGGTTGCTCATTTCCTCTCCTCCATAAGAACAGCATCTTGTTCTCACAGTGGCCCGTGGGATAGCAGCAAGCAGGATCCGAGCACAAGAGCCCTCTCCCCTCCTGTGATTTCCAGCAGCTGGTATTCAGAGGCATTGCTGCCTCCTTGGCTTGTAGCCATGGACAGCTCTCTTCTCCATGAATTTGCCTAACCTTCTATTAATACCTCTGTCGTCCCCTTCTCCTAGTGCCCTCAATCTTTTCCAACATCAGGGTCTTTTCCAAGGATTCTTCTCTTCTCATGAGGTGGCCAAAGTACTAGGAGAAGGGGACGACAGAGGACGAGATGGTTGGACAGTGTTCTTGAAGCTACGAACATGAGTTTGACCAAACTGCGGGAGGCAGTGCAAGACAGGAGTGCCTGGCGTGCTATGGTCCATGGGGTCACGAAGAGTCGGACACGACTAAATGACTAAACAACAACAACTATTAATACCATCCAAATTGGAGGCAATCACAATATGTTAGTTACAGGTAGGTAGCCGTGTTGGTCTGACGCAGTCAAAACAAAATAAAAAAAATCCTTCGAGTAGCACCTTAGAGACCAACTAAATTTGTCATAGGTATTAGTTTTCGTGTGCATGCACACTTCTTCAGTTGATCTCTAAGGTGCTACTGGAAGGATTTTTTTTTTTATTTTGTTTGGGCAATATGTTAGGTTAGGTTAGGTTATGAACCAACTCAGATGAGCTTCCAGGGTTCAGCAAACTTTTTCAGCAGGGGGCCAGTCCACTGTCCTTCAGACCTTGTGGGGGGCCGGACTATATTTTGAACAAAAAAAATGAACGAATTCCTATGCCCCACAAATAACCCAGAGATGCATTTTAAATCAAAGGACACATTCTACTCATGTAAAAACACACCGATTCCCGGACCCTCCGTGGGCCAGATTTAGAAAGCGATTGGGCCGGATCCGGACCCAGGCCTTAGTTTGCCTACCCATGGCTTAGGGCGACCAATAACACTAATTATAATTATGAGCTGATATATTTAGTAATTAGATACCTTATAGGCTTAATTAATTACAGCAGGGATGGGGCATCTTTTTGGTTCTGTGTTCTAGATCCTTATCAACATCTGTCTGTGGGTCAAAATTCCTTTCACTTCCATAAGGTAAAAGGTAAAGGTAAAGGACCTCTGGACGGTTAATTCCAGTCAAAGGCAACTCTGGGGTTGCGGCGCTCATCTCGCTTTCAGGCCAAGGAGCGGGCGTTTGTCCACAGACAGCTTTCCAGGTCATGTGGCCAGCATGACTAAACCACTTCTGGCGCAACGGAACACCGTGATGGAAACCAGAGCGCACATAAATGCCGTTCACCTGCCCGCCGCAGCTGTACCTATTTATCTACTTGCACTGGCATGCTTTCGAACTGCTAGGTTGGCAGGAGCTGGGACAGAGCAACGGGAGCTCACCTCCAAACTTCCGATTGGCAAGCCCAAGAGTGAGTTCAGCACCACCCGCCTTCCGTAAGACTTAAAAGGGAAGAGGGAAAAGGACTATAAGGACCTTTTAGAATTGCAATTAGATCAGGCATAACAGGAGTGGGGGAGAAGCCTTTGGGAGTTTCCACCTCTCTCTTTAAGAACACAGCAAGATTGAGCTTTAAGGGGAACAGAAGAAACTTCTTTCTCCTTCCTCTTTAGGGCTCAGTTCAGGAGTGCCTGAGATCTCCCTGCAGGGAGCCTGGCATGCCCAATCTCTCTGCTAGCACCAAGAGGGATCTCCGCCTCTCCTAATGTGGGGTGGGGACAAAATCTTGCTTAGTTTTGGCACACCAGAGAGTTCTCTGCCAGGAGTGCCATGGGTCAGCCGTACACACCAGGCTTGTTCTCCGTTTAGATCAGCTGATATGAAGGGGGAGCAATCCTGCTTAGCAATGGGTCCCTGCTTTCTGCATTCCTTCAGAGGCCCCTAACAACCAGCAGGCTGTCAGATGCTTTGGGAGCTGCACAAAGCAGCTATCAGTCAAGCCCCACCCATACCTGCATCACAGCAGGTGTAGTGGGGGGGGGGGGTTGGCCATGGCTTGCCAAGAATAGTCTCATAGGCCAAATGTTGAAGGGGGGGCAAGATTTTCCCAGGGGTCGGACGTTCCCCATCCCTGCGCTAAAGATACAAAATGTGACCTTAGGTTTCTTGCCTTGCCACAGGAAACAAGCACCCAATACTTCTGAAATGTGCCTTTGAAAACAACCGTGTTCTTAAGGCCTCCCCACGTGAATTTGCCATTCAAGCAAAATTCAAAAAATGTCATGTGGGTCTTTAACACAAAAATAAACCTTCTTTGGGAAAATATAAGCACCTTTGATCTCTTAAAAGAAGCAAAATTTTATCTTGCTCAATTTCCTTTTGGGGGAAAAGCTCTTGAAGGTAAGAAAGAGCAATATACAGTGGTACCTCGACTTTATATGCCTGTTGTCTTTGTCCATGGAGTTTTCTTGGCAGGGATACTGGAGTGGCTTGCCAGTTCCTTCTCCAGGTGGATCACGTTTAGTCAAAACTCTCCACTATGACCTGTCCATCTTGGGTGGCCCTGCATGGCATAGCTCATAGCTTCTCTGAGTTATTCAAGCCCCTTCGCCACGACAAGGCATTGATCCATGAAGGGGCCGTATAGTTAAAGCTATGGTTTTCCCAGTAGTGATGTATGGAAGTGAGAGCTGGACCATAAAGAAGGCTGATCGCCGAAGAATTGATGCTTTTGAATTCTGGTGCTGGAGGAGACTCTTGAGAGTCCCATGGACTGCAAGAAGATCAAACCTATCCATTCTGAAGGAAATCAGCCCTGAGCGCTCACTGGAAGGACAGATCGTGAAGCTGAGGCTCCAATACTTTGGCCACCTCATGAGAAGAGAAGACTCCCTGGAAAAGACCCTGATGTTGGGAAAGATTGAGGGCACAAGGAGAAGGAGACGACAGAGGACGAGATGGTTGGACAGTGTTCTCGAAGCTACGAACATGAGTCTGACCAAACTGCAGGAGGCAGTGCAAGACAGGAGTGCCTGGCGTGCTCTGGTCCTTGGGGTCACGAAGAGTCGGACATGACTAAACGACTAAACAACAACCTCGACTTACGAATAACTCTACTTACGAATGTTTCTACTTACGAACAGAGCTCCGTCTGCCAACTTGGATGCGATTTTTTCGACTTACGAATTTTTAGATGGGGTTGCTTTGACTTAGGAATTTTTTCTCCCAATGCATTCCTATGGGATTCTAATGTGCGTTCGGAACGCATTAAATTCGTAAGTCGAGGTACCATTGTATATACCCCATAGATATAGATATAGATATATCAAAGGTAAGAATATTACCCAAATACAGAAGCCATTTAAAAAATGTGAGGAGGGGTGGATATTCCCCTGCTGACTTCTTAATCATCATCATCATCATCATCATCATTTATTATTTATACCCCGCCCAGCTGGCTGGGTTTCCCCAGCCACTCTGGGCGGCTCCCAACAGAATATTAAAAACACAATAAAACATCAAACATTAAAAACTTCCTTAAACAGGGCTGCCTTCGGATGTCTTCTAAAGGTCAGATAGTTGTTTATTTCTTTGACATCTGATTGGAGGGCGTTCCACAGGGTGGGTGCCACTACTGAGAAGGCCCTGAGAAGGTCTGGTTCCCTGTAACCTTACTTCGCGCAGTGAGGGAACTCCCAGAAGGCCCTCGGTGCTGGACCTCAGTGTCCGGGTTGGAAAATGGGGGTGGAGACGCTCCTTCAGGTATACAGGCCGAGGCCATTTAGGGCTTTAAAGGTCAGCACCAACACTTTGAATTGTGCTCGGAAACGTACTGGGAGCCAATGTAGTTAATTTATTATTACGGTTCTCAACCAGCACAGATCATAGAATCATAGAGTTGGAAGAGACCACAAGGGCCATCCAGTCCAACCCCCTGCCAAGCAGGAAACACCATCAAAGCATTCTTGACATATGCCTGTCAAGCTTCTGCTTAAAGACCTCCAAAGAAGGAGACTCCACCACACTCCTTTTACTGGAGTTAAACATGTGTCTGTTATGAATCCATGCTTATCCTTATTGTTGTGCCTCAATAAGTTCATACACAGGAGGAAGAAAGAAAAATTGGTTTATTGCATGAAATGAAAATGAAAGGATGATAAGACAGCAAGATTTACAAGTCGAAGAGGGCAGCAAATTGTACAGTACAAACACACCTTGATTTTAAAGAGTAAAAAGGTCCCTATCAAAAGCCCAGAGTGTTTCTTCTTTCACCTATTCGTTGACCTATGATCCAGCAAAGCACAGGGCTTTTCTTCAAGAGCATCGGAAAATTATCTGGGGATTTCCAATTTACTTAATTTTGCGTATTTCTTTTGAAAAGAAATGCAGCGGCTGCACATGTCACCCTCTGTTTGAGAAGCAGCCATTTGGGGTTATCCGGGAAGTGATCCTCAACAAACAGAGCAGGATGCGTAAGGAAGTAGAAGTCGTTGCATCTGCAAAAGGACAAGGAGCAGCGTTAGAATGCTTACAGGCCCAGTTCAGGTGGCAAGTGAAACCACAGTTTGGCATTGCTGAGAATGAACCAAAGTGAGTCTCAGGCTCACACTTTCCCCC
Source organism: Zootoca vivipara (assembly GCF_963506605.1). Taxonomy (NCBI): domain Eukaryota; kingdom Metazoa; phylum Chordata; class Lepidosauria; order Squamata; family Lacertidae; genus Zootoca; species Zootoca vivipara. The sequence goes on from NC_083277.1 coordinate 18,959,408, forward strand.
ACCTCTCTGGGCTATGAAAGGTTTGGAAACCAGCTCCTGGTTTCAAGCACCTACAACTTCTCTTCTCACCCACTGAGATCCAGCACCGAGGGCCTTCCCTCACTGCGAGAAGCAAAGCTACAGGGAACCAGGCAGAGGCCCTTCTCGGTAGTGGCACCCACCCTGTGGAACGCCCTCCCATCAGAGGTCAGAGAGATAAACAACTACCTGACATTTAGAAAATACCTAAAGGCAGGGGAGAAGAGGTGACGGAAGAAGAATGGAAAGACTTTAAATTATATTTGAAAAAACACGGTAAAGTTACATTTTGAGAATAGAATTAGGATACAGTGTTTTTCAACCTTTTTTGGGCAAAGGCACACATGTTTCATGAAAAAAATCAGGAGGCACACCACCAGTAGAAAATGTTAAAAAATTTAACTCTGTGCCTATATTGACTATATATAAAGTAATTCTCCCACGGCACACCAGGCAGCATCTCGCGGCACACTAGTGTGCCGCGGAACAGTAGTTGAAAAACACTGGGATTGAAAGAAGCGGTGGAAGGAACGAAGTATGTTAAATGAAAGAGTAAAATAAGTTTTGACAATGTGAGTGAAATGTATAGAAATTGCTAAAATGTAATTGTTAAATGAACCGCAGTTGAAGGGAACCCGAGGGGGTCCTAATAGACAATGGGACTTGAAAAAAGGAATATTTTTGTTTTTTGTTTTCCTGCTTTTTGTTTCTTTCCTATTTTTCTATTTTGTTGTATTTTCTATGTGTTTTGTGTGTTGTTGTCATTTTTTGAAAATTAATAAAAATTATTATATATAAAAAAGAAAATACCTAAAGGCAGCCCTGTTTAGGGAAGTTTTTAATCTGTGATATTTTAATGTATTTTAATGTTTGTTGGAAGCCGCCCAGAGTGGCGGTGGGGGGGGGGGGAACCCAGCCAGATGGGCGGGGTATAAATAATTTATTATTATTATTATTATTATTATTATTATTATTATTATTATTATTATTATTATTATTATTATTATACCTGCCAAGGTTCTTGCGTCTTCCCCACGTGCAGTCCAGAAGATGCCACTTTCCACCAAGGTGAACAGCATTCCAGGCGTGCTTCTTCATCCTCTTTGATCTGCCGACCAAATACTCACACCGTATCCCTGCAATACTGAAGGGAAAAGAACGGTATTCAGGAATACCATTGTTGCCAAGGGGGCTGGTTGATTTCAGTGCTTTTTTATTTTTTGGACTGGAATGGCCATCCTTCATTTTGTTCCACATCAGAGATGTGGAGAGGGGGGATTTTTATGGAGAAAACAGAATTATGTTAAAGTTCCGCCCCGGGACCACTACTTTCCTTTGCAGAAAAGCCACGGCTCTAAGTGCTAACAGCCCCAATTGTGGCTGCAGCCTCTCTCGTTCATTTGCATATCACAGGTATTTGGCTCTCCGGACGTTGCCATTAGTCAAACTTTCTAGGGCTGATGGGACTAAGCAACGTCTAGAAGGCCCAAGGTCCTCACACTCCTGCTATAAAGGCACGATAGTTTGTATGTTGCACTGGTGTGCAACTGGTGTGCGCTGGTGTATAAATTCATGTTACAAGCAGAATCAGGCGCACCGAAGATCTCGGCTTATATTTTGAAAAGAGGGAGAGAGAAACGGAGCTGATGCTTTTAAGGCAGCACGAAAGGGGTTTTAAAATTTACACACAGTGTTTGGTGGGGAGGGACCAAGCAGGATTTCCAGTGATTGTGTGTGTGTGGGGGGGGTGCTTTCTTCTAGTCCAGGAATATGCAGCTGCCCCATATGGTAGGGTTGATGAGCTTTGGGGGAGGGGGCAAAGTTGTTCAGCTTTTTTGGGAAAATCTCCAAATAATCAACACTTCCGAAATGGGCTACCATGCAACCGGGTTTCCCCAGACCACTTCCCAAAAATTCACCTGGACGCCATTTTCGATGGATGAATCCTGGCTATGTCTGGGAAATTTCAAGCATATGGCAGCCCTACCATGCAGCGAACAAACCTGCAACCTGTTTTCAGCACCATGCTCTAACCCAGGGCCAACTCTAAGGCAAGCCCGGGTGGCGCAGGGCGCCGGGCCATCAGGGGGGTGCCTTGCGGCTGCGCCTGCCCGCCCGCCGCTGCGGTGAGAAACGGGGCGGGGGGCGCCGTAGCGATCATCACACCACGGCACCCGGGCGCCCGATGTGCTTAAGATGGCCCTGCTCTAACCAACTGAGCTATCAAGTGACAGATCAAAATTTGCTTCAGGAGCATTCATAGTTTGGTGCTGGGGTGGGGAACCTGTGGCTCTCCAGATCTCCCACCGTCCCTGCCAAGTAACACCTGTTTGCCATGATGGCTGAGGCCGAAAGTGTTACCTGCACATCTTTGCAAAGAGTAGAGCATATCCAGCGCAAATAGTCTTTCCTGACTGAAGGACATCGGATGGCTTCAAAGACAGCTTCTCTCTGTCATGGCAGCCTTCCGCATCATATTCTGGAGAAATAAAGACATTTGTGAAATGTCACCCCAAAGTTTGCAATGCACAATGAAAAAGGGGCTGCAACAGTCACACTTGGTGTGGGTGTGGCAGGGATAACAGGTATTAAAAAAACAGCTGAAGCAACGTAGTCCAGGTGGAGGGTTATTGGAAAGCTATTTCATTGCATCTTCATCTATACCTTTAAAGCACATCTGAAGCACGTTCTTTCCCTCAAAGCATTCTGGGCACTGTAGTTTACCCCTCACAGAGTTACAATTGCCAGCTACCCTTAACAAACCACAGTGACCATAATTCTTTGAGGGGAAAGAATGTGCTTTGAATGTGCTTTAAAGGCATGGTGTATAGAAGCCTAACTGACTCTGCAGATTATCCAAATAAAAGCAGCAGCAACTACCAACACAAGGGACCCAGGTGGCGCTGTGGTTAAACCACTGAGCCTAGGGCTTGCTGATCAGAAGGTCGGCGGTTCGAATCCCTGTGACGGGGTGAGCTCCCGTTGCTCGGTCCCAGCTCCTGCCAACCTAGCAGTTTGAAAGCACGTCAAAATGCAAGTAGATAAATAGGAACCGCTACAGCGGGAAGGTAAACGGCGTTTCCATGTGCTGCTCTGGTTTGCCAGAAGCGGCTTTGTCATGCTGGCCACATGACCTGGAAGCTATACGCCGGCTCCCTCGGCCAATAATGCGAGATGAGCGCGCAACCCCAGAGTCGGTCACAACTGGACCTAATGGTCAGGGGTCCCTTTACCTTTACCTAACTACCAACACACAGCTTTGCTGCTTGTGTTGTAGAGCACTGACTTTTATCTACAATTAGGTAAGGGATGGGGACTTGTGCGCAATTGTCAGAGGCAAAAGAACGCCAGGATGCAAAAGGTGGCACCTCCACCTACCTATATGATGGCAAATCCACACCCAAATGGCTCGGACTTTCTCCAGGTCACTGTGGGCTTTTTGGAGCAAGACGCTCACCAGGTTTTCCACAGTATCCTTGACATTCACCTGTTTCACAAAAGGGAGATAGATTTGGTAGGGTTAAACCACAGAGCCTAGGGCTTGCCAATCAGAAGGTCGGCGGTTCGAATCCCTGCGACAGGGTGAGCTCCCATTGCTCGGTCCCAGCTCCTTTCAACCTAGGACAGGCATCCCCAAACTTCGGCCCTCCAGATGTTCTGGACTACAATTCCCATCATCCCTGACCACTGGTCCTCTTAGCTAGGGATCATGGGAGTTGTAGGCCAAAACATCTGGAGGGCCGCAGTTTGGGGACGCCTGACCTAGCAGTTCAAAAGCACGTCAAAGTACAAGTAGATAAATAGGTACCGCTACAGCGGGAAGGTAAACGGCGTTTCTGTGCACTGCTCTGGTTCACCAGGAGTGGCTTAGTCATGCTGGCCACATGACCCCGGAAGCTGTACGCCGGCTCCCTCGGCCAGTAAAGCGAGATGAGCGGCGCAACCCCAGAGTCGTCTGCGACTGGACCTAATGGTCAGCGGTCCTGGTTACCTTTATCAGGAGTGGCTACTTGAAAGTACTCTCAAATTCCAAATGCACATTAAAAACCTGAGCATCCTAGCAGATTCTTTGCGGGACTATTATTCCACACTGGGAATATATCACAATAAGAGACAGCAAACCTTCTGTGCATAGGCATCCAGCTCCTTAAACTCTGTCAAGTCTATCGGCATTGATTTCTTATCGCATCCGGCCCATGGATAATCTAAGAACAAACGTGGAAAATTCAGTCGAGAAAGTCCTACAAGTCCGGCAGAAAAAGGGAAGAAGTGAGAGAAGGAAACAGTGAGATAGCGCTGGAGCAAACAGGATTTTGATCTGATCTAACAAGGGTACAACCACACCTTGGATCCCAAACGCCTTGCGAGTCAAACATTTTGGCTCCTGAACACCACAAACCCGGAAGTGAGTGTTCTTTGGAACCCGAACGTCTGAGGTGACTTCTGTGACTTCCGATTGGCTGCAAGGGCTTCCTGCAGCCAATCAGAAGCCATGCCTTTGTTTCCGAACGTTTTGGAAGTCGAATGGAATTCCAGAACGGATTCCGTTCAACTTCCGAGGTACCACTGTATTCCATTTCCTGGATACATGTAGACAGAACTTGCAAGGGGAGTGGCATGGTTTTCACGTCCTCCTGCAATAGTTGCTACCTCTTTAGGGATGCTCCATCCACACAGAGATTTCTTGTTTTTAACCCCAGCAGCAAATGCCATTGCACCCACCTCCAATATCCATTCATCAGAACATAAACCGTAGGCTTTTTTGAGAACTATAATGGCAACATAACAAGTGATGGAAACTGGACTGATAGGTGATGGGTGATACCTCCAGATATTTGGGGCTACAATTCCCATCATCCCTGACCACTGGTCCTGTTAGCTAGGGATGATGGGAATTGTAGTCCCAAACACCACTAACACTGGTGATGGGACAGAGTCCTGCGGCACACCAGAGGAGAGCAAGCTGACTTAGATATACAGCAAGTGTGCGGGATCTTTGGCCCTCTAAATGCTACTGAACCACAAGTCTCTTAATCGTTAGCCACTGGTCATGCTTGCTGAGGCTGCTGGGAATTGCCGTCCAACAATATATGGAGGACCCAAAGTTCCCTACTCTTGATATACAGGATCCAGGTCAATGGCCACATATAAACATAGCAAAGGAGATTCTGACTAAACATCAGGAATAACTCTCTGATGGTAACATCTGTTCAACTCCCTTGGAAAGCCCTCCTTCTTTGGAGGTTTCTAAGCAGAGGTTGGATGGTCATCTGTCACGGATGGTTTAGCTGAGATTCCTGCCATTGCAGGGGGTTGGACTAGATGACCCTCGGGACCCTTCCAATTCTACAGTTCTGTGATTCTGTGAAAGAACTGATATTTACCATACAGATCTTCTGGAGGCAGCTTTGATCCTTGTCCTCCTCCCATCTTGGAAACCTATAGAATTGTTATTGTTGGGATGAGAAGATAATAGAGGTACATTAAAGCATATATTGGCCATGCTGACTGGGACTGATGGGGGAACGGACTCTATATAGCCACAGATTCCCCCTCCCCGATATGTTGCTCTTACACCAGTGTGACATGCATAGCTGCCCTTAATTTATTTTATTTATTTCATTTTTTAAAAAAAATCAGTTGATGCTTCAGGGAAACCTTGCAGCTCAGTTGGTTAGAGCGTCGTGCTGATGACACCAAGGTCACAGGTTCGATCCCCATATGGGACAGCTGGGTACTCTTGCGTTGCAGGGGGCTGGACCAGATCATCCTCAGGGTCCCTTGCAACTCCACAATTCTGTGATTCTATCCAGCATCCACATTCATTGAGGGGGAAACAGCGCCTCTTGAAGCACATCCCATGTATGTATCTGCTATATCAGGCATAGGCAAACTCCAGCCCTCCAGATATTTGGGACTACAATTCCCATAATCCCTGACCACTGGTCCTGTTAGCTAGGGATGATGGGAATTGTAGTCCCAAACATCTGGAGGGCCGCAGTTTGCCTATGCCTGTGCTATATAGTTGGGAAAGTGGTTTGCCTGTCTGTCAGTGTGTTCTCTGTGCATTCAGATGCATTCAGCCACCGCCTGGTGCAGGGTGGATAAAAATCGATGATTTTTAAAAAATAAAAAATAAAAATTGGATTTTTTAAATTTAAACTGGATTTTTAAAAAATGTAAATCAAAATTTTTATTTAAATTGGATTTTTTAAATAAAATGCTTTTGAAGGAAAAATCTTTCTAAAGATAGTTTCCTATTTAAGTTACATTATAGTCCAAAGGCTATTCATCAGGAAATAAAGATTTGTTTTAAGTTTTTCATGTGTACTTAGTTTGTTTAAAAAATATATTGTTTAACCACATCAGTTAACAAACATGGAGAAATATGCTATAATATTATTGTTTTAGTTAAATAAATTCTTTAAATTCTTATTAAGGAAATGATCATTTATCTCCTTCCAATAAAGTCCAGCAGAAAAGTTGTCCAAATAATTTCATAATTACCTGTCATTGTATCTAATAGTATAACCAAATCAGTAATTTTTGATATCACTGTAAAAACTACTCTGAAAATTTATTATTCCAAAAATGAAACCTTCATCTGGTTGTAAATGTTAAGATTATACCAACAAGAATGAGTCTTTCTGTAGAAAAAATGGTTTAAATCAAGTCTTTCTTACTAGTGATTTAAATCAAGTCTTACTGATTAGTGATTTAAATCGTGATTTGATTTAAATCAAATCCACCCTGGTCTGGGGTCTACTGTAACTTAGCAAAAAAAAAAAGCCTGCAAGTTACTAGCCCTCAACATTTCACTTGCTCACACTGACCTCATGAAACAGAGAGGTGTGCTAAACTGTTGCTTTGTGGCTTGCAAAGTTACCTCCAGGGATTGTTTCTGGAATGAGCTCCTGCCTGCTAACTATCCTAGAATTTCAACCTGCAAAACTTACCAGTTACCAATCATTAGACAGTTCCTGGACTCAGCTGTTTCTTTCTTTTCCCAAACCCTGTTTCTAAGAAATCGGGTCCTCCCTAACAAGAGGTCATGTGTTGCGGTGTGACCTGGCAACCAGACCTGTGTGGTGGGTGGGAACGTTTGGATGGCCACAACACCCTATTGGAGGTCCCTCACTGCTGGGTGCAATTAGACCAATGGGATGTCAGCTGAAGTCCATTGAGGGACCTCTATTTAAGCCCATGCACGTGTCCCTGAGCTTCCTCTTTGGGGCCAGTGCATCGGAACACCCACCCACCTCTCCCTCTATTTAGGGCTTGTGCTTGACCTTGCTATGCCGGCCTGTGTCATGTGTCATTGGGACAGGGGCATGGCAGGAGCTTGGCTGATTGGCTGGTGCCATTTGGGTTTCGCCTGCCGCGTAGCAAATCGTCACAACTTGTAAGGTTGCGGATATAGGCTCTGGTTCAGGTGATAGGGGTGGCAGAGCAGTCTGGCCATCCCTATGCGATGGGTATTCCATTAAGGCAGGCATCCCCAGACTGCGGCCCTCCAGATGTTTTTGCCTACAATTCCCATGATCCCTAGCTAAGAGGACCAGTGGTCAGGGATGATGGGAATTGTAGTCCAAAACATCTGGAGGGCCAAAGTTTGGGGATGTCTGCGTTAAGGAATCCTGGGACTCATTGGTTGGTCAGCCCTGTGAGGGGTTGTGCCCTGAGCTGGAGTCCAGGGGGGGGATGCTGGCTGGTGTACTGGCTTGACCCCACCTTCCACTTTGCCTGGTGTTCACCCAAGGCTGACTTATGGTGTGCCCTGGGTCAGCGCTGCCTGCAAGGGTGCATGGAGCTAGTCGAACCAGAGCCTATGCAACCACTCACTTGATTGTAATCAATAAAGTTGTGGCCTAAATTCTGCCAAAAACCCAACCAAAAATTTGAGTCTTGTCTGAATTTATTTGGGGGTGGTCTACACACACAAATGCAAACAAATTAAAGATGCTCTGGTTACCTTTTCGTAGTAGATGCTCAGCGGAGACGTCCAGGTGATTATTTTTCTACTTCGGAGAAAAAGTATTGCCGCAGGACGAAGAATTAAGTGCTTCCAGCCGGGAATGAACTGCCAAAGTGAAGAGAGATGAGGGAGGAGCATCGCTTGATCTCAGTTTACCACCTCCGCCACCCCTCCTTGAGACCTTGGCATTAGAGGATAAGCGTTAGCAGGAAATGCACCCATGAAGTCAAAACAAAGGGAAACCAGAAGATGTTTTAGCAGAGCAGGGCTGGAGTGCGTCCAAGTTCCCTGCGTGGGGAACCACAGATACAGCAGGTGTCTCAAATGTGGAGGCAGAGCCTAGCCATGATGGCTCAAAGCCCTCTCCTCCCTGAATATGTTGAATCCTCTTTTAAAGTCATCCAGATTCACGGCTATCCCTACCTCCTGTGGGAGCAAGTTCCATAGTAAACTGTATGCTGCATAAAGAAGTATTTACTTTTACGTGTCCTGAGTCTTCCAACAGAATCTTCTTTTGACTTTGAATCAATCTTCCAGCTTCATTGGTGTTCACAAGATCTAGTGTTATGAGAGGGGCAGAAAAACTTTCCTCTATCCGCTTTTCTGCACGCCTGGCATAATATTATAAACTTCTCCCAGATAGATTGTTGTCATTCATAGTCTACATTTGCATGTCCTTGTTTTCTTTTTACATAATGGGTGGGGGGTGGGGTGGGGGGTGTAGGGCCGGATTTAGGTTTGATGAGGCCCTAAGCTACTGAAGGTAATAGGACCCGTTATATGTCCAGCTGTCCTTTGTCAACAACAAATCGTTGCTTTTTTGTGTGTTGAATATATGCTACAGGGGTGCCTCACAAGACGAAATTAATTTGTTCCACGAGTTGTTTTGTATTGCGAAAATTTCGTCTTGCGGTTTTCCAATGTAAACAAATCAAAACAAAAAAAATGCCCCCCAAAATCGCCTTGCGAAGCACGGCCGTAGAAAAATTCATCTTGCGAGTCAACAAAAAGATCGCAAAACGCTTTCGTCTTGCGAGTTTTTCGTTGCGCGAGGCATTCGTCTTGCGAGGTACCACTGTATATGGTAATTTATGGCTCTAATAGGTACAGTGGTACCTCTGGTTCAGAACTTAATTCGTTCCGGAGGTCCGCTCTTAACCTGAAACTGTTCTTAACCTGAAGACCACTTTAGCTAATGGGGCCTCCTGCTGCCGCCACGCTGCCAGAGCACAGTTTCTGTTCTCATCCTGAAGCAGCGCTGTCTGTGCTCGCTGTGACTTGAAGGAGTGTGGGCGGGCGCTGCCCCACAATGCTCTGTCGGCAAACCTTCTGTCGGGGTGGCAGCTAGGGCTCCCTGGACTGCAGTGCCGCTCCGACCGTGCAGACAGAGGCGGAGCACAGCGGGCAGCGTCCCTGCCTGTCACGCTGCGCCCTTCAGCTGCCCGCTGTGCCTGGCCCTGCCTGGCGGAGTGCGAGGGGCGCCGGAAGGATCATTGCACCATGGCGCCCGATACACTTAAGGCGCCCCTGGCTCCCGCAACAGGGATTCTGTTTCCGTTCAGATTCTGCAGGCATTCAACTCCAAACGCTACCAGTATGGAATCTCTCAGCACCCTGGACAAAAAAACAGATCTTGAAAAACAAAGAGGTGAGTTGTGCATGCAAGCTGGAAGCTAGAGGCTGCAGGCTGGGCAGCTGAGAGACAGAGCAATGCCTGATTTTGACTGTGACTATGGGAGAATCAAGACCCTCTTGGGGTGGTAATGCTGTGAGCCCCTCCATCGTAGGCTCAGATTGTATATATGTGTAAATAAACCATGAATCATTTAGGCACTGCACTCTTCACTCTCCCTCATTCCAAGGAAACAAAACACTGGCTAAGCGCCTGGAACCCCTGGAATTCTGCACCGCTCAGAGATCGGGGTATCATGCAACAGTACTTTGGGGGACACCATGACTGTTTAAAGTGGTATAACATTGCTTTAAATGTATAGTCCAGGTGGGCTCCAGCTTTTGCTCAGAGCCAATCCATTGAAATTAATGAGCATGACTAAATTAGGTCTTATCGATTTCAACAGCTCTACTCTGAGTAAAACCTAGTCGACTACTACAGATTATCTCCTGATATTATGGGGTGGAGCTAAGACTCCACTCTTGAGCTTCTTCTTGTGGTCACCTTCATTTTCATTTATGGATGTGTGGTTAACTTGTTGTTTTTGAGTCTGCAAACGTGAAGTTAACAAAGCCTGTTCAGCAAACTTGTATGGCGAACGCCCAGTTAATCAGTTCAGCATTCAAGTCATTAGGTTAATTAAACAAAACAGGATAATTGGGAAAGGGGCTGTAGCTATGAATATTGGGGGTGGAAGACAGTGTATAACTCGATGGCAGAACAAATGATGCCGCGCTTTAAAAATTAGAGGGTGTTCTACCAGGGTGTCAGAAATTACAGGGTGCCCCTTCTGGGAACAGTGATGGCAATTAAAGCATCTTCTGAGAGTCTGCACTAGAGGATAGAAAACAATCCCCAGGCTACAGCATTTCCTGCAAGATAATAACGAGCCATCTGCCGACACCACAAGCATCGCAAGGACGGCCTTGTGTCAGCTTCTCTTCCCCGTAACTCCACGATCCTGTATCCACAACACAGCAGCGGGGAAAAGTATTTCTTTGGAGGCCACTATTGATGGTGCGTCAGCCACAACTGGGTGGTCCTGAAAGGAGAGACACCAAAGGGAAGTAACCCCTTTGGGTTTCTCCTGTTATGAGAATTATAAGGTCTAAGATATAAAATAAACGTACCAAGCAAAACACATACACATATAAACCACATGTCTGAAACAGTACAGGGAAAAGTCTGAAACAATGCAGGAAAAAGCGTTCCGGTTTCCAAACATTTTTCGGAAGCCAAACGTCCGACGTGGCTTCCGCTCGAGCACATTAAGCTCCTGCAGCCAATCGGAAGCCACGCCTTGGTTGTTGAACATTTTGGAAGCTGAACGGGTTTCTGGAATAGATTACGTTTGGCAACCGAGGTTTGACTGTATACTTATTTTCTGTTAGTATGCTCTTCACCACTTTGGGGGACTTTGGACCTAAAAGCAATATATAAATAAACCACAACAGCAATATGGTTATCATCTGAACAAACACAGGCTGCAGACACTGTCTTTTTTTTTCTTGATCTGCTTATCCTGAATTTTGTATTCTGCAGGGACGGGGACTATCCAGGCCTGCAGTTGTCGTTAGGCTCCAAATCCCCAGCCATAAGAGGACCATAAGATCCCCATCTCTGCTGTGTGCCAAAATCCTTCATTCAGCCAATAATGCTGCAGATCTCACGAGTTACACATGCTTTTGTGGAAAGAGCAATCTCCACTGAATTCAGACTTTAGCCACATCTTCATTTCTGCGTTCACAGAGACCATTAAATGAGGAAAAATTTGAGTGACTCTACCTGATCCCTAGTCACTTTCCTGCCCCTGTTTTATTATTACCGGTATTATTATAACTGGATCAAAGGCATAGGTACATTTCTTTTACTAGGGCAGTTTCTCTCGGAATATGCACACTTTCCTGTTACACAGAATTCTTCAGCACCCAGAGCAACAGGTAAAGGTGGTTCACCCCATTGTTAATTTTTTTTGGGGGGGGGATAGATAGTGTTCATGCTTAAGCCTGGTGGGAAGCTCTGCCATTCTTATCTGAAGCTGCATTTGCAGATACCCCAAGAACCATCTGCACATGCTCAGAGGCACACATTTTTCCTTCGCATCTTGCCGGACTGAACACTGGTATAGAAAGTTAAGTTGGAGAGCATTGAAACGTGAGCTAGATTAAGCCCCAGATTCCACATCTGCTTGGCCTGCAGAATTATTATTATTATTATTATTATTATTATTACTAATACTAATACTAATACTAATACTACTATTACCCCGCCCATCTGGCTGGGTTTCCCCAGCCACTCTGGGCGGCTTCCAGCAAAATATTAAAATACAATAATTCATCAAATATTAAAAGCTTCCCTAAACAGGGCTGCCTTCAGATGTCTTCTAAAAGTCAGATAGTTGAATCCCAGGTTCAAACACCAATGGCATTATCAGGTAGAGGTGTAATAAACCAGTCAATGTAAAAATAAAATAAAAAAATAAAGATAAATAACTTCGTATAATAAGACCATCTCTGGTCTACGCTGGTGGAAAGAGTTGTGCATGGTGCTGTCGGGTGGGGGAGAAATGGTTTTTCCCAACCGTGTGACCACTAGAGGTCTCTGGTTATTGATGATGGGAGGGAAAAGTGGGGAGACCACACTCTATGTCCCTTTCTCTCTCTCCTTTTCCCTTGACCAGGATATCAAGAATTGAACTTCCTGGGTCAAGAAGTCCCCCACCCTTCTATGTCCGCTTCAAGAAGTGGCTTCTGCTGGACAGATCCCGAGGTGGGTGTGAGGAGGGGAAGGAGGGAATCCTCATTTGTTGCAAAACTAGGGTTTCTCTCAAATGTGCTCTAAACTGTGCAGGAAAGGCTGTAAGGGATCTGGGGTTAAGCAAGCGAATGAATCTCAGGGCGCTTCTCTTCCATCACACAGCTGTTTGCCCTGCATGCTGAAATGGTCCTGGGGCTCAGAGTCTCCCCATCGGCCGTTGCAGGTTGGGGAACAGCAGAAGAAGTGGCTGAGATAGCAAATGATAAAGGGGAAAAAGGAGATAAGAAGAGCAACACTGGATCAGGCCAGTGGCTTGTCTAGTCCAGCATCCTGCTCCCCTCAGTGTCCAACCAGATTCCGGAGGGGATCCTGCAAGCAGGACCCAAGCGCAAGAGAACTCTCTCCTGGTGCAGCGATAAAGCCACTAGTGCATTTGCAACGCTAAGCAGGGTCTGGTATGGTTTCAAACTGGATGGGAGAACGCATGTTGAGATTCCTGCATTGCCAGACGTTGGGCTAGATGATGCTCAGGGTCCCTTCCCATTTTACAATTCCATGATTCCTGCGATATCCAGCCACTGGAATTCAGAGCTATGCTTTTGGATTAATGTAGCCATCAACGCAGGTGGCGCTGTGGGTTAAACCACAGAGCCTAGGGCTTGCTGATAAGAAGGTTGGCGGTTCGAATCCCCGCAATGGGGTGAGCTCCCGTTGTTCAGTCCCTGCTCCTGCCAACCTGGCAGTTCGAAAGCATGTCAAAGTGCAAGTACCGGTAGATAAATAGGTACCACTGCAGCAGGAAGGTAAACGGCGTTTCCGTGTGCTGCTCTGGTTCGCCAGAAGTGGCTTAGTCATGCTGGCCACGTGACCAGGAAGCTGTACATCGGCTCCCTTGCCAGTAAAGCGAGATGAGTGCCGCAACTCCAGAGTCGTTCCATTCAAACACCAAACTATGTCCCTGGAGAAATGGGGGGGGGCATACCTTTACCGCTTGGATCCGGTGCTTAGTGGCAGAGCTAGGCAGATGCTCCTGCCCACCTGGGGTGAGGAGTCCACTAGGACGTTCCCCAGAGAAAACACTTAGCACTTAGCAGCAATGAACTCTCCACTCACTAGCTGGTGAAGGTTCAGTTCTGCTCTCTGAAGGGGTCTGCTTTGCCAGTGTGTTCCCCGCAGAAACATGCTGGCCGAGCATCACCCAGCAAGATTTAACTCTGTCCCACGCTCATCACCTAATGTTCCTTGGAAACATCAGCAGATCAACCAGTGGGTTTGGCTTGGGGGAAATAGCCTCATGAGCCAGATTTGACCCCATCTTGGCCCATGGGCCAGAGTTCCCTCGCCCCTATTCTGCATGGTTTAATACAGATGTTTTGTACTGGTGGGAAGCACTGAATATACTCCAGCGAGCTTCATCTCTTGTGGCATAATGACGTCCCTAAGGAGTTCCACAAACACAAGAGACATCCAGGAAGTACTCGTTTAAATAAACGTTATTCTGCAAAACACAGGTTTGATCACCCTATCCGGTGATCTGCTGCATCTTTCCATTTTGGAGACTCTTCACTTTTTGTTCATTTGTTTCAATTTGAAAAAGAAAAAAGATGTTTGTAGCCCCTTTTAAATGGTGTTTAACTGGAAGCTTCCTCAACGAGACAAGCAGTAATGAATTCTACACTTTGTGTGTACATGAGAGCATTCTGGTAACCAGAGATTGTACCATGTATATGGCCAACAAGTTGATTACGAAAGGCAGTGTGGGGTAACTGTTAGTGTGTCATACTAGGACCTGGGAGACTGGGGTTCAAATCCCCACTCTGCCATGAAGCTCTCTGGGTAACCTTGGACCAGTCACTGCCTCTCAGCCTAGCCTACCTCACAGGGTTGTTGTGAGGATAGTGGGGAGAAGGAGAACTGGGTCCACCGCCTTGAGCTCCTTGGCAGAAAGGTGGAATAGAAATTCAATGAACAATGACATGAATATGACCCTGCTGGTGGCAGAGGGACCAAGGGACAACTTACATTTCCGAGGCCCTAGAATCATAGAGTTGGAAGAGACCACAAGGGCCATCCAGTCCAACCCCCTGCCAAGCAGGAAACACCATCAAAGCATTCTTGACATATGCCTGTCAAGCCTCTGCTTAAAGACCTCCAAAGAAGGAGACTCCACCACACTCCTTGGCAGCAAATTCCACTGCCGAACAGCTCTTACTGTCAGGAAGTTCTTCCTAATGTTGAGGTGGAATCTTCTTTCTTGTAGTTTGAATCCATTGCTCCGTGTCCGCTTCTCTGGAGCAGCAGAAAACAACCTTTCTCCCTCCTCTATATGACATCCTTTTATATATTTGAACATGGCTATCATATCACCCCTTAACCTTCTCCTCTCCAGGCTAAACATTTCAATATGCTCCAGTGGAGAACTGGCCAGGCAAAACAGTAATGGGATAATGGGATAAGATAGGGTAGGAAGCCGGAAACACTCCTGGAGGGGAGATCCAGCGGTGGTATCTGCATTTGCTTTGCAGACTCTTTAAAAAATGATGATGATGAAAGTTTGTGCTCCAATAATGGAGGTAAAAATAAATAAGGAGATGCCAGATCCCAAGGGGACAACAGATATTCTAATCACAATCATCTGGTTTTATTTTTTATTTATTTATTGGGGTCACTCTGATGTTTGCCCAGGAAATCTTAATAATAAAGCAGTTCTCGCTTGGGAAGGTGTGCAGCCTGAACCTTACAGAGGGAGAATCTACTGGCCAGACCATCATCTCTATTCCAGGCGAATTCCCATACTCATGAAACTTTGCACAAGGAAGGGTGTTTTTTTTATTTAAAAAAAACCACCTATTTCCTACCCCCTCACCCACTCCCCGTTAGCTCACCTTATTGCTGTGGGGCATCTTCTGTTGCTATAGCTGAGGAACACGGTGCTATTTCCACAATAGCAAATGCTCTGCAAAGACCGGATTAGAAGGAACAAACTTTCCTCAGCAGTTTGATGGTGGCCCAACAAATACAGCACAAAACTCAAATTTTATCCTCTTTCGGTTCCACTCCAATGTGTCCCCCCCCCAAAAAAAACAAAAAAAAAAACCATGCAGCCATTTCTTCTCAATTCCTTTTGTTCCTGCTCAGGTGGCAAGTGGGGAAGGGGGCTTTTTCGGCCTGAGGGTGGCATTCCCTCAGGAGGCCAGTGTGGTGTAGTGGTTAAGAGCGGTAGACTCGTAATCTGGGGAACCGGGTTCGCTCCTCCGCTCCTCCACATGCAGCTGCTGGGTGACCTTGGGCTAGTCCCACTTCTCTGAAGTCTCTCAGCCCCATTCACCTCACAGAGTGTTTGTTGGGGGGGGGAGGGAAAGGAGAATGTTAGCCGCTTTGAGACTCCTTCAGGTGGTGATAAAGCGGGATATCAAATCCAAACTCTTCTTTTTCTTCCTCCACGGGCCATCTCCGCAGAGGCAGGAGCAGAGGAAAGAGTGGGTGGGGAAGTAAATGTTTAACAGGCCGCATTTCAGCCATGCAAACAGCAGTTTTATACACTTACACACCCCAGCACATCTCTCCCTGCCCCCTCTATCCACATAAGAGCGAAACAGGGCCAAGCCTACAGTAGGCAGACGGAGGCAGCTGCCTCAGGCAGTAGATATTGGAAGGCAAGGGCACCAGCTCTGGCGTGTGCCACACCCTGTGTCTGCCCCACCCGCAAGGTAGCCCTCAGGCCGAGGCGCTGAGGGACTTCCCCTGCAGGCAAAGACAAGGCTCTGACAGATTGAGCAGACGAGACCAAGAGTGGGCCCAACGGTCAGGAAGGCGGTTTCTTCACATGCTGTAAAAGGAAGTGAGGGGCAGACGGGGCTCATCAACCCGAGAAGGTAGCCCTTCTAGGAGAAGGAAAACTCTGATCCTAAACCTCTTGTGAAGGTAGCCCTTCTAGGAGAAGGAAAACTCTGATCCTAAACCTCTTGTGGGACATCTTCAGAAGAAGAAAAGGCTAAGGAGTAAACCCTAAACAAATCTAGAGCGGAGACACTGGATGGCGCCTACTTTCCAGCCACTCCTGCAGCCAGGGGCGGAGGAAGGGGAGTGCGGTGGGGGCGGGCCACCCCGGGTGTCACCACTGAGGGGGGGTGACGAAATGCCAGGTGGCACTCACCGCAGGGCCTGCAGCGCGCCCGAGCCACGCGTCTCTCCTGGGAGTGACGCGGTGGCTTGGGTGCCTGGAGGCTCTGCGCTGCCCCAAACGGTCTTCCCGCTGCCTCCCCCCCAGCTGTAGGGTGGCTGAGTGGGAGGAGGCAGGCAGAATCCTTGGAGGCCCCGTGGAGCATCCTGCCCCGTCAGGCCCTGCCCCCGCGAGCAGCTGGCCCCACCCCTGGGCACAGGGAACACACGCCACCCCAGCATAGCTGCCAAGTACCCCGTTTCCCCGGGAAACCCCCGTGTTTTCTTACCGTTTTCCACAGGTGTCCCGAATGGCAAAATACCCCGCATTCCGCCCAGATTACGGAGCTCCTGCCGGCGGCCATGTGTAGAAGCGACTTCCAATGCCGCTGTGCCCATTTCCAAAATGTCCACAGTGCCAGAAGTCGCTTCTATGCATATCCGGAAGTGCATAGAAGCGACGTCCGGTGCCGCGGCGCTGCTGATCCCGGATTTTTCAATCCGGAACTTGGCACCTATGCGCCCCAGGTGCCCGATCGGCTTGCTCCACCGCTGCCTGCAGCCAAGCTATTGCCCAACATATTGCTCTGCTTTCCTTTGGAGCACATCAGCGAGGACAAGAGATTGGGAGTCTTGTTGTCTGGGCAGCCCAGGGCCTCCAGACACACTGCTCAGGCTTGTGCCTCCAGGCAGCCACTTTGGTGCTGCTAAGACAGCTGTTTGACTTCACCCCCCGGAGGTGGACTCCATTGCCTCTCGAGACAGATGGAGGCCAACAACTCAAAGCCACTTAAGCATTAAAGCAGCAATGTTAACCCACACTTTGCACAGAGTAAGTCCCATTGAGTTCTATTGGGGTGGGGGAAAGACACATGTAAGAGGGCATTGTAAGTGAACCGCTTTGCAGAAATTCTTCATCTACTTCCTACGCTCTTAATAAGCTCACCAACAAGATGCTG
Source organism: Zootoca vivipara (assembly GCF_963506605.1). Lineage (NCBI taxonomy): Eukaryota > Metazoa > Chordata > Lepidosauria > Squamata > Lacertidae > Zootoca > Zootoca vivipara. Next base: position 18,976,950 of record NC_083277.1, read on the forward strand.
CCTGTTCAGGACTGTAACACTGGTTATAAATATGAAAACCACATGCATCATGACTTCTTTATTACATTGCAATAATATTGCTATTAACTGAGTTTTTTATATTAAAAAAAACCTATAACCTGCACATCTTGGTTGATATTAAATAAAAAAGGGTACTTAAAGAAAGGACCCGATAGCAGGTGGCCCTTTGCAAAAGAGAAGTATGAAAGAAAAGCCCTTATGAATGAGCTCCAATCACATCCACCAAATTACTTGAGACAGATTTTTGAGTTGGGAGAGCTGGGGGTTGAAGTTCGCTCTTGGTGCTCTTGTGGAATGTCAGGGATCAGCTTGGCAGGCCAGGGTGGGTCTAGTGATCCGCCTCGAACCACTGCAGGAACAAGTGAAGGCGATATCAAAAAACAGGGAAGTGTTGATGTTGCGAGGTCACAGTTGGGGTGCAGCCGGCCTAGAGATCCCCCCCAAAAAAATTTTGTCTGCGTTAAACGACCATAGCTGCCAAGTACCCCGTTTTCCCCGGGAAACCCCCGTATTTTCTTACCGTTTCCCGCTGGTCTCCCGAATGGATTTATATCCCGTAAATCCCCCGGAAAGCAGCTCCTGCCGGCAGTCATGTTTCTGGTGCCGCTCTGCCCATGTATGGGCACCGGAAATCGGGTGGTGCTGGCATCGGAAGTCGCTTCTACGCATGTCCGGAAGTGCGTAGAAGCGACTTCCGGTGCCGCTCTGCCCATTTCCAAAATGGCCGCAGCGCCAGAAGTTGCTTCTACGCATGTCTGGAAAGGCATAGAAGCGACTTCTGGCACCACTCTGCCCATTTCCAAAACATAGAAGCGACTTCTGGCACCGCTCTGCCCATTTCCAAAATGGCCGCAGTGCCAGAAGTTGCTTCTACACATGTCTGGAAGTGCATAGAAGCGACTTCTGGCACCGCTCTGCCCATTTCCAAAATGGCCGCAGTGCCAGAAGTTGCTTCTATGCATGTCCGGAAATCGCACAGAAGTGACTTCCGGTGCCGCGCCGCTGCTGGTCCTGGATTTTTCAATCCGGAACTTGGCAGCTATGTAAACGACACGCAGGCATAGTTAGAGTCACCGTCAGTACATTTGGTTAGGGTAAGGCCACAGGGGCAGGAAAGAGACGGGGTTCTCTCCGGCGTGAATCCGCTGGTGCCTCTTGTGGTGAGAGCTGCGACTGAAGCTTTTCCCGCAGTATGTGCAGGTGTAGGGCTTCTCGCCCGTGTGGATGCGGTTGTGTTGGGTGAGGGTGGACTTGTCGGTGAAGCTCTTCCCGCAGTCGGAGCAGGTGTAGGGCTTCTCGCCCGTGTGGATCCTCTTGTGGCGGATCAGGTTGGAGCTGACGTTGAAGCACTTCCCGCAATGGTTGCACTCAAAGGGCTTCTCCCCGGTGTGGATGCGCATGTGCTTGACCAGGTCCGACGTCTGGTTGAAGCTCTGCCAGCACTCGGCGCATGTGTGGGGGATTTCAAAGGGGGAGTTCTGCTTCCTCGAGGCCCTGGCCTTCTTGGCTTTGCCGGGAGGCGAGGCCTTGTTGGCGGGGGAGCCCTCCGGGTGGCTGCATTTGCCCGGCTTCTTGCCCGGCGGGCTCTTCAGGTGGCGCTTGTGGTGGGAGCTGCGGCTGAACGTCTTCCCGCAGTCGATGCACTGGTAGGGCTTCTCCCCGGTGTGCGTCCGGACGTGCTGGACCAAGGTCGACTTGTCGGTGAAGCTTTTCCCGCACTCGGAGCACAGGTACGGCTTCTCGCCCGTGTGGATCCTCTGGTGCCGGCTCAGGTTGGAGCTGACGCTGAACATCTTCCCGCAGTCCAGGCACCTGTAGGGCTTCTCCCCCGTGTGGATCCTCTGGTGGTTGATCAGGTCCGAGCTCTGCGCAAAGGTCTGCCCGCACTCGGTGCAGATGTTGGGGTTCTCTCCGGAGCAGGTCCTCTGCGGGGCAGCGAGGCCTTTGCGCTTCCTCGCCTTTTTATCAGGGGGGCCAGCCCCCTTTCCCTCCAACAGGAGGCGGCTCTGCTCCTGGTCATCCGACGGCCGCCGACCCTTCGGCCGCCTATTCTGACCTGAGGTCTGAGGTGTTTTCCCTTTTGATCTTTTGGGAGGCATCTCACTTAGGTTTCACTGGAACGAAACAGTGTCCTCCTAGAGCCCGCCTTGTCGTTCCATCACCTGTTCAGATAAAGAGAGAGAGAGAGAGAGCTGTTCACATGTTACTTATGGCTCGCATCAGGGATGGAGAACCTGCTGCCCTCTAGATGTTCTGGGACCCCCAGACTTTATGGAACTCACCGAAATGACTGGGAGACTACGTGACCAGAAGGAAGAGACGGTGGAAGAAGATTGGGGGCGGAAATAAAATATATTTGAAAAAATATTGCAATATTTAGAAAAGTATTTCCTTCGTGGAGATTTTATAGGCTATAAGCATTAAAATAAGATTTTGAAGTAGTGTTAGCAATCGTAGAATTTAAATATTTGGTTAATAGAATATGGAATATTTAAATTAAGATTTGGTTTTTAAATGATGGAGAATAAACCGCTAAAAATGTACTGTATTATAATGAAAGTCAGAAAGCAGGGAATGAGGGAAGTCATTTGAGATGTGAAAGAAAATAAGATTTATATAAGAAATATTTTTTAATGAATTTTTTAAAAAAATTATTAGTTTGTTTGTACTATTTTGTTCATTTTTTGTTTGTTAGAAATGTTATTTGTTTGTTGTAGTTTCTTATAAAATGAATACCGTAAATTAAAAGAAAAGGAAAAAAAGATGTTCTGGCACCCCATCTCCCAGCAGCCAGCAGTTATCAATGGTGTTAGGAACAATGGGAGTTATAGGGACAGAGCTAGTTAAAATGTATAGAAACTTATTCATGTATGCTACTACAGCGGCAAGAATGTTACTCGCCCAAAAATGGAAAGAAGCAGAAGTCCCAGCAAAAGGAAGAATGGATACGAAAACCTATGGAATATGCAGAAATGGCGAAACTTACCGGAAGCCTAAGAAATCAAGATAACATTTATATATTTTTTTGCAAAAGAATGGAAATGGTTTATTGAATATTTTCTGATAAATTATAAACAGATAAAAACATTGGTAGGATTATTGTAATAACCTGCCGTTCCATAAGAGTATATATTTAAAGAAGATGAATAAATGAGTGGATTAAGTTAATTTGGATGTGCAGAAGCTATTAAAAAACAAATTTAAGGAACCGCAGAAAGAGGGGGAAGGAAGTCAAGATTTGAAATGTCAAAATGATTGTAAAATTAGTGAAATGTATAAAATTAGTGAAATCTACCGGTATAAACTTGAAAAGTGTAATTAAATAAATGAAAACAAAAACAAAAAAAGGAATGATGAGAGCTGAGGTCCCACAACATCTAATGGGCCACAGGTTGCTCACATCTGCACCTTAAAACAGTCTGTCTTTTCTCGAGCTTTAGCCAAGCCTTTCCCACTTTGACCTTACTGGACATTTATAGGAAGGTTACCCCTTTTATTTAAATGAGCACACCAAAAAAAAAAAATCCAGCTCCTGTACATTCTGTGGTTGCATGTCAGGGAGAAATCCAATGGGCACAATTTTCTGCCACATAGTAGGAAACTATCTTATTCCATTGGTCCATTCTAGCTCCGTATTGTCTACTCTGACTGGCAGGCGGCTCTCCAGAGTCTCCCAGTCTTTCCCAGCCCTACCTGGGGATTGAAGCTGGGGCCATCTGCATGCAAGTATATGCTCTGAGGTATGGCATTCATCTGCTTTGACACCTGCCCTTCACAGGAACTGTAAAAGACAGAGGGGCTTTGAAAGGGAAAAAATAAAACTGGTGGCAGCGATCAACCAACTCTTCCCCCTCCTTAAGACCCCAGGCCATCTGGTCCAAGCCACTGCCAGGGCTGCCACTTCTGTGCAGGTTACCCAGGCCCGGAAGAGGCTCCTGCCTTGTTTTGGATATTTCATGCCTCTTTAACAGCCCCGCAGAAGATGCACCAGCTGCTCCCGCGTGCCGGGAAAGCTGCACCTGACGGAATTCTGCCCTCCGTGCAACTCTTAAAGGCACAGCGACCCTCTATGGGCCTGAAGGAGACGCTGCGCCTCGGGAGGGACAGAGCAGAGAGGTGCCTTTCTCTCTGCATTCTGCACACTGTTGCGAATGAGGCGCAGCCCAGACGGGGAGAGAGAAGCCGCGCTTACTCTGACAGCCTCCACGAAAGGACAGAGGGACGTTAACCGGTCGAAAGGGACTAGGCGTGGCTTTCGCTTTCTGGGATGTCTTTTCGCTTTCTCCCGTCCTGATGTGGGCGGGCCCCTTTTGCAGGCGCCGTCAGCGGATCGGTGCCTGGAGCTCGCGGAAGGAAACCTCCGGGGGAGAGCCCTGCAGAGGCAGCGATCCTCCAGCCATCGATCCCGCAGGGGGCTGGGGTGGAAGAAGGCAGGCGATCGGGGCTGCGCCTTGTTCCTTGGCCCGGGCATCCAGGAGCGCAGCGGCGCCTCGGCGCAGCGCAGGTGCGGCGGCGAGATCAAGGCTTCTCCTCCTCCTCCTCCTCCCCTGCGCGCGCGATCGCTTCCATCCGAAGCGGAGGCGTAGCTCGGGTTTGGGGGTCGCCGTGTGGCGGAGGAGTGGTGACAGGAAGCAGCATAATCGCCTAACCTGGGAAGCCCCACCTCAAAAGCGAGAGTGGAGAAAGCAAGGAAGGAGAGCGGGACGGCGGGCGTCTGCAATAGCGAGAGCCATCTGGTGGCCGTAGCTGTGGATACCTCGCCCCATTCATTCAGCTGCTGCGGGCGCGCCGCGACGTCTGAAGCGCGTTCCCCGCGTCTCCTCAAGAGCCCTGGGAACTATAGTACTGGGAATTGTAGTGTAAACAGTTTTTTTTGTGGGGAGATGGGATTTGAACGTATGGCGTGTGTATGCAGCCGCAGATGCTTCCAAACAGTGCCCGCACACAGTCCAGTTTCTGGGTCCCCAAACTAAGGTCCGGGGGCCGGATGTGGCCCAATCGCATTCTAAATCCGGCCCGCGGATGGTCCGGGAATCAGCATGTTTTTACATGAGTAGATTTTTAAAATGCATCTCTGGGTTATTTGTGGGGCCTGCCTGGTGTTTTTACATGAGTAGAATGTGTCCTTTTATTTAAAATGCATCTGTGTTATTTGTGGGGCATAGGAATTCATTCATATATATTTTTCAAAATATAGTCCGGCCCCCCACAAGGTCTGAGGGACAGTGGACCGGCCCCCTGCTGAAAAAGTTTGCTGACCCCCTGCCCAAGAAAGTACAGTGGTGCAATCCGTACCTGAGCGTTTCCCTCTCTTGAAGAGGCAGTTCTGTTGCAGGTGTCTTCAGTGCTTTCAGACAGGCCCATCCTAGCCATAGAGGCTAGTGGCGCGGAGAACCACGGCGCCGGGCGCTGGAAGGGCGCTAAGTGAGCGCAGGGTTCTGGCGATCTGGCCAGGACTGCGCTCCACGAGCTGAGAGGCTGCACCGCGTCTCTCTCCTTCTCCGAGGACTCCGCGCTGCGCCTCCTTCTCGTTTCCCCAGCACAGCGCCCAAGCAGCTCTTGCTGGTCCCGCGGTGCACGCGCTGGTGGCGAAGCTTGACTGAGCGGAACCCAGCGCTGGAGAAACGAGGAGGCGCAGCGCGGAGTCCTCGGAGGTGGCCTCCCGCTGCTGCCGCGGTCCGCTTGGCACTCCCGGGTCCTTGGAGGGGCTCTGGAGGGGGGCGCTGGAGGGACCTTAGTGCCAGGGCGCTGGATGAGCTTAAGATGGCCCTGCTTTCAGACCCACCAAACATGCATTTGGGGACCCCTCTCTTAATCTTTCGTTGTATGTTTTGCATGCTGGGTAGTGCTCCTGTTGCAAACCAACTTGGATAAGGCCACCGCGACCCACTAGCAGGTCCTAACCCAGCAGTTGAAGACTACATGATACCAGGACTGCTGAGCTAGACCCGCTTCCCTAAGGAAATGCGGCTTGCACCCTGACCTAACCCCAAGTATTTGTTTGGTCGTGGGTTACCCAGATTTTCTCGCTCAGAAATTCATGGCTGCCTTGAGAGATGCTGGTTGTTCCAGCTATGGGCACTCAACCACCTCCCCCACCTCCACTGTGTGTGGCTTCTCCTCCACTGCCCCAGGAGGAAACTACTGAGGAAATAGATACAGTGATACCTCAGTTTACAAACACAATTGGTTCTGGAAGTCCGTACTTAACCTGAAGCGTACTTAACCTGAAGTGAACTTTCCCATTGAAAGTAATGGAAAGTGGATTAATCCGTTCCAGACAGGTCCGTAGCTCAGTTGATTAGAGCAGTGGTTCCCAGCAGGTGGTCCGCGGACCCCCAGGGGTCTGCGATCTATGCCAGAGGGGTCCGCAAGATGCTATTAGAATAAAAAATATATTAAATATATTTCATATGATAACAGATTTTTTGTTTTGGCCGCTTCCTGCATGAGCAGAGTCTAGCGCAGAGTCTGTTTTGCAAAGAGGCAGCGCGCACATTCTACTAACGCTCACCTCCCCAAGATGCTTTGCGCGCGTTGGCTTCATTTGTGCGCTACTGCGCAGGTACCCTGTCTTCTCCATTCCCCTCCCTCCTCCCTGGCGCGCGGTGCCTCTTTGCAAAACAGTAGTGTTTGTAAACAAAGCAAGCATTTTCTTCCATGTGTTTCATGAAAAGCAAATATAGGAATCGGCTCGACATGCGGTCGGATTTCAGAGTGAAAGTTTCAAGTTTGGAACCTAATATTTCAGAAATAATGGACTCAAAGGGCAGATTTAACTCATCTCATTAAGAACTGAAAATTAAAACTAACTGTATACTGATGGAGTACTCTGTTGTAACTAAAAAACGTATAAATATAAAATATAAAAAGATTCTTAATTTGGCTCTCACTTTTTAATTTTAGGATTAGGAATTAATGGGGGTCCTTGTCACAATAGCGGCTCGATGAGGGGTCCCCGAGAAAATTTTGTTGGGAACCCCTGGATTAGAGCATGGTGCTGATAACACCAAGGTCGCAGGTTCAATCCCTGCGTTGCATTGGGTTGGACTAGATGATCCTTCCCTTCCAACTCTACAATTCTATGATTTCGTGAAGGAAGCAACTGCAGCATTTTCTTTTGACCCAGGAAGCTCAAATCTTTGAGAAGCCGTTAAGGAGAGAGAAAGAGAGAGTGAAGCCCTCCCTCAGCAATAGCCAAGGCCCTCTGGTGGCAAATAAGGAATTATTCTCTCCCCTCCCTTTTTTGCGACCACCTCCCCCAAAGTAAATTCAACCTGGGGGGGGAAACAACAGAAGCAGAATCTTAGCAGAGCTCTGGATGGAGCCAGGAAATGCTGGGTATTTGTGGCAGAGGCTAGAAGCTACAGCAGCTTAACAGGCCAAACCAAGAGACAAGGCGGCCCTAATGATGAGGCCTGGTTTACAACACAGCAACATCAAGCACGGCCTGTGTGTTTTAAGGCCGTTTCAGGGATCCACATGCTTCTTATCACATTTAAACAGGGTCACTGGTTTTGTTTGGACAATTTTAGCATGCAGGGGCCTGAATGCTGAGAATACGCTATGCTGGAGCTGCAGCCATATGCGACGATGAGAACGCAGGGAGGACGGGTTTTTTATTTCATTTGTTTATTTTTAAAAAAAACATGTCGGCGTTTGCATTGAAAGCAGGCCTGAGCTGTGAACTGTAAGGAGCTGCCCTGTTATACAAACTCAGGCTGCATACAGGTGAAACTCGGAAAATTAGAATACCGTCGAAAAGTGCATTTATTTCAATGATGCAACTTAAAAGGTGAAACCAATATATGAGATAGATGCACGACATGCAAAGCAAGATATGTCGAGCCTTTATTTGTTGTAATTGTAATTATTTGCCGTTAGGCGGGTCAATTATGAATGGAATGTAGTAATTAACGAAATGTAATAGCGATCTTTATTTTTGTTTATTTTTGTATTATTGTAACTATTTGTTTTATTACTGTGGAATTTCCAAAAGAAAGCATTTGTAAAGTAAAATAAAAATAAAAAACAGTAAGTTGCTTTACTGAAATAAATGCACTTTTCGATGATATTCTAATTTTCCGAGTTTCACCCGTACATTTAAAGCATGTCACCCCACCCCAAAAATATTAATGGGGACTATGGTTTGTTAAGGGTCCTGAGAATTGCAGCTCCTTGAGGTGTGAACTATCACTCCTAGGTTTCGTGAGGTGTCTGTGTGCTTTAAATACATGGGGTGTGTACACACAACCACTGTCCGGCTCAAAATAAATACCATCCACCTGGATTCCATCCTCAGACACTGGCCCTCTCCTCTAGTCCTGTTTACTTTCCTGGCCCTCCGAAGATTAGCAGAGGTAACATTAACAGATTAAGTGGATGTTTGTGCGTTCCACAGAAGCCCTGGATTGGCCACTGTGAGATACAGGATTCTGGCTGAGGTGAACCTTTGGCCTGACCCAGCAATGATTTCCTTAAGTCCTTAAGATATTCTGACTAGACCAAAACTTTAATAAGGAATGGGGGGAATTTATAGTTTATCTTAAAAGCCATTGTAAACAGTTAAAATCGTTAGTGGGGTTGGAATAACACTTGTAGTGTAGCGATGAGCTTTGGACATAACGGAGATATTAAAAAGTTGGATTACTGTATTATAAAAGATGCGGAAGGAAAGGATTAACAATAAGACCCCCACAAAGGAGAAGAGGGAAGTCCAGGAGTTTCTTTGGAATCTCGCTTATATGTATATATTATGTTGTTATGCGAATGTAAATTCTAATCTGGAAAATCAAATTTGTTTATAAAAATAAAATAAAATAAGTAAGATATTCTGGTAAAATGGGGGGGGGGGCTTAAATCCTTGCGTTGATAGGACACGTTAGCTAGATACCACCCAAACGTAGCAACTTTGTCAGTTCATTAGAAATGTGCTTGATTTGAAAATCATCTCAAAACATGCGAAAAATCCCATACGTCACAGTTCTTTGATAAGCTAGAGTTTTGTTGACACACTTTAGCTCTATAGCAGGGGTTCCCAACAAAATTTTCTCGAGGACCCCTCATCGAGCCGCTATTGTGACAAGGACCCCCATTAATTCCTAATCCTAAAATTAAAAAGTGAGAGCCAAATTAAGAGTCTTTTTATATTTTATATTTATACGTTTTTTACAGTTCTTCCTCTTCATCTGTAGGCCTTTGTCGTTTTAACGAACCACTTTTTAACCAACGGTCCATTTTTAACTACGTGAACTGTAGCTTCCGCGAAAAACAACGCTTTGTTTAAAAACACTACTGTTTTGCAAAGAGGCAGCGCGCGCCAGGGAGGAGGGAGGGGAATGGAGAAGACAGGGTACCTGCGCAGTAGCGCACAAATGAAGCCGACGCGCGCAAAGCATCTTGGGGAGGTGAGCGTTAGTAGAATGCGTGTGCTGCCTCTTTGCAAAACAGTAGTGTTTGTAAAGCGCCACCTAACGGCATACAGCAGAACTACTGCCTCTATCTAATTCTAGTTTTGCGCTAGACTCTGCTCATGCAGGAAGCGGCCAAAACAAAAAATCTGTTATCATACGAAATATATTTAATATATTTTTTATTCTAATAGCATCTTGCGGACCCCTCTGGCATAGCTCGCGGACCCCTGGGGGTCCCCGGACCACCTGTTGGGAACCACTGCTCTATAGGGAACCTGCGGCCTCCATGCATTGCTGGATTTTTACCCCCCCCCCCATCATCACTGACCATTGGCCGTGCCGGATATAGGGCTGATAGGATTTGAAGTCCCAACATCTGGAGGGCCACAGGTTCCCCCACCCCACCCCTGGCTCTACAGTACATGGCCAAACCTGACAGATTCTGGCTCACCTAACTCAGGTACCTGGAGTGCCAGACCTCTTTGCTCAAGACTGAAACAGCAACCCTTGGGAAAGCTTGCAGAACTTATTATGACCCACACAGCCCGCCGGCCAGCTCCCCAAGCACTCGGCAGGCCACACTACACAGCTGTTGACATGCAGGACACAAGCTGCTCCCATCTGCGGGAACAGGAGCTTGTTCCAGCCAAACACTAGCCACCTCTTGTAAAGGGTTGCATGCACAAAGGCCAACCCGTTTGCTATTTCAGGGGACCCAAGATTAATTTTTTGACTGCATATGAGCTGCACAACACACAGGAAGGAGCAATTATACAGATGCAGACATGTGCACAAACCATTATGTCTTTGAGATGTCGGTCCTTCTGACAACAGAGGCATTGGGTGCTGAAGCCTATCTTGTTAAGGGTCTTGGCAGGAAAGCGATTGGTATACCTTGAAGGAGCGTCTCCACCGCCATCATTCAGCCCAGACACTGAGGTCCAGCTCCGAGGGCCTTCTGGCGGTTCCCTCACTGCGAGAAGCAAAGTTACAGGGAACCAGGCAGAGGGCCTTCTCGGTGGTGGCCCACCCTCCCATCAGATGTCAAGGAAATAAACAACTGTCTGACTGTTAGAAGACATCTGAAGGCAGCCCTGTTTAGGGAAGTTTTTAATGGTTGATGTTCTATCGTGGTTTTAATATTCTGCTGGGAGCCACCCAGAGTGGCTGGGGTATAAATAATAAATTATTGTTATAATTCAGGCTATGTACACATAACTCTCTTATTTCCATTTAGCTTCTATTATCATGGATGGCACCCTCATGGGGAAAGGCAAACAAGACATGCTCCTGCAAAAAGTTATTGAGATATGTTTCTACTTGATATTGTCCAGCCTATGCTTTGTTTACAGAAGCGCCGCCTCACACGTTGTATGAAAACATAGCCCCAAACGCTCATGCAAAAAAAAAAAATCCTGTCTCATCATCACGGTGGAGATCAGGGCCGCCTTAACCATATCTGACACCCTGGTGCCAAGATCCCTCCGACGCCCCCCGTGAGTGAGGCAGGCAGGAGGGGCGCGCGAGGAGCTGAGAGGCGCGGAGGAGGCAGCCCCAGGCTCCCGCTCCCCGCACGAAGCTCCGGAAGCGTGCGGGGAGCGCGAGCCTGGGGCCGCCGTGCTGCGCCTCTCAGCTGTTCAGGCGGCCCCAGGCCAGCGCTCCCCGCGCGCCTCTGGAGAGCTGCCTGAAGCCGCTCAACAGCAGAGGCGCGCGGAGGCAGACACCAGCATTCGGCGCCCCTTCCGCGCCCCTGATGGTCAGGCACCCTGGCGCCTTGCACCACCCGGCCTAGGGACGGCCCTGGTGGAGATATCTACCTAGGCAGAACTGTTGGCTTGCAAGTGTGGAGGTGTTGCTATAATGCAGGCGTGTGGAAGCTCTGGCCCATCAGACGCAGCTGAACGACAAGCGCCATCAGCCTCAGCAAGCGTGGGATGATGGGAGTTGTAGTCCAGCAACATCTGGAGGACCGCAGGTTCCCCACACTAGATGTAGCAGATGAGGCCACCAGAACACCCTGTTTTCTTGCTTTGTCCTGCTGCTATAGCCATCAGGGCTTCCACCATACCCCAAAGCAGACAGGGAAAGGGAGCAAACAGGAGGACCTAGCAAGAAAGGAAAGCTGGGAGGCCAATCTCCAATCTCCCGCTGCAGCAAAATTAAATATAAAGCAAAACAAAAACAGCCCTCCAGGCAAAAGAAAAAGTGACACCTACATACTCAGTCGAGAAGTAGGATTTCACGTTCCTCTTTAGGAGAGTTGATGCTTCCTATGTTTAAACCATGTTTAAAATAAATGGAGAAGTGAGCCATTAACAACACAACTGACCGAGGGATTCACACACACACAAATGATAAAACGGGTACAAAAAGGCACATTGCACAAGAGCAAACCTTAGTTTGTTTATTTTTTAATTAAAATTTCATTCACCAGGGAAATGCTTAGATACTATGTCGATTAAGTTATTAGAACTCTCCACTCACTTCCAACAGCGAGGCTTGCTTTAAAATCATTACACCACATCACCTATTTATTTAAAAGGGGGGGGTGAATTACATATAAACATTGCTGTGCTCTAAATAAACTGCTGTAACAGGATGGGGGGGATGAGATTTCTCTCTCTCTCACACACACACACACACACACCCTAATTCAGAGCCCCCAGATCCTCCACAAAGCATACTTGTGAGATCCCATCTGAGCAACATCCCCATTTAATTCATTGAGGAGGCAGGTGAGGGGAGCTTTTTGGTGTGTTGTGCTGTGCCTATCATCAAAAAATGGGGAAATCCTTGCATTTAGAAACGGGGCAGAGGGTAAATATACTCTTGATGAAAGTGGACAGGAACACAGGCACAGAATAGCAACGAAACATAATGGGAGCCTGGGCAATATATTCCGCCCATATTCGTCACTTAAAGCTTTGAAAGACCAGGTGAGAATCCTGGGGAAACAAATAATCCACTTGGCTGAACACAAGAGCATAAAGGATTGCCTTGCTGGTTCAGACGCAAAAGCTCATCTAAGTCAACACTCCTCTGCCATCATGCCCTCCCAGAGGCCCCCATGAAGTTCATTATCATAGAATTGTAGAGTTGGAAGGGACACCAAGGGTCATCTAGTCCAACCCCCCTCATCCAATCACAACTAAAGCATCCAATAGGCGGCTATGATGGGCGATGGCCATCCTTCTGCTTGTTTGGTGCTGCAAGGGATACAGGACCTCAGTATATGGAAGTTACGGTAGTGGCTAATAGCCCTTGACAGAACTTTCCTCCATTAATTTCTCTAAAACCCTTAAAAAACAGAAAGCTATCTACACTTAGTGGCCATGATAAGCCTGAAGGAGTGAATGAATCAGGACTGTTGCAGAGTTACTGCAACTTGCAAATGAACCTTTGGATGAACGCAGGATCAAAACCTTGACAGACGGATTACTGTGGCCCGATTCTAAAATGTGCCGTGTACTAACACAACTCTGCAGGGATTATTTTTGAGAAATACTTTCAATAGGGGAGTTGTGCCAACAGCTGGTTATAACCGTACACCCAGGAAAACCGGTGGACAGTATTACAGTGGACGCTCGGGTTGCGAACGTGATCCGTGCGAGATGCACGTTCGCAACCCGCAGTGGCACATCTGCGCACGGCGGGTCACGATTTGGAGCTTCTGCGCATAGCGCAATTTAGCGCTTCTGCTGATGCTCGAGCGCCAAAACCCGGAAGTAACTCATTTGGGTACTTCCGGGTTCAGCGCAGGACGCAACCTGAAAAGACGCAACCTGAAGCATCTGTAACCCGAGCTATGACTGTATAGGGGTGATCTAGTTGACATTTTGCACTTAAGGCTTTGGGAAAGCTTTTGACAAAGTACCTCACCAAAGACTCCTGGCGCCAAGTGAGCTTAGCAGTCATGGGAAAGAGGACGACGACCCCTGGTAAGATCAGTAACTGGTTGGAAAACAGGAAGCAGAGAGTTGGGATTAATGCAAGTTCTCCCAGTGAAGAATGTATGTTTCCGAGCACAATTCAAAATGTTGGTGCTGACCTTTAAAGCCCTAAACGGCCCTGGCCCAGTATACCTGAAGGAGCGTCTCCACACCCATTGTTCAGCCCAGACACTGAGGTCCAGCACCAAGGGCCTTCTGGCGGTTCCCCCATTGCAAAAAGTGAAGTTACAGGGAACCAGGCAGAGGGCCTTCTCGGTAGTGGCGCCCGCCCTGTGGAACGTCCTCCCATCAGATGTCAAGCAAGTAAATAACTATCTGACTTTTAGAAGACATCTGAAGGCAGCCCTGTACAGGGAAGGTTTTTTAAAATTGTGTTTTCAATATTTTGTTGGGAGCCACCCAGAGTGGCTGGGGCGACCCAGTCAGATGGGTGGCCTATAAATAATTTAATTTTTTAAAAATATATATATATTACGTAGAAAGTGAAGTCTCCCAAGGATTGGTATTGGGACCTGTGCCTTTTAACTTGTTGGTAATTTAGTTAGGGATGTGGTAGCCAAACCGGCTGATAGTATCAGATTAATGAAGAGCTCCAAAACGATCTCTCCAAGCTGAGTGTAAAGGTAAAGGTAAAGGTAAAGGGACCCCTGACCATTAGGTCCATTCGTGACTGACTCTGGGGTTGCGCGCTCATCTCGCATTATTGGCCGAGGGAGCCGGCGTATAGCTTCCAGGTCATGTGGCCAGCATGACAAAGCCGCTTCTGGCAAACCAGAGCAGCACATGGAAACGCCGTTTACCTTCCCGCTGTAGCGGTTCCTATTTATCTACTTGCATTTTGATGTGCTTTCAAACTGCTAGGTTGGCAGGAGCTGGGACCAAGCAACAGGAGCTCACCCCGTCACAGGGATTCGAACCGCCGACCTTCTGATCAGCAAGCCCTAGGCTCAGTGGTTTAACCACAGCGCCACCTGGGTCCCTCCAAGCTGAGTGAATGGGCAGCAAAATGACAAATGCAATTTGATGTAAACAAGTGATATACATTGGGGCAACAAGTCTAAATTAAACATAAATCCTCATGGGGTCTGAACTGCCAGGGACTGACCAAGAGTGAGACTTTGGGCTCGTAGCGGAAAGTTTAGTGATGTCAATCCAGCGTGTGACAGCTGTGAAAAACGTGAATTCCATGCAAGGGATCACTGCAAAAAGAAAACTACCACTATGGCGTCATTATATGACTATTCCATCGCACTTAGAATACTGTGTACCATTCTGGGCACCTCACCTCAAAAAGAATATTGTAGCGTTGGAAAAGGCTCAGGAAACGGCAACTCAAACGATCAAGAGGATGGAGGAAAACTTAACGAAACCTAAGTCTGTTTTAGAGACGAGTAAGAGGAGCTGCGGTCGAAGTTTGTAAGATTATGCACAGTGCAGACAAAGTAGGTGGAGAACAGAGTTTCTCCTTCTCTCGTGATGCCAGAACATTAAATGAAGCTGATATTGGCAGATTCGGGACAGACGAAAGACACAGCAGAGAGTTAACTGATGGACAAATTCATTGCTAAGGCTACTAGTCACTGGCTCCTACCTTTTTCTCCCTGCTCTGTCCGAGGCAGTATGCTGGGAATCCCAGGTAGTGAAGAGTTAATATGCTCAGGCCCTGATTCTCATAGGCTTCTCATAGACATCTGGGTTGGCCAATCGGAGAACAGGATGCTGGTCTAGAGGCGCCATTGGTCTGATTTAGCAGGTCTCTTCTTATGAATGGACATACACACACACCCCGCAAAAAAAACCCAACCCTACAAATAATAGTGGGAATTTTCTAAATGCCTCTATATTAACCAAGAGTTTGCCTTCTGGAATTCAAAAAACTCATACAACAGAAACAAATAATGGATTCAGACAGAATGCAGCACTTAACGGGTGATTGAGAAATGCTGACTTGTTTTCTTGTTTCCCCCTGTATTTTGGGGACGACAACTGTCCCTTCTCCATCTCATTCAGGATGGCCAAAAAAAAAAAGAGCGCCAATTGTACAAAGTGTTTAATTAACCTGTAGAATCAACTGCTACAATAGGTCAAAGGTTAGGTTTCCTATCAGACACTCGATTAAATAACAAACATTTTCATAAAGGTTCACCTACGGAAAGGATAAAAGCTAACCACAAAAATTACTTGGATATAGCAAACAGTCTTCTAGGGACAGCTAATTCCAAACTCCCCCCCCCTTGTGTTACTTTTACAGTTTCGTATCAGGCTACCTCTGTTAGATCTAGATTTGACAGCCCCCGCTTCTCTTTAAAGCGCAGGGCGGATCGCGACATTTTGCCTTTCTTCTCGATAGTTAACCATCGCGACTACCCAGTTTAAGGAGCTTCCCTAAATTCTCAAGTTTTGCGTGTTTCGTTTTTCTTTCCTTTTAAAACAGAGGAGGAGCAGAGGCACAGAGGTGGCGACTCTGCCCACTTGGTCCATGGATGAGCTCAGATTCAAATAACTTCTTCTCCCACCTGGGTAGGGGGAGAGGGGACCACTGCACTGGCTGGATCAGAACAGGCGGGAACACCGTTCGGGACATGACAAAATGGGAACATACAGGGAAACCACTGCAGCCATCCTGGACCCCTCTAACTCTGTCGGTCGGGCTGCGGTACACTAAAACCAAACAGGAACTGGAATCCGTCAACAAACCTGATTTGAGGTTTCTCAGGGCTTGAATAAGGATTACAGATGGCTAGCTCTCTAAGGAAGCAAGACGGCCTTCCCATTCATGCGGTGTTGCGCTCATACCTTTCACTGGTCCACTAATCCGAGCACGTTGCACTACTTTCAGTACTCTCCTTGTTTAATTTGGTTTTTCAACTTGTGCGTGCATGCACATGTGTATCTATATGATATATATACATACACACGCACAAAAACACACACAGATAAACACACCACCTCCACCCTTTTCCAGCCCACTGTGTGAGCCTCCGATGGTGTCTGCTGCCACAACAAACCCCTTCGTCTCTTAAAGTGCCACAGCACAAATTTGTCTTCCTGTCGCTATAGGGAAAACGTGGCTCTTCTGCCGCCAGATGTCCATTTGTCGCAGCCACACTGTGGAGAATGAGCAGCAAAGGGCGGGGGGGGGAACCCCGAGGCCTGGGAAATGTGCCTTCTTATTACAGAGGCCTCAAGAGAACTTCAAACCTATTTGAGCTTACCAAAGAGTCAACTGTCAAATGGGTCCTCTGTAGAAACCTACGTGATTCCTACCAACTTTGGGGCATAGCTGCCAAGTTTTCCCTTTTCTCGCGAGGAAGCCTATTCAGCATAAGGGAATTTCCCTTTAAAAAAGGGATAACTTGGCAGCTATGCTTTGGGGCCCTCCTGATTTAGCGGACAAAAATACAGTGTGATCCAGTGGCTGGGAGCTACCACCCGAGAAAGTGAAGCCCTGAAGCAAAAGGCTACTGAGGTTAATTTGCGACCAGCATTACCTTCCTAAGGGAAGATTCTCCATCACTCAAGAGTCTTTGCATAAAGACATGGAGTCTTCTCTTCAAAAGGACCTGCGGCCTGGTTTGTGTAGGTAGTTAGAAGAAACTAAAGGTTTCGGCCCAGTGAGCCAAAGCAACAAAAACCACCTGAAGGTTCGCTCGCAGTTACTGGATATCAATAAATAGTCCTATAGTGCCTTTAATAAAACTAAAGCGCAGGCATTGCCAACGTGCTGCCCTCCAGATGTTTTCGGACAGCTTCCATGCGAGTCGCTCAAAACATCTTGAAGGCACCTGAGCAAGGGCTGCAGGAGGGTCACATGCAATATTCCTAAGAACTCACAATATTCCTGTTTGTTGATACTGAACGTTGACGACCTAATACATTTTCTGACAGCCCGAGGGAACAGCCACTAATTCTGACAGCCCGAGGGAACAGCCGCTAATTCTGACAGCCACATAAATCTGCCTGCTTTTCAACGGTTTATATCCCCAGAGCGGGGATGTTTTCAGAAAAGCACCAAATTTATCTAGGATTATCGACATTCGCACCGGAGCCAACCAGATTTTGAGCATTCACTGTAGCCTATCTTACTGAAGATCCTATAAACTATGGCATTGATATCCAGTACCTGCCACGAGTGGGAAACCTTGCGATGGTGTTTGAAGTCAGACTGGCGAAATCTTTTAAGACGGCTCCTGCGCTCTTTCTTTAAACGACAACAAAAACCCACTGGTTAAGTTTCCCGAGGCACAGAGTTCCCTATCTACCCGCTCCGGCTGCAAGGGCGACCCTGTTAAAACAGCGGGATGGGGTAGGCGAACAAGGGGTTCTCTCTGTTGTGGATCTTCTCGTGTCTCTTGTGGTGGGAGCTGTGGCTGAAGCACTTGCCGCAAAACCGGCAGGCGTAGGGCTTCTCCCCGGTGTGGATGCGGTGGTGCTGCACCAGGGTGGACTTGTCGGTGAAGCAATTCCCGCACTCGGAGCACACGTAGGGCTTCTCGCCCGTGTGGATCCGCTGGTGCCGGAAGAGGTTGGAGCTGACGTTGAAGCTCTTCTCGCAGATGTTGCACTTGTAGGGCTTCTCCCCGGTGTGGATGCGCATGTGCTTGATGAGGTCGGCGTTGTGGTTGAAGCTGCGCAGGCACTCGGTGCAGGTATTCAACACCTCCGGCTTCTGCTTGGCCTTAGGCTTCTCGCCGGCGGAGTCCGCGCCGCCTGCCTGCGGGGCGCAGGGCTCCTGCTGCTGCTGCTCCTCCTCGGCCGAGTCCCGCAAGTGCTTCTTCTTGTGGGAGCTGCGGCTGTAGCTCTTGCCGCAGTCAATGCACTCGTAGGGCTTCTCGCCCGTGTGAATCCTCTGGTGCTGCGTGAGGTTGGACTTGTCGTTGAACCGCTTGCCGCAGTCGAGGCAGATGTAGGGCTTCTCCCCCGTGTGGATCCGCTGGTGCCGGTTCAGGCTGGAGCGCACGGCGAAGCTCTTCCCGCATTCGGAGCACTTGTGGGGTTTGTCGTCGGGCTGCAGCGGCCAGGGGTCGATCAGGCTCGAATTCTGGATGAAGACCTTCCCGCACTCGACGCAAATGTCGGGGATCTCCTCGGTCTGGGTGCCCCGGTGCACCAAGAAGACCTTGCGTTTCTTAATGGCGTGCACCGGTTTCACCGGCCACGTCATCGAAGGGATTTTCTTCTCCCGCACTTCGGTTCCGCACGCTTGGCTGCGCCCGGGACTTAAACTCAGCATTTTAAGGAGCTTACGCTTCGTCACCAGCTGCGACCGAGCCTCCTCAGGGCTGAAGTTCTCCTCCATGTGGCTCATAGCGTCACTTCCTCTCACCTAGCAGGAAACCAAACGTGTTGCTCTTTTAAGGACGGGAGGCAATGCTCACAGTAGCAAAGGGTCAACCCTTTTAATCCCACCCCCAGTAATCCAAATGTAAGCCCAGAGCAGGTGATTCCAATGTACTTTATATGTGTCATTATATGACATATAATCAAAGAGTAATGCAGGAACTGACTCTCAACTGCAGGTGGGCAAAAAACTACTTTGGCCGATTGCTAGTGGCATCACGGGGGAAGGGAGATCAGGAATTTAGCAAAGCAAATAAACTATAGGACCCCAAAACGGGCTTTGAAGATCGTATGCCAACTTATGTACAGCTGCAGGACATCTGCGTGCCACGATTACACAGAAGTATAGAAAAGCTGCAGATTGTGGTACTGGCTTCGCTGTTCACTTCCTTTGGAATTCTGAATTCCTTTCGGAAGCAAATTTCTAGTCCTTAGGGCCAGGAAGGAGAGGCACGCTAACTTGGAATCCCCTGCCTCCAACCCCCAAGTCATTTGTGCCATTGAAAAGGCTCAGAAGACTCCTGGAAATGGCACACAAATCGGGGTGCTGTGCAACCAAAACCATTGCATGCCAGCATCACTGGGCACTTCTGACCCAGTTGCCCAGCCCAGCAGCAGCACCCCATACAGTACAATGGCACAAAGGACTCGGGGCGCATTTCAGTGTTGCACACTGTGCCTTGCTGATCTCTGAAGAGAGAGGGGGAGGACAGTGGGCAGAAGCAGCAGATAGTGGAGGCAGCTTGGGGAAAGAGGCAGGACACAGCTCCCAGGCTGCCAGCTTCTGAATTTGGCTTGAAGCTAGGCGCCACACTTCCAGAGCCAGCCTTATTCGTGACTTTTTGATTTTGGAATCTTGGATGGCCCTTAATAGGAGAAAAGGCTTGGCCTGCCCTTAGCTCCACAGAGTGATCTTCCACTACCAACCATCATCTGCATTATTCCTCAACCTTTCCCCCAAGCAGTTAATGTCTCAGGAGATCTAATCCAAAACACAGGAGAGAGAGAAAGAGAGTGAGGGAGGGAGGGGATGGTTTACTCAAGGCCCCTCCATATGCTGCCATCTGTTCTGGGGAAGAGACTCCTCAGCACAAAATAAACGCAAACAGCAGCATCATTGTTTGTGAAAGTTAAAGCCATTTATAAACACACACGCTGCCCCTCGCACGTGCATGTCATATTCCAAACTCAAACCGCAGGCAGGCCTGCCACCCGCAACAATTCCACCGTTTGCCTGTATTTTGCGCGCGGCGGAGCAGGAACCGGGGTGTCCCTGGGAACACGACGAGCAATGCGTGGCGGAAGCGCACTCTGCACATGCTCAGGCCCACTCTCGCCCCTCGACTCCCCGCTACCACCGCCACCCCAGAGATCAGCCGCCCCCACCCCATGCGAATTCGAGCTGCAGTTCATCGGGATGCGCTCACCGTCCGTGCGCTGGCAGCCAGGCCGGAGGCGGCTGCAGGAGAGCGGCCAGTGCCCGGGGGCTGGTTTCTAGTCCAGCGGTCCGGATCAACCCTTCTGTCCGGCCCGCGGCTACTGCCGCCCGAGGAGGCGCGAGGTGAGAAGCAGACCCGAGCGATCTGGGGGGCCCCTCTATACACACCCCGTCGCCCTGCTTTAATCTCTGGGGTGGGGTGGCGGGTTTTGCTCATCCCTACCTTGCGATCAAGGAAGCCAGAGCTCATGCTGGCGGCGGTGGTGGCGGGGGATCGGCAAAGGTGGCGACGGCGGCGGGACCCCCCACCCCCACCCCCCTGTCCCACGTCGGCCAGAATCGGAGAGGGCGCCTTTTGTGCGGCCAGTTCAATGGGCTCCTGGGCTCGGGGCGCGATGGCCGAGAGGTCTGCTCCAGATCCTGCCCGCGCCGGGTGCGCCTCGCCTCTCCCCGCTTCGCCTAAGGCGCCTGCAGGAGCATCGCGAACTGGGGGGGCCCACCCGCGCGCCCCCCAGGAGCGGCTGCAGCCGAGCGCGGGCTCCGCGTCCACAATGGAAGAAGAGCCGGAGGAGGCGGAGAGGAGGAGGCGCGGGAGGGAGAAGGAGCGGAGCAGGAGGAGGCCGCACAGCAGCAGCAGCAGCACCGCCAGCAGCTACCTCTGACCCAGGAAACTCAATGCTGGAAGGCTGACCCGACCAGACAAAGAAAGGAGCCTGGCGCCGGCGATGCCAGAGCCCCCTAGTGGGCGCAGCCTTGGCAGCGATGGTCCGTGGCGCCTTTCCTCGTAGGGGACGCGGCGGCGGCGGCGGCTGCGCCACGTTCCTTTCCCTGCCTCTTCGCTCCCTCCCTGCAGACATTCTCCCGCCGCAGGAGCTGCTGGGGCGTGAGCGCCCTGCTGTTGCTGCTTTTGGAAAGGTGAATGCAAGCCTCTCTTTGCGCTCAACTGTCATCGCGTGGCCTGAGGAAGAGGGCCAAAGGCTGGCTGGGACGTGAGCAGCCGGCGTGTGTGTATAAGAACAGCCCGGCTGGATCAGGCCAGTGGCCCATCTATAGTCCGGCATCCTGACCTCACAAACCAGATGCCAACAGGAAACCAACGAGCTGAACGTGAGCTCAAGGTCCTTCCCGTGGATTCCAGCAACTGGTCTTCAGATGCATGGCGGATGCAAAAGGCAGCAGGACTCCTGCACCTCCCACACAACTATTAAGGGTGCAGGCGCCCTGTCTCCTTTTTCACCTAGTCTCCTTTGCACCAAGGATCTCCTTACAGCGCCTTGCATTTCTCCTCTCCTCCTTCCCACCTTCCGTTCAAGACGTCAAAGGCCTCCGGCTCCAACTGCTTTCATCACTCCAGATGCTATCTGCTCACACATGATAGAAGTTTATAAGATTACACGCGTGGCATGGGGAAAGTGGAGAGAGAAATGCTTCTCACCCTCTCTCATCACACTGGAACTCTTGAACGTCCAGTGGCAGGATAGCTCAGTTGGTTAGTGCGTGGTGCTGATAATTCCGAGGTTGCAGGTTTGATCCCCTTAAGGGGGTTGACCCTCGGGGGTCCCTTCCAAGTCTACAAGTCTGTGATTCTAGAAATGTCTATGGCTGGAAGATAAAATAAAGTACTTCTTCACACAGCGCATACTGGTAGTTAAACTGCGGAACTCATTGCCCCAGGAGGCACCGATGGCGGCCAATTTGGGTGGCTCCAAAAGAGGATTAGAAAAATTAATAGGAAGAGTGGGCTATCAATGGTCCATGCTCTGCCTCAAAGGTCAGAGGCAGCAATGGTTCTGAATACCAGTTGCTGGAAAACCACAGGAAGGGAAAGTGCTCTTGTGCTCAGAACCTGCTTGGTGGTTCCCCACAGGCATCCAGTTGACCACTGTGAAAACCGGATGCTGGGCTAGATGGGCCACTGGGTTCTTACACATTTTTGGCATCTGCCACTCAAATGACAAATTAGCAAGAGGTTGATTGATTCTCTCCACAGGTCAAACTTTATGTTACTTGCAGAAACATGTACCAGCAGATGTATGGAGGGTGGATACTTGTGACAGGGCCTTTTCAGTAGTGGCACACTCAAAATCTAAACAGCATCTCAATAAAGGTGCGATTGGTAGCTTTGTCAGTGAACAGTGTGCATTTTAGCCTTTTTAAGGACTTTGCCATTTATTTATTTTCCTTGTGTTGTTTATCCTTTTGTATACAGTAGCTGCCAGCTGCCTTGAATACAACAGATCTGGGATGGGGAACCTGATGGTCCTCGAATATGGCCCAGTGATCAGGGATGATGGGAGCCAGAGTCCAACAACTTTCAGGGGCTACAGATTCTCCTACCCTGGTGAAGAAAGCGGGGAACAAATGAATGCCACATTGGGAGACTTTGAATGGAGGAGCAATATTGCAAGAGGCCAGTTGTCCACTAAAAAATTGCCTTCCCTTAGGGCTCCCAGTCCCTTTTATTCCTCAAGAGGATTTCCAAAACAAAGGCGTGTTTACTGAATCTGTTTACTGCAAGATTCCTTTACTAGGTATTGATAATGGCCAATTTCAGATTCCACTGGTGTATATGTGAAATCAGGATTCCTCCCCCACCTTCACACAAACACATACACATTGACTTCTCTTCTACCGTTTTGTTGACAATTCACTATGCTGTGGGTGCTGGTCTGTTAGGGCACTGCCCCACCAACCTCAATCTGCCCTCAGCCAACCCCTACTTCCCTGCCTTCTTACTTACTTGGCTGTCAAAATCTTCATCCTCCGTCTCAGTTTTGTTGAACTCTACAGGAGGGAGGGGGGTAATAGATCTAGAATCAGTTGAGTTTGCCTGTCGTTGGCTCTGGCTACATCCATCGTTGTCTCTAGCTCCACCTGCTGTTGGCCTCCCACCCTGCATTTCACTCTGGGCTGCAGCTTCCACTGTAGGTTTTGAGTTCTTCACAGGCCGATAATTTCACAAGACATGTAGTTGCAGGTACCTTTTACGTAAGGCCTGTTTTTAAAATCAAACTCATAATGGCTCTCTCTCTCTCTCTCTCACACACACACACACACACACAAAATCATGCTCTCTCATTCCCCTGTGGGGAGAAAAGCAGGTGTATGTGGTTTTGAGTGTAAAACCCTTAACAGCTAATTACAATTTCTAGGTTTATCCAGAAACTTTCTGCTATCCCTGGGCCAGGCAAAATCCACTCGTTTGTTAGATTAAGGACATTGATATGCAGAAGGTTTGTCCCCCCACTCTGTCCCAAGCAAGCCATGTTAGATACTTGGAGAATTTAACTATCCCCATAGTTTTCCCCTCACAGAACTACAATTCCCAGCCTTCTTAACAAACTATCATTCCAAGGAACCTTTGGAGGCAAGAATGTGGTTGAAATGTATAGGGAGGAATTCAATACGTATAATAATAATACCCCTTTGGATATTTAAAGACAACTATCAGGTCTCCCCTCAATCTTCTCTTCTCCAAGCTGCACATTCACAGTTCTTTCAACCCTTCATCATAGGACTTGGTCTCCAGACCTCTCCCCTAATTCTGGTCAACCTCTGGCCAACTTCTTCTGGACCACACTCTAGCTTGTCATCTATCGAGATGAATGGAGTTCAACAAGTCGCAAAAAAAGTATGACAACGACATTCTCCAAGGATCATAAGCTTGTTTATTTTTTAAAAAAATACCTATTCGATTTATGGCAAAACCTAAAGCTCCTTACCTTGGATTCTTAGAAATCTGAGCTAGATTGGAAAATAAACCAGCTCCATGTATTTTTACAGTATTTTATTTGAAGTTTCCACCTTTTAATAAATAAGTATACTCATGGAGAAAACAGCTCAGAGGAAAATTTGTCCGACACATAGTGTTGGTTACTGAAAGTAAGGGCCCATTTGCACTATATATTTAAAACAGCATTATACCGTTTGCAACAGTCATGGTTTCCCCTAAAGTTCCTGGGAGTGCTAGTTTGTTCAGGATGCTGAGACCCCCCTCACAGTGCTACAATTCCCAGAGGTTTATGGGCCAATCCCCCTTCCTAGGGATCCTTGGGAACTGCAGCTCTGTGAATGGAATAGGAGGTCTCCTTAAAAAAACAAAAACAGTTCACACTGCCTTCATAATTTTAGAGAAATTATTTCATCGTGTCAAACGGCTGATTCATAGCAGTCTCTTAATCTAAAATGTAAAGCTAAATTTAAAAACAGCAAAATGTGGCGGGGGGTGTTGGTCTTATCATTGATTTTCTTACAGCTGGTCTAAAACCCAAAATGCATCAGGCCATTTATTTTATTTTATTTTTTGATGCTGCATGGGAAATGCCAGCTGCTTGGTTGCTACATATGGGCACATAAGGCATGAACCAAAAAAAGGTCAAAGGTAAAATTTATTGGAAATTTTATGCCACAGAAGGGTCTCTTCTTATAGAAATTCCTATATGAATGCCTGAGTAAAACATATAAGCATTGGCTAATTATGGAGGAAGGATAAATGGTTAAAGAAAACCATTGATCAGGCCCGCTGGAACAAACCCAAATAAATACTGTACATGCCTGCCATAGAGTTTACCAACTGAGCGGCAACTCCATTGAGGAGGCAAAACAACAGAACTTTCGTTTCCCACACAAAAATGGCCAAGCCTCCCTCCACAGCGCCACCTTGTGGCCCCTGTGAGTATACCACTAACACCGCCCACTGTTAGTTCACAGCCCTTGTACTTGATGGCAGCATTTGCACTCGTGTCTATACTCCAGTGCATTAAAATACAGTCATAACTCGGTTTAAGTACGCTTCGGTTTGAGTACTTTCAGTTTAAGTACTCCGCGGACCCGTCTGGAACGGATTAATCCACTTTCCATTACTTTCAATGGGAAAGTTCGCTTCAGGTTAAGTACGCTTCAGGTTAAGTACGGACTTCCGGAACCAATTGTGTACTTAAACCGAGGTACCACTGTACAAGGCAGAATACAAGCCCTAAAAAAAAACAAAGTAGATTTATAGACAGGGCAGTAGAATAGTTTTTAAAAAAAATCTTCAAGTTTAAAGCCTACAGCAGGCATCCCCAAACTGCGGCCCTCCAGATGTTTTGGCCTACAACTCCCATGATCCCTAGCTAACAGGACCAGTGGTCGGGGAAGATGGGAATTGTAGTCCAAAACATCTGGAGGGCCGAAGTTTGGGGGTGCCTGGCCTACAGACATTACTTACTGACCACTTGTCCTTTGGGGATGCTGAATTGCAAAGCACGGCTGCAGATGGAGCGTAGGGGTTCTGCTTGCAATAATCCTCCTTGCTGCAGGCATGAGGAAGCTGTGCCCCCCCCCCAAGATGTTGCTGGGCATCACCTCCCATCACTCCTGACAATTGGCCATGTTGGCTGGGGCTGATGGGAGTCTGAGTCCAACAATACTGGGTGTGCCATCCATGACTCTTGCAGCTTCAGTCCGGCTAAAACAGGGGAAATAATCTGCCGTGCCTTTTTGTTATTCTCTCACTTTTCACCAAGGCTCACTTGTTTCCAGGCTCAGTTCAAAATGCTGGTTTTGGCCTCTAAAGCCCAAGTCGTCCCCTATATCTAAAGGACCCCCTCCTTTCTATGAACCTGCTCAGACCCTGAGATCATAATCGGAGGTCATTCTGCATGTCATTTCCAAGGGAGGTCCAGAGGGTGGCTATGAGAGAACAGGCCCTCTCGGTGCCAACCTTGCCATCGTTTCAGCAGCAGGCAAGAGCATTTTTGTTCTCCCAGACATTTGGGCCAAGCCGATGATATGGCGATGCTCTATTGTTAAACCTGCTTCCGATTACATTTTATTATCATGCGATTTTATCGTGGCACTTTTTACTTGGTTGTAAATCACTTCGGGACTTTTTGTAAGAGGGTCGCGATACATAAAATTTAATAAACCCAACGCTAAACCAAGTGGCAGTGTAAAAACGGAGACCGCCGCTAAGTACTGATTGTCTGCAAAGAATCTCGGAGGCCCAACGCCGGAAACTTAATCGGCAGCGCAAGGGAAGAAGTGCAACATCCAACTAAACCTATTAACGAGCATCCTCTGCTTGTTGTTTTTATGCACATTATGTTAATTGCATGCAAATTAAATACGAAGAGAGACAAAAGTTCCTCCAGCCCTATTATACCCTGCTGGCATGTTCACTGGAGCTGGGAAAAAACTGTCGCAACTATGCTTTTGAAGAAAGGGGGTGGCGAAATAACTGAGGTATGGTAAGTGCTTAACTGAAATAACTGAGGTATGGTAAGTGCTTAAGAGGATGAGTGGAGCATATTGGTGGACAGGACACTAAAGGGAACCAGGAGACAAGATACAAGGGACGCAGGTTTGCCAATCAGAAGATCAGCGGTTTGAATCCATGCGACGGGGTGAGCTCCCGTCGCTCAGTCCCTGCTCCTGGCCACCTAGCAGTTCGAAAGCACATCAAAGTGCAAGTAGATAAATAGGTACCACTCCGGCAGGAAGGTAAACAGTGTTTCCGTGCGCTGCTCTGGTTCGCCAGAAGCGGCTTAGTCATGCTGGCCACATGACCCGGAAACTGTACACTGGCTCCCTCGGCCAGTAAAGCGAGATGAGCGCCGCAACCCCAGAGTCGTCCACGACTGGACCTAATGGTCAGGGGTCCCTTTACCTTTAACCCGTACACTGCAGCGCTCTATTCTGTGGAGAGCAAAAGGGTCAGCTTCATCAGGCTTTGAATGACATTTATAAACTATGACTTACAGAAAGGGGGAAATGCAGAGCACACAATGTCCTGATATAACTAACAATATTCTCCAAAGAACAGGTAGATCAAAACCTTGCCTCTTCCGGGAAGCTTTTCAGAGCACGGTTTCAGTCCTCCTCATCGGATGCGTAAGTTTTGGATTGGTGGGATCAAAGGGGGCCCCTCCCTACTTTGAAAACTACGCTGGGAAAAGTGGCAAGAGAAAATGGGCACGGCCGTTTCAAAGTCTAAAAAGCAGAATCACAGTCTCTGTGTCACTCTAAGAAGAGTTGTTCTTTTTACGGTATATAGTAGGAAGCTTTTGAGCTTAGCCAAAACCAGCAAAGGCTTCAGCAGAGAGACTCACTGTAAGAGCTCTGTTTTTTAAGTGAGGTTGTTTCACCGCCAGAACCGGTTCTGGAGGAAAAGGTTGAGACTCTGCGCTGAGACCAAGAGTCGATCTATGTCTGGCAAACTCATGCCAAACAGTTCTTCACAGACTGGACCACTTTAGACTGCAGGTGTGTGTGGGAGGGGGGTTGTCACATTTTTTCATATCCTCCCGCATTCCTTTGAAACCCTTCCGTTTGCAGAAAACTAGCACATCAGAGGAAAAGGTTGCCGCTGATACTCTTTGGCTACTAGCCAAAATGCCCAGGCTCTACCTCCACTCTCAGAGAGGCACTGTGCCTCTGAATACTAGGGGCTGGGGAACCCAGGTTGGGAGAATGGCTTGCTCTCAGGCACCTGGGCTGGCCACAGTGAGAACAGGATGCTGGACTAGATGCGCCATTGGCCTGATCCAGGAACCTCGCCTTGTGTTCCTAATGTGCTTTTTTCAATAATAAAAAATAAGCAGGGCATTTGATTAATGTGGAGGTCTTTAAAATATGCAAACCCACTCCCACTTGCAGTCTGGAGCAGAGCCATCGAGAAAAATCATTGCCATACGCTTTTGCCGTTTAGCCCAGAAATGTCCCCTTTGGGATCATAGCTGCCAAGTCTCCCGTATTCCCCGGGAAACCCCCGTTTTTCCAGCTGCTCCCAGCCGGAAAATGGTTTTTTTTTCCCGGTTTATTCTGGCGCGGCAGCCATTTTGGAACTGGGCAGAGCATGCTCAGAAGCTACTTTTGATGCTGCTCTGCCCAGTTCCAAAATGGCTGCAGCGCGACTTCTGGTGTGACGGCCATTTTGGAACTGGGCACAGCAGCATCAAAAGTCACCTCTGAGCATGCTCCGCCCAGTTCCAAAATGTCGGCAGCGCTACTTCCGGTCCGATCCCTTATTTTTCAGGCAGGAACTTGGCAGTTATGTTTGGGATGGAAGGCTAGACGTATCTAGATCTAAAGAAGCGGAATTGATCCCAAAATCGCCAGCTGATGTGCTGATGAGCTGGCAATCGGTGACATGTCTAGGGGGATTCCCCTCCCCTCCCCTCCTGTTCCATTCCCACCACACCAGGCTGTTTTCCAAAGGGGCTTGTGTGCTTCTGAAAACAGCTTCCCCAGCAGAGAACGCCCTCCCCCCCCCCCCACAGCAGAGCTTTCCAAACTTTTCACGTTGGCGACGCACTTTCCAGGCAGGTGTCATTTCGTGACACGGTAATTCAGTTCTGCTAGCAAACCGGAGGTTAAACGGACCCGATTTCCATCCCCGAGAGGATGGAAGTGTGGGGAGCGTCTGTGGCGACACGCCTGCGCACTGCGGCCGACAAACTTAACGTGCCGAGACGCACGGTTTGGAAAGCTCTGCCCTACGGCGACCTGCTAGCTCAGGGGGGTGGAGTAGGCCAGTATCGGGTAGTCCGCCTTGTGGATCTTCTCGTGTCTCTTGTGGTGGGAGCTGTGGCTGAAGCTCTTGCCGCAAAACCGGCAGGCGTAGGGCTTCTCCCCGGTGTGGATCCTCTGGTGCTGCACCAGGGTGGACTTGTCGGTGAACCTCTTCCCGCAGCTGGAGCACACGTAGGGCTTCTCGCCCGTGTGGATCCGCTGGTGCCGGAAGAGGTTGGAGCTGACGCTGAAGCTCTTCTCGCAGACGCTGCACTGGTAGGGCTTCTCCCCGGTGTGGATGCGCATGTGCTTGATGAGGTCGGCGTTCTGGCTGAAGCTCTGCCAGCACTCGGTGCAGGTATTCAGCACCTCCACCTTCCTCCTGGGCTTGGGCTTGGCGCTGGCTGTGCAGGCGCCGTCCGCCTGGGCGGCGACGGCAGGGCCCCCCTTGCCCAGCTTCTTCCCCGGCGGGTGGCGCAGGTGGTGCTTCTTGTGGGAGCTGCGGCTGAAGCTCTTGCCGCAGTCGATGCATTTGTAGGGTTTCTCGCCCGTGTGGATGCGCCGGTGCTGGGTCAGGTTGGACTTGTCGTTGAAGCGCTTGCCGCACTCGCCGCACTTGTAGGGCTTCTCCCCCGTGTGGATCCTCTGGTGCCGGTTGAGGCTGGAGCTCACCCCGAAGCTTTTCCCGCAGTCGGGGCATTTGTACGGCTTCTCGTCGGAGTGCGTGCGCCGGTGGTTGACCAGGCTCGAGTTCTGGCTGAAAGTCTTCCCGCACTCGATGCAGATGTTGGGCTTCTCCTCCGCCGGAGCCCCCTGCTGGCACACCACAAAGTCCTTGCGTTTGCGGATGCCTTGGGCGGCTTTCGCGGCGGGCCGCGTGCGAGGAGGCATCCCCTCTTCCCCTCCTCTAGTCTTGCTGTTGCTCTCGCGGGGCTGGCTGCCCTCGGGACTGGGTGTCAGCATCTCGTGGGGCTTTCAGAGGAAGGGGCTTTGCAAAT
This sequence comes from Zootoca vivipara, assembly GCF_963506605.1. Classification (NCBI taxonomy): domain Eukaryota; kingdom Metazoa; phylum Chordata; class Lepidosauria; order Squamata; family Lacertidae; genus Zootoca; species Zootoca vivipara. Next base: position 19,006,603 of record NC_083277.1, read on the forward strand.
CACCTTCCATGGCACTGTATCCTCCTCCGCGTGACTCCCTATACCTGCAGAAGCATCATAATAAAATATCAGTCAGGGTCACTTATGATGAATGCTCATGTTATGCATATTGACACAGATTTAGAGACCTTCTCTGCTCGTACCCAGATCAGTCCAATACAATACAAGCAGCACGCAAGGGCACAAGATTCAATCAAGTTTCAATCAAATATTATTAGTACAAAAAGAAAACAATAAGAGAACCATATACAAACACTGACACAGAAGCCAAAACCAAACGTCAAGCAAATAGCATATACAAATAAATACCGAAAGGCAAACCAGTCTTTATGGTCTTTGAGGCTATGTAGCGGTCAGCAAAGTGGCAGCAGGTCGAACGAAGTGTCAATAATAGACAGGCTGCTGGCGTTTTTCACCTGCTTCGCCCATATGACGGGCTTCTTCAGTAGTTTCTCCTTCTGCTTTCTGCTATGTTTAATACGTTCAAATTCGTATGAAACCACTTATCTTGGCTTAGGCCACAATGCTCAAGTTCTTATTTCAAAAGGTTCTCTCATGTGGCTTTGATACATTTACATATCCAATTTCTTATATTCAGAGTTTTCTTAGTTTGAGCATGTATTGACTAAGCCTGTAGTCATACCCAGATCGGAGCTGCTCCACCGAGATGTGATCCCACGCCTCTGCAATGCAGCAAAAGTCAAACTGGGTGGGTTTCCCCATCTGATAATGATCATTATTAATTAAATTTATACACTGCCCTTCGCCTGGAAGATCTCAGGGTGGTTCACAAGATGAAAATACAAGATAAAAGCATAAAATAAAAGCAAAACAGTAATAAAAACACCTCCCAAAACACATTCATTCATTTTTAAAAAACACATTTAAAAGGCTGTAGAATACGAATCAGCCAAAGGCCTAGTTGAAGAGGAATGTTTCCGCCAGGTACCTAAATATCTATAATGAAGACGCCAGCCGAACCTTCCTGGGGAGAGCATTCCACAAACAGGAAGTCGCTGCAAGAAAGGCTCCTTCTCTTGTTGCCACCATCTGGACCTCACGTGGAGGAGGCACATAAAGGAGGTCGTCAGATGATGATCAGAGAGTCCAAATCGGTTTATATCACAAAGTTGGCCCTGGCCTGGTGGTTGCTTTTATCAACCATATGCTCCCACCGCAGGACACATTCCCCACACTGCGATGCATCTATAACACCGAGGGCCAGGTAGGGTTGTGTATACACTATACCTTTAAATTACAAATGACATTTCCCCCTGCTGATGAATTCTGGGCACTGTAGTTTGTTAAGGGTCGCTGAGCATTGTAACTCTGCGAGGGGTAAACTACCGCACCCAGAATTCATTGAGGGAAAGAATATTCCTTACAAGTAGCGCATGTGTGTGCGTGTGTGTACGCAGCTTGCAGCTTCATTTCCAAGTAAATGACACGTGTTTTTAGCTTATTGTCCATTTCAATTTTTAAAAAAATGTTTTAAATTGTTTGTTTCTAACTGTTTCATACTGGCAATTTTATCGTTTCGTTCTTTCTGCAAACCACGTTGAAGTTTTATTACATTCAAGCGGCGGAAAAATAAATGCTCCGATAATAAAAACTAAACATACCCAGACTTGCAGCATGAAATGCTTACACAAGTTCACTCATATGAAGCCAGATGCATGACACTTTTTAATTCCAGGTTAACTAAGACAGAATAACTACTGCTCCCTAGTCCTATTCCAGGAGTTATGCTCACAAATAAGTCAACAACGCAAGCAGCTTGCAGGAGTTACTCTGTGTAGCCGAAGTTCTGACATCATGCATGCTGATTAAACACTCTCCCCCCAACATCCATGCACACAGCGCAACATCTGCAGGGTTTTGGCACATGCAGATGTTTGCATACTGTGAATACCAGAAGATGGGACATTTTGATGGGCACAGCACACAGCATCCACGGCAAGGGGGCTATTCTGTACCTACTCGTGAGTATAATGCCTGAACACGGCTCCAGATTCATTTACCAATATTTCTAGCCTTCCTTTCATCCAGTAACAACCCCAGGGTGAGTTGCGTATAAAACCACCGAACAATACAATTCACAAAACAATGGGAGCAAGCGGAAATATCAGTACTGACGCAAACGCGCCCCTCACGATTCCAAAACCGCCTTGAAAAAAACATGCAGGCGGTATCACAATTTAACAATTCAGCTTATTGTTTCAGTAATGTTCTCAGGTGGGACCAAAGTGTAAAGTCAGCCCAATCAGTACCTGAGGGGGGCGGGCCTACAATAAATGGAGGGGGGGCACTCCTCCAGGGAAGGCCACTTGATGAATCTCCTCCCATAATGGGACTAGAAGACTACCCCTGAAGAGAGAGCGAAGAGGGAGGCTGGGATAGGGAGAGTTGCTTCTTCAAGTACTAAACATCAGGAAGAACTTTCTGACAGTGGAGCAGTCTCCCTTGGGACGCCTTGATGCGCACAGCATCCACGGCAAGAGGGCTATTCTGTACCTACTCGTGAGCAGTCTCCCTCTCCTTCCTTGGAGGATTTTAAGCAGAGGTTGGATGGGCATCTGTCATGGATTAGCACTGAGTTTCCTGGATGGCAGGGGGGTGCATTAGATGACTCTTCCAACCCTACAATTCTATAAAACCATCTCGACAGCAGCATGCCCCGAGGGGCCACCAGGCTTATCTGCGCCACAGTTGCCAAGCCTGTGCAGACGAGCAGAGAATCGCGCTCAAGCTACACCCCATGCACGCTGACCTGGCCGTCGTCAAGTCTCTTCTTTTTAACAGACGACGTGCACAAAATTGCACTGCGATGTTAAAAGCAAGCGTCACCAGGGCGCGAGGCCCTCGGACGCAGACTGACTTCGGAGTGGACCGCTTTCCAAGCTAGCTGCCCTCGCTGCATCGACTTGAGGCAGTGGGCTCCTCCGGCGTTTGTCCCCCTCCTCCCGCCCCCACCCCACCCGCTGACACCCCTTTTTAACCCACCCGCGCACCCGCTGCCGTGGCCGCTAACCTGCCAGTGGGAGATTCTCCCTCCTTGGGTGCCCAAGTCAAAGGGGGACCAGAGTGGCAGCAACAAACCGCGTCGCTTTCGGGGGTCACACGCGCGGGAACCCCCTCGGAGGGAGGCTCTTCGGCTTGCCTCCACCGCACGGGTGGGGGTCACCCCCAGCACCCACCCGGCGCGGCTCTGGGGGTCCCCGGGTGGCTTCTCCGGAGCGCCGCGTGCGCAAAAGGCGCCTTCCCTCTCCAAGCGGCGCACCGACTTCTCCGGGCTCGCAATGGAGGAAGCGGCTGCAGACCCTGACCTAGGAAGCGCAACCCCAGGCCTGAGCCGACGAGGAGAGCCGCCGCCGCCGCTGCCGAGCAGCCTCCGCAAGAGCCCTCTGGCGGCCGCAGAGCAAGCAGCCACCTCCGCCCGTCTGTGCGTCCCCGTCGAGCCGCCTCCGCCTCCTCCACCACCTCCACTCCGCCCGTTCCCGGTTTAATTTCTAAAATTAGAGACCTGAAGCTCGCGCTTTCGTAATCCCAGAGGAGAGGGCGCCTAAGGCGCTCTTGGCATGCTCAAGGGAAACGTTTTGCAGATCCTCCAAGTGTCCCTGTTTTCCAGGGACAGTTCCGGATTAACAGAAGCCATCCTGCTTTCTGATTTGATTCTGGAATGTCCCACTTTGCCTCTGGACGTCCCTATTTTCATCGGAGAAATGTAGGAGGGCATGGTAAAGGTAAAGGGACCCCTAACCATTTGGTCCAGTCGCGGATGACTCTGGGGTTGCGGCACTCATCTCGCTCTATAGGCCAAGGGAGCCGGTGTTTGTCCGCAGTCATGTGGCCAGCATGACTAAGCCGCTTCTGGCAAACCAGAGCAGCGCACGGAAATGCCGTTTACCTTCCCGCCGGAGTGGTACCTATTTATCTACTTGTACTTTGACGTGCTTTTGAACTGCTAGGTGGGCAGGAGCAGGGACCGAGCAACAGGAGCTCACCCTGTCCCAAGGATTCAAACTGCCAACCTTCTTGTTCTGCTGTGGGCTCCTGGCTGGAGGAAAAACCAGCAGCTGCCACTCAGCCCAGAATCTCATGATAGTCTGGCCTTCGAAGAAAATGACAGAAAATTCTCTTCCCATGACACACTTTCACAGATACATCCACGTCTTCCAATATGCTCTTGTGTACTCTTTCCCCACCATGCTGGAGAAACAGGGAGGATAGCCTGCCCCTTCACCTTTGTCCTTTCTCAGTTTTGGCAAAAACATTTTTTTAAAAAAAATCTTTATTGTTCATTCATAGTAGTAAATGTTGGTATCAGAACCAAAAACGGATAAATGTTTTGAAAGCCCTGCTTTCAAACCCTTGCACCTGAGAATACAACCATATTCTGGAAAGCAAAACAGTACTTGACAAAACAAAAGGCAGATCACAAAAAACTAGCTGAGAAACTTTGCAGCCTTTGAAGCAGCAAGTTGCTGGTGGGGGGGGGCAGTAAAAAAAGAGAGAGAGAGAGAAGAAGAACAATTTGGAATAACCAGATTTCCAAAGTTTTTTTTCCCTTCACCTCTGCTGAAGGCTTCTCTTAAAATGCTGAGCTAAAGCGAAATAAGGTGGAATCAATAGAATCTAATCCCCTCTTAAAGGCAGGCGGAAGGACAAAGGGAGTTGCTTTGCTCCAAATAGAACTTCATCCGCCCACTGCAGCTATCTCTGGCTCAATTTCGACTATGCATTTTTAGCAAGAACAGCACATCTGAGAGCACTCCTGCCTCTTCTCACCCAACTAAAAACTCAGCATCCAAATCAGTTGCACACAAATTTTACCCAGTACTGGGGAGCAAGGAAGAACAGAACAGAAAAAGGGAGGCAAATAATGACAAGAGCACAAATGAATGAATGTTATCTGTGCTGCTCGAGAACCGTAACAATACATTAACTAAATGTTGGAATGAATGTTATCTTGAGGTTTAATGTTACGGGGGGTGGGGGGGGAAGAAGTGTACTTTTCTTGATGAAAGAAAATGACTGTCTTCCCCCTTGGAATAATAAAGATCAGAATCAAAGGATGGTTTATTGGTAGATGGGAAGGGACCCTCGGGGTCATCTAGTCCAACCCCCTGCAGAGCCCTCCACCTGTAGTCTTCTGGGTGTTATAACGTGCCTGTTCTTTTGGCCCACGCAGCGCAGAGATGCATTGACCGGGGTGCGGGGAATGGGGGAATCAGCCCAGCGCCCCCCAACTCATGCCATTCTCGTGCTCCGCCAACGCTGCTGATCCTCCCCCTCGAACCCACAGTCCCGCCCCTCTAGCTTTGGGATGTTGCTTTTGGTAGGCATGGGCGTAGCCAATCCATCAAAATAAATACAAATCAATACAAATTTTGAGGTTCTGCTCTTCCCCTCCCCAAAGCCTGCCCCCAACAAAAATCCTGGCTATGCCGAGAGGCGTAGAAAGAGGGGGTGCGGCCCGCCTCGGGTGTCATCCCTGAGGGGGGGTAACAAAATGGCACACCGCGGTGGGTGGCAGTTACCGCAGGGCCTGGACTGCAGCGTGTCCGAGCCATGTCTCTCTCCCGAAAGTGATGCTGTGGCTCGGCGCCCCGCGCTGCCCGGAATGGCAGCGTGGGGCTTGCGTCTGCCAGGCAGACTCTGTGGGCGGATCGCTGCTCTGGGTGCCGGAGCAGGTAGCTACGCCACTAGCTACGCCCATGCTGGTAGGATTGCTGTAAGTCCTGCTTTTCTAAAACACCGCATATCCATCATAAAAAGTGCAGGTACAGTAGGATGAAAGGCATCCCACCCCCGAAGCTATGGAAGAGGTGCCGCCTGCAAGAGGCACAGCAGGGCCCACTGCAGCCCCAAACCCCGCCAAGGAACTAACCTGAGGAAGTCCAGAGAAGAACGTGGCCTGGCAAGAAAAAAAAGTGACCCTGTCCGAAGTGAATTAGCTCTTTGCTGACCCTTGCCCCAGCCCCAGCTTGTAGCCAGGTAAGCCCACCCACCCTCAGTGCACATAAGGGGGGGGATGTTATTTTTTTCCATCTATAATACTGTCGTATTTATTTTACAGTACATTGATTATTGCCTTCATTTTATGGATCTATCTATGGTCTCATTAGACAGTAAAATCCGCGTTAAATTTCTGTTTTAGGGGGTGTTTTTCATCATCCAGAATGGATCAATTCACTTTTACATTACTTTCTATGGAAAAGTGTGCCTCAACTTATGTACGTTTCTAGTTATGGCCGGACCTCTGGAACGGATTATGGTTGTAAGTAGAGGTTCCACTGTAGTTATCACTATGGAATCGCCTTTGCATGTTTTGCAACGCTGCTATAAATTGTGCCTGCAGATGAGAACAGGGTTCACCACACAACTCCCCTCCTCTTCCAAGACCCCAAGGGACTTACGAAAGATTGGGCGCATAGATTGTTAGGGGGTCATCTTGAAGAGGTGGGTCGTGTTGAACCAAAGGTGGACTGTTCCGGACGCTCTGCTCACGCCATGTTGATCGTCAAGATGACCCCATCCCTAATTGGTAGAATCTGTAACATTGAGCTCATACATTGCTTGCTTTGATATCCACTAATTGGCCAGCTGGGATGATACCCTTATCTGTGGGCCTGGGAGGTTGGGCGCAGAGCCCAGAAAGGGGAAACATCGATATTTGCCACCTGTGTTTCCACGTGACGTACACTGTTCTATTGTATTGTTTCCAGCAGCCTTTGTCCAGTTTCCAGACACATGGCTGCATGTGGCACACAATTTGGCAGCCCCAGGATTTTGCACAGACGCGTTCCAACGATTGGTTAACTGCACCAATCCATAATGGAGTGCCGTACAGGAGTTTTGGGGCTACTTTGGCATTAAAGACCTTTAGTGGAGCTGGGACAAACTGATTCCATGTTAAAGAAGTATCGGGTGATAGCCAGAGCTAGAGTATCTGCTCCGTTAAGTGCAAGCTTACAATGGTATTTCCAGGAAGCATTATATTGGAAATGGATGCCTAGGAATTTAAAGTTTCTAACCTGTTCCAACGGGCTTCCACCGATCTCCTACCTATGAGGCTTCCAAGATCTTGCAAAAACAAGCATTATAGAGGACGATCTGGCTGCCACATTTGTCACTGCATTGATCGCCAGGGTTGATTCGGCTGATGTCCCCTTCCTCCCTCGCTCCTCCATGTGTGTCCCTCCAGAAGCTGCACGCTCGGTGGAAGAGGACAACCATCCCAGATAGGAGCGTACCGTTCTTCGGTCAAGGGTATACGATAGCTGCGCTCCCCTCCAAACAAGCCAGATGTGAGCCTTCAGTATCGCAGTGCCAATCTTAAATGCTCTTGATAAGTATGAAGGCTAACTCAATACACTGAAATGAAATCAACCATAAAGTGCTGCGTTGGCTGCCAGTGAGCGGTGAGGCCCAATTCAAGGTGCTAGTACAAGTGGAGAAAACTCGGTTTAAGTACACTTCGGTTTGAGTACTTTCAGTTTAAGTCAGGCATCCCCAAACTGAGGCCCTCCAGATGTTTTGGCCTACAACTCCCATGATCCCTAGCTAACAGGACCAGTGGTCAGGGATGATGGGAATTGAAGTCGAAAACATCTGGAGGGCCAAAGTTTGGGGGTGCCTGCTCTAAAGGGTTTTGGACTCAAGTACTTGAAATAGTACGCTCGAACTCAGGACGAAAGGGAGAAATGTGTTAAAGAGGAAGGCACGTTTGGCAAACCCTCACCATGATCAACTCCCACCCAGGACCCTACGTCCCCTGTGTGGAAGGATGTGTGGATCCAGAATTGGCCTCCACAGTCACTTACGGACTCACTGTTAAGACTGTGTTCATGGAAGACAATCTTACTCGGCTACGAGTGATCGCCAAAGAAGAGGACCTGAAATAGTGTCTCCTCTAATATCAACCATCTCAGACCCTTGAAATCAGGCATAGCCAAACTTGGCCCTCCAGCTGTTTTGGGACTACAACTCCCATCCCTAGCTAACAGGACCAGTGGTCATGGATGATGGGAATTGTAGTCCCAAAACAGCTGGAGGGCCAAGTTTGGCCATGCCTACTCTAAATGGTTGGGGGGGGGCTGGTGGTGATGCTGCCCACTTTGCACTGATCCATGACAGAGCCTTCTCTCTGAAATTCACTGGAAGAAGACATCCACAGTATCGCCAAGTTTATCTTTTTCAGGCAGCCTGCGGAGCTGGATATGAAGCCTGCAGCTTTGCTTCTCCTGCGCTTGGTCATCTTCACAGAGACTTTAGAGAGCTGGGGCTTTGCTTGATATGAAGGGCCATAGCTCAGCATCAATCAGGGTCAACAATAATGAAGTACAGGTAGGTGGGCCAATGGTTTCAATGAGTAGAACACAACTTCCTATGTTCTTATGTTTTCAGAGAAGCCGACCAGACTTGTGCAAGCTCATTCTGAAGCCGTCTGATGTGAGCCGCCATGTCAATTCCATCTTTCCAAGTGCCTGTCATTTTCACATTTTTCGTATTGTGACAGCTCCTTGGAGTTCTCTGGGCTATCACAGACTTGACAGCTCTCTCACTTCTAACACAGTTAAGGACCTTAATAGGTCGTCTCTTTTTCTGTTTTGCATGCCGCTTCATTAGAAATCTATTTATTCTGCTGCTGAATATAAATACTCTGCACAGTCTCCGAAGCAGAATGATGAGGGCTATAGTCCATTAATATCTGGAGGACTTCTGCCTTATCTCCTGATCACCCACCACAGGAACCAAAGGACACAAGGAAAGAAACTCAGCGGACATTAACAAAAAAAAAAGCCATTTATTTTGTTTGAACGAAATGTACAAAGGTGCTCAAATCAATGTTTCCCACAACATCAGCCTGGAAATCCATCCTAGTGCCAAGCATCCAGTGAGAGTGAATGCTTTTCTTGCCATGTAGTCTCATCAAATCTGCTACTTTTTACCAGATTTCTTAATCCCACCTCCAGCTGCAAAAGGAAATACATTACTATCAGGCTTAGGAAAGAAAGAGAGTTAACATGTGGTACTGGAAGCAAAATCCAGAAGTCCATCTCTCATCCTGGACCTACTAAGGGTCACATTGGATATAATGCTTTTCTCCTCATCCAATGCATATACATAGAAAGAAATTGTCAAAAGGCAGTCTAAACTCTGCAAAATCAGGTAGCTGTCCAGTATGCATGAAGAGATTCTAGGAGCTCTGCAAGGCACTTGTCTCATTTACATTTAATTGAAACTCTATCTCTCTCATGAGTTTGACCAAACTGTGGGAGGCAGTGGAAGACAGGAGTGCCTGGCGTGCTCAGGTCCATGCGGTCACGAAGAGTCGGACACGACTAAACGACAACAACCTGTCTAATCAGGACTTGCCAACTACTCTTCATGTATTGGAACCACAAGGCTAGACTTCCTCGAGAGGTTCGGAGGGTGGCAACACGAGAATGGGCCTTCTCTGCAGTGGCTCCCCGTCTGTGGAATGCTCTCCCCAGGGAAATTCCCTTTTTAACCAGGCCTTTGGTTGATTTGACATCCTGTGCCCTTTTAAAATGTGGGGTTTTTTGGGGGGGGTATTGGGTTGTTGTTTGTATTTTGATTATATATTTTGTGGTTTTATATTTTGATTTTGTTCTGTGAACCGCCCTGAGACCTCCAGGTCGGAAAATTAGAATATCGTTGAAAAGTGCATTTATTTCAGTAATGCAACTTAAAAGGTAAAACCAATATATGAGATAGATGCATGACATGCACAGCAAGATATGTCAAGCCTTTATTTGTTGTAATTGTAATTATCTGTCGTTAGGCGGGTCAATTATAAATGGAATGGAATTAATGAAATGTAATAGCAATGTTTATTTTTGTATTATTGTAACTATTTGTTTTATTACTGTGGAATTTCCAAAAGAAAGCATTTGTAAAAAGTAAAAGAAAAATAATAAGTTGCTTTACTGAAATAAATGCACTTTTCGATGATATTCTAATTTTCCGAGTTTCACCTGTATATAAATTCAACAAATAGCAATAATATTAATAATAACAATAGACTACCCCAACACACAGTATATTGGGCAGCCCTTGATGTCTCTCTGGACACTTCAGTGGCCTGCCTCCATATGCTGGGATGGGTCAGCATCTGCAGTTTATTTTAAACTGTTTTTAAGACTGTGTTTAAATTACACAACAGCGATGGCTAATAGCATAGTTATTGTGAAGGGAACTGTATTCTATGGTGGGGGGGGGGGGTGTGAGAGCAGCAGCTGGGTTTCACCAAGGCTATGATAAATCCACACATTTATTCAGCATCAGCATGATACAAACTATTAGGCACAAGGTAGTGAATGGCAGCGAGACGTGGTCTTGTCCTTCTGTTTGAACACTGCCACAAAAAGTGCATTAAAAACAGAGAGGAGCCTGGATGAGGTCAATGGTCTATCTAGCCCAGCATCCTATCTTCACAGTAGCCAACCAGTTGTCTCTCAAAGCCCACAAGCAGGACCTGAGCTCAACAGCACTCTCCCAGCCTGCAGGTTCCAGCAACTGGTATTCAGAATCATTCCTGCCTCCAGTCGTGGAGACAAAGTACAACCAACATTGCTAGCAACCATTTACCTCCATGAATTTTATTTTAAAGCTTATTTTATGGTGCTGGAGGAGACTCTTGAGAGATCCATGGACTGCAAGAAGATCAAACCTATCCATTCTTAAGGAAATCAGCCCTGAGTGCTCACCGGAAGGGCAGATCCTGAAGCTGAGGCTCCAATAGTTTGGTCACCTCATGAGAAGAGAAGAATCCTTGGAAAAGACCCTGATGTTGGGAAAGATTGAGGGCACTAGGAGAAGCGGACAACAGAGGACGAGATGGTTGGACAATGTTCTTGAAGCTATGAACATGAGTCTGACCAAACTGCGGAGGCAGTGGAAGACAGGAGTGCCTGGCGTGCTATGGTCCATGGGGTCACGAAGAGTCGGACACGACTAAACAACAATTTTAAAGCTGTCCAATTTGGCAGTCATCACTGGACTGAATCTAGTGCTAGTCCTCCTCAATACAGACCTATTGAAATTAATGGTTTTGAATAAGTTGTGTCCATTAATTTCAATGGTTCTACTCTAAGTAGGACTAGCACTGGATGAAACCCATTGTTAATTGAGATACCAAAGACTCGAGTTATGAGGCAAGCTACATGTTTTGCTATTTAGTATCAACGGTGCCTTCAGGCATTTTGGGGTGGAGGGCACGGAAGAGAATGAAATTAAATAGGAAACACTGCAGGTTCCCCAGGCAAGTGTAAGCACAGGTTTCTAAAAACAGTGAACGACCTACCATGTTAGATCTGTTAGACTTGGCACATTAGCCATATTTCCCTAACCTTGAGCTCCTCCCAGTGTCTATGTCTGCCCAGCAGTCAGACTGCTCAAGATAATTCTTCATTTGCATACAGTTTTAGAGAAAGCCACTTACTAAGTGGGCCCTTGCCAGCCGCTTTCGCCTTCAACTCATCCAGTTTCTTCTGCTCCTCCTTCTGTTTTTGCTTGAAAGCTTTGTCTTCCTGTTGGGACAATTGTTAGTAACAGCATGAAACAGCAACGAACCGGAATTATAAATCCACAATGACAACTGAACAATGTCAAAATCAACTCCGCCTTCTTTCCTTCTGAAAGGAGAGAAGGGCACTCCTTTCAAAAAGCAGCTGTCGGCACAAAACACACAGTAGCCTAGCCGGCTCATTCTGGAGTGACCTCAGATAATGCTTTAAGGCAGGGGTCAGCAACCTTTTTCAGCCGTGGGCCGGTCCACCATCCTTCAGACCATGTGGTGGGCCGGACTATATTTTGGGGGGGAAATGAACGAATTCCTATGCCCCACAAATAACCCAGAGATGCATTTTAAATAAAAGCACACATTCAACTTATGTAAAAACACGCTGATTCCCGGACCATCCGTGGGCCGGATTGAGAAGGCGATTGGGCCGCATCCGGCCCACGGGCCTGAGGTTGCCTACCCCTGCTTTAAGGGATTAGACTCACCAACAATTTCCCCTCCCCATATTACAGTTTCTCCACAGCACCACCACCCCTCCTTCACTCTATACCCCCTTACACATTTCTCACCTCATCCATTTCCTTTGCTTGCTTCTTGGGCTGCTTCAAAGGTTTCTTCTTGCCACCTGCGGGAGAAGAGGTGATAAGAGACAGACTGTGGGGCAATGGCAGGTGATTAGAAGAAAGTCTTGTGGCATCTTAAGAAATCAACCTGTTTCATAACCTATCCCCAAACTGCGGCCCTCCAGATGTTTTGGCCTACAACTCCCATGATCCCTAGCTAACAGGACCAGTGGTCGGGGAAGATGGGAACTGTAGTCCAAAACATCTGGAGGGCCGAGGTTTGGGGGTGCCTGACCTATGCCATGCTCCCACTGTTCTTTGCTTGAGGCAAGGGGGGGGTCGTGGGGTTTTGGATATTAGTATTTTGGATTTTGCGGATACCATTGTGGGGTCTCAGGAAAAGCAACAGAGGCCTGTTCTTGTCCTGTCTTTTTTTGTTTTGTTTTTTTGTTAGCCTAACTCAGGGGTCCCCAGACTTACCGGGCTTTGGGCCGGATGGCAGGGGAGTGCGCGTGCAGCGGGCTGGAGGGCGGGGGAGTGCGCGCCCATGCGCATGCGCGCACACACTTGCTGGCGCGCTTCCAGGTCGAAAAAAATCGCCGAAAATCGCTTGTGCGCATGCGTATGGGCCTCCCCCGACCCAGAAGTGCACCGGAAATGACCTCTTCTGGGTCGGGAGAGGCCCATATGCATGCGCACAAAGGATTTTCGGCGATTTTTTCCGATTTGGAAGCTCGCCGCCGCGCTGCGCACTGTAAGAGCGAGCGGCGGCAGCGGGCGGCGGGGGTCGTCGCGGACCGCATCTGGCCCGCGGGCCGTAGTCTGGGGACCCCTGGCCTAACTGATGCCATTTTGTTTCTGTAAAAAACTGCCTCCTTTAGAATTTAGGAGGGTGAGCCACAAATATGTGAAGACCTGATAACATTCCTAGGCAATTTTCAGGAAAACCTCCCTCTGCCAGGCAACTCTCCCCTTAAAGATCTCCAGGCAGGGTGTCCTGTTTCGATCAGCGCAAGGAACCTCAAAAGGGGGAAAGGGAAAGGAAAGCATGCCTATAAAAAGTATGAACAAAGGCTATTTGGAGTGGCTTCACCATCACACTAGTGAGTGTGGCTCACCCGCTCTGTTTTACTCAGCTGAATAAACAAGTGATTATTATGGGAATCTCCTCCGTCTATGGCAGGCTTCCTCAACCTCGGCCTTCCAGATATTTTTGGCCTACAACTCCCATGATCCCTAGCTAGCAGGACCAGTGGGCAGGGATGATGGGAACTGTAGTCTCAAAACATCTGGAAGGCCGAGGTTGAAGAAGCCTGGTCTATGTCATTTATTGGCTTTTCTGTGACCAAGGCAGCTTGGGCCCGATTAACAGACCCCTTGCCGTGTGTGTCCCTCTGCTGCCAGGAGATGTGGCTGCTGTTATTTTTGGCTGGGTTGTTTAAAAGACGCGCAGTTGGCAGCGGGACCCGAAGCTACGGAGCCTCCCAACTAGCCCCTGCTTAACCCCACAACCTATGAGGGGCCCCCTCCCGCTGTCTTCCCACCAACAAATCCCTGCCGACTGCCGCCCGCAGTCTTCCCGCCATCACTGCCCGTTCACCGAGATTCATTACCGTCGCGTCCCGACATGATGCTGCCTCCTCGCTTGCTGGCTTGCTTCTCCCCGACCCTCCGCTCGTTCCGACACCCGAAGGCCCTGACGCCGGGGAGGAAAGGAAAAGGGGCAGCACCAATCAGTCGCCGGTATGACGCAGGGAATCACTTCCGCCCGGCCCGGAACCACCACTTCTGTCATAGAGACCGAAAGTGCTAGAGAGAAAGTGGAGATAGAAGGGGAAAGGGCTAGAGCGGCGTCTAGAAGGATATAGCGAGACAAAGGGGAAAGAGTAGAGCGACGCCTAAAAAAAAATCATACGGTCCGTTCGGAGAGTTGAGCGTGAATAACTGGTTCAGTTTGAAAGATGGAATTCCCTACAGAGAACACCTCTAGAAGGTTAAACTCTCACCATGGAGATATGGAGGGTGTAGAGTGGCACCGCTCTGCGTCCTTTAGCGAATCACGGCCTATGACTACTTCCGATTACCCGTCTTTCGGGATGCGTGTCACTCTAAAATTTTCCTATCTCTACAGACGCAGATCTTCTACGTCTATTTTCAGCGACCCCCATACATGACATCCGCCCGGACTTGGTCATTGTCTTCTAGCTTCCCTTTGCCCGGCATTTGCAAGTCCTATGGTAGACTGTGAGTTGGAGTTGGAAGAAGAGAGCAAGAAAGAGAGAGAGAGTGAGAGGTGCGGGGGGTTGGGGAGCGGGAGCAAAATCCTGCACTGCTGCTGTTGCCATACAGCAAAAGTGGGGCGAGAATGGAGGGAGGGGGGAGAGGAGAGGAGCAGCGCCCCCAAGGAAAAAGCGGGGCAGGAGCAGAGCGACTGCTGGGGGTGCCGAGTGTGCTGGGAATCCGACCATCACCCAAAGGTCCCCTCGCTGCTCAAAAGTGGGAACAGGGACGGCCACTTCTTAAAATGCTTTCATTAAATTTCAGAAACAAAATTTAAAAATCCCTTCCTGTAGCACCTTTGTTGTTGTTTAGTCGTTTAGTCGTGTCCGACTCTTCGTGACCCCATGGACCATAGCACGCCAGGCACTCCTGTCTTGCACTGCCTCCCGTAGTTTGGTCAAACTCATGTTCGTAGCTTCGAGAACACTGTCCAACCATCTTGTCCTCTGTCGTCCCCTTCTCCTAGTGCCCTCAATCTTTCCCAACATCAGGGTCTTTTCCAAGGATTCTTCTCTTCTCATGAGGTGGCCAAAGTATTGGAGCCTCAGCTTCACGATCTGTCCTTCCAGGGAGCACTCAGGGCTGATTTCCTTAAGAATTGATAGGTTTGATCTTCTAGCAGTCCATGGGACTCTCAAGAGTCTCCTCCAGCACCATAATTCAAAAGCATCAATTCTTCGGCGATCAGCCTTCTTTATGGTCCAGCTCTCACTTCCATACATCACTACTGGGAAAACCATAGCTTTAACTATACGGACCTTTGTCGGCAAGGTGATGTCTCTGCTTTTTAAGATGCTGTCTAGGTTTGTAGCACCTTAGAGACCAACTAAGTTTGTCATTGGCATGAGCTTTCGTGTGCATGCACACTTCTTCAGGCTTTTAAATTTCAAGTAATTAAATTTCAGGTTTGCAATGTGGCTTACAGCAGTTGTTGTTAGCATCTGCCTCAAGAAGCAATGGAGTGCACCTCCAGGGTGAAGTCAAACCGCTGACTTAGCAGCACCAAAGTGACTTCCCTGGGGTACAAGCCTGGGCAGTGTGTCTGGAGATCCTGAGCTGCCCAGATGACAAGACCTCTTGGCCCTACTGATGTGGTCCAAAGGAAAGCAGGGGAATATGTTGGGCAACAGCTTGGCTGCAGGAGTTGCCAGTAGGGCAGGGCCATGTCAGGTTTTCAAAGTCGCAATCTGGTGGATAAAATGCGACGTTGAAAGGGAGGAACAAGCTGCCTCGTCCCTGGCCCACGAGGTGTCAGAGACAAGGCAAGTTGTTCCTGCCACACTCCATTTGCAGGGCTCCCTCTGCCTTCACAGGTGGGGTGGGATCACCTCTTTCTCCAAAAGGGAAGAGGTAAAGTGCGAGCAGCTCCTTGAAACCGCTGCACTGAGGGTCATGCGGTTAACCTTACCTTACCAAAGCAGTTTAATGAACCCCCACAACCAAACTGAACATATAAATAAGACCTAAAATAAAGATACAAATAATTAATATCAATACCAGCAACAAACTCCTCCGCCAACAAAACCCTCTAAACTATACCCCCGCCCAATTTATTCAGCATTATTTGCCATTATTAACCAGGAATTGAAGTTTAAATCTTTAGGCCAGGGATGGGGAACCTAGTGCCCTCCAGCTGTTGCTGGACTACAGTCTGGTCATTCTTGATCATTGGCCAGGATGGCTGGGACTGATTTGTGTTGGGAGTCCCGCAAACATCTGGAAAAGAGGAGGTTCCCCATCCCTTGTTTAGGTGATCATTTGGACAATTGCAAAAGAAAAAATTATGATGCAAGACTGTTTTTGCTTTGGTACCTTCAAAGCATGCTATGGATCCATGTAATTCTCTGTGTTCAAGGGAAACACTTGCTGATCCTGGAAGTGAAAGTGACAATTAAATATTGCAAAGTCAATTTAAATACTTACCTAAATGGGCATTCTGCATCGAAGGGACATTGCTATAAGAGATTTGTTTATTGGCTCTGAGTGATTGCTTTTCTCCTTCTTCTTCACACCTGTATCCTTGCAGATATTTCCCACCATGACTGGAATCTATGGTCAGTTTTGATGACGTGTCATATGGTGTCTGTTGCCACCCATGAGCCAACAATATGCAACATCACCAATTGATTGCACTGAGGAATCACAAAATGCGCCTACATTTAGTGAGAGCCTACTGCTCTCCGGCTTCCAAGAGGCCTGAAGCCAACACAGCTGTGGAAGTGGCTACAAATGTTCTTTATCGCTTATCAGAAGCTGGGAAAGTTTTGGGAAGAAACGCCGTTCAGAGAATCTCTGCAACCTCCCAGAGCTGGTGGGACAAATACGAGGAATTTGTTGGACTTAATGAAGTCCGAGAGGCCCAGGGAAACGTGACGGAGGTAATGACAACATCGTTGGTACATATTGGATAAAATGTATCTGAAGGTCTCCTTTCTGCTGTACAGGCTTGCCTGCTTATTTAGATTTAGCATGTTCTCTGAAATACATCTGGCTGGGACTAAGGAGAGGCCCTTCTCAGTACCTGTCCACGCTGCTAATGCATTCCTTTTCTAGAATAGTCATCTTGCTACCCCGCTTAATGGCCTTTTGCCTTCCTTTTTTAGGCTTCTTGTTAAGTTTTTTAATACTTCTAGAAGCTTTTCGGTTGTTTTATTGGGTACCTTTTTATTCCAATGTTAACCCTGTGCTCTTCTAGCTTTTTATAAATTGCATTTTTATTCTTATTCTGTTGTTTTGATTCAGGAATGGGGAACCTGTAGTCCTTGCAAATGTTGTCGGACCACAGATCCCACTGACCTCAGCCAGCATGACCAGTGCTCAAAAAATCTGATTTAAATCCGGGTTTATTATTTTTTTTTAAAAAAAAAACAATCATTGATTTTTATCCACCCTGGCTAATAGCATCTGAGCAGCTGTTTCCCCGTCCATAAAAAGTCTTTTCTGATCTTTTGGAATGTCGGTACCTATAATTCCTAATAATGTTTAAAATGAATTTTATAGCAGTACATACAAAAAGGGCACCAGGACAAGAAGATAAACCCAGAGGCGGGGAGCTGTACAAAACATAAAATATATAATCATTTTGAAAAAGACTACTACAGAATAAGGGTACCAACAACTAATCCTAGCTGAACACAAAAGAAAAAGAAAGAAAAAGTCCAAAGGGCACAAGGAAGAGGAAAAGGGCCAAATAAATTGAGTAATCAGATTTGGCTGGAATGAGGCAGCCCATTGTATGGGTGTATAAAGTTAAAAAAAAAACACGGCCACCATGTGGCCAGAATTTTTTTTTTGTTTCATCAGAGACCTCGGAGACTTTAAATAAACACATTTTAATTAAATAAGAAAGCACATCCTTCTTTTACCGTATCGACTCCCCTCCTTTCTGACTTTCTCTTACACTCTGGCGCAGAGTGGATAACAATTGTTTGATGCAAGCACTCCAGCTTCAGTGAGTTAGGCTGCCAAACCTGTACATGGCAAACTCATCTTTCCCTTGCCCACCCATCCTATTCTAGGCTGAAAAAAGGTTCATGGTAGCTCGCGGGATTGTACGAGAATCCCGGGAAACCTGGGAGGCCCAGCAGCTCAAACTGAAGGAAGTCCGGGACCGTTTAGACAGAGTCTCGCGTGACGACATTCAGTATCTGGAACTGGCAACCCTGGAGCACAAATTACTGCAGGTAAGAGTGCCAAGTACCCCGTTTTCTCCGGGAAAACCCCGATTTTACTTACCTTTTCCCGGTGGTCCCCTGTATCACTTCGTCTCCCGTTTTTCTCCGTTATTTTCTCCTGCCAGCGGCCAATTTTTTCCTTTCCGATTTGCCCTTCTATGGGCACCAAAAATGGCATCTACGCATGTCTGGAAGTGCATAGACGCGACTTCCGGTGTCGGCGGCGGCCATTTTTGGTGCCCATAGATGGGCGGAGCGACACTGGAAGTTGCGTCGACGCACTTCCTGACGTGCGTACAAGCGACTTTCGAAGCCGGCAGCGGCCATTTTTGGTGCCCATAGAAGGGCAAAGCGACACCGGAAGTTACGTCGACGCAACATCCGGTGTCACACGGCTGCCGGTCCCGGATTCTGCAGTCCGGGACTTGGAAGGTAAGTAAGAGTGTCTCAGAGTCCAGGAATGGAGTGAAAGGGTTGGAATTCTGCTTGCAGAGGGCCTTCTCGGTAGTGGCACCCACCCTGTGGAACGCCCTCCAACCAGATGTCAAAGAGAAAAACCAATACCAGACTTTTAGAAGACATCTGAAGGCAGCCCTGTTTAGGGAAGCTTTTATTATTGTATTTTAATATTCTGTTGGAAGCCGCCCAGAGTGGCTGGGGTATAAATAAATTATTGTTATTATTAATGTATCGAAGGTACTTTTTGCCCTTCCTTTTAGACCCGCCTCAACGCAAGTTACAATAAAATGTAAAAGCACTAATGGTTGCTAAAACAGCAGGTGCAACGATGCTGATGGTTGCTGAATTACCTTTTGGGGTTTTTAAAATAAGGACGCTGGGCCAAAATCATTTTCTGATGGTGCTGTTTTTTGGAAAGCCTGCAAGTGTTTGGGTGATCAGCAAACCACCACGGGCATATTAGAACTCTGCATGCAGAATGACAGGAATCTAACAATAGGATTTTAGAAATATGTTTCGGTGGCATTATTTTCTTTTTATCTGTTTGTTTTCAAGGAAGCCTTTTTCAGTTGAACATTAGGCGGAACGACCCCAGAGCTGGCAGGGATGCAGGCTGACTCTCCTTCGCTGGAGGCATTTAAGTAGAGGCTGGATGGTCATATGTCAGGGATACTGTAGCTGCATCCTGCAAAGCAGAGCCTACACTGAGCAGGGGTTTAGAGTAGGCAACCTTTGTTCAGCCTGTTGTTTAGTCATTTAGTCATGTCCGACTCTTCATGACCCCATGGACCAGAGCACGCCAGGCACTCCTCTGTTTTCCACTGCCTCCGGCAGTTTGGTCAAACTCATGTTGGTAGCTTCGAGAACACTGTCCAAACACCTCGTCCTCTGTCGCCCCCTTCTCCTAGTGCCCTCCATCTTTCCCAACATCAGGGTCTTTTCCAGGGAGTCTTCACAGCTTCAGGATCTGTCCTTCCAGTGAGCGCTCAGGGTTGATTTCCTTCAGAATGGATAGGTATGATCTTCTTGCAGTTCATGGGACTCTCAAGAGTTTCTTCCTTTCAATCAGCTGTTTCCCCCTCCCTCCCAAGGCAGCTTACATTAATAATTCCCAAAAGTAGCACACACACACAGAAAGTGCCAAATCCTCTAGCTGATCATAGAATCATTGTAGAATCAGAAGGCATCTCAAAGGTCATCTAATCCAGTGGTTCCCAATTAGCTAATTACTGAGGACCCCCCCCCCTATTTTCAAAATCCAAGCCTCGGACCCCCTGCTCTTGAAAATTTTGATAACTCTACGGTAGTTACCTGTGTTGCTTTTTCATGGGAGGCAGAGGATGCCACACTCTGTGGCCCTTATTTCCCTGGCCAGTGGTTGGGGCCAAAGCATGATTCTCTTCTAATTCAGCTCTGGAGCCCCAGGGCAGTGAGCCCCTTTGGTTCGCAGGGTACGGAATATTTTAGCAAGGATTGGCATAATTTTATCATGTTATTATATATGTAGCACCAGCCATCTGTTTTACAAAGTAGAAGAGGACATCCTTCCCAGGGGTGCAGTCTGGTACTGGGCCAAAGAACAAAGAATGGCTTTGATCACCAGGAGAGCAGAAGCGTTAACCATGCAGATCCTAGGCAGCCGATTCGGCCCATTGGAGGACAAAACCCGAGCGCTTCCTTAGAAGGAGAGGCTGTGAATGAATCAAAGAATCATAGAGTTGGAAGAGACCACAAGGGCCATCCAGTCCAACCCCCTGCCAAGCAGGAAACACCATCAAAGCATTCTTGACAGATGGCTGTCAAGCCTCTGCTTAAAGACCTCCAAAGAAGGAGACTCCACCATACTCCTTGGTAGCAAATTCCACTGCCGAACAGCTCCTACTGTCAGGAAGTTCTTCCTAATGTTAGAATGTTAAGAGTGGAGACTGGGATAACTCTGTAACCAGGAAAACCATTTTGTAGGGATTCTGAAAGCCTATTGTGGCTCGCTGGTGTTTCATTTCCCATTCCCCTGACTACATTGTGCAAGAGCAGAAATGGGTGAAATGGCAACTCTGAAAACCCCAGCATTCAGCTTCTAGTATGTTTATAATCTTTAAACCAAGGGTGGGGAACCAGCCCTCCTTTGCACCCTCCTTGAGTGTTTTTTGCCCTGTCCTTGAATTCTGCTACTGCTTCTTTCTTGCCTGGATGGGCAGCAGGTAGAGGAATGGGCAAATGTGTGAAAAAACGAGCCTCTTGTACAAAGGTAACACTTTTTTTTGGTCTCTGACTCACCCTTCTTCTTTAAAACTTGCATTATTTCGAGCACTTTACAGTCCTGGAGGAAGCTGGTTTTAGGGACTAGCTGCACATATTTCTTTCTCAGGCAATGGGCCATTTCACACGTTTCTGTTAAGAATTCTTAAGCGTATGCCATCGCATGCAGCAGGCTGTTAATTTTTACCTTGCCGATTTGCCCTAGTACTTTATGTCTTGTCACTTCCATTTGACTTAGTCACTCAGGCTGGGCTGGTGGGGCTGGGCTTCAGGGGGCGAGTATCTTTCCAGCATATTGCACAGCGGCTACTGAAGCTTCTTCCTTTAGTACAGGCATGGGGGAACTTTTTGCAGTCCTCCAGGCAGACTCTAGCTCCCTTTAGACCCAGCCAGCCTGGCCATTGGTCAAGGATGATGGGACTTGCAGTCCAGCAACACCGGCAGAGTCCCTCATCCCTGTTGTCATCTAATGATCTGCCTGCTTCCTTGGCTGGTTTACAGCTTCGGACGTATTTAAAATGATTTGTTGTTGGCTTGCCTTAAAAAGGATACAGTGGTACCTCGACAACCGAACGATTCGACTTCCGAAGGTTTCGACTTCCGAAGTTGACACCCCCGGAAGTCTTTGTGCCCCACGCGCGCGGCCGACGCCTG
Organism: Zootoca vivipara; assembly: GCF_963506605.1. Taxonomy (NCBI): domain Eukaryota; kingdom Metazoa; phylum Chordata; class Lepidosauria; order Squamata; family Lacertidae; genus Zootoca; species Zootoca vivipara. The sequence goes on from NC_083277.1 coordinate 19,028,043, forward strand.
CGCAAAGCGGTGCGCGCGGCCGGCGCATGCACAGAAGCACGAAATTGCGCTTCGCGCATGCGCAAAAGCAGCGCTTCGACAACTGAAGACTTCGACTTACGAAGAAGGCCGCGGAACGGATCGTCTTCGTAAGTCGAGGTACCACTGTATTGCTAAATGGGGACTGCTCGAAGATGGCTGCTGCTGGCTGTGAGAAGGATTTTTTCGATTTCTGGACGGACTTGGCAAGATACCAGCGTGCGAAGAGACAGTGCTAATTTATAGAGGAATCATAGGCATAAATTCACACAGAAATATACAGTATATGGTTTGCTCAAACTTGCTTGCTGGAAAAACTCAGGGGCTGGAAAGAAGATAGAAGGATTTTAATAGACTATTGGATAAGATCTGGATTTTATTGATTAGAAAGCAGTGACTATAAGAGGACTAGGCTTTCTGAGTCTGAAGCATGGGAAGTCAAATTTAAATTTGTATAATTTGGCAGAAGATTTGGATTACTTGTTTAATTGATATTTGTATGATTTGAAAATGGATTAGATATTTAAATTGGAAAATCTAATAAAAATGTTTATTTTTAAAAGAGCATATTGCTAAAAACGTTGCTTCCCCCTCTCCCCTGATTCCTGTGCCAGCTCGCCAGCCTTCTGCAACAAAACTCTTCTTTTTTTGGAAGAAACGTTTTCAGCGGGCCTGACATTCCTTCCCTTCCCAGAGTCTGTTTGTTTTAGCTCGGTTGATGTGCAGGCAGAGGGATAGTTTCAACAAGATTCTTTCATCCCTTTGTGCCCTGCAGCAAGGCGAAAAGAATGCAATACTGTTTTTAAAATTCCCTTTCTTCTTTCTGTGCTCGCATAATTCCAGAATGAGCCTCTCTTTACATCATAGTTGACGGCTGGCCAGGACTTGCTACACAGGTTGGGTTACATAACCCCTTTTCACTATAAATACACACATGCCATAATAATGATTAGGAAATTTAATCTCTCCCTTTCTGAAAGAGGATAAGCAGCATGTCTCTTTCTGAAATAAAGCCCTGCAGGATCAGACTAAGGGCTCTGTCGAGACCAGAATCCTGTTTCTTGCCATATCCGGCTGGGTACTTCTGGGACAAGTAAGACATGAAGGCACCAGAACTCTCCCAGTTTTACCTCTGCCTGCCCCCCACCCCAGCGACTGGTGTGCGGAGAGGTATGCTTCTAATAGACGTGGCAATTCCGCTTGGCCATCTTGGCCAACCCTAACTGCCACGAATTGGTCGTCGTTCTGAGCCTGCGATCCTAAACACAGCAGGTGTTGAGTCCCCTTGCAGACTGGACACAGTAAACCCACTGAAATTAACGGACCTAACTTAGTTACGTTAATGAATTCCATTGTGGGTCTCCTCTGAATGCCACCCAGTGTGACTTAACTTCTAGGGAGGAATGGCCTGCCAAGGCAGAACTCTTGGTCCATCTAAGCCAGGCATCCCCAAACTTCGGCCCTCCAGATGTTTTGGACTACAATTCCCATCTTCCCCGGCCACTGGTCCTGTTAGCTAGGGATCATGGGAGTTGTAGGCCAAAACATCTGGAGGGCCGCAGTTTGGGGGTGCCTGATCTAAGCTCAGCCCTGTGTCCACTGACTAGCAGCAGCTCTCCAGGATTTCGGGCAAATGTCTCTCCCAGCCCTGTCTGGGAATGCTGGAGTTCGAACCTGTGGCCTTTAAAGCATATCCAGTAACACTTAACTGGTGCCCCTCCCTAATAAACGTGAACTGGATCTCACAGTTAAAGCTGCCTATAAGCCCATTGGTCCTTACCACATCATGTGGCCGTGAGTTCCACAAGCTGGTTCAGAAGAAGTGTTTCTGGAATGTCAAAGGAAAAACGTTTTCCCCAGGAGCAGCTTTCCTCCTTATTGTTTGCGGCACTCGCCTCCTTGGCGATGTGGCTTTCATAGCCTGAGCCAGCGAGCCACCAGGCTGCGGGTTTCGGTAAATGGTTTCCTCGTGCCATGATGTTGCCAGGGAAAACTACAGAGGAAAACTGCAAGAGGGCATGGACCACTGGTCTGCCCAGGATTGCAGCCTGCCTTGCTTCTGTGTCATTTATGTTTGTGGTGGAGCCATTCCAACCTTTCCGTCGCTTCCATCTGTGCGTTGAGGTTGTTCTTTAAAAAGCCCAGGGCTGTGCTATGTTCCCTGGGGAGAAGACTGGTCATGAGAAAAGAGGGAAGAGCTAGGATCCCGATAGTCTAGTTGACATTTCTTTCTAGTCAAGCAGACACAAGTTCCTCTCCAGCTGCGCAGATCTATTTTTTGCAGGCATTCTGTATTACAGTGGTACCTCGGTTTAAGTACTCAATTGGTTCCTGAAGTCTGTACTTAACCTGAAGTGTACTTAACCTGAAGTGAACTTTCCCATTGAAAGTAATGGAAAGTGGATTAACCCATTCCAGACAGGTCTGCGGAGTACTTAAACTGAAAATACTCAAACCGAGGCGTACTTAAACCTAGGTATGACTGTATAGAGTTGGGAAGAAAAGAGGAGGGGCAGGAGAGAGGGGGTGGGGTGCTAACGCTTATGTTCCTTTACTTAGTGTATGCACGGGGTCTTTGTGTCAGCGTTACTTGGGTAGGTTCTCGTTCGGTTTGCGTGTTGTGTTTCCTTGGTGGTGAGAGAGGTTGGGGTAGCCTAAGTTGATTGTCTTTGGTTGGCTACAGTGGGGTCTGTTTGTGCGTGGGGTTGTTGGGTTAAGTTAGCCATATTGAATCGTATGCTGTTGGTGGGTTCATGTTGTTGACTTGTTGGGCTGTGTATGTGATAAAGGGGAGCCATACCGGGGTGAAGGCGCCCTCTTCTATTTCTCCCTGTGTCAGTTTCAGTCTATTGGTTAGCTTTTCTAGTAAGGCTGTTTCCCATACTACCTGATACCAGTGTTCCATGTTTATTCCTGACAGGTCCCTCCAGTATCTGGCTGCTGAGAGTAGGTGGGTTATGAGCTCTTTATAGCATGAGTGGGCGTTGCTATCTTGGAAGGTGTTCAGTAGGGCCAGTTCTGGGGCGAGTTCTATTACCGTATTTTTCGCTCCATAAGATGCACCCGGTCATAAGACGCACTTAGTTTTTAGAGGAGGAAAGCAAGAAAAGAATGTTCTGAATCAATGCTGCTGCTGGCTGCTCATCCCTCTGCCACCACTGGGAGCCATGGCTCCGGCAGCAGAGGCATCCCTCCCCTTGAGGGATCCCGCTGCCGTCCAGTGCCTTCACTCCATCAGACGCACAAACATTTCCCCTTCCCTTTTAGGAGGGAAAAAGTGTGTCTTATGGAGTGAAAAATATGGTACCTTTTGTAGTTATTTTGCTTATTTCTTGTATGACTGTTGTTCAGAAGAGTTGGGTTTTAGGGAATTCCCACTACATGTGGAGGTATGTGTTTGTGGAAGTGCCGCCTCTCCAGCATTTTGGTGAGGTTTCTGGGCATATTAGCGCCAGTTTCCATGGTATTAGGTACCATCTGTAGGTAAATTTCAGAGTGAGTTCCCTTCTTTTGGCTGATCTTTACTTAAAGGGAGGTTTGGACCACATTCTAGTCCAGTGGTTCCCAACAGGTGGTCCGCGGACCCCCAGGGGTCCGCGAGCTATGCCAGAGGGGTCCGCAAGATGCTATTAGAATAAAAAATATATTAAATATATTTTGTATGATAACAGATTTTTGGTTTTGGCCGCTTCCTGCATGAGCAGAGTCTAGCGCAAAACTAGAATTAGATAGAGGCAGTAGTTCTGCTGTATGCCGTTAGGTGGCGCTTTACAAACACTACTGTTTTGCAAAGAGGCAGCGCGCGCATTCTACTAATGCTCACCCCCCCAAGATGTTTTGCGCGCGTCGGCTTCATTTGTGCGCTACTGCGCAGGTACCCTGTCTTCTCCATTCCCCTCCCTCCTCCCTGGCGCGCGCTGCCTCTTTGCAAAACAGTAGTGTTTGTAAACAAAGCGTTGTTTTTCGCGGAAGCTACAGTTCGCGTAGTTAAAAATGGACCGTTGGTTAAAAAGTGGTTCGTTAAAACGACAAAGGCCTACAGATGAAGAGGAAGATAATGCATTTGATGTTCAAGCAAGTAAGTCAGTGACTCTCGAACCGATCTTGTCAGTGTCCATTGAACCTAAATCGTCGGCGTCCCTTGAACCTAACCCTTCCAAGATCAGTGTTAAGTTTACTGGAAAAATTAGATTAGGAATTAGATTTAGGATTAGGAATTAATGGGGGTCCTTGTCACAATAGCGGCTCGATGAGGGGTCCTCGAGAAAATTTTGTTGGGAACCCCTGTTCTAGTCCATTGGGTGGGATTAATTTCGTAGCCTATGTTGTCCTCCCATTGTTTTTTTTTTATTGCATCAGGCAAGTTTGTGGGGCTTCGGAGGGGTATTTTGTATATTGTGAATCCCACATTCTTTTGATAACAGAACACTGTTTTGTTCTTCCGTTCGCTTATTTCTCCATTTTGGAGCTTCACTGAAATAAAGGGAAGAAGACTCTCTTCACCCTGTTTTCGCTAACATCACGCAGTCTAGCTTAGCCTTATCTTGAGAACATTCCCTTCGCGAATGAAATGGGCGATGCCGAGCCATGTTAATGCTTGTGCAAACAGAACTCGTGGACTTGAGGATAAAGAGGCGGGGTATAAATGCAGCATTTTATATTGCTACTGCCTGGGATGGCGAAGATGTCATATTCCCCTGTAATCCCCCAGTATTCACTAGAGGAGGATCTTGCTAGCCTCTTTGCTGCCAGAGATAAAAAAGACTTAAGCCAGCTATTTCCTGTACTTGCACATGCGGCTGACCTGTAGCCACGGCTTTGACAGCAGTCTTGATTGGGAGAAATTGACAGGCGTGAAACCAAGAACGCTGTGGTGTTCTTGCGCACATCAAGCTCTTGTTAAAGGCACAGAAGCAGGGATTATGCCACATACAGCCTTCCTTCCTTTATTTATTTTGACAAAGTAATAATCATCTATAAATAAGAATAAAAAATGTGCACCCCACCACCGAGACCATTCCATTGTAACTATCCAACCTCCCAAAATTTCAACACCTCCAGCAATGGTTTGACCCCTTTCCGTTTTAACAGTTCAAGTTCTACAAACACCTTCCATTTCTCCTCAAAATCATTTCTCCTGCATATTCCCCCTCTTACCTTAACGGCACGTGTTAATTTATCATTAATAGCTGTATCCCACACCTCTTTATACCATTCTTCCATTTTATTTTCTGCTTGCCCTTTCCACTTCCTAGCTGTAATAATTCGTGCAGCTGTCAATAAATTTGTGAGCGAGTCCCTCATAGCCTGCGAACCTTCCACCCCATCGTAAATTGATAATAACGCTACCTCTGGACTTTTGGTCGGCTTTAACCCAGTGATTTCTGTTATCTCCTTAAACACCCTTTGCCAAAAAAATTGTACATATTAACACCCCCACCACATGTGGACATAATTCTCTGTTTCCTGGCATCCCCTCCAGCATAACACTGAACATTCCTTGCTTATTTGATTTAATCTGACTGGTGTTTAATACCATCTCCTGATTAATTCATAATAATTTTCTTTTATTCTTATAGACAACATTTTCAACATACGTTTCTCCCATATTTCCCCCCAGCCTTGACTATCTATTTGCCCTGTTGTCTCCTTTTCCCACACCTCTTTTAATTAATCTTCTTGATCCACAATTTCTAGTGAAATTTTTATAAATTTCACTGGTTTCCCCCGCATACCCGTCTTCCGAGATAGTTCCATCATCTAACATGCTGTTCTATTATTATTATTATTATTATTATTATTATTATTATTATTATTATTATTATTGATTTTCTTGATTTACAAAAATATGTCCAATGTCTCCCATAACATTTTTACAAATCAGTTTCATTTGTTGAGACATTGGGAAGAAAAGGGGGAAAGAGGTAAATGGGGGAGAGATGGGTGGGGGTGGGGTAGGGTGACAATGTTTCTATTTTAATTAATATATGTGGGGGGGGGTTGTCAGCGTCGCTTGTGCAGGTTCTCTGTTGTTTTTCTTTGGTTGTGTTTCTTTGGTGGTGAGAGATGTTGGGGTTCGCCTAGGGTCTGGTTGTTCATTTGTGGTTGGCTGTGGTGGTCTTTGTTTGGTGTGTGAGCGGGGTGGGTGGGTGTTTTGGATCAGGTTAACCATATTGATTTGTATGCTGTTGGTGGGTTTTTGTCATTGTCTTGTTGGGCTGTGTATGTGATAAAGGGGAGCCATACCTGGGTGAAGCCATCTTCTTCTATTTGTCCCTGTGTCAGTTTCAGCTTATTGGTTAATTTTTCTAGTTAGGCTGTTTCCCATATTATTTGGTACCATTGGTCCATGCTTACTCCTGACAGGTCTCTCCAGTGTCTGGTTATGATGTTTCTGGCTGCTGAGAGTAAGTGGGTTATGAGCTCTTTATGATGTGAGTGGGCATTATTGTCTTGGAAGATGTTTTAGCAAGGCCAGTTCTGGGGTTATTTCTAATGTTTGCTTGGTTATTTTACATATTTACGGTATCTTATGGTTGTTGTCCAGAATCATTGGATTTGGGGGCACTCCCACCACATGTGGAAATATGTGCCTGTTGAGGTGCACCCTCTCCAGCATTTTTTTTTAACCAGGCCTGTGCGTTTTCCTTGCAGGAAGAGAAGAGGTACCGGAGCACCTATCAAACGGCGGAGGAGTCTGAGCGGGAAGCCTTCTCCCTCTTCTCTGCTGCCGTGAGGGAAAGCCACGAGAAAGAGCGGACCAGAGCGGAGAAAACCAAGAACTGGTCTATCATTGGCTCAGTGCTGGGGGCCATTATTGGGGTCATGGGTTCTACCTACGTCAACCGAGTTAGGCTGCAGGAGCTGAAAGCCTTAGTTTTTGAGGCACAAAAGGGACCTATAAATCTTCAGGAAGCGATCAGGGAGCAGGCCTCCAGCTATAACTCCCAGCAGAGGGATCTGAGCGACCTCGTTGCCAGCCTGAAGGACATCCTACAAGCGGTGGCCGTGACCTCGCAGGAAGCGGCGGGGGATTCCTCGGCCAAAGCCATGCCTCTAAAAACAGACCCTCTCTTAGTTTCCGTCAAGGAGCAGCTGAGCTACTCCAAACAGATCAGCTCTTTCCTCGAGAGTTTGCAGCGGCAGCTTAGCAGCCTGGAAAAAAGTTTAGGGCAAATGGCCGCCGAGGTACAGAACGTGAAAAGGGTCCCTCAGCCTGCCTCTGGGAGGGAAGCACTGCTTGGTCCTTCGACGGAGGGGAGCAGCCAGACCTTTGAGGCGGAAGACGTGGTTCTGGAACTGTGCAACACGGAAAGGAGACTGGAGGCACAAATGAAGAGGAACTCGATCTACAGCACAGCCTTCACATGTACTGTCTTTGCTATCACGTTCCCCATGCTCTACGTCCTGCTCAAGGGGAATTAGCCTGCAGCCCAGCGAAGAATAATTTGTGGGAGTAATAAAGAGTCATCCCCCTTCAGTCTTGACAGTTTCTTCTTGATAATGTGCTGTTGTTTTTGAAGGCAATTTTCTGAAATTATACCTCTGACTAGAGCCGTGTGCAAATGTATTGTGGAAAAACATACAACCTGTGTCTCTTTCTCATGTGCATTTGCAGATTCCTTTTTGTGGGGAGACAGATGCAGGGTATCGCAGCTCCCATATCGTGTTATCCTAACGGGAGAAGCCTTTTGAACGGCTGCTGGTGAAATCTTACTTGGTGCACTTTTAAAGAACAAACTAACAGGGATTCGGGTTTTGCAATTACCCAGATTCTGCCTTGCAGTGTCTTCTGAAATTCTAACGTGGGTATCTTCTAAGATGAAATGTGCCAGGTGGTTAGTTGGATGTTTTGGGTTTTGCTAGGTATATGATGCCTCTTTTCTTTCTAATCTTCTCTGCAGACATCTTCTGTTACCTGCCTACACATGCTTCCTGGCTGTGCCGTAAAATACTTCTGCACACCACCCCGATCTCCAAGCGGTGCAAGATTCCAGGGGTTGGTTGCAAGCGCTTAACCAGGGTTCATGTTTCCTTTTGGAAGTGAGAGACAGCGGAAACTGTGGTGTCTTTATGATATACGGTTTATTTACACACATATATACGGCCTGAGCCTATGATGGAGAGGTTCACAGCATTAACACCCCAAAAGGGTCTTGATTATCCCATAGCCGCAGCCCTGGATTCAAACAAAAATCAAGCATTGCTCTCAAACATTGCCCTGACTCACTCTCTCTCCAGCTTGCTGCTGTACTTCCTAGGTCACATCGCTGCAACTCTCAACTCAAGCTTTGTCGTCCTTTCTCTGAGTCGAGGGAGGCATTACTACCTTTGTGGCTCATGCACCTTTCAAAAAAGAAGTTTCCTCCTCCCCTCCCTTCACAGCAGGCACACAAGCATGATTTTCCAGGTGATTTTCCTGACAGGGGAATGCAAGAAATGGAGAAAACCTCACCTGTGGGATTTCTTATCACACATCTTTTGAAACCGGAGAGTCTTTGAACCTCTTTTGTTGACCACCGGCATTACGCTTACCATTTTTAAGTTCGGAAAAGAATACAGTGGTACCTCTGGTTACAAACTTAATTTGTTCCGGAGGTCCGTTCTTAGCCTGAAACTTCTTAACCTGAAGTACCACTTTAGCTAATGGGGCCTCCCACTGCCGCTGCGCCGCTGCCACCAACCGATTTCTGTTCTCATCCTGAGATAAAGTTCTTAACCTGAGGTACTACTTCTGGGTTAGTGGAGTCTACAACCCAAAGTGTTTGTAACCCAAGGTGTTTGTAACCCAAGGTACTACTGTACAATGGTACAGTACATTGGTTCTCAAATGGCTTAGTTGTCGAACAAATTGGCTCCCGAACGCCGCAAACCCGGAAGTGAGTGTTCCAGTTTGTGAACGTTTTTCAGAAGTCGAATGTCCGACACAGCTTCCGCTTGAGTGCAGGAAGCTCCTGCAGCCAATCGGAAGCCGCACCTTGGTTTTCGAACAGTTTTGGGAGTCGAATGGACTCCTGGATCGGATTAAGTTCGAGAACCAAGGTACCACTGTACTTGCTTTGGAAGACGAAATGGCCCATTATCCAGGCAATCACCTCAACACAGGAATCTAGCCTGGCTTATATTTTAACACTAACCTGGGGTTAGAAGGATCCAGCATACAGATTACCTCCCCCCACCCAAACTCATAACAATGCCATTCTGAAGTCATCCTGCTGCCAGGATGTTGCCCGGGATAAAGATTTTCAGAGGGCACTAACAAGTACACTCGCTCTAGAGTCCTGCCCTAGCCACTGCTGTGGGGTTGGGCAGTGTTCAGCCCTACAGCTTAAACCCCAGGGACTTTCATTAGGCAGCTCAGCCATTTTTTCCCACAATGAGCAGACCTAACACCCTGCTTCCCTTATCCTACCACAAACAGCAGCAGAAGCTTGGGGTTCCCCCCCCCTTATAGCAGAGACAAAGGGAGACGGGGTTGCTCAGACCATTATCAGCTCTCGCAGCTAACTGATTTTTCTTGTGGGTCAACAGACCTTCATAGCGGGTGTGCTAAGCTCCCCCTGTGTCTTTTCCAGGAAATGGGGTTGAGTCATCGAGGTGCAGAGAGGCCAGGATGGAGAGAATGAAAGGGCCGTTTGCCTGGGTCAGAATGAGCAACTGCGATTCAGAATGGAGGCAGGGAAAGCTTGCGCTGTTCGTACCCAGAGATGTGCTGGATTGAAAGCCCATGTCCTGTCTCAGACACAAGTCACCTGACCTCCCCTAGCTTTTGTCGAACTCACACTCGGCTGCTACAGTTCATGGTTGACCAAGGCTTGGCTCTCTGTGTCTATGTGTCTTTAAAGCCCTAAACGGCCTTGGCCCAGTATACCTGAAGGAGCGTCTCCACCCCCATCGTTCTGCCCAGACACAGAGGTCCAGGTCCGAGGGCCTTCTGGCGGTTCCCTCACTACAAGAAGCCAAGTTACAGGGAAGCAGGCAGAGGGCCTTCTCGGTAGTGGCACCAGCCCTGTGGAACACCCTCCCACCAGATATCAAAGAGAAAAACAACTATCGGACTTTTAGAAGACATCTGAAGGCAGCCCTGTTTAGGGAAGTTTTTAATGTGTGACATTTAATGTATTTTAATCTTTGTTGGAAGCCGCCCAGAGTGGCTGGGGAAACCCAGCTGGATGGGCGGGGCACAAATTATTATTATTATTATTATTATTATTATTATTATTATTATTATTAATGTACAGCTGTGTGCTAAAAGGTTAAACATCTCTGCTGACTTTTGCCGATTTCCTCTCGATAGTCAATAATTGTGCCTGTATTGTTCGTTCCTCGGGCTTATATGCCATCCTTCTTCAAGCCCTTGATCCCATCAGCTGCCATTATGCCATTCAGCTCTCTTACCCTTCATGACAGGTTGCATGGATGGGTTTATTCTCCCACCCCTTTTATTTTCACCACCATTTTTGTAGGCTAGGCTAGGCGGAGGGGCCTGGGACCAGCTCTAGCACAGTGAGGCCAGTCCATGCACATTTGCAGGGGGAGTGTGTGCTGCCAAACCTCCATCCCTGCCTCGCACTCCCCCCCCCAATTTATTTTTCACTTCACATGGCACAACCTTTCCTGTGGTGCAGGGGGAGTTGTGCTTGTCTGCACCTACCATACCCCTTGCAGGACTCTGCCTGGCTGCATGCAAGTACAGTGGTACCTTGGTTCTCAAATGCCTTGGTACTCAACCAACTTGGAACCCAAACACTGCAAACCCAGAAGTAAGTGTTTGCAAACTTTTTTGCAAACATTTTTCAGAAGCCGAATGTGCTCCGTTTTGAGTGTCACACTTCCGTTTTGAGTGTTACGTTGAGGTCTGTCTGTTTTTGCTATTTCTTTTGCGTTTTTGTTTTTGCGGCTTTTTGGTTTTGTTTTCATGACTGTGTGGAACCCAGTTCATCTACAGATTGATTGATTGATTGATTGATTGATTGATTGTGTGAATGCAGTACATTGTTTATTGCTTGTTAAAATGCTGTTTTAGGGGTTGTTTTTAAAAGGCTGGAATGGATTAATCCGTTTTGCAATACTTTCTGTGGGAAAGTGCACCTTGGTTTTGGAACGCTTTGGTTTTGGAACAGACTTCCGGAACGGATTAAGTTTGAGAACCAAGAGCTTTGTAACAACTATTGTTTTCAGTTCTGCAACTCTGCAAAATATACCTATTGTAGTTTAATTGCTTTTTAACTACAGTGGTACCTCGGGTTACAGACACTTCAGGTTACAGACTCTGCTAACACAGAAATAGTACTTCGGGTCAGGGCCGTCTCAAGCAGGTCGGGCGCCCTGGCGCTGAGGCGCGGAGATCGCTCCGGCGCCCTCGCAGCACGCAGCACGGCTTCACCGCGGCTTCACCGCGCAGCGCCCCCCTGCCAGCCCGGCACCCTTGCGCCCCGCGCCACCGGGACTACACCTAGAGCCGGGCCTGCTTCGGGTTAAGAACTTTACCTCAGGAAGAGAACAGAAATCACATGGCGGCAGTGGGAGGCCCCATTAGCTAAAGTGGTACCTCAGGTTAAGAACAGTTTCAGGTTAAGAACGGTCCTCCAGAACGGACCTCCAAGGCAGGGCTGTCTTAAGCGCCCCTGGCGCCGTGGTGCGCCGGATCCCTCCGACGCCCCCCCGCCCCGTTTCCCAGCATGGTGGGCGGGCGGGCGCAGCGCGGCTGCCACAGGCGCTGCTGCGCGGCGGGTGGCCAGGCACAATGCGGTTGCCGTGGGCACAGCTGCGCGGCGGACTGGCCGGCCAGCGGGCGGGCGCAGCTCGTGGTGCCCCCCTGGCGGGCTGGCACCGTGGTGCCCTGCGCCACCCAGCCTGGCCGTAGGGCCGGCCCTGCTCCGAGGTACCACTGTATTATAGTTTACACGCTTTTAGTTTTATCCATTTTACCTGTACTGCTTTATATGTGTAAGCCGCCTTGAGTCATGATCTGGGTAAGAGGTGGGATAATAATGATAATAATAGTTAATGGGAATAATTAGGTGTTCTGAGAGAGAATTCCAAGGGAAAAGGGCAGCCTCTTTGCCTCATGGTGGAGCCAGTCGTACACAAGAGTCTCTATAATGCTCCACAGCAGCAGAAAAAGCTTCGGCCATGTTCTCTGCTGAAAGGCCATCCTCCCTCTTCTCCTATGATCCAAAGTAAGCAAGATTTCATTCATTCATTCATTCATTCCCCCGCTGCAATAGACAAGAGGGCAAGGTGACTGGACAGACGAAGGAGAGGAATGGGGCAAGAGCCACAACAGAAGGTACAACAGTCAAGGATGCCCTGCGGCACTTTAAAAGGCTTTAACGCTTCCATGAATTCAAGTCTACTTTGTCAGATGCATGAAGTGAAATCTTAGTTGGCAGGCATGTAAAGGAGAAAATTGCAAGGTGGGAATTGAATGACAATGAAATGCAAAACATTACAGTTGGTGATCACTGAGGGGAGAGCGGTAGCTCAGTGGCAGAGCATTTGCCTTCTGCACAGAAGGTCAATCCCCGGTGTCTCCAGGTAGGGCTGAGAAATACTCTCCGCCGCAATCCCTATGGAGCTGCTGCCAGTTAGTGTGGACAATACCAATCTAGATGGAGCAATGCGTCTGACTCTGTATGCGGCAGCTTCCTGTGTTCCTAATCCAAGCTTAAATTTATTTTATTAGATTTCTGTCCATCTGCCCTTACTCCCAAAGGAACAGAAAGCTGCAAAGAATAATCCCATATATATATATTTTAAAAAAACCAACACAGTTAAAAGCATTTTAAAACAGTATTCTTACAGATAATCAGTTAATGGTTGCCAGGATCAGTGGGTTGCATCCAGCGTGGTGCCAACTCGCTTAGTGGGATACTTGAAATTTTCTGCACCAGCTGCAGACCATTGCTTCACAAGACAGCGCATTAAACAGGGTTGCTGGTAACTTTCATAGAATTGTGGGATGGGAAGGGGGAACCAAGGGTCATCTAGTCCAGCCCCCTGCAGTGCAGGAACCGCAGCTAAAGAATCCCCAACAGCTGGCCATCCAACTTCTGTTTAAAAACATCCAATGAAGGTTTTTTTTAAAAAACACACACGCACACACTGATTGTGCGAGGAGTTTCTGCTTGCGCAGCTGTTTCATCAGATTCCTCTCGGTTGCCCAGCATTAAATCTCAACCACCCATTAACTCAAGAGCCCTTGTGTTAGCAGGCAGAGAAAGCTGGATGCAACCCAGTCTATTTCGTGTTTTAAAATTCCTCCCGAATGATTCGAGGAAATCGTAGGAAGCTGCCTCACACCAAGTCAGGCCATTGGTCTATTCTAGCTTATTATTGTCTACACACCAGGCATCCCCAAACTTCGGCCCTCCAGATGTTTTGGACTACAATTCCCATCTTCCCTGACCACTGGTCCTGTTAGCTAGGGATCATGGGAGTTGTAGGCCAAAACATCTGGAGGGCTGCAGTTTGGGGACGCCTGGTCTACACTGACCAGCAGGAGACTCCCCCCCCCCGCCCTACTGGGAGGATAACACGGATTGAACCTGCAACCTTCTGCATGCAAAGCAGGTGCTCTGCGTCTGAGCTACGGCTCTTCTATACTCTGTATAGAAGTACAGTATCGCCTGTTGTGGAGCTGGGAGCCATTCAGGAGGAACAGTTACTGATAGCACTGGCATCCTGGCATCAGTAAGCGAATGTGCAGCATGATAAAAAATATTGATTACATTGTTTACCCTTAATAAATTTTTATTACGTGTAGTGCAATAACAATATTTTTAATCTCAGTTTAATTTAAAATTGTTGGCACTGAACTGCTTGGCCCAGGTCTCTGTGAGACAGATTCATGCCACCCTGAGCGTTCATATATATCAAACTGACTTTTGCTTCTGTGCTCATGTTTAATTTCTTTTCTTTTCTTTTCAGGGTTGATACTGTTTTTTTTATATCTTAGCATTGGCTTTCCACCAGCCTTGCATTGACATGCCAGGAAAAGCTGCTCCTGGTGAATTTGCAGCCTGCCATTTAGAATCATAGACTCATAGAATCATAGAGTTGGAAGAGACCACAAGGGCCATCCAGTCCAACTCCCTGCCAAGCAGGAAACACCATCAAAGCATTCCTGACAGATGGCTGTCAAGCCTCTGCTTAAAGACCTCCAAAGAAGGAGACTCCACCACACTCCTTGGCAGCAAATTCCACTGCCAAACAGCTCTTACTGTCAGGAAGTTCTTCCTAATGTTTAGGTGGAATCTTCTTTCTTGAAGTTTGAATCCATTGCTCCGTGTCTGCTTCTCTGGAGCAGCAGAAAACAACCTTTCACCCTCTTCTATATGACATCCTTTTATATATTTGAACATAGCTATCATATTGTTATTATTATTATTATTACTATTATTATTATTTGGTCACCCACAAACCTTTCAAACTACCTCTCCCAAGGTTGTTTTCAGGAAACCCCTCGGTCATAACCACGGAGAAACTCGGATGACAAAGGACCTATTTAGAAACCCAAGGCCGCTATTTCAAAGCAGGCAGGCCCACAAAAGTTTTTTAAAGGGTTTGGCTTTACTAGAGCTCTGTATGCCAATTTCCTGAACGCTTCCTAGAAAGAAATTTTGACATCCCCCTGAAGGGCTCTAATTATTAATTTAATGGTGCCTTTCTTTCGACGCTTGCAACACTCTGGTCTCGGAGGAAGCTGGGAACAATCCCCTGTAAAACTCGGCCGGAATTGTGGGGGTTTATTTATAAGCTCTTTTTGGGGGGTTACTGAGCTGTTTCTTTTAGGCTAGCAAAGGTCACAATTGCCTTGTGACTGAGACCGGCGTTGGCCAAGCCAAAAGAATGCCCTGCTTGTTAGCGCTCGGCTCTGCAATCGGGTCGCACTCTGGCCTCATTCTGGCCTTCCAGCAGAAACCAAAGGCTCGAAAAGTATCCCCCATCGAGCTGTGGGAGAGGGCTGTGGACTCGCCTCTTATTCAGCACAGCAGCGGCTTTGCGGAGAAAAAAGCAACTATAGAAACAATGAAAGCCCTCTCCAGTTCCCAGGTGCCTGTAATGAGGGAACTGACTAATTTCCATGTTTAATTTGGGAGAGGGCAAGCTGGGAGAGGCTTTTTGTGGCTGCTGGAAGGCTGCCTGGAAGATATTCAGCCATCCTCCTATTTACCCCCTGATAGAAACCAATCTTCCCTGGGCTCGCCAAGAGTTCCCGCTAACTACCAGACCACATTCATCTTGCGAACCAGCAGGGGGAAGAACTCTCCAGCACAAAAGACAAGTTCTGAAATGAGGGTACTAATTCCCCTTCCCCCAACCTCACTCCCCAATAGGAGTGGTTCTGCAATTTTAATATCTATTTTGCGAGCAAGCAGATACTCAACAGGCAAAGTTTTTTTTTTCAAAATTGGGGGGGGGAATCACATAGCATGGGTGCTAGGTTGTGGAGAGGGGTTGCAAAACCTCATACTTGTATTGATTTTTCCTGATTTTTGGGTAGGGTTGCCAGACTCACTAGAGGACAGGACTTCTGTGCCTTTAATTGCCCTGCTCTCAACAAAGGGTCTGCTAGTTTCTCGTTAAGGCTTCAAGACTCAAAAGAGAGCAGGGCAATTAAAGGCACAGAAGTCCTGTCCTCTAGTGAGTCTGGCAACCCTATCGGTACATCATATCTGGAAGTCATGGCATCTGACCTAGAAGAGAGGGGTGCTTCATCTCTTGCATTCACATGTCATAGGGCTGCCATACGGGCATCAGTAGGATTTCAAAGGCAGAATTGACGCCCGATGCTTTGGCAAGTCAATCAAAATATTGTGGGGGTTTGGGCGTTTTTGTCTTTAAAAAACTCAATGACGTTTGGTGGTTTTTTTAGGTGGTCTTCCTAAAAAAAAGCTCCACAACTTTTGGTAGTTTTAGTAACACTACCATGTCAGGAAAAGCTGCACCTGGTGGACCCAGGTTGCTACATACACACACGTGGACAGCTTTTAATTTATATTCCTTATTACATTTGCATTCCACCTTTCCTTCGTGAAGGCAAGGTGGCTCCCCACAGAGGCAGTTTTAGGGTGACTGGACGCTGCGCCGAGGGGGCGCCACAACGATGCTGCAGAACAGAGGTGGGGCTGCCGGATTTTAGCGACGCACAGGGCGCCGCAGAAATGCGAGAGCCCGGCTTCGGCTGCTGCTCCCACACACCTCCATTTTGCCCTCACAACGGCCATGTGAGGTAGGCTCAGGCCTAGTGGGAGCGGCAGGCACCAGAACACCCAGGGAGCTTGAAGAGTGCAAATTTGAAGCCGGTCTGAACATGACGCCCTTCCCATTCTCCTTTTGGCGATTCTTCCACACGCGCAAAGCAACACCCCATGGCCCGTCCTTCTCCTCCATTTTCGGCCTCTCTCTTCTCCACTCCTTTCCCCACTTCGGCTCCTTTTCTCAGCCTCTCGTGGTCGTCTCCTGAGTTAAGCTGTATTCTGAGCCCGGCTCTGGCAGGCCGTGAATGGCATGCAGTGTTTGGGAATGAATGCTCTGAGCTGTGACAGACAGGCACTCGCTCTCAGTGAAAGCCCTGTCTTTACGCTGCTCCAAAGACACAGAACATACAAACACAGTTCTCCACTCCAGACTGAGATCGGGACAGGAAGAAAAGACTACTTTTTTCCAACCTTTCCTTTTTAATGTTCTCTCTCTCCCTCCCCCCCCTTTCCCTGCCCCTCCCTTCCCTTCCCCGTCCTTTAAATGAAGCTTGCAAGAAAACTCTGTACCCAGTTGAATGGGCTGCAGGCAAGGATTGGCTCCGGAGGAGAGGTACAAAGGGGATTAGTGTTTAAAAGTCATGAATGGATCGTAGCAAGGCAAAAAGTGTGTTTTTGGCTCCCGTCTCCTAGTTACCAGTTTGGGATTTGGGTGGGAGAAGGAAGGGGAAAGGAAAAAAATAAAAACCCTGCTTGAGTTTTAGAGTGTCTGGGGAGCAGAGAAAATGTTTGTGTGACCGGCGGGCAGGCCCAAAGGCCTTTGCTGTGAGATCAGTATGTATAACTTGGAACCCTTTGGGCTTATGAGAGGATGGAAAGCAAGCAAAGAAAAAAAGGGCTTGTCTTTCTCCTGCCTTGTTTCGCTGACATCCCAGGTTGGACAACTTCTGAATTAGCAGCCACTCTGACACACACATTGCAAACATGAGATGTAAAGGTAAAGGGACCCCTGACCGTTAGGTCCAGTCGTGACCGACTCTGGGGTTGCGGCACTCATTTCGCTTTACTGGCTGAGGGAGCCGGCGTACAGCTTCCAGGTCATGTGGCCAGCAATACAAAGCCGCTTCTGGCGAGCCAGAGCAGCGCACGGAAACACCGTTTACCTTCCCTATTTATACACCGTTTACCTTCCCTATTTATCTACTTGCACTTTGACGTGCTTTCGAACTGCTAGGTTGGCAGGAGCTGGGTCCAAGGTAGCTGTATTCAAAATCAAGCTGTGTCTGCTGTGTCTAGGCTACACACACAAAATACATTTGAAGCAAACCTCCACCCCAATCCCACCTCCGCAAGAATCCTGGGAACCGTAGCTACAATTCCCAGCACCCAAACTACAGTTCGCAGGATTCCCAGGAGTGGGTGGGAATGTGTAGTCAATTTATGGTGTGTATGCGGCAACCATTCTGCAAATTCCTGTTCTGCTCCCATATTTTCATGGAGGACAGTCTTAGGCCTGAAGTTTTCAAACCCTCCACCTCCAGGGAACCCTTTTCACACACATTTGCTGCTACAAATGTGTCAGCCACAAAAAATGGTGCACTGAGGTTACAGGGACCTGGAGGTGTTACTGGACTACAACTCCCATCACCTCCGACCGCTGACCACATTGGCTGATGGGAATTGTAGTCCAACAATGTCAAGCGGGCCACAGGGGTCCCATCCCACAAGTTAGGTAATTTTATACTCTTGACAATGTCTTGCTCCCTCCCCCTTTTAGATAATAACATGCTGTTATGTACTGAGCTGAATCATAGAACAATAGGATCCAGAATCAGCAGTCTGATTGGTCCGCAGGAGTCACCCAATCCAACTCCAGGTGGAAGTGAATCCGCAACCTGATTGGCCTGCAGGAGCAGCCAATCAGGCGGCTTATTGTTTTGAGGTGTGGAAACCTGGACTTCTGTACCAAAGTCATGCCTTCACACCACCACTGAGCAGCTACCAGCTGGTAGACATTACTCCACCCAAATCTCCCTCCGAATCTTCCTGGGAAGAGGGATTGGCTGTTAAAACACTCTGGGAATTATAGTTCCCTTGGCACCCTTAACAAACTACTGTTCCTAGGATTCTTGGGTTGGGGAGCCATGACTGTTCATAGTGCCATAATAACAACAACAACAACAATAATAATAATAATAATAATAATAATAATAATAATAATTTATACCCCGCCCATCTGGCTGGGCTTCCCCTGCCACTCTGGGCGGCTTCCAACAAACATTAAAATACATCAAATATCACAGATTAAAAACTTCCCTAAACAGGGTTGCCTTTAGGTATTTTCTAATCAGGCATCCCCAAACTGTGGCCCTCCAGATGTTTTGGCCTACAACTCCCATGATCCCTAGCTAGCAGGACCAGTGGTCGGGGAAGATGGGAATTGTAGTCCAAAACATCTGGAGGGCCGAAGTTTGGGGATGCCTGTTCTAAATGTCAGGCATTTGTTTATCTCTCTGACCTCTGATGTAGAATGTAGAATATGGATGTGGTCGGAGTCTGCAAACTGCAGCTTTAGGCAATTGTATCCCAAAGGACTGAGAAGCATATCCTCAGGTTACCAAGCCGCCACAAAAGGACACCACTTCTTTCCTGTCCCGATGGAATCGGCTGTTGTGATGGCGGTCGTGATTTGATTGCAAAGAGGGATCGTGGTACTTCCTATGGCCTCATTGCGCTGCTTATGAACACAGTGTTAAGCATCCCGTTTCTTTAAGATAGGAGGTTTGGCACATAAAGGGGCTGAGAGAAGAATGGAACTCCACGAAATGGGATGTTTTTGCTCTCTAAAATGCCAGCAATGTGTGTGGGAACAAGTTTCTGGCTCAAGACATTTTATTTTATCCTCACAGTGCCACCAGCATTCCTGTGTGTGAGCAGGGCATGGTCAGTCACACCAGACTATGAGGAAGAAGCCAGACAGCATTACGTTCCCACATTACGTTCCCACATTATGTTTGGCTTGGTCCACAGAAGAAGGAGAGGAAGTAGACTTCCCTAGCCTTGCAAGAAAGGAGATAACAACTAAACATCAGGAATAACTTTCTGAGGAGTAGGAGAACACTTCAATCTCCCCGGACATTCTATTCAAGATCTCAAAGCAGCTGTTTTATTACAGAAAAATTTCAGAAACAGACTGGAAAGAGAAGTTTCTGAATTGGAACTCATTACCAAGCTTAAAACCATGGAGCCACCTGGGATGAACAAAGACATAGGATTCTTATCTCATTATGCATGATCAAGCTTTCTTTAGCGCCTCAGCCCTTGCTTTTCCCCCGCAGGACCAATTGCAGTCATCAGCAGTCGTTAACAGCCATCAACAGGTTTACCACTCCTATCAGCCCATCACCCATTCCCTCCCACCCCCGCCACCCTCTGTATATACATAAGGGTCTGGCTCTTCTGTTTCAAGTGTATCTGAAGAAGTGTGCATGCACACGAAAGCTCATAACAAAATAAAAACTTAGTTGGCCTTTAAGGTGCTACTGAAGGAATTTTTTAACTTTCTGAGGGTAAGGGCTGTTGGACAGTGGAAGGGACTTCCTCTGGAGGTGGTGGACTCTCCTTCCTTGGGGGTTTTAAAGCGGAGGTTGGATGGCCATCTGTCATGGATGCTTTTGTTGAGATTCCTGCATTGCAGGGGGTTGGACTAGATGGCCCTTGTGGTCCCTTCCAACTCTACAATTCTTTGAAATGTTTATATTTGAGGGGGGAATTGCAGTGAAATGCTGGTGAATTTTCGTGAAGACTTTTTTTAAAAAAGTTACAAATCGATGTGAAAATGGGGAGAACTAAACTTTGGAAGAATGAAAAAAAAGAGGAAGGAGCACACTTTTTTGTTTACAAACCATGGTTTCTAAAGTGCCAAGGCTACATTGTGCACCAGGCCTTATTAAAATGATGTCTTTATTTACCCTTTTTTTTTTTACCCCTATGAAACATATGGCAGTGGGCACTGTTCAAATGTTTCTCTCACGCACCTTGATGCAAGACTTCTGAGTTTTGTTACACCGCAGTTACCATACCTGTAATGCCTGAACCAGGAAACTGGTTTCAGTTCTTAACTACAAACCCGGCTCGCAAACCAGGATCAAACTGGCTGCTGCCCCAAGAGCATGATTAATTATGTCACACAGGAATATTTCTGGATTCTGAAAGGCTTTAATATGACAAAGGGGCCAGATAAAACAAGACAAATTCAAACTGGAAATAGGAGCCCACTGTTTATTAAAGAGGATGAACTCTGCCCGGAGAGTGATGGATTTTCCAAAGCCTTGCGGCCTTGGAATCAAGGTTGGACATTTTAGCCAAACACAATGTAATGGGCTTGATAGAGTAAGGAGGAAATAGCAAATGTCAGGCTCAAAGCTCTTATGTTGTTTCATTTTCAAAGAGGTATGAAGTACGGTGGAAATCATATCTTTTATTGGATCAACTTACAGTAGATCATAGCGGTCGAAGCAGGCATGCAGTTGAGTAGTGTAGGGCTGGCTAGGTAACCCATAGCTATTAACAAAGAAGCAGCTAAAACCGAAAGCACCATCGTTTCAAATAAAAAGATCAGGAGGGGGCCAAATAAATCAGATGAGGCGCAACTGGCGCAGTTAGCTCCAATGGCAGTTTTTCTCCCCAATGCGAACAGAAGGAGCAAGTGGGTGGGAGACAATCCGGATTGGGATCACGGGGGCAGGGAAAGGTTTAAAGTCCCCTTACCTGCCGTGCCAGGAGGCGTTTGTTATTCCCTCTTGGCTTCAGGGAACGCTGGAAACGGTCAGGGTAGAGCCAGGATTTAGACAGCGGCACTTAAATACAGACCTGGACACTATCTCCAACGAAGGTGAAAGAAGCAGAATGCGCCGCTCTGCCGTGATGTAGAGGAGCAGGGGCAGTTAGCGCTTGGTCACATGTCACCGAAGGGATGGCGATGTCATCTCCTGGGGTGCTATTGGCCTATCCTCTGCATGCTGTATTCATCTATCGATCTCAGTTGGTTAGAGCGTGGTCTGATGACATTAAGGTTGCAGGTTCGATCCCCATATGGGGCAGCTGCATATTCCTTAATTGGGCATTCTCATTTGTTGTTGTTGTTTAGTCGTTTAGTCGTGTCCGACTCTTCGTGACCCCATGGACCATAGCACGCCAGGCACTCCTGTCTTCCACTGCCTCCCGTAGTTTGGTCAAACTCATGTTCGTAGCTTCGAGAACACTGTCCAACCATCTTGTCCTCTGTCGTCCCCTTCTCCTAGTGCCCTCAATCTTTCCCAACATCAGGGTCTTTTCCAAGGATTCTTCTCTTCTCATGAGGTGGCCAAAGTATTGGAGCCTCAGCTTCACGATCTGTCCTTCCAGGGAGCACTCAGGGCTGATTTCCTTAAGAATGGATAGGTTTGATCTTCTAGCAGTCCATGGGACTCTCAAGAGTCTCCTCCAGCACCATAATTCAAAAGCATCAATTCTTCGGCGATCAGCCTTCTTTATGGTCCAGCTCTCACTTCCATACATCACTACTGGGAAAACCATAGCTTTAACTATACGGACCTTTGTCGGCAAGGTGATGTCTCTGCTTTTTAAGATGCTGTCTAGGTTTGTCATTGCTTTTCTCCCAAGAAGCAGGCGTCTTTTAATTTCGTGACTGCTGTCACCATCTGCAGTGATCAAGGAGCCCAAGAAAGTAAAATCTCTCACTGCCTCCATTTCTTCCCCTTCTATTTGCCAGGAGGTGATGGGACCAGTGGCCATGATCTTGGTTTTTTTGATGTTGAGCTTCAGACCATATTTTGCGCTCTCCTCTTTCACCCTCATTAAAAGGTTCTTTAATTCCTCCTCACTTTCTGCCATCAAGGTTGTGTCATCTGAGGTTGTTGATATTTCTTCCGGCAATCTTAATTCCTGCTTGGGATTCATCTAGTCCAGCCTTTCGCATGATGAATTCTGCATATAAGTTAAATAAGCAGGGAGACAATATACAACCTTGTCGTACTCCTTTCCCAATTTTGAACCAATCCGTTGTTCCATATCCAGTTCTAACTGTAGCTTCTTGTCCCACATAGAGATTTCTCAGGAGACAGATGAGGTGATCAGGCACTCCCATTTCTTTAAGAACTTGCCATAGTTTGCTGTGGTCGACACAGTCAAAGGCTTTTGCATAGTCAATGAAGCAGAAGTAGACGTTTTTCTGGAACTCTCTAGCTTTCTCCATAATCCAGCGCATGTTTGCTATTTGGTCTCTGGTTCCTCTGCCCTTTCGAAATCCAGCTTGCACTTCTGGGAGTTCTCGGTCCACATACTGCCTAAGCCTGCCTTGTAGAATTTTAAGCATAACCTTGCTAGCGTGTGAAATGAGGGCAATTGTGCGGTAGTTGGAGCATTCTTTGGCACTGCCCTTCTTTGGAATTGGGATGTAGACTGATCTTCTCCAATCCTCTGGCCATTGCTGAGTTTTCCAAACTTGCTGGCATATTGGGTGTAGCACCTTAACAGCATCATCTTTTAAAATTTTAAATAGTTCAGCTGGAATATCATCACTTCCACTGGCCTTGTTATTAGCAGTGCTTTCTAAGGCCCATTTGACTTCACTCTCCAAGATGTCTGGCTCAAGGTCAGCAACCACACTACCTGGGGTGTACGAGACCTCCATATCTTTCTGGTATAATTCCTCTGTGTATTCTTGCCACCTCTTCTTGATGTCTTCTGCTTCTGTTAGGTCCTTACCACTTTTGTCCTTGATTATAGTAATCTTTGTACGAAATGTTCCTTTCATATCTCCAATTTTCTTGAACAGATCTCTGGTTTTCCCCATTCTATTGTTTTCCTCTATTTCTTTGCATTGCTCATTTAAGAAGACCCTCTTGTCTCTCCTTGCTGTTTTTTTGGAAATCTGCATTCAGTTTCCTGTATCTTTCCCTATCTCCCTTGCATTTTGCTTGCCTCCTCTCCTCCGCTATTTGTAAGGCCTCGTTGGACAGCCATTTTGCTTTCTTGCATTTCCTTTTCCTTGGGATGGTTTTCGTTGCTGCCTCCTGTATAATGTTACGAGCCTCCATCCATAGTTCTTCAGGCACTCTGTCCACCAAATCTAAATCCTTAAACCTGTTCCTCACTTCCACTGTGTATTCATAAGGGATTTGATTCAGATTGTATCTTACTGGCCCAGTGGTTTTTCCTACTTTCTTCAGTTTAAGCTGGAATTTTGCTATAAGAAGCTGATGATCTGAGTTACAGTCAGCTCCAGGTCTTGTTTTTGCTGACTGTATAGAGCTTCTCCATCTTTGGCTGCAGAGAATATAATCAATCTGATTTCGATGCTGCCCATTTGGTGATATCCATGTGTAGAGTCGTCTCTTGTGTTGTTGGAAGAGAGTGTTTGTGATGACCAGCTTGTTCTCTTGACAGAACTCTATTAGCCTTTGCCCTGCTTCATTTTGAACTCCAAGGCCAAACTTGCCAGTTGTTCCTTTTATCTCTTGATTCCCTACTTTAGCATTCCAATCCCCTGTAATGAGAAGAACATCCTTCTTTGGTGTCATTTCTAGAAGGTGTTGTAGGTCTTCATAGAATTGGTCAATTTCACTTTCTTCAGCACCGGTAGTTGGTGCATAAACTTGGATTACTGTGATGTTAAAAGGTCTGCCTTGGATTCGTATCGAGATCATTCTGTCATTTTTGAGATTGCATCCCATCACAGCTTTTGCCACTCTTTTGTTGACTATGAGGGCCACTCCATTTCTTCTACAGGATTCTTGCCCACAGTAGTAGATATGATAGTCACCCGAACTGAATTCACCCATTCCCTTCCATTTTAGTTCACTGATGCCCAGGATGTCGATATTTATTCTTGTCATCTCATTTTTGACCACATCCAGCTTACCTCTATTCATGGTTCTTACATTCCAGGTTCCTATGCAATATTTTTCTTTACAGCATCGGACTTTCCTTTCGCTTCCAGGCATATCCGCAACTGAGCGTCCTTTCGGCTTTGGCCCAGCCGCTTCATCAGCTCTGAATCTACTTGTACTTGGCCTCCGCTCTTCCTCAGTAGCATGTTGGACGCCTTCCGACCATTCTCATACCCTACAACATTTCTCTGATGAAAATAGGGATGTCCTATTCTAACAACAACAACAACAACAACAACAACAACAGATTATTGTATTTTATTGTTTTGTTGGAAGCCGCACTGAGTGGCTGGGGAAACCCAGCCAGATGGGTGGGGAATAAATAAATTATTACAACAACAACAACAACAACAACAACAACAACAACAACAACAACATTTATATCCTGCCCATCTGACTTGGTTGCCCCAGCAACTCTGGGTGGCTAATAATAATAATAATAATAATAATAATAATTTATTATTTATACCCTGCCCATCTGGCTGGGCTTCCCCAGCCACTGTGGACGGCTTCCAACAAAATATTAAAATACAGTAATCCATCAATAATCTATTAAACATTAAAAGCTTCCCTAAACAGGGCTGCCTTCAGAAGTCTTCTAAAAGTCTGGTAGTTGTTGTTCTCTTTGACATCTGGTGGGAGGGCGTTCCACAGGGTGGGTGCCGCTACCGATAAGTCCCTCTGCCTGGTTCCCTGTAACTTGGCTTCTCGCAGTGAGGGAACCGCCAGAAGGCCCTCGGCGCTGGACCTCAGTGTCTGGGTAGAATGATGGGGGTGGAGACGCTCCTTCAGATATACTGGACCGAGGCTGTTTAGGGCTTTAACGGTCATCACCAACGCTTTGAATTGTGCTCGGAAACATATACAAAAACATAATAAAACATTAAAACACTTCCTTCTACAGGCCTGCCTTCAGATGTCTTCTAAAGGTTGTATAGTTACATATCTCCTTGGCTTGGAGGGTCACATAACTCCATACCCTCCAACATTTCTCCGATGAAAATAGGGACATCCTAAGGAAATGAGGGACATTCCAGGATCGAATCAGAAACTGGGAAGGCTTTCTCTAAATCCGGAACTGTCCCTGGAAAACAGGGACACCTGGAGGGTCTGCACTGCAATCTTCCCCCATTGTAGTGCCTCTCAGATTTTTTTAGACTACAACTCCTATCAGCCCCAGTTAGCATGGCCAATAGCCAGGGATGATGGGAGTTGTAGTCCACCAGTGCCTGGTGATTGGGGAAGGCTGGGTTACGGCTTGAGACCGGATAATTCTTAGCACTCCCAAAATTTGTGGGAAGCCACAAAAGGTAAACTCGAGTGCTTGTAGTGTAGATGCTAGCACATACCTTTCCTTGATAGTGTGGTAAACCGGGAAGAGATACGGTAAGGAAACCAACTAGGCTGTGGCAAAGCAATAACATCAATATCCTAGAGAGGCCAGGAGGGGATCCTGAATGGGGTATGGACTGGTATGATTTTTATGCTGTGGATTGGCTGATAAGTGAGGACAGTTACCATGGATACTCTCAGCTGGGACCAGGAGGGGACATGCCTTGCTACTGCGTCCCTGTGTGACAGCAGCTTGCAAATATGCTCATATAAGATGTAAGTGCCTGAATCATTTGTCGTAATCCCTGTGTCTTTGTTTGATTTGTCATCTTAATTTAAAAAAGTGTTTGCTTTACGATTATTGCTAGTTATTTGGATACTGTGCTGTATTGTACTTCAGTTTTTCTTCTTAAGTTGCTGAGGTGGTTTATGTATTTCTATGTTTTGATGCATTAAGGGACACAGGTGGCGCTGTGGGTTAAACCACAGAGCCGAGGGCTTGCTGATCAGAAGGTCGGCGGTTTGAATCCCTGCGACGGGGTGAGCTCCCGTTGCTCAGTCCCAGCTCCTGCCAACCTAGCAGTTCGAAAGCATGTCAAAGTGCAAGTAGATAAATAGGAACCGCTACAGTGGGAAGGTAAACGGCGTTTCCCTGTGCTGCTCTGGTTCGCCAGAAGCAGCTTTGTCATGCTGGCCACATGACCTGGAAGCTATACGCCGGCTCCCTCGGCCAATAATGCGAGATGAGCGCCACAACCCCAGATCTTGAAGCCCTGACCTATCTCCACTAGGTACTGTCAGAAAAAAAGTTTTTTCCTGACCGCTTGGCAGCCCTGACTAGGAACCGTAATCTGATTTCTGACTCTCCGGCAAAGATGCAACATGTTCGTTTCTGTTCACCTTGAGTTCTAGGCCTGCATTTGCCAAGGCTGGGGGAGCTGCCTTTGATCTCCATACTCTGAGAGGAGCCAACTTTGCACTCCGACCGGCCGACTGAGAACGAGCAGAGGGGGAAGGGCACCAGTGCATCCCCCTCTAAGTCGCATGGCAACAGCTGATGCTCGCATGCAGCAGCCTCGCAGGGTGGAGGAGTCTGTGGGATAGTCATAGCGATGCAAAGGAGGGAGGAGAAGAGGGGTTGTTCCCTGATGAAAAAGGTTCCACGTCAGAAGTGTCAAAATGCATATGAGAAAGGCTAGGAAATGATATATAAGGAGTTGAAAAAGATGTTTATTTACACGCTTCCCAAAAAACCAAACTGGGACTAACGGGAGAGGAAATAGCAAAGGGGGATAAGAGACTATTTATGTATGCCACAACCGCGGCGAGGACATTATTAGCCCAGAAATGGAAATTACATGAGTTACCAACAATTGAGGAGTGGCAAACGAAAATGTTTGATTATGCAGAACTAGCAAAGTTGACCTGTGGGATCCGAAACCAAGGAGAGACAAAAGTTCCAAGGGGAATGGAGTCAATTTATTGACTATATAGAGAAGAACTGCAGAAGTTTAAAGACACTTGCAGGACTGAAAGAAATCCTACGAACTTTATTTATTTATGTTTGTATAAAGCAAGTGTGAGATAAGAGGGAACAAGAAAGCCGAATGAAGGGAGGGAGGGAAGTCGCAGCTCGGCAGAGCGAAATTGAAATGAGAGGGGAATATAAGATGGAATGTAAAAAATTTCTTTATTTTTTGTTTATTTGGAAAACTTAATAAACATTATTTTTTTTAAAAAAATGCATATGAGAAAGGCTGCTGGCCTTTCCTACCAGGAAGCTGGTGGGGTCTTCTTGATATGCAGAGGGTGACCGTTCCCCTTTTTGTGTGTAATTCCTTCTGGCCAAAGCCTTTGGCAGAAATGTTTGCGCATACGAAGCTGTGATTCCAGATTGGTGGCTCGGTTTGGAGGGAGTCTGTGTACTGCCACCAGTGGCTGCCGGTTGCCTAAATCCTTGCAATCTCCTTCAGGTATAAGAAGGGAAGAGCTGGCAAGTTTTGGTGGCTGTTTGGTTCAAACTAATGTAGGGTGCTGGAGGAGACTCTTGAGAGTCCCATGGACTACAAGAAGATCAAACCTATCCATTCTGAAGGAAATCAGCCCTGAGTGCTCACTGGAAGGACAGATCGTGAAGCTGAGGCTCCAATACTTTGGCCACCTCATGAGAAGAGAATAATCCCTGGAAAAGACCCTGATGTTGGGAAAGATTGAGGGCACTAGGAAAAGCAGACGAGGACGAGATGGTTGGACAGTGTTCTTGAAGCTACGAACATGAGTTTGACCAAACTGCGGGAGGCAGTGGAAGACAGGAGTGCCTGGCGTGCTATGGTCCATGGGGTCACGAAGAGTCGGACACAACTAAACGAATAAACAACAAACAATGTAGGGTGCACAAGCAAGACACAGCTCCTGGCAGAAGGCTGCCTCTCCAGCTTGTGTGTGTTTCTGTCACCATCTCGGAAAGTCCTTCGTACATTTGTCAGCACAAAACGGGGACGCACAGATTACACAACTGTAATTATTCACTGCGAGGCTGACAGTAAGCAGTATCACACGCGCTCCAGGGTCCGGCTGATAGCGGCCGTGTTTCAGTCATTAATTCTAGGACTAAAAAACTGCATTTCCCAGCTATACAGAAAACCCGTATCTGCTGTCCATGATAGGAAAGCCGATCGTTTATTTATTTGCTTAGAAAACTTACAAACCCTTCTGATAAAAAATAAATACACTCCCAGGTGGTGTGCTGATAAAATTATACGTAAGACATGGCCAAAATCACCAAGCAATTAGAAGCAGAGGCATGGTGGTAAAAGGTAAATGTAAAGGGACCCCTGACCGTTCTCCAGTCGCGGACGACTCTGGGGTTGCGGCGCTCATCTCGCTTTACTGGCCAAGTGACCTGATCGGCAAGCCCTAGGCTCTGTGGTTTAGACCATAGCGCCACCCGCATCCTCTCTAGAGTGGGTTATCAGGCACCTCCATTGCAGTCCTTCTAACACCTAAGGGAAAATGTTTTTGTTCATACAGTCCGGAGACTATTGCCGTCTGAATCTTTTATCGTTTTCTCTGTATTGCTGTGAAATATGAATTGAGATATCTAGGAACAATGAGTGGCTCTGCCCACGTTCATTTACATTCATAACACACTGTGCTATGTCCTTTTTTGGTGTTAATCCAATCATCATCATCATCATCATCCAGGACGGCTGAGCTTTGGTCCTAATCTGGCCCTGCGTCTTAAATCGATGAACAACGCAAAAAAAATCATGTTCTAGGCAGGGCCAGTTTCAATTTCAGGGCTGTTTTTGGACAGTGTCGGGGAGGGAAAATAAAGATAAGCGCAATAAAAACTTTGCAGGGCCTATTCTTAGCAATCAGGCCCGCCTGTTTTCTGTCTTGGGAGCTGCCAGGCCTCCTCTGGAGATAGCACATTCATATCTCTTGACAGAATCAAGTATGTCATACGCAGGGCAAGCCATTTAGATTCTGGCGCCAACTTCCCATGTCTGAGTGGATTTTGTTTCAACAGTCATTAATGTGTTCTGTTTGGGGGGGGGTGTTAACTCGTAAAAACGCAAAATCATCTGTAATCATAAGCCAGGGCTAGTTTAAAAAGCAAATAAAGCTTGCGATAATAGAATACGTATACCTACTTTGGGCCAATACAGACTTTTTCTTGGCGGGGGTGGGGGGTGGGGTGTATTCTGCAACATGTCCCTGAGGCAATGACAGTGCATTTTGTGGTGGGTTTCTAGGGGGATGTCCACGCATCAGTCTGCTTTATTAGTTGTTCTGTGATGAAACCGCCAATGTTACTATACATTATCGCTGTCTGGCAGTGCGCTCTTGCACCTTAGTGCGACAAAAGTGGGAGACACAGCGCGCCCCGAAATATTTGTGGAATTAAAAGTAAAAGAATTTCGGGAGGAAGCTGTGGGACACACACTGATTGGGAACGAACCAGTGTTTCTGTCCTGAACCTTTCGCAGGTGCAAACTCCTGAAAACAGGATCACCGGCTCAATATCATCAGCAGCAAAATCCACAATGAATGTACAATAAAAAGGACATCAGGCTTGACTAGAAATCGCAAAACCCTGGAAGCCACCAGTCAGCTTAACTTTGCAGCGATGGCTCCATAGACATTGGCGTAATGTACTCACGTAAAATTGATGTTCAGTATGAAATTGGCCAAAGGAAAGGCAAAACCTTTGGCTTTTTGCTACCTGGAGCACACTTAGGGAATACATTAAGGACATATACAAGGGTCTTACTTATGTTCCTCCTCCTCCTCCCCACCACGTTGGATACAGTCCTTTGAGCCTCAAATCCCCCCCCTCTCTTTTGTATGGCTCCTTCACATGTGGTAGGTGGAGAAGATCCTCTAACATAAGCTCCCTCCTGCACTTCCCTTCTTTGTTCTC
Source organism: Zootoca vivipara (assembly GCF_963506605.1). Classification (NCBI taxonomy): domain Eukaryota; kingdom Metazoa; phylum Chordata; class Lepidosauria; order Squamata; family Lacertidae; genus Zootoca; species Zootoca vivipara. The sequence goes on from NC_083277.1 coordinate 19,057,976, forward strand.
AAGTAACACACAAGTAACACACAAGTAACACACAAGTAACACACAAAGACCCTGAGTTTGGGAAAGATGGAGGGCACTAGGAGAAGGGGACGACAGAGGACGGGATGGCTGGACAGTGTTCTCGAAGCTACGAACATGAGTCTGACCAAACTGCGGGACGCAGCGGAAGACAAGAGTGCCTAGCGTTCTATGGTCCATGGGGTCACGAAGAGTCGGACACGACTAAACGACTAAACAACAACAACAACACACAAGTTTCCCTCACACATCATTTAAGTTGCTTCCCCAGAGCACCTGCTTTCCCCATCGTTCTTTAACTTCACAGACAACACTGCTCCCAGACTGTTGCATCCCAGTGTTGTCGCCCTATTTCTTGGGTTACAAAGGTATGCACAATGTCTCTTTTTTCAAATTACATTTCCTGTAGGTCAGTTTCATTTGTTGAAACATTAGGGTTACATTAGCAAGAAAAGGGGGGGGAAGAGATGGAGAAGGCCATGGTGGGTTGGGGTCAGGTCGGGTGGCGATGTTTCTGTTTTACTTACTGTATGTGTGGGGTTGTGTCAGCTTCATTTGTGCTATTTGCTTGTGTTCCTTTGGTGATGAGAGAAGTTTTGGTTGGCCTAGGGCAGGCACCCCCAAACTTCGGCCCTCCAGATGTTTTGGACTACAATTCCCATCTTCCCCGACCACTGGTCTTGTTAGCTAGGGATCATGGGAGTTGTAGGCCAAAACAACTGGAGGGCCGCAGTTTGGGGAAGCCTGGCCTAGGGTGTGGTTGCTTGTTTGTGGTTAGCTGTGGTGAACTTTGTTTTCGTGTGTGAGTGGGGTGGGTGGGTGTTTTTGAATCAGGTATTATTATTATTATTATTATTATTATTATTAATACCCCGCCCATCTGGCTGGGTTTCCCCCGCCACTCTGGGCGGCTTCCAACAAATACCAAAATCCATTAAAATATCACAGATTAAAAACTTCCCTAAACAGGGCTGCCTTTCGGTGTTTTCTAAATGTCAGGTAGTTGTTTATCTCCTTGACCTCCGATGGGAGGGCGTTCCACAGGGCGGGTGCCACTATCGAGAAGGCCCTCTGCCTGGTTCCCTGTAGCTTTGCTTCTCGCAGTGAGGGAACCGCCAGAAGGCCCCCGGCGCTGGACCTCAGTGTCCGGGCTGAACGATGGGGGTGGAGACGCTCCTTCAGGTATATAGGACTGAGGCCATTTAGGGCTTTAAAGGTCAGCACCAACATTTGAATTGTGCTCGGAAACGTACTGGGAGCCAATGTAGGTCTCTTAGGACCGGTGTTATGTGGTCTCGGCGGCCGCTCCCAGTCACCAGTCTAGCTGCTGCATTCTGGATTAATTGCAGTTTCCGGGTCACCTTCAAAGGTAGCCCCACGTAGAGCACATTGCAGTAGTCCCAAGCGGGAGATAACTAGAGCATGCACTACTCTGGTGAGACAGTCTGCAGGCAGGTAGGGTCTCAGCCTGCGTACCAGATGGAGCTGGTAGACAGCCAGGTTAGCCATATTGATTCGAATGCTGTTGGTGGATTCTTGTCGTTGTCTTGTTGGGCTGTGTATGTGATAAAGGGGAGCCATACTGGGGTGAAGGCGTCTTCTTCCATTTGTCCCCATGACAGTTTCAGTTTATTGGTTCATTTTTCTAGTAGGGCTGTTTCCCATACTATTCGGTACCGTTGGTCCATGCTTACTCCTGACAGGTCTCTCCAGTGTCTGGTTATGATGTTTCTGGCTGCTGAATGTAGGTGGGTTATGAGTTCTTTGTAATGTGACAGTGGGCATTATTGTCTTGGAAGATGTTTAGTAGGGCCAATTCTGGGGTGATTTCTAATACTTCCTGCCCTATCTCCTGAGGCTCCAATACTTTGGCCACCTCATGAGAAGAGAAGAATCCTTGGAAAAGACCCTGATGTTGGGAAAGATTGAGGGCACTAGGAGAAGGGGACGACAGAGGACAAGATGGTTGGACAGTGTTCTCGAAGCTATGAACATGAGTTTGACCAAACTGCGGGAGGCAGTGCAAGACAGGAGTGCCTGGCGTGCTCTGGTCCATGGGGTCACGAAGAGTCGGACACGACTAAACGACTAAACAACAACACCTGAAATAACATCAACATTGGTCAATATTTTTATTTTTTTTAAATCCAAACAGCCCTCCCACAGCAGCTGAACCCAGCCTTGCATTTTGGGAGGGATGGAGGAGAGAATGGATCACAATTCATACTCACTACCTAAGTGGCACTTTCTGAAACGAAACACAAGCCAAAATGGAGCCAGTCTTCAAAACTGGCGCATCTCAAAACGTTGTGATGCATTTCTCTAGCCAATCCATGTGCAAAAAACGTGTAACTATGATAAATTGCGCATACAAATGCATACGTCAACAAAAAATAATATTAAAAATGTGTCGTATCAGGGGGTGTTTGCAAAAACATGTCCGTTAAGCATTTGGGGAGAATTCTCTGACTATTTTTTCCTGAGGGCTTAAGCAAAAAATTCGCAAGCCAGCTCAGCTCTTCACATGGAAACCAAACAGGCTGTTAGAAGAGGTGCGAAACCGCCCCCCTTGGCTCCGGCCATAAAAATGCAGCGAGCTGTTTCTGAAAGAGGCCTGAAGCTCTCCATCCTTTCTCTGTTGGCCCCCAGCAGGACTTTAAAAATATTTTGCAGGCCAAGTAACGTAACTCCAGCCTCCAAATGCCATCCCCCAACAAAGGATGTTTCAGAGAGATGCTTAGATTTGGGCTTTTGGAAGGAGCACGACATGCTCTAAGTTGTTGCCTGCACCGAAATGTTTGTCATTTGCGCTAAACTTTGGGGGTGCCTGATCTAATTTACAGTCCCCCATTATATACAATGTCTGTCTACCACTGCAAGAGTTATTTAAAACCTGCCAAAGCGCTCAAGTATTTACAGTGGTCTTTCAAATATAATATAAATTTGTCCCAGTCTTTACTGAAGTTTTGATCCTCCTGGTTTCTGATCTTCCCGGTTAGTCTTGCCATCTCTGCGTAGTCCAATAGTTTGATCTGCCAGTCCACCTGGTAAGGGTCTTCTCGTTTTTGCAACTCTGGGCAAGAAGCATCCTTGCAGCTGTTGTAACATACAGAAACAGTCTTTTCAGTTCCTTCGGAATCTCTGCACCTACAAATCCTAACAAAAAGGATTCTGGTTTTCTAACAAGTTATTTTACATATTTTTTTCCCCAATTCATTGTACTGTATTTCATTTCCCATAATTCCATAGGAAGCTACCTTGATCCATCCAGCTCAGTATTAACCTACAGTGGTACCTTGGTTCCCAAACTTAATCAGTTCCGGAAATCCATTTCAAAACCAAAGCATTCCAAAACCAAGGCGCACTTTCCCATAGAAAGTACAGTGGAACCTCGGTTTATGAACATCTCGGCTTACGAATTTTCGGTTTACGAACGCCGTGGACCCATCTGGAATGGATTAATTCACTTTCCATTACTTTCAATGGGAAAGTTTGCTTCGGTTTATGAACCAATTACACCCATGCTTCGGGTTAAGTACGCGTCACGTTGAGTACTCCGTGGACCCGTCTGGAACGGATTAATCCACTTTCCATTACTTTCAATGGGAAAGTTCGCTTCAGTTTATGAACGCTTCAGTTTATGAACAGACTTCCGGAACCAATTGTGTTCATAAACCGAGGTACCACTGTAATGCAAAATGGATTAATCCGTTCCAGACTTTTACAAACAACCCCTAAAACAGCAATTTAACATGAATTTTACTAACCTAACTAGACCATTGATCCATAAAATGAAAGCAAAAATCAATGTACCGTGGTACCTCGGTTTAAGAACAGCCCTGTTTACGAACTATTTGGTTTGCAAACTCTGCAAAACCAGAAGTAGTTTCCCGGTTTGCGAACTTTACCTCAGTCTAAGAATAGAAGCCAAACGGTGTAAGGGCACCGGCGGCGGGAGGCCTCATAAGGGAAAGTGCGCCTCGGTTTAAGAACAGTTTCGGTTTAAGAACAGACTTCCGGAACAGATTAAGTTTGTAAACCGAGGTATCACTGTACTGTACTATAAAATAAATAGATGATAAAAATACAAATTAATTTTTTCTCTCACGTGCACTGATAATAGTCATTGTTTGGAGGGGGGGGGCTTTTATCCATTTCCGCCGTCACACAATCAATCAATCAGTAGCTGAACTGGGTTCCACACAGTCACAAAAACAAGTCACAAAAACGAAGTCACAAGCCACAGTCACCGTCATAGAATCATAGAGTTGGAAGAGACCACAAGGGCCATCCAGTCCAACCCCCTGCCAAGCAGGAAACACCATCAAAGCATTCCTGACAGATGGCTGTCAAGCCTCCGCTTAAAGACCTCTAAAGAAGGAGACTCCACCACACTCCTTGGCAGCAAGCTCCACTGTCGAACAGTTCTTACTGTCAGGAAGTTCTTCCTAATGTTTAGGTGGAATCTTCTTTCTTGTAGTTTGAATCCATTGCTCCGTGTCTGCTTCTCTGGAGCAGCAGAAAACAGCCTTTCACCCTCTTCTATATGACATCCTTTTATATATTTGAACATGGCTATCATTATCACCCCTTAACCTTCTCTTCTCCAGGCTAAACATAAAACAAAAAAGCCACACAAACAAAAACGCAAAAAAATAGCAAAAACAGAAGCTCCAAATATCACCTCTGTGTTGGGTAGGTGCTTGGGACTCAACAGCTGACACACTCACCAGGAAGCCTCTGATTAGCAGCCGAAGACTCAATTTACACATGGAACACACTCAACAGGAATCGGAACGTATTCTGTTTCCAAGGCAAAGTTCACAAACCGGAACACCTACTTCCAGGTTTGCAGCGTTCTGTTTCCAAGTCGTTCACAAACTAAGCTGTTCTAAAACCAAGGTACCACTGTACTCTGATTGACAGCAGCATTCCCGACAGGGGTCTCTCCCCTCTCTACCTGGAGATGCAAGGTACTGAACCTGCGACTTTCCATGTGCAAAGCAGATCCTCTACCCTCTTTGCCCTTCCCAGGACATAATGTTCTCCTCGGCTGTCTCTTCTTTGAATGCCCTTTTTTTTCCACCACCCGAATGTTAATAATTGAAATGCCAGGGCATTCCAAATGCAACTGAATGATTGATGCATCTGGCAGGGTAAATCTTCTATACTTTTCCAATCTGTTCCCCAACTGGCCCACCATATGGTTGATAGTAAAAGGCAATGGTTTTTGATTTTGGCTTTAACGAAAAGAGGAAGAAGATTGCCCTACCCTGGAATCTTGCAGTCAAAAGCCACATGTTTTATGCAGGGAGGGAGGCGGCTGTTCAAGGACTGTTCTCTGGGCTCTGATGTTCCTGCCCGCATTCGGAATGAGCACATTCTGTCATTTAAAAGGCGTGATTTACCAGTGCGAAGTCATGGCAAGGACACTCCTCCTGAGGCCGTTTGAACAGGTGCTCCTGCTGTCTACTAGTGCAACCAGAGATTTGCTTGAAATGCGGGAAGGCGAAGGTTGCTTAGCTCACAGTGGAGTGGGGCTGAGATATAGTGCTTGGAGGAGCGCTGCCTTGCCAGGAGGACCCGAGTGCCAGACTGCAGAAGCCTTCTGGGCAAAGACTTCCATGGTCTGCAATCCATACATTATCTAGCAGTTTCTCAACAGCAAACAGGGCTGAGCTGAAAGTGGGTGGGTATTTCACAAACACTTTTTGCTGCATCGAGAAGCACACCTTCTTTCAAAGAGAGTTTTGCTCATCCTTTTAACAGGTGACCTGTTAACTGAGCATTCACAAAGTGAGGAGGGAGTTTAGACCCCGGCTGTTTATTATTTGTTTGTGGGGAGGTTACATGACATTGTGTCAAGCAAGCCTCATCCCACACTTTCCAGGGCATTTTCCAAGTCCAATTAGGAGGGCCGGGTGAGGATGCAGGAAGTGAATTTGTTGCACACCAGTTCCAAATCGAGTTTGACAATGCACCCTGAATTTGCTGGTATGTGATTAAATTCTGCCTGAAAATATCAGCAGTCTGAATTGCCCATGGATAGCAATCCTTTTGATGTCATGGGATTACAACTCCCACCATCCCTCTTGCAATTAGGCAGGTGCCGTCACTACACTTTTCTAGATACCTGCTGAAAACTTTTCAGTTTTCAGATGGGCCTATCCACTGAGACTTGGGCTTGTCGATCGGAAGGTCGGCGGTTCGAATCCCCGTGACAGGGTGAGCTCCTGTTGCTCCGTCCCAGCTCCTGCCAACCTAGCAGTTCGAAAGCACCCCAAGAAAGTGCATGTAGATAAATAGGTACCGCTCCGGCGGGAAGGTAAACGGCGTTTCCGTGTGCTGCTCTGGTTTCACCAGAAGTGGCTTTGTCATGCTGGCCACATGACACGGAAAACCTGTCTGCGGACAAATGTTGGCTCCCTTGGCCAGTAAAGCGAGATGAGCGCCGCAACCCCAGAGTCGTTCGCAACTGGACTTAACTGCCTTTACCTTTACCATTTTCATCCAGACACAAAATCTGGTTATTTCTATTTTCCGAATTCATTTTAAATGTTTTGTTGTGCTTTAATTGCTTTTAGATATTTTCAAATGTTTTCAGCATGTTTTTATTTTTTATTTTATTTGCCTTTTCTAATCACAGAAGTGTTTGCCGCCCTGGGCACCTTTGAGAGGAAGGGTGGGATATAAATTTAAAATAAATCTAATAAATAAATACTTGACCATTGGCCATGGTGGCTGGAACCCCTGGAGTCCAACATCTGGAGGGCCAGAGGTCCCCAATCTCTGTTTTGAAGAATCCGTGTAAGGGCAGATGTTGGAGGGGGGGCAGTAATTTGTCCCTTTTGACAAGACAAACGGGCTAACGTTATCTTATCTGAAGGCAGCCCTGTTTAGGGAGGCTTTTAATCTTTAATCAATTATTTTATTCTTTTGTTGGAAGCTGCCCAGAGTGGCTGGGGAAACCCAGCCAGATGGGCGGGGTATAAATAATAATGATAATGATAATATATTATTATTATTATTATTAGTATTATTATTATTATCTTCCCAAAGACTCTCAGCACCTTGAACAAACTACAGTTCCCAGGATCCTTTGCGGGGGGAGCCACAATTGTTTGAAGTTGTATAATAGTGTTCTAAATGTACAATGAAATGTGGAAATTGACAACAGGTGTGACTTGAGAGATTCCGCTTTGGATTTAAACCATGCCAATATTTTTTGTTCTGTACAGGCTATCTCATGCTATGTGAACATGAATGGGGCACGACAGGAGGGGCATAGGACCCTATCAGACAAAATACGCACCGGAAAATAAAAAAATGAGGGGCTGAGGTATTTTGATTCTTTGATGTCTGCAGTCAAAAATTCAAATGTGAAAATCTGAGGGCGAATTTCCACTTGTAGATTTGAGATTCGGGGGTGGGGTGGGGGAACACCCATTGATTTCAGCATCAACCAGATGTGGAAGAGCTGTTTGTGACTGCAAACCTGTACCCTGTTACTTGGGAGTAAGCCCTCTTGAATTCAATGGGACTTATTCTGAGCCGACCTATTTAAGCTTGCACCGTAACAATGTAATTCTATATAGCAGGGTTTGGGGGCACCTGTGGCCTCCAGGTACTGCTGCATTAAAATTCCCATTATCTCTGAGCACTGGCCATGCTGACTGGGGCTGACTCCACAGGCCACAGCAGGCTCCCCACCTCCACTGCGCACACTTAGACCTGGGAGTGAGTCCCATTAGACACAGTCTAGAATTGCACTTCACGTGCGGTTAGCTCAAAGTCAGAATTTAATTAAAGAGCAGACCACCGGCTGGGATCATACATGATTCCATTTCCTTTTTCCTCAAACATGTGAAGAGAATTAGGTTAATAAAGCGATTGACATAGCAATGACTAATACGATTAAAGGTACTAGAATAATTCTTCTGCGGCTGCAGGCCGGTCAGTAAATTAACTCATTAGATTCCCTCTTTCCCAGCCAGTCTGGGCGGCTTCCAACACAATATTAAAATACAATAATCTATTAAACATTAAAAGCTTCCCTAAACAGGGCTGCCTTCAGATGTCTTCTAAAAGTCTGGTACAGTAGTTGTTGTTCTCTTTGACGTCTGGTGGGAGGGCGTTCCACAGGGTGGGTGCCACTACCGAGAAGGCCCTCTGCCTGGTTCCCTGTAACCTCACTTCTCGCAACGAGGGAACTGCCAGAAGGCCCTTGGCACTGGACCTCAGTGTCCGGGCAGAAGGATGGGGGGTGGAGACGCTCCTTCAGCTTCTGCTCCATAAGCTTTTGCAGTCTAAAGTCAGACGATCGGATGCATTCAGTGTAATCCTTAGTTGCATATCCATTTAATAGGATCTAAAAGGGAGCCTACAGTTCTTCCTCCATGACAGACAATTTCCTCCTTGACCCATTTTTATTAGATTCCTGGTTTTGCCTTTCAGGAGGCATATTGATATTTCACAGTGTTTCATTTTTAAACTCAGCAGTTCAGGCGTCATAACTCCTATATCACTCTCTATTGTCCCTGAATCTTGCATTATGACCTTAATAATCTCGTGTTGTTGTTGTTTTTTAATGGTAGATTTATTTGTGGTCAACCAGTGGGGGAACCCCCCCCCCCCGGTCTGCCCTCTCTTTGCCTTTAGCTCTTGATCATACCGTATTTCCTTGGAACAGGACTCCTGAAATGTGACTTACCTCTTAGTAGACTTTCACAGGCTTGGCAGCGAAAGTCTTTTGCTAAGCCGTTTTAATGCTGCGCGATACGTTGCTTAAACAAAAGTTCAGCGTGGTGTGTGACCTTGGATGGCACAGATGGTTAATAAATTGTTATGTACCCGAGTCTAGCGTTGAAGATCTGGACCTGTCAGAATTTGACAGATTGCCTCTCCCCCTCCCCGCACCCGCCCGCTTTCCCTTCTTCCTTTGGGAAACGCTGGGCCCTGCACTGACATCTATCCTTGATTAATAGGAGAGCATCAAAATGCTAGGAAAAGACACTCTTTCAAAGAGGACGGTTCGAGAGGGTGTGCTTTTTTATGCTAAGAAGGGAATCTGTTAATTACCTTGATCAACGCTTAACATGACAGCAATAATAATAAACTATTAACTGGGCTGCTGTAAGGGGGCCAGCTTGAAAAAGTCTCCAGAAAACTCAGTTGCTACCCAAAAAGGAGAAAAAGTTGCCACCAGAGTTTTGACTGAGGCTGGAAGGATGAAACATTATTACTACTCATAGTAGTACTACTACTAGTTACACTACCCTGCATTGCAGGGGTTTGGATTAGATGACCCTTAGGGATCCCTTTCAACAAGTAAATTACAATATTAAAAACTCTGTTCTTATACATTTGTAGTAAAACACTGTATTCTTATCTAATGCTGTATTTATAAACCTCTGACTCATTAACAGTACCAGCGAAATAATGAAAACATCATATACTTATACGGCAACCATAAGATACGGAACAAGTGGCTGACATACATGATTAGCATGGGCTGCCGGTTTGTTTGCAGGATTTAAGCCAGTGTGGTGCATTTGTTTGGGTGTCAGGCTAGGAGGAGCGAGGCCTGAGTTCAAATCCCCACCTCCCGCAAGTTCATTTAGGCCAGTCACCGTCTCTCAACCTGACCTACCTCTCACAAGGTTGTGAGAATAAGGAGGAGATAAGTGAGGAGAATAAGTGAGGAGGTTCACGTGTGGTGCCTTGTGGTCCTTGGAGGAAGGGTGGAATAAATAAGGAGCAAATACAGTCATACCTCGGTTTAAGTACGCCTAGGTTTGAGTATTTTCAGTTTAAGTACTCCGCGGACCCGTCTGGAACGGATTAATCCACTTTCCATTACTTTCAATGGGAAAGTTCGCTTCAGGTTAAGTACAGACTTCCAGAACCAATTACACTCATACTTCGGGTTAAGTACGCTTCAGGTTGAGTACTCCGCGGACCCGTCTGGAACGGATTAATCCACTTTCCATTACTTTCAATGGGAAAGTACGCTTCAGGTTAAGTACGCTTCAGGTTAAGTACAGACTTCCGGAACCAATTGTGTTTGTAAACCGAGGTACCGCCGTACATAAATGAAAATCAGGTGCTGGGCCTGCTCCGAGTCTCTCCACTGGCTGAAATTCTTCAGGTGGCTAGGCAGGGCCTTTTGAATGGTGGTGCCTCCAAGGAGGCTCCATCACTGTTGGTTTGTTTTTTTATCACTTGGTCAAAACATGGCAGCTTTTTTCTAGTGGGTAGCTACTGTCCTTTTAATTTTAGGCTCCTGTCATAATTTGTTAGTTTCAGCTAAGGGGGTTGGGTTTGCAGACACTTAATTCACCACCGTTTAACTTTTTTGTTCTAACAAAGAGTTTCCATTTTGTTTCTTTCCAGCTCTGTGTTCTGCCGGCACCTCTGGGAAAATGCCGAGAAACATGCAGGACGGCCCTCAGCTCTCCTTAGGGTCCAGAGGTTGTGTGGCTGCTTTGAATTCCAACTGAACTGACTGCACTTTGTGCTTAGTGACTGGCTGGCTGATTGACAGTGATAGATTGACTGCTCTCTCTCTCTCTCTCTCTCTCTCTCTCTCTCTCTCTCTCTCTCTCTCTCTCTCTCTCCATCCCCACCAGATCCTCCTTTGGCCTCTCTCACTGTGGAAGCTGAAGTGGAGCTATTAATGTGTACATAGATCAAGATTTGCCAACCACAGGGAGACAGCGATGCTCTCCTTGGCATAGCTGTTAACTTTCCAGGTCAGTCTTTTCCTCCCTCCCCGGCAGGCTCCTGAGAATCTTCCCTCCTTGCAAATAAAAAAATCAAAAAAAAATCGGTGTGGTGGCAGCAATGGGGAAGAGATGAAGGAAAGGTTGGCTCTCTCTGGGCTTGCATGACTACCAGCCAGCTTAATTGCTTTTGTGTGCGCGCGAAATAAAAACGGCACGTAAATGGCACGTAAAAGGTCGCCTTTGTCTCTGCCTTAAAAATCGATACCTGCCTAACCCCGATTTCTAAAGTGTGCTTGGCTCCCACGAATGTTTTCTAGCATGGCAGGAATGCTTTGAAACACCTGGAGGAAGGTTTGCCCGCGACCAAGGGGCGTGTGGGAAGGGCAGCTATGTGCTGGTGCTGCTGCAGAGAGAAACTTTCAGAATTCTTATAAGCAAAGCTCTTTCCCCTCCCCCTTTCCTGCAGAGGACCCCCTCCTCCTGCCCATGCCCAGCCTCATCCCAGTCTGCCTCCTGCTCCCGCCCTCCCATTGAGAGAAGAGATTGCTGCCAACACGGTTTGGGAAAGAGGCAATCATGCAGTTGGCTCTCGCGCAGCCGTGCATAAAACTGGGCCGTCTATTTCTCAGGCAAGGGAGCAGATGGGCAGATGGCAATGCAGAACTTTTCCCTCGCCTTGGACAGGACTTGCCCTGTTCACTGTGTGTGGAGGAAAAGGGGATGCAAGGAATCTCCATCGTTTCTTGGTTTGGGAAGCAAGAAGATACAAAGGGCCACAGATCTGCCGCCCTGAATAAGCGTCCCAAAAACAGCAGCAGGTTTTTTTGAAAAGTTACCGTAGAACTGGTTAAAGATACCCAACAACCTGAAGCAACACTGATGCCTTCCACAAGATTGTACACTCTGCACAATAGCAAGCCAGCCAGTGTTTTGACTCAAGAACAAAAATAAATTATTAGGTATTATTATTATTATTATTATTGTTATTATTATTTTATTTGTACCCCGCCCATCTTACTGAGTCTCCCCAGCCACTCTGGGCGGCTCCCAATTGAATATTAAAACAATACAGCATTAAATATTAAAAACTTCCCTAAACAGGGCTGCCTTCAGATGTCTTTTAAAAATAGGATCACTGCTTATGTCCTTGACATCTGTTGGAAGCGTGTTCTACCGAGAAGGCCCTCTGCCTGGTTCCCTGTAGCTTTGCTTCTCGCAATGAGGGAACCGCCAGAAGGCCCTCGCTGCTGGATCTGTATCCGGGCTGAATGATGGGGGTGGAGACACTCCTTCAGGTATACAGGACCGAGGCTGTTTAGGGCTTTCAAGGTCAGCACCAACCCTTTGAATTGTGCTCGGAAACCTACTGGGAGCCAATGTAGATCTCTCAGGTGTTATGTGGTCCCGGCGGCCGCTCCCAGTCACCAGTCTAGCTGCCGCATTCTGGATTAATTGCAGTTTCCGGGTCACCTTCAAAGGTAGCCCCACATAGAGCGCATTGCAGTAGTCCAAGCGGGAGATAACCAGAGCATGCACCACTCTGGCGAGACAGTCCGCAGGCAGGTAGGGTCTCAGCCTGCGTACCAGATGGAGCTGGTAGACAGCCACCCTGGACACAGAATTAACCTGCGCCTCCATGGACAGCTGTGAGTCCAAAATGACTCCCAGGCTGCGCACCTTGTCCTTCAGGGGCACAGTTACCCCATTCAGGACCAGGGAGTCCCCAGCACCCGCCTGCCCCGTCCCCCAAAAACACTACTTCTGTCTTGTCAGGATTCAACCTCAATCCGTTAGCCGCCATCCATCCTCCAACCGCCTCCAGGCACTCACACAGGGCATTCACCACCTTCACTGGTTCGGATTTAAAAGAGAGGTAGAGCTGGGTGTCATCTGCATACTGATAATGTTATGAAGGGGTGTGCATGTCATTCTGGATAAAACCCTGCGTCCTCTTCCAGACCTGCGACCCTGTGTCTGTGAAGGTAGAATGTAATCGGGGAAGCTTGCAGTTCCTTTGTCAAGGTGATGGCTTTGGCTGGCTAGTAAGCAGCATGATTTAGCACAGGCATCCCCAAACTGCGGCCCTCCAGATGTTTTGGCCTACAATTCCCATGATCCCCAGCTAACAGGATCAGTGGTCAGGGATGATGGGGATTGTAGTCCAAAACATCTGGAGGGCCGCAGTTTGGGGATGCCTGCTAAAATTTAGCATATTCAAAGAAGTTGCGCTGTGCCATAGAAGCAAGCGGGGTTGGCCTTGCCCCGCTCCCATGTATGTAGGAGAACAATAGCCAGAGTCTGGTGTATCTGAGCTGGAAACTGGAGGTGGAAAGCCGGAAGCTGCATGTCTTGCTCTGTGCTGCTCTTTGGGGTTCCCCTGGAAACCTAATGAAGAGGCAAGATCTGTTGGGGTGTTAATGCCGTGAGCCCCTCCACCCTATGCTTGGGTTGTAAATATGTACAAATAAAACCATATATATCCTAAAGACACCACAATCTTTGCTGGCCTTCGTTCCAAGGAAACCAAACCTGGATAAGCGCAGGAACTGAGCCTTTCGCTGCTCTGAGATCAGGGTGGGGCATTTCAATATCATAGTGCCCTCTAGGCTGGTTAGTGTTTGCAATGGGGAACAAGTATTAGTAACTGCGGAAGCAAACAGGTCTGCAGTTTGAATGGGAAGCCATGTGCATTTAGGGCTCCTCCAGACATTCTTTTAAATTGTGCATTCATGATAGAATCAGGGCAATTATACACAATCCTGTCTTCAATACAGTTTGCATTTGCAAAAGTTATGGGGCAGTCATACTGCTTCATTTCCAAAATAACATAATACAGTCATACCTCGGTTTAAGTACGCCTTGGTTTGAGTATTTTCAGTTTAAGTACGCCGCGGACCTGTCTGGAACGGATTAATCCACTTTCCATTACTTTCAATGGGAAAGTTCGCTTCAGGTTAAGTACGCTTCAGGTTAAGTACGGACTTCCGGAACCAATTACACTCACACCTCGGGTTAAGTACGCTTCAGGTTGAGTACTCCGCAGACCCGTCTGGAACAGATTAATCCACTTTCCATTACTTTCAATGGGAAAGTTTGCTTCAGGTTAAGTACAGACTTCCGGAACCAATTGTGTTTGTAAACCGAGGTACCACTGTAGAGTGGTTGCTGAATCAGGCCAGTGGCCCATCTAGTCCAGAAACCTGTTGTCACAGTGGCCAACCAGAAGCCAATCAAATTTTCTGTTTCTTTATTTATTCTTGTTCCACTTTTGGCATCCTATAGTGCAAGAGTGTCCCTCTGGATGGCAATCATGTGGCAGCACGGGGGGAGCATCTCAGAACAACTAATACAGCGGCGTGATGTGTGGATGGTCCAGTATAAATTTGCCACCAATGCACTATTACTGTGCAACGATGTGGTGTAGAACACAGCCGTAAAAAAAAAAAAGTTGGGGAAAAGGGCATAAACCTCTCCTCTCACCATACCCAGAACGCAATGGATGTGTGACAGATACCTGTGGTTTCTCCATTTCAGGAGCAAAAAAACAAAACAAAAAAAAAAAACCCACATTTGCAGCTGTGAATAAATGTCCTGAACATGCACCCCCAAACTTCGGCCCTCCAGATGTTTTGGCCTACAACTCCCATGATCCCTAGCTAACAGGACCAGTGGTTGGGGAAGATGGGAATTGTAGTCCAAAACATCTGGAGGGCCGAAGTTTGGGGGTGCCTGGTCCTGAACATAGTAAGAGGTTTTCAAAAAAAAAGAGACGACTCCTTGCCTAGGATGTTGTGCAGTCAGCACAGCACCAACCCAGCTTGTGTTCTAAGGAATAAAGTTCAGGAATATCACATATTAATGCAGTTTAAGTCACTCCTTTCCCCACCGCCCCTCGGACACATAGATAAGATGTTTGTCCTTTTTTAAAGGAATGGGGAAGCAATGAGCACGAACAGTAGAATCCGAAATGGCCTGTTGCATGAAATAGCATGCACTGCAGTCAATCGAGGGCAAGCAAGCTGGCATGGCAACTCGAAAACCTGCAGGACGGGAAGTTGCCCAGTCAAATAACAACCTTCAGATCTCTGCTTCCGCTCCTCCTCCTCCTGACCTCCCTTTTTGAGAAAAGTGGCAGGTTCTGAAGTGGTTTTTAAGCAGTATGCTTAAGGTAATCAGCGGTTTGGTTCTCGGCAGAGCACAATGTACAATGTGAAAGATTGAAGTTAGTATAAGAAAGATAAGATTGTTCTTTGTTGGGCTTGCGGGGGGCAAACAAGACCTGATGCCATCCTTGCAATTAGCAAATGGTACAAAAGGCCTTTTTAAGAGTAGCAAAAAAATAATAATAAAGAGACTTGAGGCACCTTAAAAGACTAGCCCATTTATAATGCCCTAAACCAGGGGTCAGCAAACTTTTTCAGCAGCGGGCCGTTCCACTGTCCCTCAGACCTTGTGGGGGGCCGGTCTATATTTTGAAAAATATATATGAATGAATTCATATGTCCCACAAATAACCCAGAGATGCATTCCAAATAAAATAACACATTCTACTCATGTAAAAACACCAGGCAGGCCCCACAAATAACTCAGAGATGCATTTTAAATAAAAGGACACATTCTACTCATGTAAAAACACCAGGCAGGCCCCACAAATAACCCAGAGATGCATTTTAAATAAAAGGACACATTCTACTCATGTAAAAACACCAGGCAGGCCCCACAAATAACCCAGAGATGCATTTTAAATAAAAGAACACATTCTACTCATGTAAAAACATGCTGATTCCCGGACCGTCCGTGGGCCGGATTTAGAAGGTGATTGGGCTGCATCCGGCCCCCGGGCCTTAGTTTGGGGATCCCTGGCCTAAACCTTCGTGGACTCAAAGCCCACTTCGTCAGATGCATTAAGAGAAATTTTAATTGGCAAGCATATGAAGGAGAAAATTGTAAAATGCAGGATGGATGGCAACGAGATGCAAATAACTGCAGCCAGTGATCATTAGAGCATTATGCTAAATGGGCTCACCTTTTACAATAGCAAATTGGTGATAATTTACTCAGCGTTGCTGAGATGATTGTGGTTAATGAAGTAAGTCTACATATCTATATATTCCATATGCAACATTATACATTTGTAGAAGTGCTCTTTTCTCCACGCAGCACCCTGCATAGGAGACTGGGCAGGCTAGGGGAGCATGGCACACAGTGGGTTCCACCAGGGCAGTTTTTTGGGGCAGACATCCAGGTCCCCAGAATGCAGCTGGGCTGGCTTACCACATTTCAAAGCACATTTAATAATACACAGGCACACATGTAACTTGCAACTTAGGCACATTTAACATCTTCACCTTTATGTGCCTGGCAAAAAAATTTTTTAAGGGGGTGGAAAGGAGCCCGTCCATCTGGGGGGACTTTGGTAACCCCACCCACGCCATTGAACCCAATGTGTTTTGGCTATATGCGGTGTTGGTGCCCCGTGTAAATTGAGAGTCTCCTGCGCGTCCAGTTAAGTCTGCATCATTTGCATCCAACACTTGGGGAAGGGCGGGGGGCACCTGACCCGATCCTATCCACTGAACGCGGGCCTCGTCTTGGGTGGCGACGGGTCCCCTCTTAAACTTACAGTACCTACGAACAAAACTCCTAAGCCTGGCTTGGCTGGAGAGCTGGGCGAACGCATGGCGTCCCATGCGCTCCTGTCTTACCCTTTCTACGTGCCGGGGATTAATAAAGTCCCAGGCAGCGCGGTGGTCTCCTGGGTCCGCCTTATGTTGCCAAAGGGATCTCCCCACTTGGGTTCAGCGCTGTGTACCATTCCAGGCGGGGCGTTGCGGAGTTGTGGGGGTTAGAGAGAGAAGGAGCAGCTCTGGGGGCTTGGCTTGGCTTTTGTCCGCCCTTCATTCTCTCTCTCTCTCTCTCTCTCTTTTTGCAGTAGCCGCTCGCTCTCAGCAGGGGCTCCCTCGCCTTGCCTCCTTGTTTGCTTAGCGGCGGGCCGGCCGCAGAACTACTTTTGCGCACACAGCAGCAGCAGCAGCAAACAGCCGCGTCGCCCTCCCGGGTTTTTGTGCGCGTGTGAGTGCGCGCGCCGCACTCTCTTCCAAGGAAACCCGACGGATTGACTGGGGCGCCCCGCGGCAGCGTGCCTGGAGGAGCCGTGCCTTTTCCGCGCAGCCCGATCGCCCAAGGAAGAGGAGGGATAACCGTGGGGGGGCTTGTTGACACAGGCACGATCCCGGGAGTTGGAATTCCCCCCACATACACACACCACAGAAACACACACACCCAACGCGAAGGTGACGGGGGACCCTGGCGGCTGCAGCTGGTGCAAAAGAGTGCTGTGCGCGGAAGAGGCTCTGCTACTTAACTGCTTTAACGTCCCTTATTATTGTCCTGGATCAAGAAGGGAGAAGACGACTCGATCCACCACCCCTGCTCTCTTCCGCTTCTTCCCCGGTCCACTTTCGCCGGAGATGGCATTTTGGGTGAGTTGCTCACTTGCTTTTCCCACCTCACCCCCGGCTAAATTTGCGTTCTCTCTTTTGTTTGCACGCTCCCTCCGAGACCTGGTGGCTTCTGCCCGGGCTGGGAGAAGCGGCAGCAGCAGCAGAAAAGAAAAGAAAAGAAGGGAAAGTGGGCTTTTGTGGTATGTGTGCTTAATATTTTTTGCATTGAGAGTGGTGGAAAGGGGGATCGCGCAGAGCCCTTCCCCCTCCCCATCTTTCTCCCCCCCCCAGTTTCATTTTCTGCACCTCGTCTTCCCAAGTTTTCCCCTCCGGCGCTCATTCATTTTCCCCTGCCCTCCCTTCCCTTCCCTTTCCCGGCGCAATCGAGGCGGCGCACGCGGCTTTTGAATGCAACTTTTCTACGCCGCGCAAAAGGGCATCGGGTTTGGGCGGTTTGCTGGGCCGGGTCCCTCGGAACTTATTTGGGAGGCCGCCGATCTGGTTTGGGGGGTGGGATGGGGGGCCGGCGTCGCCTCCCTCGCCGGGCACTGAGGAGCACTTGTATACACATCTGTGCGTCTGTGTGTGAGTTGGCCGGCCGCTGCGTCCCCGGGAGAGCGAGGTGTGTTTACAAGGAGAGCCTCCGGCCTTCCAGAATGACCCTTTTATTCTTGCCTGCCCGCTCGCCTCCCCCCCATTTCGCTTGCAGCCCCACCCCGGCAGCTTAGCAAGAGGGGTGTGTGTGTAAGGGCGCCTTTCTGCCACTTTTAAGCCTTGCCAAGGGAAGATGGGTTTGGCTGGACTTTTCCCTCCAAAGAGACCAGCAGTGTTCCTTGGGAATCTCTCGGTTTCAGCCATCATAGCCCTCTAGAGTGGCCCCCATCTCCCTGTCCCATTTGTCTGGTGGAGGAAGAAGGGGGAGAGGAGAGCCATCCAGCAGTGGCAGCAGCAGCAGCAGAGACCCTTCCCCTCCGAGCACTCGAGGGCTGGACTTGGTCCCACCCCCTCTGCCTCCTTTGTTCAGATGGAGGTGCTTGTTTGTCCCACTGGGAGCTCTGGAAGAAACACGAAACCTGCTTACCAGAAGGAGGGAGAAGTGGGGTGGATGCGGGGAGAGCCCCATGCTCCTCTCTGAAACCTGTCTATATTATGGGGAGTTGGGGGCACGCAATGGGGGGACGACGACAGAATAGCTGGTGTACTTTTTTGCCCATGTGCATGCTTAGAGGGAGAGGCTGAAGGGCTTTAGGGAGGGAAAGTCCTGCTGAAGGGGAGACGGAAGATAGCCCTGCAAAAGTTCCAGCGATTTTTGCTCTGTGTTTTGAACAGGGAGTGTCCCTCTCTGTGTACATTATTACGCACATGCACACCCTTCTTGTGATCTGTTAGCAACAAGATTCTCGGAGATGTTCAGTGCAAGTAAAGAAGATCTCAGTTTGCACTCTCACCTCTTCCCAACTTTTAGGCTAAGCATGCCCAGATTTGATGGCGTGCAAGAACTTTGTCTGCAGAGTTGGCGGTTTCTGAGTAAAAAAAAACACCCAACAATCGTGTGCTTAAAATCACTTAATTGTTGGGTATAGTTCCCCATTTGACCATCCTTTTGTGCTCATCCCAATCAAAGAGGCGAATGGGATGATTCACCCTCTCTCCCCCTCTGTGCATGTTAATGAGGTAGTAAAAAATTTATGTACAGTATCCTGGGCAAACGGTAGTTATTACATGGCAATTAATTCGGAATCAAACCTGTGTGTGCTTTGCAAGCATGCTAGAAGTTGTTCATTAAAGACAGATTCATTTATCAACAGAGTTTATAATTCACACACAGGAGCTCCCCTTCTGGATTTTTTTATTTTTTATTTGGCGGGGTCGGGATTGTGGCTTGGGTTAAACCCCTGTCTCCCGCAGGCTCTGGTCCCAGTCTGGATCAGGTCCCCCCCCCCAGAGGCAGATGTTTATGGCTAAAAAAAAAGGGGAAGGGCATTTGCAGGGCCAAGCTGTTCTCACAGTGGCCAGCCAGGTGCCTGTGGGAAACCTCCAAGCAGGACAGGAGCACAACAGCACTGCTCACCTGTGATTCCCAGCAACCGGAATTCTGTGTCATGCAGCCTCTGACAGTGGAGGCCTTTGTGTTCATTCATCAGATGTCAGAATAAGAATATGGCTTTCTTTTTCTTTTTATAATTTGTTCTTGTAGTATTTGTTAGCGTTTCTTCTCTTTTGTTCATTTGCGATGTTTGTTGCACTTGCAGAAAACCCAATAAAATATTATCTTTTTAAAAAAAGGATAGGAAAGTGGCAAAAGCAAGCGGGGGGGGGGTCCTTCTTTTCCCCTGACCCCCGTTTGGGTCACAACTGAGGCTGCCATCCAAGCGCCACTTAACCTGAGAGTAAACCCCACTGGAACATAGGAAGCTGCCTTCTGCTGAGTCAGCCCAGTGGCCAGTTGAGCTCAGTGTTGTCTGCAACAAATGGCAGTAGCTCTCCAGAATTTCAGACGCTGGACAATCCCACTCTGGGGAGTGAACCTGTGAGTTCCTGGAGGCTGAACCTGGGACTTTCTGCTGACACTGCAGATGCTCTGCCCACTCAGCAACAGCCCTTCCTCCGATCTTAATCCAGCAGAGCTTCTGGGCTGGACGTGGTTGGGATTTCCCCGTAAAGGAGTCATTATTACCATTAGCGCACCCGGTGGGTATGTAATCTATCAATACGACAGGGAACGCTTCCCTTTCAGTTTGGAATAACTGGGCTTGTTTTCAGGGTGGGGGGTTAAGAAAACCAACTATCCCCTTGCTGGGACAGCTAGTGGGATTTTGCCTTTCCCACCGGCCCTCTAGCTACTGGATATTACAGAAAACCTGAGACGTGAAACCCTCCCCTCTTTTATAAAAAAGCCAATTCTTCCCCAAAAGGACCAGCCCTCCTCCTTTAGCAGTGTAGACTTGGGAATCTGCCCTGGCAATAAATATTACTAGTTGTGGACTCATAGTACAAAATAATTGTGTTTCTTTGGAAAAGTTGCCAAACTTTGCTGTGGCTGACCTAGAGAGAGGGGAATTCGTGCTTTGGGGAGGACAGCGTTGCCTGCGCTGTGGGTGGGTTGCCAGGAGATTTCCTTTGCAAGTGTGTCAGATGTGAATCAAAAGAGAGGGGGGAGAATCGAGACTCTCTTCGCCAACAGCTGTGGCAGACGGCCACTTTCATCACCTTGCGCTGCCTGCAGAGGAGCAAATGTAACACATTGTGGTGTGACCGTTTGCCAGCAGATGTCACCCCCTGCACTGGAGAAAAATGGGAAGAGTCCCTGAAGATTTGGGGAGGAGGGGATGCCCTCTCTCTCTCTCTCTCTCTCTCTCTCTCTCTCTCTCTCTCTCCCCCTCTCCTCCGGGCAGAGGCTGGGCTTGGTGGCTTTGTTAAACCACTGCCTTTTCTTTTAGGCCAAATCCTATTGTCGCCCCATCGTCTGTTGAGGGCTTTGGGGGCATCTGCGCCCCCAAGCCACTTAACTGCATTTCCAATCGAGCTGACAGCGCTGCTGGGTCAAAAGTCCAGAAATAATGGACCACTTCCATGGGACGCTGAGCCGGGTTGGCTTGGGGGAGAGGAAGGAACATTCCTTTAAATGAAGGACATCTGGCAACGCTGCTGCTGGTTGTTGGCTCTTGGATTTACTGGGGTCAAGTGGGTGGTGCCGAGATTTTGTTTCATTCGTTTAGCAGAGGCTAAGTCACTGGGTGCATGGGTGTGGGAAGAAAAGACAAGGAGCCCCAATATAACCATGTGTACGAATGAAGGCTTTGGAATACTATATTTGGTTCTGTGGTCTCCCTGCGTAGGTTTGCAATCACAGAGGGTTGCCGTGTTAGTCTCTTGCAGCAAGAAAGAAAGCGTCCATAGGACTAAGACCAGGTTTTTCTAAGCAAGTGTCTTCATAATCTGATGTGCAACATGGACATTGAAGGTTATGGATGCCCCATGCATCCATCTGTCCGGCTTCTCAAAAGTCCTTTTCTGTGACGCTGTGGTCTAAACCACTGAGCCTCTTGGGCTTGTTGATCAGAGAGTTGGCGGTTCGAATCCCTGCGACGGGCTGAGCTCCTGTTGCTCTATCCCTGCTCCTGCCAACCTAGCAGTTCGAAAGCACGGCAGTGCAAGTAGATAAATAGGTGGGAAGGTAAACAGTGTTTGCGTGCACTGAGGGCCTTCTCAGTAGTGGCACCCGCCCTGTGGAACACCTTCCCATCAGATGTCAAGGAAATAAGCAACTATCTGACTTTTAGAAGACATCTGAAGGCAGCCCTGTTTAGCGAGGTTTTAATGTTTGGTGTTTTATTGTGCTTTTAATTCTCTTTGGAGCCACCCAGAGTGACTGGGAAAACCCAGGCAGATGGGTGGGGTATAAATAATAAATTGTTGTTGTTGTTGTTTGTTGTTATTATTATTATCCATCACGGTGTCCCGTTGCGCTAGAAGCGGTTTTGTCATGCTGGCCACATGACTGGAAAGCTATCTGTGGACAAACGCCGGCTCCCTCGGCCTGAAAAGCGAGATGAGCGCCGCAACCCCATAGTCGCTTTTGACTGGACTTAACTGTCCAGGGGTCCTTTACCTTACCTTTTCCCTTTGTAGTGTGATCAGGGAACACCCAACCGTTGGCTTATGCGTGCTTGCAATTTATTCATTTATTTAAACAATTTATATGCCACTTAACTACAGTAGTCTCTAAAGCAGTTTACAAAGACACAATACAAAAATATATATAAAAAACAGTTAAATCGCCTGCTGGAATAATAATAATAATAATAATAATAATAATAATAATAATAATAATAATATAATGGCGCTGGAAGTTCAATAGGGAGGGAACCTGTCTGACCTCACCTGGAAAGAGTTCCGTAAAATTGGGCCCACAAATTGTTAAGAGCCTTGTAAATTGACCCAAGAACCTTGAACCTGGCCCAGTATCATATGGGCAGCCGGTGCAAACTTTTGAGCACATGGTGGTTCAGCATCTGCTTGAAGATCTCCAGCAAGAGAGAACGCTTTCCCCTCTGTTGGTTCCATTTTTCAACCTGTTCTTACTGCCAGATTGAGAGGGAGACTCTGCATGTTGTTGGACTACAATTCTCATCATCCCTGACCATTGGCCATGCTGAATGGGGCTGATGGGAGTTGGAGTCCAGCGACAACAGGAGGGTCATGAGGTGTGGGGTATACAGTGCATCCATAGTAGAGAGAAGAATTGCTTTCAAAGTTGAGGTTAAAAAGGTGAAAGCAGGAACACACACGCATGGGTGTTTTCCTAGGGCAGGCATCCCTAAACTTCGGCCCTCCAGATGTTTTGGACTACAATTCCCATCATCCCTGACCACTGGTCCTGTTAGCTAGGGATCATGGGAGTTGTAGGTCAAAACACCTGGAGGGCCGAAGTTTGGGGATGCCTGTACTAGGGCATGAATCCACAAAGGTTTATTCCACCAGAAATTTGTTCCTCTTTAAGGTGCTGCAGGGGTCTTAAACGTTTTGGAATACTTGGGAAAAAAGAATAGCTGAGAGGCTGGAGGTTTTGGTGTGTGCATTCAAGGCCAACATCTCTGGTTGTCATCCTAAAAAGAAAATTACATAACAGCTTTTTTAAAAAGCATGGGCATTAAAGATTCATGGCACTTCTGGAGCCCTGGCACTGGAAAGCAGCAAAGCCTTGTTTGTGCCGGAGAACTTTCACCTTCTGCAGGAAACCCAGGCCAGTTTCCCTTTGCATCGTTGGGTGGCCTTGAATGTGTTGGGTGCTCTCTAATGTTTGTAAAATAGGCCGCAGGCTACCCAAACACACGGCAGGTACTTGCAGCAGCTATCTGTACTGTTAAAAGTTCTGCATTGCTTTCGAGGTGTACAAATGGCCTTGCAGAAAAAGAAAGCACATGGCAGGTTTGTGTGGGAAGGTTTGCAGTGGTTCTTAAAGGGTGTGGCAAGTGCCGCGGAAAGATTCATGGACAATCAAAGGAACATGTAAACATGTCAGTGCATTGTAACAGAGTACAGTATAGCATAGTATCAAAATAATAATAAAAATTGGGTGTGTGTGTGTGTATACAACCAGAAACAGTATCCATGCCTCTCTCCAAGAATATTGGCTATTCTGCTCTCTGGTTCTCCACAACATATTGTTGTGAACAGGGATTTTAAACAAATACGAAAGATCAGAAAAGAGAAAGGCTTCTTTGTGTGAGAAGACGAGAGTATGTTTGTCTCAAATTAGACCTCACATAAAGGAGATTACTCACCTCTCATGGAGTTTGTATACACGCTTCATATTTAAGAGGCTGGTTTAGAATTATTTTTTGGGAATGATCCATGTTCTCACGTCGCTGTGTTGTTTGATACTTTTCTGGGTGTCCTGTGATAATAATACAAAGTAGTTGTGTTCTGTGTTGTAAATCAAGCCCAGCTAGGAGTTGCTTCTTTGTGTTTTCCAATGTATTTCTTATCAATAACTGGTCTGAATAGAGGGGAAAGCTGAAAGTTCAGAAACAGCTTTGAGGAAGACCTTGATGGAGGGTTGAGGCAAATGTGATGGGGCACCCACTTGTATTTTGCTTACCTGTGTGCCTTGTTCACTCATAATAAATCAGGCAGTGAGGTGGGGGGTATTTATTTATTTATTGTCTGAAATGGGCGAGGCGAGGGAAAACCCTCCTCAGCACACGAATGGGCCATTTTGGCCATGACTAATTCATGGGAGCATTAAAATAGTTAGGGTGTGCTCCCAACTGATGCTCTGGGATAGCTCAGTCAGTAGAGCATGAGACTCTTAATCTCAGGGTCGTGCATTCGAGCCCCATTTTGGGGAACAGATTGCAGGGGGTTGGACCAGATGACCCTCTTCCAATTCTATGAAAAGTCCGAGATACTGTGATATCTTGGGGAGGAGCTTCACGTACTTTGCCTGGGGAAGGCGAGTGTCTGAGACCCTGGAGAGCCATCAGTGTGGACAAAACCAACCTAGATGGACCAAGCACCTGACACTGAGATGTTCGTGTGTTCATTCTGGTGCTTTTTATCTCCCACCTGAAACTCACAAGGTGATCTCATTATAGCTGAAATAGCTCTCTGACAACCAGCAATGTTTCCGATTGAATGCCGCTGGTAGGACATTCACATACAGTGGAACCTCGGTTTATGAACAGCTTGGTTTACGAATTTTCAGTTTACGAACGCCCTTGGTTTATGAACGCTTCAGTTTATGAACAGCCTTCCGGAACCAATTACACCCATGCTTCGGGTTAAGTATGCTTCAGGTTGAGTACTCCGCGGACCCGTCTGGAACGGATTAATCCACTTTCCATTACTTTCAATGGGAAAGTTCGCTTCAGTTTATGAACGCTTCAGTTTAAGTACTCCGCGGACCATCTGGAACAGATTACAGTGGTACCTCTACTTACGAATGTTTCTACTTATGAATGGATCTCCGGTCCGCCATCTTGGATGCGGTTTAGATAGGATTTATTCTACTTAACGAATTTTTAGATAGGGTTGCTTCGACTTATGAATTTTTTCTCCCAATGCATTCCTATGGGATTCGACGTACAATTTTTTCCGACTTACAAATGTGCGTAATGGAACGCATTAAATTCGTAAGTAGAGGTACCACTGTAATCCACTTTCCATTACTTTCAATGGGAAAGTTCGCTTCAGTTTATGAACGCTTCAGTTTATGAACAGACCTC
Source organism: Zootoca vivipara (assembly GCF_963506605.1). Classification (NCBI taxonomy): domain Eukaryota; kingdom Metazoa; phylum Chordata; class Lepidosauria; order Squamata; family Lacertidae; genus Zootoca; species Zootoca vivipara. The sequence continues at coordinate 19,082,891 of NC_083277.1, forward strand.
CGGAACCAATTGTGTTCATAAACCGAGGTACCACTGTATATGCGAACAATCCTCACACTGAGGGTGAAGGATTTCCAGTGGCAAGCAAGGAAGTACCTGCATGTGCAGAGATTAAGGCTTGCTTAAGTTTCTGATGTACCTCAATCACAGGACAGGGAAAGGAATCACAGAAGGCAGCAGATGGAAAGCACCTGTCAGTCTGCAGTAGCCAGAGACGTGATGGGAGGCCTTCCGTTGCACAGTTTGTAATATCTTTGCTAAATTCATCACTCTTATCCCGTCGCTATCACCCTTTATCTCCTTAAGCCTCTGCGCTGGCTCCCTCTCATTTTTCTACATCAGCCACAAGCTCCTGGCACCAGTGACAAAATGAATCACAGTAAGGTGTTTGTGGGAGCTGCTAGTTCCGGATGAAGGAAGCGTGTCAAAGAAGCCAAATACTTTATATTAGATCTCCAGTACAGATAACGCATGCAGGAGATCTGGGAATGTTTCCTCTTTCTCAGCTACTGAATGCTCGTAAGGGGTCTCACAGATGACTTTAAGATGAAAGTGTGTTCTCTGCATTTGCAGCATGGACTTGATCAGTAAAGTTAGTTTTGTATTTTGCGAGAAATCTGTATTAAGTTCTGCGTTGCTGCACAAACGTATGCGCTCTCTCTCTCTGCAAATTAGCCAAACAGGTTAATAATTTACCAGTTCCCCTCTTCCTTCCCTCTACATCTGTTGTAGTTTTGTAAAATCTCATTTGGGAAACAGCTTTGTTAAAGATCGCCCTCCCCTTTTCCCCATAGCACACTGTTAATCTCCTGGGAGAATGTGCTGGCATGGAAATCTTTGCAGGCTCCTTTCTGCTGCTCCTTTTGGCTCTAGCTGGAGTCCCTCCTTCTTTCTTTCTTATTTTTCTAACAATGCCCAGGGTGCCATATTTTGGAGCCAGACTAGGAGAAAGATGGAATACAGAAAGTCCAGGTTGGGATGGAAGGTTTAGTTAGCCCCTGTCGGGGGGTGGGGGTGGGGGGAGGTAGGAACTAGACTGAAAAGGCAAATGAAGAAGGCGTAAAGGTTATTTATTATCTTAGGAAGCTAGGTAAAGGTAAAGGGGACCCCTGACCATTAGGTCCAGTCGTGACCGACTCTGGGGTTGCGGTGCTCGTCTCGCGTTATTGGCAGAGGGAGCCGGCATACAGCTTCCAGGTCATGTGGCCAGCATGACAAAGCCACTTCTGGCGAACCAGAGCAGCACACGGAAACACCATTTACCTTTCCGCTGTAGCGGTACCTATTTATCTACTTGCACTTTGACGTGCTTTCGAACTGCTAGGTTGGCAGGAGCTGGGACCGAGCAACGGGAGCTCACCCCGTCACGGGGATTCGAACCGCCAACCTTCTGATCGGCAAGTCCTAGGCTCTGTGGTTTAACACCCAGCGCCACCCGCGTCCCAGGTAGGAAGCTACCTTATACCTAGTCCAACTTGTTGGCATCTGTCTCGGAAGACAGTGGATGAGTGTGCCTTTGATGGGGAAGTCAAACGATTGGATGCTGTGCATGCTGTGGTTGTAAAGACTGATACAGAAGAGACATATAGTGGTACCTCGCTAGACGAATGCCCTGCTAGACGAATTTTTCGCTAGACGAATGGGTTTTGTGATCGGAGGTTGCCTCGCAAGACAAATTCGTTTTGTGAAAAATTCATCTAGCGAATCGCGGTTTCCCATAGGAAGGCATTGAAATTCAATTAATGCGTTCCTATGGGCAATTTTTTTTAAAAAAAATTCCAATGCATTCCTGTGGGATTCGCAAGACGAATTTTCCGCAAAACGAATTGACTCACAGAACGAATTAAATTCGTCTTGCGAGGCACCACTTTACTGTATTGGTCCCTCACAAATGCTCGCATTTCCCCAACTTCCTTTTGGCAAGGAATAACAATAAGACTTTAATGGTGGTTTAAGTTTGTAATGTTAAGTCTGCATTGAACAACAATGAGCACATGATGTTTCCTTTGGGCCTTCCAGAGTAGTACTGCTATCTGACATCCTTGGGGGTGGCGAAACTTTGGTCCAGGGCTGTCTTAACCATAGGCGGCAGGGGTGTGGGGCACTCGGGCGCCTAGCTCTCAGGGGTGCCAGGCTGAGAGTCCGGGGCCTGAGAGTTGGAGTCTGAGGAAGAGCCCGCCCGCTGGTTAGAGCACTCTTCTGCTGTGATCGGCTCTGCGCCGTGAGTTTGGGGGCAACCGAACCAGCGAGGTGCTGAGGCGGCCGGCTGGCTCCACCCTCCTGCGCGCCTGGGATTGGCATAGGGCCATGGAGAGGCCTGCCCAGCGTACGCTGGTTACGCCACGAGGTGCCCGGCTTTGCTCAGTCGCCAATGCCTTGGGCTGGTTTGTTGCGCTGGGCTCCTTATACTTCCTGTTTTCTTTCTTTTCCTGCGCAGAGATAAGTGTGGTGTCAACTCCCTAAAAAAAGGTCAACAACTCTGGGCAACCGGGGGGGGGGCGGCGGCAGGCAGATCTTTGCACCCCGGCGCTGCATATGCTCAAGACGGCCCTGCTTTGGTCTTCTAGATGATGTTGGATTACAAGTCCCATAACCCCCCGCTATTGACCATTGTTCCTCAGTCCTGCTCCTTAACTCGAGTTGGTGTTTCATGTGCCACTTCTAGTGTAACCAAAACCAGTCATTTCCAACTTACTGTGATATATTTTATTAAGGAAGTTTCAGACAAAGCAGTCACAGTGTCAGGGCTGGCCCAAGACATTTTGCTGCCTGAGGTAGTGCCCTCCCCTTTTCTCTAGTGCCAAAGGCCCATCAAGTTGTTCCCCCCCCTTTTTGTGGCACTGTCCCACAAGTGCCTCTCCACCTCTTTACGACAATAATAAATTTGTGCTTCTTTTCATGACAATTCCGATTTCTCCCCCCGAAGCATCCGCCTCACTCTGCATAATGATAGGGCTGGTCCTATACTGGGACAACTGTTCTCTTCTCGACTCTGACACCTTCCTGTTCTCGCTTCAAGCGCCACCCTTTTACTATGGCAGATTTTGCTTCAGAGCTTCATACATACAACGGCCTCCCCTGGGGCTCCGGTTCCTCTCAGGAGTTAGCAAAGGGACCCAGGTGGCGCTGTGGGTTAAACCACTGAGCCTAGGGCTTGCTGATCAGAAGGTCGGCGGTTCGAATCCCTGTGACGGGGTGAGCTCCCGTTGCTTGGTCCCAGCTCCTGCCAACCTAGCAGTTCGAAAGCATGTCAAAGTGCAAGTAGATAAATAGGAACCGCTACAGACAGCGGGAAGGTAAACAGCGTTTCCATGTGCTGCTCTGGTTTGCCAGAAGCGGCTTTGTCATGCTGGCCACATGACCTGGAAGCTATACGCCGGCTCCCTTGGCCAATAATGCGAGATGAGCGCGCAACCCCAGAGTCGGTCACGACTGGACCTAATGGTCAGGGGTCCCTTTACCTTTACCTTTATGCACTACAAAAAAGCTACCGGTATGTTTTCTTCAACTTGTAAAGGAGTTGATGTAGCCTTTAAAAAAGACCTTATTTGACATGTATACTGTATGGCAGGCACGTCGCAACAGGTAGATCGTGATTTACCGGTAGATCACTAGACGTCTGTGGTAGTTCACTGGCTCCCCTCCAAAGAAGCTCAACAACTTTGGCTCCCCTAAAAAATGCTTGACATTTTAGCCCTTCACCCCCCAAAACAGAGCTTTCCTCCTGCCTCAGAAAAGCTTAACAACTCTGACCTGAACCCCCCAAAAGGGGGTAGATCACTGCCAGTTTTTAACTCTGTGCGTAGATCGCAGTCTCTTCGGAGTTGGCCACCCCTGCTGCATGGTATTTTGGGGAAGGGTTGTTTTATTTGTTTTACTGTGTTGTATTACATTTTTATATATAGATATAATCCACCCTGGTACCTTATGGTCAAGGGTGGGTAACAAATATAATAATAATGATGATGATGATGATGGCCCTAACCCACAGCACACACTTGGTAACAAGACACAGATTTACAGATGTTCCCCCAACTCTCCTTTCCTTGATGGGCTTGTGGACTTAGAATTCTATGACTTGAAAACAGGTAGGTAGCCGTGTTGGTCTGGATCGAAGTAAAATAAAAAAATTCCTAAAAAATTCCAAAAAAAATGTACCATTTCACTGTATCTGAAGAAGTGTGCATGCACACGAAAGCTCATACCAAAATAAAAACTTAGTTGGTCTTTAAGGTGCTACTGAAGGAATTTTTTTATTTTACTTCGATCCAGACCAACACGGCTACCTGACTTCCATTTCACTGTATCTGAAGAAGTGTGCATGCACACGAAAGCTCATACCAAAATAAAAACTTAGTTGGTCTTTAAGGTGCTACTGAAGGAATTTTTTTATTTTACTATGACTTGAAAAGTTCAAGGTGTCTTTCATGCCAGAGCTGAACGATGTGCTGCTAATGAGACAATTAAAAGAATAAAACACAAACTCAAGGTCAGATAAAACGTGCGTTCATATTCCAGTTTTAAATGTCTTGGGGGGGGGGAAGCTCTCATGGATTTTTCAGCTAGCCTAGCCTAGCTAAAGCCAAGTACTTATGCAGCACAACGCTGTGTGTGTTTACTCAAAAGTAAGTCCCATCTCTTGTTGGGCGTCTGGGTAAATGCCAGCTGAACCTCATGGTGGACCAAATGTGGTCCACCAGAAGACCTCAGCAATTTGGGTTTTATGATCCCAGGTCATTTAGAGCTTTATCAGTGAGACCTGCAGCAAAATCCAGCATGGACTTCCCCTGTTTAAGCCAGCCACGCCCTTTTGCAGGCAGAAATATCAACAACCTCAGATATGCTGATGACACAACCTTGATGGCAGAAAGTGAGGAGGAATTAAAGAACCTTTTAATGAGGGTGAAAGAGGAGAGTGCAAAATATGGTCTGAAGCTCAACATCAGAAAAACTAAGATCATGGCCACTGGTCCCATCACCTCCTGGCAAATGTAGAAGGGGAAGAAATGGAGGCAGTGAGAGATTTTACTTTCTTGGGTTCCATGATCACTGCAGATGGTGACAGCAGTCACGAAATTAAAAGACGCCTGCTTCTTGGGAGAAAAGTAATGACAAACCTAGACAGCATCTTAAAAAGCAGAGACATCACCTTGCCTACAAAGGTCCATATAGTTAAAGCTATGGTTTTCCCAGTAGTGATGTATGGAAGTGAGAGCTGGACCATAAAGAAGGCTGATCGCCGAAGAATTGATGCTTTTGAATTATGGTGCTGGAGGAGACTCTTGAGAGTTCCATGGACTGCAAGAAGATCAAACCTATCCATTCTGAAGGAAATCAGCCCTGAGTGCTCACTGGAAGGACAGATCGTGAAGCTGAGGCTCCAATACTTTGGCCACCTCATGAGAAGAGAAGACTCCCTGGAAAAGACCCTGATGTTGGGAAAGATGGAGGGCACAAGGAGAAGGGGACGACAGAGGACGAGATGGTTGGACAGTGTTCTCGAAGCTACGAACATGAGTTTGACCAAACTGCGGGAGGCAATGGAAGACAGGAGTGACTGGCGTGCTATGGTCCATGGGGTCACGAAGAGTCGGACACGACTAAACGACTAAACAACAACAACAACAACAACCATTCCATTACCCCTCTTTTGGTCCTATCCTTTTGCGAAGCTTGGGGTTCCTCAGGCATGCTAATTCCTTCCTCTTGTGCCATTATGCTGCGAAAGGGATCAGCACTCAGTTGTTTTGCCATTATACATGCAACAGGTCAAAATAAGCTCCCAGAAAACAAATTGGAAGCCAGTCAAGAACTTTGAACGCTGTTGAAAAATGTTCAGAATGGCAGGGCCCAGTTAACAACCTGGCTGCTGTTCTGAAGCAGTTGTAGTTTCCAAGTAGTCTTCAAGGAGCCTCAAGTGATTCACAAGTGTTTTCTTGTAAACCTGTCCACTTCCTCAGGCTCTGGTGGGTGACTATATATTTCGAAAGACGTAAAACCAGCACCTTAAAATGCAATAAAACTGATTTTAAAATGCAGTGCTAAAAGCTGCCCTCGGGACCAAAGGGCAGCCCGTCAAAGTGCCCTAAGTTGCTTCTATGAAATGCTTGGGCCTTGGAAAAACTCCCGAGGAAGATCCCTCATACTTGTTGCATTGGGCCATCAAACCCAGCACTCTGCCTCTGATAGCAACCAGCCTGAAACCTCCATGTACTGTAGTTTGCTCTCAGCATCTGGTGCTCTAGGGATGGGGAACCTGTGGCTCTGCAAATGTTCCCATCATCCTTGACCATTGGCCATAGTGGCTGGGGTTGATGGGAGCTCTGGTCCAACTACATCAATATAGCAGTTTCTTGAGTGGATATTTTTATTTCTATATTTAGTTTATTTATTTTATCTCTCTCTCTTCATTAAAAGATCTCACAAGATAAAAGCACAAATAAATACAGTGGTGCCTCGGTTTTCGAGTGTCTCGGAAGCCGAATGTTTCAGTTTTTGAACGCCGCAAACCTGGAAGTAATTGCTTCCATTTTTTAACACTCCTCAGAAGTCGAACGGCTTCCGCTGCGTGTTCTTCAATTTCTCCAATTGAACTTGTAGCTAGTCCTTTGCGCCTTGTTTTCTGAACGTTTCGGAAGTCGAACGGTCTTCCGGAAAGGATTACGTTTGAGAACCGAGGCACCACTATAGTTAAAACAGAATCAGCGAAGCAGTAACCCCCTCTGCCACAAACACATTTAAGGCTGTAGAATATTAATGAGCCAAAGGCCTGGTAGCAGAGGAAGGTGTGGGGTTTTTTTGCCTGGTGCCTAAAGATATGTAAGGAAAGTGTCAGACGAACCTCCCTGTTCACACTTAAACTAAGAGTATTGTCTTCCCTAAGGCCATTCACAGCAAACATTTAAACATTTGATTTTGACCTGTTTTTAGGAGGCAATTTAGTTATTGTTTGATTTTATACTAATGTTATATATTTGATGTTAGCCGCCCTGAGCCCGATTTCGGCCGGGGAGGGCGGGATATGAATAAAAGTTTGTTGTTGTTGTTGTTGTTGTTGTTAAAGTTCTATGATACCACTTTAAGCAATCGTGGCTTCTTCCAGAGAATTCTGGGAAGTGTAGTTTGTTTAGGGTGCTGATTGTTGATAGGAAGCCTCTTATTCCCCTGGCAGAACTACAATTCCCAGAGTTCCCTGTGAAGAGGAATTGACGGTTCAGTCACTCTGGGAACTGTAACTCTGTGAGGGGTCTCCTAACAACTCCAAGCACCCTTAACAAACCGCAGCTGAACTGGAGCAGCTTCAAATGTATGGCATGAGTGTGTGGCCTTAATCCAAACTGCCTTGGTGTAGCGTACTGCTGTGCCTGCATTTCATTTTCCTTTAAAGCCAAATAGGAACACTTATCACTAGGGTTGCCAGACTCAATAGAGGACAGGACTTCTGTGCCTTTAAATTGCCCTGCTCTCTTTTGAGTCTGGAAACCTTAAAGAGAAACCAGCAGACCCTTTGTTTAATTTCCAAGCAAAGGGTCTGCTGGTTTCTCTTTAAGGTTTCCAGACTCAAAAGAGAGCAGGGCAATTAAAGGCACAGAAGTCCTGTCCTCTATTGAGTCTGGAAACCCTACTTATCACTTCTGTGCCCCACGCTCAATAGCAGGCAGGAATTTTGCTTGTGAGGAGGGAAAGAGGACACAGAACATAGTTTTCCCACCTGCCATCATCTGATTCCGGCAATTGGAGGCATTTACAGCTACGGCCTAGTCGCTTTGGCACATGCACCCATGTTAATGTGAGAGGAGAGGTTGCTGGGGCGGAAAGCAAAACAACACAGGACGCATCATGCGGGAAATTGGTGCCTTGCGGGCCTGGAGGAGAAAAGCTGAAGCAGGATAATTCCAGGGGATGGTTTGAGGGTACTGATGCTGCTACCTTGTTAAAGCTGAACAAGTTTTAGCTCGACCTGGATGGGCAGCGGAGAGCCCCAGGTAAGCTTCTGTGAGGTTACTGAAGTGCCGTAAAATGTAAGTGTAACCTAGTTGATTTTTAAAAAAAAACACCTCTAATCGGTCATAGTTATCTGCTGCTAGTAGCAATGCAGTTTCGTAACCACTAGTAACCACTGAATTTGGCCTTTAAAAAACAAAAACCATTTATGCCATATATTACCCACCCTTCCTCCCAGGAGTTTGTGGTAGCATGCATAGTTCTTCCCTGCCTTGTTTGGCCTCGCGGTAACCCTGCAATATAGGCTCTGCCTAGTTAGCTTGATAGCTGAGCAGGGTTTTTGAACCCGTGTAAGCCCTGCTCTAGACCAAGCATCCCCAAACTGTGGCCCTCTAGATGTTTTGGCCTACAACTCCCATGATCCCTAGCTAACAGGACCAGTGGTCGGGGGAGATGGGAATTGTAGTCCAAAACATCTGGAGGGCCGAAGTTTGGGGATGCCTGCTCTAGACTGTAAGTTGCGCTTAGCCTCAGTTGGCTGTGTTTGGTCGTCATCTGCATGTGGGCAGGGTTGTGATGGTAACAAACCTATGTGAGCCTTTGGCTGGCGACTCCCCTCTCCGCTGCAAAGGGAACATTGGAAGCTTTCCTACCCTTTTCAGATAAATCACTGCTCATGGTGCTGTCTGAACCCTACCTTTGGTTAATCTAAACTGTGCTTTGTTGGACATGAGCCATGGGTTATAAAGTTTGCTTGATTCAACCAACTCCAGTTAAGATTAACCACAATTTGGGGTTCTAAACTGCTGTTGGCATCCGTCTGTCTCGAGAGACAATGGAGTATGTCTCTGGAGGTGAAGTCAGACCTTTGAATTAGCAGCACCAAAGCATAGCTGCCAAGTACCCCAGTTTCCCCGGGAAACCCCCGTATTTTCCCCGGGAAACCCCCGTAGTTTCCCGCAGGTGTCCCAAATGGCAAAATACCCCATATTCCCCCAGATTACGGAGCTCCTGCCGGCGATCATGTTCTTCTGATGCTGCGCTGGCACCGGAAGTCGCTTCTATGCACTTCTGGACATGCGTAGAAGCAACTTCCGATGCCGCTGTGCCCATTTCCAAAATGTCCACAGCGCCAGAAGTCGCTTCTACGCACTTCCGGACATGCGTAGAAGTGACTTCTGGTGCCGCGGTGCTGCTGATCCTGGATTTTTCAATCCAGAACTTGGCACCTGTGCACCAAAGTGACCTCCCTGGGGCTAAAGCCTGGGCAGTGTGTCTGGAGGTCCTGGGCTGCCCAGATGACAAGACTGATGTGGTCCAAGCAGAGCAATATGTTTGAAGCCAGCTTGGCCGCAGGAGTTGCTGGAAGGAGGCATCTAAGGTGCCATCCAACCGTCTTGGAGACTCCACTCCGGATTCATGTAGGGTTTACTCCTTAGCCTTTTCTCCTCTCAAGGCAGCATAGGATAAGAGTTTTCCTTTTTCTAGATGGGCTACCTTCCCAGGTTGGCAAGCCCCACCTGCCCCTTACTTCCCTCTGCAGCATGTGCAGAAAATGCCTTCTTGACTGTTGGACCCGCTGTTGGTCTCGTCTCCTTAATCCACCAGTGCCTGTCTTTGCATACAGGGGAAGTCCACTCATCCAGGGTTTGAGACCCATTGGCTACCCTCACCTGGTCAAAGCCATTCCTGGGTGCGGCCGCTGTTGCATGCTGACAGCAGCTAGGAACCACAGGGGAGAGCTGAGTGCAGGATGGGGACCAAAGGTGGACAACCCACCTCAGAAGGAGCACAATGTGTCTCCCCCAGCAGAGGTACTAAACGGGCTTAGTGAAGCGTTTGGCAAAATAAAAGGCTATGTATGAAAAAGAAGCAAAACAAGCAAGAGGAGAAGATTTGAAGATTCTGAAAATTATGCAATTGAAAAACAGATTGAGATCTTGCAAGAATTTCGAATGATGATTCCTGATTGCCAACGCAGGTTAGAAGCTGCACATGCAGATCTAGCTCAGCTATTAGAAAATGAAAAAGAGTTGGAAGAAGCTGAAGGATATAAAGAAGCACGTTCGGTACTTGAGTCAATAAAGTTAGAAGCCTAGATAGAGTAGTGAAAAATCAATGTACGCTTTGGCTCTATTGTTACATTTTACTAATGTTTGACCACTTGTGTATTTCTTAGAGTAGTGTTAGGAATGATGATGTGCTCGATAATGAGCACTCGTATTGGAGTGTTCTGTAGACTGATAGCTGTGGTCTTATATATACCAGCCTTTTGCGCTCTTTCACCCTTGTCTGATGTTCCTAACCCTTCTTTTAGACTTTCTTGGCTTCTTTTGGATTCTTATGGGCTATATACATACATACATATATATACATATATACATATATATATACATATATACATACATATATATATATATATATATATATATATATATATATATATATAAACTCCTTTTAGGGTTTTTTTTAATAAAAAAAAACCAAAACATGTTTTTTGTTTAGATTTTAAATGATTTTAAATTATTGTACCCCTCCCTCCTTATGCTGGTCTACGACCGTAATAAAAATTTGTTGTTGATGTGCTCAAATGAGCTGTACCTTTTTCTGAAAGTTGCATTTTTATTTTTATTATGTGTTTTGTGGTTTTATATCTTGATTTTCTTCTGTGAACAGCCTTGAGACCCCCGGGTATAGGGCGGTATATAAATTCAAATAGTAATAGTAATAGTAATAATAATAATAATAATAATAATAATAATAATACTTCTCCCTTAGCACCCCAAATTAACTAAACTGTAACTAATCGAAAATGGTAGTGAAAGCTTCTGAACTCATGGCCATGCAGGCCTAGGAGAGCGGGGATTGTGTGAGCCTGAAACATGCACAGGCTCATTCCCACTAAAATAACCCAAGAGTGTGGAACCTCAGACCTGTCTAGGCCTCTCTTATCAGACTCTCCATAGGCCACACCCCTGTTTCATGCCCTCCTTTCATGCTTTTTCCTGGGTCGGGACATGTCCTTGAATTATGAGAACACCCTTTTGCTTGCTTGCTTGGATGGGTGCATGTAGAAACCTCTGGCTTTGGTGTGGTTGGAATGTAGCCTCCTGGGAGGTGGAAGTCGCAGCCATCCCTCTTTCTGCTTTTGCCCATGACTCCATGCAGACCCCAGAAGGTCCCCCGGGGAAAAAAAGGTTCCCCAAACCTTGCAGGGAAAAAAGGACATGTTTTATTGTGACACCCGGAGGCGGCCCGAAGCTGTAATGTCTCACATCAGAAATGGCATTTCCTTTAGCTTCCTAAGGGCCCTGGCGTGTCCGTTCTCAAAATCGTCCCTGCGTTGTTTCAGCTCCTGACGCCTCTCGATTTCCAACGGGAGCAGCTGGCGCCTTGTCAGCTCGGGCTGTGTCAGGTGGGGTCTCGCTTGAGTGCGACTTGAGAGGTATATGCTGGGCACTTCCGAGGCTGGAGGGAAGCCTTAATGCATAAAATGGGCCAGCACTCTTGCGATCATGGCAAATGGAAACACCTGCCTCACCCACTGATTGTGGAGATGTGCTAGCAGCAAGGCTTGCTGCTGCTGCTGCTGCTGTGCGTAGTGTAAAAAACTAGGGGCAGAAGGGATACCTGTGACAACAGATGATCTGCCAAGGGCCACCCGGCCAGTGCAGATCTGCTGTCGCTATCAGTCCTGCTTATGGCCCAAGGCGATGTACAGAGTATAATAATAATAATAAGCTAAAGAACAATCAAAAACAAAAAAAGTGGCAGAAAGTGAATTGAAGTACAAAGCAAAGTACAAACCCATGGAAAGCTTTTGTGAGCAATCCTCATTTGTGACTGATCGCAAATGCCAGATCATCTTGGCACTGTGTTTGTGATTCTTAAAGCTCCCTGTAGCTATTCTTTTTAATCCCTCCTCCTTTCTTGGCTTTGCCTTTAATGTGTGCCCGTACTTGTCCAATCCTCCCTCCTTCTTCCTGTCTGTCGTCTTAGTGCAGAATTTTGATGTTAAGAAACTCGGGGCGCAGAATTTCAAACAGCCCTGAGCCTTGCAAGTTTACAGCTGCAAATCCGACTGGTGAAGTGAGGCTCCTTTGCCTGCCCATCACCCATTTCCAGATTGCTGGTTTTTTTTATATATAATATCTAAAAATACCTTCATTGTCACTAACACGGGATTGATTGATTTTTTTAAAATGTGCTCCTTTACGTGCAATATAAAGTTAGGAGAAGAAAAATAAGGTGATTTGGGTGGTTGTTGTTGTTGTTGTTTTAAAAAAATGATGGTGGTGGTTTTAAAGTGTTACGGGCCAATACTGAGCTGGGTTTGGTGGCGTTGCTGGTTTTAATTTGGTTCTGGTTTGTTGTGTCTTTAATGAACGGAAGCTTCCCAGGGGTTGCAAAGATCCCCTCGCAATATAAGCACGATGTGCTGTTAAACATGTTCTTGCCGTAACTGCCTGCTGCGCAGCCATGCCAGTCTGCGGCCTGGGACAGGTGGGGCCTGGGTAATTAAATGTCACGGCATCCCAAGGAACCTTCTTAACACAGTCCTGTCTCCCGCCTTTCTCAAAAGTTTTACGTAAACAGGGCACAACCCTGCTATTAGCGGGGCTTGTTCTGAGTTGTTCCCGAGGGATGGTTAAGGCGCTCTCCTTTGCACAGGTTTGGGGACAGGGGGCGGCTTCTGCGGAAAGATGCTGACTGGAGCCAAAACGGAGCATTATTATTATTATTATTCCACTCGCCGGAAGAAGGGATCTGATCTCCCTGGTGGGGAATGATGGGGAGGGTGCAGTTTTAAGTGCAGCTGGCCCTGGTGGGAGTTTGGCTTGCGTTCCCTGCCGTTCTCTCCCTCTCTGGCCTGGGTGCCAGGGAGTGACAGTTTACAGGCAGGCAGCCAAGCCCTGAATGGAGGAATGTGTGAGGCCTTCAGCTTTCACATGCTTTTATCAAGAGCGCAAAGAATAGCCTAGGACTCAAGCTGCACTGCTCAGGTCAGAAGGAGAGAGGAATGTTCGCGTTAACCCACGAGGTGCCGGACAGGAAGTGGCCAGCCAGGCACTTGGGAGCTGTGGGGCTGGGTGGGTAGGGTTGCCAGACTCAATAGAGGACAGGACTTCTGTGCCTTTAATTGCCCTGCTCTCTTTTGAGTCTGGAAACCTTAAAAAGAAACCAGCAGACCCTTTGTTTAATTTCCAAGCAAAGGGTCTGCTGGTTTCTCTTTAAGGTTTCCAGACTCAAAAGAGAGCAGGGCAATTAAAGGCACAGAAGTCCTGTCCTCTATTGAGTCTGGCAACCCTATAGGTGGGGGGCACCTTGGTCCTTAACGGCCTCGGTCTTGTATACTTGAAGGAGCGTCTCCACCCCCATCGTTCAGCCCGGACGCTGAGATCCAGCGCCGAGGGCCTTCTGGCGGTTCCCTCACTGCGAGAAGCAAAGCTACAGGGAACCAGGCAGAGGGCCTTCTCGGTAGTGGCCCTTCCATCAGAGGTCAGAGAGATAAACAACTACCTGGCATTTAGAAAATACCTAAAGGCAGCCCTGTTTAGGGAAGTTTTTAGTCTGTGATATTTTAATGTAGTTTGATGTGTGTTGGAAGCCACCCAGAGTGGCGGGGGAGACCCAGCCAGATGGGCGGGGTATAAGTAATAAATTATTATTGTAAGGAGTTTGTCGGTGAGGGGCATGCGTTTCTGACATGGCGTTCTGCATTACAGCGGCAGCCAAATACTGTAATGAAATTCAGGGCCCCATGACCACCACAGCGCTATAATACCTATTGAACAGTCATGGCTTCTTCCTCTCCCATACCCCAAAGAATCCTGGGAAATGTAGTTTTCCCCTCCCCCAAGGGAGCTGAGAGCAGTTAAGAGAATGCTATTCCTCTCAGAGCTGCTCAGATGGGTGCTTGCTTCTCTTCTCTCCGTCCCCCCCCCCTTTTGTTGTTGCATGGAGAACCATGTTTTGTAACCCTTCCCGCAAGAACTTGCATATGTTTTTATTTTCTGTGTGGCTGTTTGCTCACCTTAAGTGCAAGGCAAAAGTTTTTTACAAGGCAGATCATTGCAAGTACCTGCAGTCCATTAGGGTAGCTTGTGGCCTATTTTTTACAAAGATCCACAAGACCACCCAGCGATTCTTGCCTCCCAGCAAAAGGAAACTGCCCTTGTCACCTGGATTTCCTAGAGAAGGTGAAAGTTTTCCAGCACAAACAAAACTTTTGCTGCCTCCACTGCCAGCGCTTTGACTTGCCACACATCTCCAGTAGTGCTATGAATCTTTAATATCCATGCAGATATATTGGTAAAAGATGTTATATAATTTTCTTTTTAGGGCAAGAAACAGGGATGCTGGCCAGCCTCAAACTCACACAACATTACCTCCGGTCTCTCAGTTATCCTTCTCTTTTTCAAATATCATAAAATGTTTTAACTAAGACCCATGTGGCACCTCAAAGAGGAAGAAAGTTGTGGTGGAAGGAACTTTTGAGGTCTGAGGCCACAACTCATATATTTTTAATATATGTGCAGCACTTAACCAAGTTCTAGGCACGTGTGTCAGTGTTAAATAACAGCAGCAGCATAGGAACTTTCGGAGCATTCATGTGCCAATTGATTCTGCTCCCCCAGCCGTAAATTTACCCCCAACATGCAAAAACGAAGGAGGCAATTTTGCCCTCTCTTATATCCAAGCCCCTTCCTCAGTTTGACCCAAACTTTTGGGTTTTTGAATGCTTACTGCAGCACAAACAAAACAGACATGGCAATGGCAACAGCAGCAGCAGCAAAATATCCCATGGAGGAAAATGTGTTACGTTGTGTGTGTGGATAAGATGATAAACACCAGAAAATAACAGGTGCAAGTCAGGCGATGTGGGAAGGGGGGGAAATGACAGAGCGGTGGAGAATTGATTGGGAGCACGGGATGACATGAGCACAATTTATATCCCTTCTTCCAACCGAGCAACCTTGTGAAGTACAGTGGTACCTCGGTTTATGAACACAATTGGTTCCAGAAGTCTGTTCATAAACCGAAGCGTTCATAAACCGAAGCAAACTTTCCCATTGAAAATAATGGAAAGTGGATTAATCCGTTCCAGATGATGAAAAACACCCCCTAAAGCAGCAATTTAACAAGAATTTTACTGTCTACCAAGAGGTTTCCGAGGCCTGTGGAGGCCTCCACGGAGGCATCGGAGCAGGGTGGGTGGGGGTGGGCAGAAGTGCCCAGTGCTGTAGCCTCTTCAGCTTTGCTCACTGGACTGGGAGAAATTTGAGCTAATGGACACTGGGCAGAGCTTGTTAGCCAAGGTTGGTTTGCATCATTGTTCATTCAGCTGCCTCCTTCATTGAGGTGTTTTGTGAGAAGGCCCTTTGTCTCTCTGGAGGAGGGGTGTGTGTGTGTGTGTGGGTATTAGCTGCAGAAGAACTTCCTACCCGAAGGCAGGCAGGCGGAGAGCAAGCTTAGATGCCAGGGTGTGAAATGCCTGCCTGGGCCTATTGGAACGCAACTCCTTGTCCGCTGGAAATAACTTGCCCATGTTGTCAGTTGGGAAGCTGGCATTTTGCGCTAATTGCTCATATCACAGATGGTTTCGAGGGCTCCTCGGCCACCTGCCAGGGAGTCGGCATTGTAAGAGGAATGCTTTGCGAGCTAGATCTGCAAGTCACATTCTTCTGGGCGCAAAAAGAAGAGGGGGAAATTCAGGTAACGGGTCCTCTCCTGGCTGTTGTCTGAGTTTTCTTTTTCTTTTTTTGCAAAGGTGCCAAGAAAACCAGTTTAATTCAATCCAAAGATACTTCCAGCCTTTCTATGCTACTGAAGAGCACGGGTTTTAATAACGTTTCCCTCGGTCAGAAGCTCCTGGGAGAACTGTTGGGAGATCCCTAACAGAATTCTCAGCACCCTTAACAAATGCCATATTTTATTTTATTTTATTTTAACACTTTGAAAAGCAGGTCTTTCGGCTTGGCCCTTCATTCAAGTATGCTGGCAATCCAGGTCAGCTTTCCAAATGCTGAGCTTGCTAGATCAAAGCAGTGTGTGTGTCAGTCACACAACGTAGCTCAGTTCCCCAGAAGCAAATTTAAACAAGCTTTTTGCAAAACTTGGCTTTTGAACCACGAATTTCCTTGGAAACTTATCTGAGGAGGAGGAGGGGTTCCACAATTCAAAGGTTATTAATGGTGGATAAGTTTCCTTGAAAAGCAAGTTGCTTGGTGATTTATTTAGTTGTTTCGTAACATTTATACACTGCTTGATCGTAGAAAAAAAAAACTCGAGGCGGTTTACGAAAAAGATTATGATTATGATAAAATTGCTTGCTGCTGCTGATACTTTCGCCAGC
The DNA here is from genome assembly GCF_963506605.1 of Zootoca vivipara. Taxonomy (NCBI): domain Eukaryota; kingdom Metazoa; phylum Chordata; class Lepidosauria; order Squamata; family Lacertidae; genus Zootoca; species Zootoca vivipara. Next base: position 19,099,191 of record NC_083277.1, read on the forward strand.
AATGTGTAACTGCAATGTGGCTATCTGGAACGGTTTTGCTTGCAGTAGCTGCTGCTGTAAAAACTACCGGTATTCTGTTCCCCTTTCCACCTCCCTAACATCTCCCAGCTTCCCTTACCCCCTGCCAATTCTGAGCCCAATAGATAGAAATGCAGAAGACTGTGGTGTGTATTCTAGGGTGTGCTCTCAGTGGTTCGATGGGCTGATAGGCCTGGCCACAGCGGCCTGCATGAACACAGCGTGCACCCCAGAACATGCCCCCAGAATCCTTTGCAACGTGCTGCTGGAGTCAGTGTGGTAGATGCTTCATCAGACAGAATGGTGTGAAAAGCTTTCCCTGACCTGGAAAACTGCGAACCTTGATGGCTGATCAGCCTTGTCACAAATAAGAGTTGAAGAATCGCACCCTTGCTCCACCCCACCCCTTCAACCAGTTGTGCGTCTCAATACCCCCTTGAGCACTGTGAGGAAACACCTGTCTATTCTGGGACCCTAGCACGAAGTGGGGTGGGGCAGTGTGAGCCCCGACCTGGGTGAAACTCCCTCTTCAAGAGTATCTAGAGAGGCTCAGGAGAAAAGTGGATGAGTGGGTTGGACTGGAAACCCCATCCCAGGCTGCCACAACTTTCTGGGAGATTAACTCGCAGGCAGAGACGTTAGTCACCAATCAGGAATGCAGCTCCCTTTTTCCTTAATGAGAACAAAACATTTTTATTCCTGTTAGTTAAAAGGAAGCGAGGGCTAATGTCAGTCACCATGCCAACAAAATCTCCCACCCTCTCTGCCCCCAGGGGGTGATGGGTGTCTTCGGTCTCCATCCTTGTTTGGAAAGGTGAAGCAGACGAGCCAAAACTTGACAAACTGGCAAGGGAAGGCGGTTTCCATGCAGCGATTGTCTAGCTGTTGCATAGCCCAGCTAGGCTCACCAGCTTCCTCTTGGGCTATAAGGTTTGAGCCTAAGAATTGCCTTTGCTGGGTGATATGAATGAAAGAAGAGCTCTGCTGGATCAGGCCAAAAGTCCATCTGGTCCGGCATCCTGTTTCCCGCAGTGGCCAGGCAGAAGTTTCTGGGAAGCTTATTGGAAGCAAAGCACAGGAACATAGGAAGCTTATTCTGAGTCACACCAACTGGTCAGTCCAGCTCAGTATTATTCTTTCTTCTTTGGCCATCACTCGTATCTGAGTAAGATTGTCTTCCCATAACACGATTTTAACAATGGGTCCGTAAGTGACTGTGGAGGCCAATTCTGGATCCACACGTCCTTCCACAGTGGGGACATTGGTTTCCAGGCGGGAGTTGACCACGGTGCGTGCCTTCCTCTTAGCACGTTTCTCCCTTGCATCCTGAGATAGAGTGTCTTCAAAGCCCATGACACCTTTGATAAAGGCTGTTCTTCAACTGGAGCGTTGTCGGTGTTGATACTACATTTTTTTAGATTTGCCTTGAGACAGTCTTTAAACCTCTTTTGTTGACCACCAGCATGACGCTTTCCATTTTAAAGAAAATTTTCAGAAACAGACTGGAAAGAGAAGTTGCTGAATTGCAACTCATTAGCAAGCTTAAAACCATGAAGCCACCTGGAATGAACAAAGACATAGGATTCTTATCTCATTATACATGATCAAGCTTTCCTTAGCACCTCAGCCCTTGCTTCCCCCTCCCAAGACCAATTGCAGTCATTAACAGTCGTTAACAGTCATCAACAGGTTTACCACTCCTATCAGCCCATCACCCATTCCCATCACCCCCACCCTCTGAATATACATAAGGGTCTGGTTACTTCTGTTTCAGTGTATCTGAAGAAGTGTGCATGAACACGAAAGCTCATACCAAAATAAAAACTTGTTGGTCTTTAAGGTGCTACTGAAGGATTTTTTTTATTTTGTTCCATTTTTAAGTTCGGAATAGAGTAGTTGCTTTGGAAGACGATCATCAGGCATCCGCACAACATGACCAGTCCAACAAAGTTGATGTTGAAGAATAATTGCTTCATGATTCAGTATTATGGACACTGGTTGGCAGTGGCTCTCTGGGGTTCCAACCAAGGGACATTCTTAGTCCTACCTGGGACCTTTCCCCCTGCAAATACCACATGCTGCCCAGCCATCCCGATTTAAGCAGGACATCCCGGAATTACAGAAGTCATCCTGGCTTCTGGTTGGATCCCAGAATGTCCTGTTTTTTGGTCCAGCACTCTGGCGTGTGTCAGCAGAGCATCCCAACTGGGATCACCTGGATTTTGGAGGGTATGCTCTTGAAGAGCTACACCCCTGTAATGTCATCTGCTGTTTGTCCCTAGTATTTGCTGCTCAGAGGCATATTGTCCCTGAACGTGGAGGACCCATTAGCGATGACAAATTGTAATACTTTTTGCAGCCGTGTATTTAACAACTGGGAAACCAAGGCAACCAGGAATTCAAGGTAGTTGAGTGGGTGGTAGTGGCGGGACCAGTAAGTCTATCCTCCTCCTCCTCTGTGCCAACCACAGAGCCCATCATGACCAGCAGAGCTTGCGGAGGAGGGGTAGATCACTCTTTCTCCTGGGTGGAATTTTTTTCTCCCCCTCCCCTTTCCTCTTTTACAAGCCTGCTAAGTTGGCTGCTACCCTAACATGGAAATGCAGGCTAGTAAACATCTTTGCAGGCTAGTAACTTGGGTGAGCTTATTTACAAGTTGCAGTAGCAGCCATCAGCAGGCCTGTTCTGCATTACTTTGTCTGGCACATTTTAAAGCTAGCTGAGTCATCGCCATAACCTGCAGCCATAAATTCTATAAGTTAGTTATATGTTGTGCTCTTTTATTTACTTTTTTTTACAGTTGGTATTCATGTTCTGGGATCACAACGTTGCTCTGATGTAAGGTGCAGGTATGCACCCATGTGCGTGCATGGGGTCCTTGGTTGGCCATTCATTAATTCATTATCACATTACCCTGACATTTGTTCCTAGCATCCAGTGCACTTCCATTAATAATTTGCAACAAAGGACTGTGGAGTGGCGTTCTGGCATTCACCTGATTTCTAGTTGCCTGTGCCACTGCTGTGTAACAAAACGGAGAGGGAAAGGGGTGAGGTTGGTGGGATGTAACTGCACCAATGGCAACATCAGATTGGCCCTGCTGGTGTGTTTGCACTGTGCCAACCTCCCATTCTCTGCCCTGGCTGCCGTGATGCAGGCAAAGGGAGGTCAGGTGAGTGCCACTGCCCCATCCAGCCATCCACTACTGTTCATTTGATTGATGATTGAGAGGTCCATCTTCTGTGAATATGGTTGATCGCTCCTGAAAGCTTATGTACCTGTTTTTGAGTCAATATTATGCTGCAGTACTGCATTGACGGAAGATGTGTGGTCCTTCCTTTATTTATTACAGCCGCCCCGCCCCCCCCGGCCTTTCCAAGGAACTCAGGTTGTGATGAGTGCTGCCACCGCCCCATCATGCCCCAAGCACACATATGGAAAGAACAAGTTATTACATTTAGGCCCAACATATTTTTTTAAATCGAATTCTAAGTCAAAATTACAAGTCAAAACTGCAAAACAAAGCGGAAGAGAGTGCAGAATGAATTCAGGAAGAAGACAATATTGCATCATAAACAAGCATCTTTTGATGAGACATGGAGGACAAAAGAATTATTGTAAAGGGAGGGATCAGTCTGGTATTCGATCTAGCTACAGCTGACCATTCCCCCCCCCCCCAGGGAGCGAGGCGGCTTTCTATTGACACCAGTTGTTGTCATGTGTTGAATAAAAGGATACCAATCAATAATAAAGCAATCCGTGCTTCTCTGCCCCTGAGCTTTTTTAACACAACTAGTCAACTCTCCAGAGAGTACAGTAGTCCCAAACTCTTAATGTACCATGCGTCTAAAGAAATATATAGGCCCAAGGTTACTTGCATTTGCTTTGCTTGGGATGAGACATTCTCGTTGTGTTTTTTTTTTTTACAGCTTGAGGTCCATTGACTGAGAAGAGAAATGAAGCCCAGGCAGTCCAGATGGTAAGTAAAAGGTGTCACAATTCCATGCTGTACTACTGAGGAGCAAGCTGTGGACCAGAGGCCAGGGAGGGTGAGACTCTGGGTGATGGTCTTGGCCCAGAATGAGAAGCCCCATTTGCAGTCAATCAAAGTGGGTGTTGGGCAGGAGTGGCTTATTCCGTTTGGGCTCCTAGAATCATAGAATCATAGAGTTGGAAGAGACCACAAGGGCCATCCAGTCCAACCCCCTGCCAAGCAGGAAACACCATCAAAGCATTCTTGACATATGCCTGTCAAGCCTCTGCTTAAAGATCTCCAAAGGAGGAGACTCCACCACACTCCTTGGCAGCAAATTCCACTGTTGAACAGCTCTTACTGTCAGGAAGTTCTTCCTAATGTTTAGGTGGAATCTTCTTTCTTGTAGCTTGAATCCATTGCTCTGTGTCCGCTTCTCTGGAGCAGCAGAAAACAACCTTTCTCCCTCCTCTATATGACATCCTTTTATATATTTCCTGAGGTGAAATGAGAAGGTACCACCCTCCACTGAAGCCTCACTTACTGGAAGCCGCTGAAGCCGCTTCTCTTCTTCACTTTTTGGGAGGTGGATTCTGCTTCCTGAGGCGGCTGCCTCAATCTGCCTCATGGGGCAGGTTGGCCCTGGTGTTGGGCAATGTATTTGGGCTGTTGGGCAGCCCTGTTTAGGGAAGCTCTTAATGTTTGACGGTCTATTGCATTTTAATATTTTGTTGGAAGCCACCCAGAGTGGCTGCGGAAACGCAGCCAGATGGTCGGGATATAAATAAAAAATTATTATTGTTATTATTATTATTATTATTATTATTATTATTATTATTATTAGGGGTGGCAGGAGCAGCCACGACTGCTTCATGCAAGCTCAGAATTTTTTACATCGCTAGATTGCAACCTCGCAAACCTAGACACGTGTGGTTTTTGCTTTGTTTGTAGGAGGGAGGTTTATGCACATTTTATACTGACCAGTAGGAGATTAAGTTTACCAACCAACCCACCAACCCCATTTTCTTTCTTAAAGGTTGCCTGAACCCCAGGTATCCCACTCATTTCTGGCTGCAGCTCTAAGCTATTTACCAGCAGACTTTCAACTGCTGCCGTTGCATCGATTGTGGACTCCTGCCAGAACTTGCCTATAGGACTCAGGTAAGTTTGCTTTGAGATTTATAACATGCATGCAGCTCGCTGTGCAGAGGAGAGCAAAAATTGCATGGCTGCTTGTCGAGTTTTTGCAGGTGAAGAAAGTTCCTGCCATTTTGGAGGACAAATCACCACACTTTCATAATCCTTTGTGACTAATTGGGCACCCACACTTCCCGTTGTACCTTGGCTGCAGAGATCCCGGTGTTCAAAGCCAAATTGGGTGTTTCTAGTTGAAATCTACTGTCCCCTTGATGGCAAAATTGTCCGTATTGGAACATGGTTGTGCTGCTGTCGCAGGCAGCTTTTAGGTAGCAAAAGAAAAGGACTTCTGCTGGCTGCATGCTGGTCATCCTGTAAGCCACAGTTTGGATGACTGAGAATGAGCTCCACACCTGCACTCCCTGCTTGTTTCGATTAAACCATAGTTTGCTGTCGTGTTTGAATGTTGCAAACTTTGCTTTGATCAAACCATGGTAGTTTGAGCTAAACAGGAAGTAATACATTACGCTGTGTGTGTGAGGGAGGGAGAAGGGGGCACGTGAGCCATGATAATCGTTCCTGATTCTTTTAAACCGGGCATCCCGATACTGTGGCCCTCCAGATGTTTTGGCCTACAACTCTCATGATCCCTAGCTAACAGGACCAGTGGTCGGGGAAGATGGGAATTGTAGTCCAAAACATCTGAAGTTTGGGGATGCCTGATTTAAACTATGGTGTGGAGGATCATTTGAACATCACCATTCTGTACAAGTGCTGTTAATAAGAGAAGCTGCGCATAGCCTGACCACCGTAGTTCATGTGGTGGTAAGCTCAAAACTGGATTACTGCAATTCACTCCATGTGGATACGGCCTTGGGCCTGTTTTTGAAGCTCCAGCTGGTGCACAGTGCTATAGCCAGACTGCTGATGGGGGCATCTGGCCGACAATATGTGACACCATTGTTAAAAGATCTGCACTGTCTACCCTTCTAGTACTGTAGTCTGCTAAGGGTTGTTAGGAGACATTCTCAGAGTGATTTAACCAGGCACCCCCAAATTCGGCCCTCCAGAGGTTTTGGGACTACAGTTCCCATCATCCCTGACCACTGGTCCTGTTAGCTAGGGATGATGGGAGTTGTAGCCCCAAAACATCTGGAGGGCCGAGTTTGGGGATACCTGCATTTAACCGTCAGCCCCTCCTCCCAGGGAACTCTGGGAACTGCAAGGCAGGCATAGGCAAACTCAGCCCTCCAGATGTTTTGGGACTACAACTCCCATCACCCCTAGCTAACAGGACCAGTGGTCAGGGATGATGGGAATTGTAGTCCCAAAACATCTGGAGGGCGAAGTTTGGGGGTGCCTGCTGCAAGGGGAATAGGGCTCTCCTAGCAACTCTCAGCACCCTTAGCAGACTACAGCTCCCATAATTCCTTGGGGGGGCACCATGACGGTTTGAATTGGCATCACCGTGCTTAAAACGTATGATACAAACACGGACCGAGATAAACAAAAGGGCAATGTAAGAAACAGGCAAGGACACAGAGCGGAAGCAACTGCTGACCAGCAGCCTCTTCCTACTTCCTTAAGGAGAGCTGATTGGCAGCTCCGCAGGATGCAGCTGGCTCTTAATAGCCGTGACTCGTACCCCACAGCAGGCTGCCACCTTTTGCTGGAAGTGTCATTCTGGAGTCCTCAGTTGGGCAGCCTGAATAAGGGCAGAGCTCAGCCGTCCCAGGGCTATGGTCCAAAGACACCTGATGTAGGAGCCTGGATGGAAAGCCACCTGGGAGATTCCTGTGGGCTGCTGAGAGTGCCAATGTGGGAGAAAGGCAGGAAGTAAGTGCTTAGCATGGCTGAAATCGATTGCCTCTTTGTGAACTATTCATTTCTTAACCTGCTGGGTTCTGATGTCAGCAACGCTATGTTTTATATTATTATTATTATTATAAGCTTCCTTGAATGCATTTTATGCAAGAAAGCTGCAAGTGCAGTAAATGAAATAAAGACAATTACCAGAGGTTAAAACGGGGGCTCCTAAAGTGGTCTGACCTTCATTCAGGTGGTCTGTGGCATGCCTGCATGAAATGCTCTTGTTGGTTTTTAATACAGTAGTATTTTTACAGTGGTACCTCGACTTCCGAACGACTCGACAACCGAATTTTTCGACTTACGAATGGGGGTAATGGCCGTGCGCTTATGAATATTCTCAACATCCAGAAAAAAACCACGGCGGTTTTATATAGGGATTTTTCGACTTACGAATTTTTAGATAGTGTTGCTTCGACTTTTTCTGTTTCCAATGCGTTCCTATGGAAAATCGCGTTTCCAATGGCGTTTTTCGACTTACGAATTTTTCAACTTACAAAGGTGCCTTTGGAACGGATTAAATCCGCAAGTCGAGGCACCACTGTATTTCTTCTAATTTTCTTTACCTTGCGTTTTATTGTATCGCAGAACTGTGGAATGCAAATTGTAAGGCAAAATAAAAAACTAAAAAGCAATACAAATCATACAGCATCTAGCACAGTGAATTAAGGTTGCTGCAACAGGCGGACAAATCGTCATAGCTGCCAAGTTTTCCCTTTTCACGCGAGGAAGCCTATTCAGCATAACGAAAGGTTTTTTCTAGCGGAGGTTGCCTCGCTAGACGAATGCGTTTTACGAAAAATTCGCCTAGCGAATCGCGGTTTCCCATAGGAATGCATTGAAATTCAATTAATGCATTCCTATGGGTAAAAAGAAATTTTAAAAAAATTCAATGCATTCCTATGGGATTCGCTAGACGAATTTTTCGTTATAAGAAAAGACCTGTGGAACGAATTAAATTCGTCTAGCGAGGTACCACTGTAGATAAATAGGAACTGCTATAGCGGGAAGGTAAATGGCGTTTCCATGTGCTGCTCTGGTTTGCCAGAAGCAGCTTTGTCATGCTGGCCACATGACCTGGAAGCTATACGCCAGCTCCCTTGGCCAATAATGCGAGATGAGCCCGCAACCCCAGAGTCGGTCACGACTGGACCTAATGGTCAGGGGTCCCTTTACCTTTACCTTTACTGATACATATGGTATTTTATAATGCTCTTTTGCGAGCCACATTGAACCTCATCTTGGGGGAAAAAGGCAGGATGCAAATACATTAAATGATAATAATTAATAGTAATTTGTGCTGTTAGTTTTTAGGCAGCAGTAGGAGAGGGACATACCTAAGGCCCACACATGTCAAGACTTTGTCTCCTTAGTCTAGGACAAGATATGGGGGCCCAGGATCAAAACAGGAGAGGGCTGCTGTACCTTTTTTTTGTTGCGTGGAAATGGGAATTTTGGCTTGTCATCCATTAAATGCCGGGACCCAGCTATTAAAGGTGCAGGAGCACCTGTTCCCATGTGTCCACCTTAGACAGGCCTCCTCAAGCTATTACCCTTTGATATGACTGGGCTTTTGGTCAGACAGCTGAGCTTAGACAAAAGAGAGGCCTGGAAACTTTGATGAAAAGCTTCTGAGTGGGTGTCTGTATAAAGGGGAAGTAAAAACATCAAGAGTGTTTAGTCTGCAATGCAGAAGAGGATGAGATGAGGTAGCAGTGTTGTTTTAATTTCCCCCCCTGTTGTCTGACTATTCACACTTTTGCAGGATACAGGATGTGTCCCTGCATCTTTTACAGATCAGCTGCAGGTTCAGGGGAAGGAGGTGATAATGTTTGAGGACCCAGGTGGCGCTGTGGTTAAACCACTGAGCCTAGGGCTTGCTGATCAGAAGGTCGGCGGTTCGAATCCCTGTGACGGGGTGAGCTCCCGTTGCTTGGTCCCAGCTCCTGCCAACCTAGCAGTTCAAAAGCATGTCAAAATGCAAGTAGATAAATAGGAACCGCTACAGCGGGAAGGTAAACAGCGTTTCCATGTGCTGCGCTGGTTCTCCAGAAGCAGCTTTGTCATGCTGGCCACATGACCTGGAAGCTATACGCCGGTTCCCTCAGCCAATAATGCGAGATGAGCGCGCAACCCCAGAGTCGGTCACGACTGGACCTAATGGTCAGGGGTCCCTTTACCTTTACCTTTACCTGCAGGTTCAGGGGAAGGAGGTGATAATGTTTGAGCATACTTCTGCTAGGGTTTAAGCCTCACTTTTCCCAGTCTTCTGTTCACCTCTAGCTACCTGCAAGTAGATCAGTATCTCAAGTACATTGGCAAGGATTTCTTATGCCCATTTGTTCAACAGTAGCAGCAACAAAAGAGCCCCCTAAATAAGCTGGTGGTTGGGGGCGGGAAAGCGGGTGTGTTTTTATTTTTGTGGAAGGATTGTGAGGTTTTGGTACTTGAAACAATTCCTCGGGCTCAGAATTCCTTAATTCTACCTTGTTGTCTTTGGCACCAGTTGGTAGATCTTGGCATTCTGGTAGAAAACAACAACAAAGTAGATCCCACAAGACGTTCGCCCTCTCTCGTTTCACATGATGAAAGAGAGCCTTCCAGCAAACTCATTGCAGAACCGGGCCTTAAGTTCCACCTTTATTCAGATGATCAGACAGACTGGGTATTCCAGAGCACAGAGGCAAGAAAGGAATTGGACTTTCTGGGCCTTTCTAGGCAATGGTTTCCTATGGTTGTTTGGTTATTTCGGCAGCTTCTGTACTACTTCTTCTTCTTCTTTGGCAATCACTTGTAGCCAAATAAGATTGTCTTCCATAAACACGGTTTTAAAAGTGAGTCCGTAAGTGACAGTGGAGGCCAATTCTGGATCCACACGCCCTTCCACGGTGGGGACATAGGTTTCCTGGTGGGAGTTGATCACGGTGAAGGTTTGCCAAGCGTGCCTTCCTGTTAGCCCGTTTCTCCCTTTCGTCCTGAGTTCAAGCCTCTTCAAAGCCCAGAACCATGAATGGACTTAACTACTGTTCCACCAGAGAATGGCATCCGTGGTGATGGTGAATGATTTCTGGAATGTAATTTCTACAAGTGTTGTGGATGTCCGTCTCCACTCTTTGGAGCCTGAATACTAGTTGCTGAGATTGACAGGTGGGCAGAGCGCTGTTGCGCTCGTGTCCAGCTTTGCAGGCTTTCTGGTTGGGTAAGCATTTGGAACCGAGGAAGCCGCCTTTCTACTGAGCCAGACCATTACTCCATCCAGCTCAGTATTGCGTACGCAAAGCCAGTAGCGCCTCTCCAGGGTTTCTCCCAGTCCTATCTGGAGATGCTGGGAATGGAACCCAGGACCTTCTGAGTGTAAAACAGATGCTCCACCACTGAGCTACATCCTTTCCGCGGTGCCATGTTGTCATGTCTGCTCTGGACCACATGGGTGGAAGGGGAAGCACAGAGCAAAAATGTCAGGCCTCCTGCAGCTCCTCTTGAAGCCGAAAATGGTCAGAGCAAAAACAGAAGAAGAAGAGGTTGTGTGGGCAACATCAAAAGCCCAGAGACCAAAAGGAAAACACCCCGGTAAAAAGCAGTTTGATGAGAGTTTTAGAAGAAGAAAGACACTGCGTTTACATTTGTTGCGGGGCTATAACCCTGCTAAATTAGGCAGTTCATTTCAGTTTGTTGTTCTTTTTCCTTTTCTTTTGCCCTGCCCTGCCGGAGCTCCGCTCAGCTCTTGTTTTAGCACGGAATTCGTGGCCGTGGCGGGGGCAGAATTGCAGCAAACTGTCATTATAGCCCCAAGGCATGTGTGGTTGCAAAATGTGGGTTGGTAGAGAGTTCAAGTCCAGATGAAGGGACCTTTGTGGTTGGAGGAGTTTGCAGCGCAAAAAATAAACATAAGAAGAGGCCAGCTCATCTAGCCCAGTAAACCAACTAGATAGGCAAGCCAGCCAGCAGGGCCTAAATTCAGCAGCACCCTCCCCAGTTTGCAATTCCTAGCAACTAGCCTGCTGCCTCCGACACAGGAGGTGTAGCAAAGCCACCGTGGCTTGCAGCCATTGAGAGCCTTGTTGTTGTTTCGTTGTTTAGTCGTGTCCGACTCTTCGTGACCCCATGGACCTTAGCACGCCTTATCCTCCATGAGAGCCTTATCCTCCATGAATTTGTCTAGTTCCCTTGTAGCGCTGTCCAGTTTTGAAGCTGTCTTTTGGAAGTGAGTTCCATAGTTTAATGTTTGTTGTGCGGGGGTGGGGTGGGGCCTGATTCACACTCCCCTCAAGCTACTTTTTTTTTTTAACTACCTTGAAACTATGGCTCTGGACTCTGGAGAGGAGGAGGAGAAGGGTGTGAGTGCAAGGCTAGCCTAAACTATGGGTTAGCCTGATGTCTGAACACTGCTGTGGGGATATAGGAGGGGGAATAAGTAAGTATGCTGCCCTGAGTTCCTTGGAGGGTGGGAGAAAAGTGTGTGTTTATTGTATGCGATTTATATTACAGTGATACCTTGGTTTAAGAACAGCTTAGGGATGCTGCAAACCCGGAAGTAGGTGTTTTGGTTTGTGAACTTTGCCTTGGAAGCAGGACATTCAAGAAAGAAGATTCCACCTGAACATTAGGAAGAACTTCCTGACAGTAAGAGCTGTTCGGCAGTGGAATTTGCTACCAAGGAGTGTGGTGGAGTCTCCTTCTTTAGAGGTCTTTAAGCAGAGGCTTGACAGCCATATGTCAAGAATGCTTTGATGGTGTTTCCTGCTTGGCAGGGGGTTGGACTAGATGGCCCTTGTGGTCTCTTCCAACTCTATCATTCTATGATTCTATGTTTTGCATCCTGTTGAGTGTGTTCCATTTGTAAATTGAGTCCCCCGCTGCTATGGGAAAGCACGCCTTGGTTTGAGAACACTTTGGTTTAAGAACAAACTTCCGGAACGGATTAAGTTTGTAAACCAAGGTACCACTGTACAGTATACGCCACCTGTTCTCCAATGGAACCTCCTGGGCCTGATATGGAAGCCTTTGACTCTTATACCATACACAACCTTTGCTCATAATGCCAGCCTTCCTTCCTTCCCCTCCCTGATTTCCTTCTGTGCATAAAAGTTTCCAGTCCAAGCAGCAGCAGCAGCAGGTGACTGCCTTCCTTCACTTTCCAGGGTCTTTTTCACTGGCAGTGAAAAATTCTGCAGGGAGGGCTGGCTGATTGGCCAAGAAAAAGGTACACGGCCACGGGTTCAATTAAGTTCCACTTCTCCAATCTCTCCTACCCACACTGCCCAAAATATTGTGACCCCCCCCCTTGAAGCTGAACTTTGTACGTTGGCAGGGGATTTGCCCCAGAGAAAAGCAGATGCTCTGTGCTTTCTAGCCTAAATCCTTTAAGACTGGTAGAATTCAAATCCTTTTTTTTTTTAAAATACACTAGAAAGGCTTCTCTGAAGCCTGCTGAGTATAAGCTTTTGTGTGGCACCAGGCCAGAAATTCAGCCTGCTTCTCCATGTTATTGAGGTCAGGCCTCCTTTTATTTTTTTATTTTATGATCCCTGTCCACAGTCTTTACCATCTCCCTCCTCAGTTTCAAACCGTTCATGAATCCAGCTACTGTATTTACCACACAGCCCTTCAAATATCTAATTAAAATGTTGAATACTACTGAACGGCTGCCAGCTCCAGCCAGAGCCTCCTCCCAGTATGTCACTAGACAATTGATCACTGTCGCTTTCCTGTCAATTTATATCCCTCTCGCATAACAGCACTGTCTGGCCCAGGAGCTTTCTGTGGTTTCATTATGGCTGTTATTGTGCGCTCGCTATAGCTGAGGATCCAGAGGTCTTGAGCGGCTGCCACTGAGATGGGCAACGCGAATCCTGCCCTTTTCACCATTGGCACCTAGGTCCTCAGACTCTTGATTTACATCCATTTCTCTCCCTCGTGATGGAAGGCTGTGTGTGGAGAAACATATGGAAATGCCTGACAAAAAAGTACCGGTTGGCGGTGTGTTTCTAACGGACCAGAAAGAGAATACGGGAAAGGTTATTAGCGGCCTTATCCTAAGTCAGGACGTTGGCTCATCTAGGCCTCTGTTGACCAAAGTTTACCAACTGTATCCGTGGCACAGTTTATCTGTGACACATGCCACTCAAATAGACACTCACATTGTTCTCACTTGGCTCCCAGAACAAAGCGCATGGAATCCTGCTTTGTAAATGAAGGATAGGCCTATTGTTATTGTTAAAATTTGTGTATCATCTGTAGATCTCAGGGTGGTTCACAAAATAAAAACTGAAAGAAACACAAAATATATAATGAAAAACAAGAACAGGAACAAACCAACAACCCCCTCCTTCCATCCGTTCCCATTTGCCCAGATTTCGCCCAGACTTTGGGGTTTAATTTATTTATGTTGCCTTTATATCCTACGGCGCACAAGATGACGTATGTCATTGATGGCCAAACGAGGCCCTCCAGCTGTTTTGGGACTACAACTCCCATCACCCCTAGCTAACAGGACCAGTGGTCAGGGATGATAGGAAGTGTAGTTCCAAAACAGCTGGAGGGCCAAGTTCGGCCATCGCTGACGTATGTGGGTTCTCCCCACCTCCTTCTATCCTCCCAACAACCCTTTGAGGTAGCTTAGGTTAAGAGTTGCGTGGGGGCGGTAGGCGAGGTTGCCAAAAATTTACCCAGCGAGCTTCATGGCTGAGTGGGGATTTAAACCCTGGTCTCTTAACCATTTCACTAAACTGGCTCATAATAATAATAATAATAATAATAATAATAATAATAATAATAATAATAATAATTTATTATTTATATGCCGCCCATCTGGCCGGGTTCCCCCAGCCACTCTGGGCGGCTTCCAACAAAATATTAAAATACAGAAATCCATCAGACATTAAAAGCTTCCCTGAACAGGGCTGCCTTGAGATGCCTTCTAAAGGTCTGGTAGTTGTTGTTCTCTTTGACCTCTGGTGGGAGGGCATTCCACAGGGCGGGTGCCACTACCAAGAAGGCCCTCTGCCTGCTTCCCTGTAACTTGGCTTCTCGTAGCGAGGGAACCGCCAGAAGGTCCTCGGCGCTGGACCTCAGTGTCCGGGCAGAACGATGGGGGAGGAGATGCTCCTTCAGGTATACTGGACCGAGGCCATTTAGGGCTTTAAAGGTCAGCACCAACACTTTGAATTGTGCTCGGAAGCGTACTGGGAGCCAATGTAGGTCTTTCATAGGCTACCCTGGCTAGATTCTGAGCAATGATGATGCTTCGGAACTTCCCTCACCTTTGTCACCTGCAGTGCAGGCTGCATTGGGGAATCCCAGGGTGTCGATCAGGATGATGCAACTGGTCATTTACTGGCAGTGAGTGACTGAGTGTGATGGGGAATGGAGGGATTAGCATTGCTTGTGGCCTGCCCACTCTTGAGGGGCAGTGAGTATGGCCAATGTCGTAGCTTAATTTTTTAAGGCACGCTTCGACATCTGTTACGGTGCATAATCTGCCCCAGCATTCAAAGTGGGAATAATTGTGGAATCCCTGGCCAACTCTTTAATTTGCAGCAGCCGTCCAAGGCCTCAGTTTTTGTTCTTCAGTGGATACTGTGCGATAAATCTGTCCTGGATGCTTTAGCTAAGATTGCATTGCAGGGGGTTGGGCTAGATGACCCTTGGGTCCCTTCCGGCTCCGTGATTCTAAATGCTGAACCCATCATCATCTTCATAGAGTGAATCATGGCCCACTAAACAAAAGCAGCAGATTATGCAGCTTTCTGGACACCACTGTTTCAGATCTTAAGGATGATTTGTTTGTTGTTTATTTAATTTATATCCCACCTTTCTCCCAAAGGAGTCTGGTGCGGCAAGCACAAAAGCGATAAAATGTCTAAAAGCAATTCCAGCACAGATGCTGACTGCGAAAGATCTCTGCTTTTTAAAAGGTTGGTGGGAAGAGGAACATTTTCAGACAACAAAGGTGGTGCTGCCCTATTATTTAACTGAGGTGAGGTGAGGATCCCAAATTCCTATATGTATTGTGTGGCATGGACCCCCTGTTAAGATGGTATTTTCCGGAGGCCCTCTCCCGCAGAGCACAGTGATCGATTGGGCATACAGTCGTACCTCGGAAGTCGAACAGAATCTGTTCTGGAAGTCCGTTCGACTTCCAAAATGCTCAGAAACCAAGGCGTGGCTTCTGATTGGATGCAGGAGGCTCCTGCAGCCAATCGGAACCCGCGGAACCTGCGCCTGACATTCGGGTTCCAAAAAACGTTTGCAAAACGGAACACTCACTTCCGGGTTTGCGGCGTTTGGGAGCCAAAACGTTAGACTCGCAAGGCGTTCGGGATCCAAGGTATGACTGTATATTGATTAAAGAGAAAGAACAGCTTCTTGTGGGGAAGTCTGCATTAAAATCCTTCACCAAACCATAGTTTTTTTCTTTGGCCTGGCTGTTTTGCTGCTTAAATCTAGGGGCTTCCTCTGTCATGTGATCTATCCCCACCACCACCATCTGGTAGGTACAGTTCAGCAGCAGCGCTCTACCTTGAGACCTGCCGTTTGCATAGTTTGGGCTTTAAACGTCGCTGGGTCATGAATCGCACTCTTAATGAAAAAATAGGCTCTTCTCTATATTTAGCCACTGAACGGGGCTTGGCTGTTTTTCTTTTTGGAAAGTATCTTGTAAAAACTTGGCTGCTTCTGAGTAGCCTGAGGGGTGTGTGTGTGTGTGTGTGTGTGTGTGTGTGTGTGTGTGTGTGTGGAGGTGGGGAGGGGATAATTTAAGGCTTTGTCTGTTATGAAAGCTGTTTAAACAATAGCTAAATTACACACACATCTCGGGAGCAGCTTACTTGAAGCTGCTTCGCTATGAACTGGTCACCCACATCGTGGAGCACAATCTCGCTGTGTTTTGTTTATTTTCAGCGCTTATCCTGAGGGGGGGGGCGGGATACAGGAGCACTGGCTGTTTCAGAGACCACCAAGCGGGTGGTAGCTTGAGTGCCATACCTGGGCAAGTGGAGAAACTGGACAGAGTGGGGAGAAAAAAGAAGTCCTCGTTTTCGTAGGATGATTCGTTATACCAGACATCTTGCAACTTTGTCCATCTAGACCAGTATTGTCTACTCTGATGGGCAGCAGATCTACAGGATGTCAGGCAGAGGTCCTTCCATGTTTGGGCCACAATTAAGGACTTGCCTTCCCAGTTCCCAGCTGCCCCTTACCCATCCCAGCATCAAGCTGGGATGGAGGAGTTTCCAGAGCTCGAACCACGGGGACTTCACCACTTGAGGCCAAGACTTTAAAAGAGTCATGACTTCCTCCAAAAAATGCTGGGGGCTGTAGTTTGTTAAGGGAAAAAATGCTGGGGGCTGTAGTTTGTTAAGGGAAAAAAGTGACAGAAGTTCCTGGGAAGAGGGACTGATGGTTAAACCATTCTGAAACGGTTGCTTTGTGACGGGAATCAGAGTCTCCTAACAACTCTCAGCACCCTTGATGAACTACAGCTCCCATGATTCTTTGGGGGAAGCTATGATAGTGCTTTAAATGTGTGGTGTGTATGTGGCCATAGTCTCGTGAGCTACTGTCCACAGTATTGTCTCAATCCTACTAGAGGAGCAGAAAGGAACAGAAGGACTGCGCCATGTCAGCAGCAGCTTTTGGATCGGCCAGGCCTGGTGTATCTTCCAGGAGCCTGCTCCTTCTGCCTTTGCCTACTCAACAGAGCATTTGCCGCAGTGCCGCACCTCAAGCCACTGAGCTGGAGAACAGCCCCGGAGGCTCATAGCCCAGGCCTGCTCCTAATTTAGCATGCCACTATAAATGGTTTCACGGGATGCGGGTGACGCTGTGGTCTGAACCACAGAGCCTAGGGCTTGCCGATCAGAAGGTCGGCGGTTCGAATCCCCGCGACGGGGTGAGCTCCCGTTGCTCGGTCCCAGCTCCTGCCAACCTAGCAGTTCGAAAGCACATCAAAGTGCAAATAGAGAAATAGGTACCGCTCCAAGCGGGAAGGTAAACGGCATTTCCGTGTGCTGATCTGGTTCGCCAGAAGCGGCTTTGTCATGCTGGCCACATGACCTGGAAGCTGTATGCCGGCTCCCTTGGCCAGTAAAGCAAGATGAGCGCCGCAACCCCAGAGTCGTCCGTGACTGGATCTAACGGTCAGGGGTACCTTTATCTTTATAAATGGTTTCACAAACAAGTTGGTGATGGATGGCGCAGTAAATCCGGACCTAGGAAACAGGTAGTGCTAATAATAATAATAATAATAATAATAATAATAATAATAATAATAATAATAAATTATTTGTACCTTGCCCATCCGGCTGGGTTTTCCCAGCCACTCTGGGAGGCTTTCAACAAGTATTAAAATACATTAAAATGTCACACATTAGAAACTTCCCTAAACAGGGCTGCCTTGAGATATTTTCTAAATGTCAGGTAGTTGTTTATCTCTTTGACATCTGATGGGAGGGCGTTCCACAGGGCGGGTGCCACTGCCAAGAAGGCCCTCTGCCTGGTTCCCTGTAGCTTTGCTTCTCACAGTGAGGGAACTGCCAGAAGGCCCTCGGCGCTGGACCTCAGTGTCCGGGCAGAATGATGGGGGGTGGAGACACTCCTTCAGGTATATTGGGCAAAAGCCGGACTGTTGCTGGATGGGAGATGGATATCAACCGTAGGCCCTTTTCTGCTGCATCTTCTCAGCAGGCAAAAGAATGGGAGGAGGCTGCGGAGCAGGACCAGTGAGGGGGCATGGCTTTGTGGGTAGGGTGGGTGGTCAAGAGGGCTAGATAGAGAGGCCCCGGGGGCCCATATTTGGCCCCCGGGTATGAGGTTGCACATCGTCATTGTTGGCCATCTTGACACGGGAAAGCCAGAGCATCTCCAAGAGGGGGCTGTCCAGCGTCTGCTTGAGTGACCTTTCAGCAAGGGTGTGCCCACCACCCTGCTAGGTGATTTGGTTCCATTGTCAAACTGCTCTTACCGACAAGCAGTGGCAATCATGATAAATGATATATAGCTCATACGGTAGTTCGTGATAGAATCATGGGCCTGGCTGCAGAATTTTGTCTTCTTTCATGTAGCCGAGCGATGGATCGCCTTGGATCATCATAGCTCCCACAACCCACAGCACGAAACCAACACAATCGATTCCAAATTCCTGTAAAAACATGTACATATACATAGCAGAACAAGTATCAACTCAGCAAAAAGACTTTTCTCCCCTCCAGGTAATTTTCGTTGTGTATGATCGGGTTGTTTAACCACACAGAGGTCTTTCTCAGGACTGGTTGTTAAGATGGTTAAAAATCCCTGCAAATATATAAAAAGCCTGTATGGGGGATCATGGTATCCAAATGACGTACAAAATCCCAAAAGTGCCTTACTCTTTTAAAAAAATAAAAAAATAAAGCCGCCCCTGCAATATTCTTCTATGTGATTCTTTTACTATCTCCTAATTAAAACCAAACTGGAGCACCTGCAGTGCCATAGCTCTGTTGCTTTCTTCTGCCTTTTCTATAATTGGCGATTATAATAAATATTTGCTCCGCTGAGCCTTAAAAAGATATGCGCTCCTCCAACGTCTCTCAGACGTATAACGGGTAGGCACCAAACTGGCAGGAAGCACTTTATTTGCCTGCTATTAATAGCTCTTCGGGATTATAAATGGGAAATAGTTACTCATCTCACGAGTTGTTTTCCAAGTGGGTGAAAAATCTGCCATTTAAATAGATGGCTGCACATTTGGGCATTAGGAGCACAGCAAGAAGCAGCAGCTGGGGCCCGTCAGATGGATGGGAGTGTGCAAAGAGAGCGGTGCTTCTTCCGTCCCTAACAATGTTTTATTTGCAATCACTGTTAGTTATTTAATGTAAACATGCAAAGCATAGCAAGATGCAGAAATGCAGAACAATCATAAAGCAACAGATAAGAGCAGGTAGTTGAAAAGCCAGCTGCCAAATGAAAACCGGCAGTCACTTCACCCTGCCTAACGTTAGAGCCGGCCCTGAAGTCATGCTATGGCTAGGAATGGCTCAGTCTCCTTTGGCTATGCCATTCTTTGCGGAAGCACTGGATAAAACACACCCACAACCTCCCCAACACTTTCAGCCTCAGGAATGGAGACAGTTTTATAAATCCTTTTTTAAAAAAAATAAAAATCTCTGTTTAGGGGTTCTCCTGAAGCATGTTGGTTGTTTGCACACTAGAGAAAGCAGCATTTATTAGTGGCTAGGCTTTTGTTTACAAAACTCCTTTGGGATTATTAACTAATAATGTGAAATCTAGCCTGGAAGCAGAAGGCATCATCCTCCATCACTTGACGCATCCAGGAGGGAGCAAGGAATTGTTATTGAGGTGGATAATAAAAAAGGGTTGAAATCAATCTCTTGAGTGCAGCTATGAGATTAAAATTTGCCACTGGTGGCAGGGTAGGTGGGTGGAGAATTCAAAAGTGTGTGATCTCTCTTACTTCTTGCCTTTGGAGGAGCTCAAAGACCACCATACTCACAGCAGAGGAGGGCAGTTCAATACCAATCAACGTGCATTTCATTAAAAAAAGCACAAAGGAACTCCTAAAATGTCACAGGTTTCCTTCGCAGTTCCCACGTAACAGGAGATATAGGCTTCTCTTGCAGAAGCAATTAATCCCGTATTGCCTTCTGCTCCACTCCAGATTAAATACACTGGACCTGGGAGTGTTATTTCAACAGCGAGGAGTGGGAAATTTCCTTGGGGAGGTATATGAAACAATATATACTGTGACACCTTCCTGATGAAGGAGAATCGAGAAACTGCCGGAAACCCTGATTTGTGTCTTTCTAAAAGGGGGATCTCGGTGAGCAGGCAGGAGAGGAGAGGCTCAGGAGCAACGTGCTGCGGCTGTACTAGTATATTTTAGCCAATTCCAACAAAATCTGCAGATGCATATGCAAATTATCCTTCTCCCTTCTGCTAAGGATTATGATGCTGGGATTACTCAAAGTGGTACTAGAAAGTTATGCAGAGCATCAGTGCAGAGCAGGCAGGGTTTTTTTGTGTTGTTTTTTGCTGCTACAAAAAGCAGGAAGGAAGGAATGGCGCGTGTATATCCTATTTTTCAGAAGCAGTTGGGGCAGAGGAAAGCAGGGAGGTTCTAGCCAAGGATGTGCAACTCAGTGTACTTAAAAAGTTTGCCAAGATTTTCTGATCTGTTCAAATGACGCCATTTATCTCTTTGCTTCGTTTACTAGGGTTTATAGCTGCATGAGCGATGTTGCGCTTGTGCAACAGGACTGCCTCTTCTTCTCCCTTTGCAACCCCAGATTCTGCTGCAGGGGGGTCCCCCAACCTCTGTGTGATGCTGATGGAGGGAAGAGGAGAGGGAAATTCTGTTGCGCAAGCAGAATAGCAGCCTTGGAGATGACCTGTACAGTCAAACCTCGGTTTACGACTACCTTGGGGAGCAACCGCTTCGGCGAGCGACCACCGCGAACACCCGGGAACACCCGGGCGAGCGAACACCCGGGCGAGCGACCACCGCGAACACCCGGGAGTGTTTACATCCGGGTTCTGTGGCATCGGATGTGCAGACGCGATCTGCGCAGCTTGCACGTGCGCAGAAGCGCTCTATCGGCGCTTCACGCACGAGCAGAAGCGTGCCTTTGGCGAGCGACCGCCTCCGCGGAACGGATTGCGGTCGCAAACCGAGGTACCACTGTAGTCCACTTTTCACACAGCAGCTCTCACAGCACCTATGGAATGTAGAAAAGGATAAACGAAAACAGCACACTAAAAAACCAGGTTGAGCCCAGCAGGGCCTGGGGGTTTTGCCTGTTTCCTTCTCTTGCAACCCACACGATAGTGTGGGCAGCGCATGTACACTTCCTTGCTTTCCAGGTTTGTGCTCCCGTTGGGATTGGGCAGGGAGCCATGCAGGCCGATGGGATGCTGCTTCTTGGCCCCTGTAGAAAAGAGCCTAATAGACCGTGGGTGGAGAAGAAGTTGACTTCCTGGGCTTGAGGCTCATGGAGAGACATTGTAGGGAGAGGGCAAGCTAGGGATCCCAGTAGAAGGCTGGCTGGGACAAGGTAGACTGTGTGTTTTGCAAGCACAACCTCCCGGATCCAACAGTTGGCATTTCCAGATAGAAGAAGAGTGGGGCCAGTAGTCTCGGCAGAGCTAGGCGGGCCTATAGGCTGACTCGCCACGAGGCAGCCTCGGGTGTTAATTTCTAGTGCATGAGAGAAGCCTCACTGACAGTCCACACTTAGGAGCAGTCGGAAATTTTTGCGTTCTGCAAAAATGCAAAGCATGAATGAGAATGATACTAAAGATGATTTACAAGGAAACACAGTGACATACCCGTCAACGCCCAGGTTGAAAAATCTCCAGGATCAGCAGCGGCGCGGCACCGGAAGTCCAGACATGCGTAGAAGCGACTTCCTGTGCCAGCACTGCCCGATTTCCGGTGCCCAGACATGGGCAGAGCGGCACCCGAAATTGGTTCTGCGCATGTCCAGACATGCGCAGAAGGAGCCTCCGTGGCTGGCAGGAGTTGCTTTGAAAATCCAGGGGAATTACGGGATATTTCGCCATTCAGGATAACAGCGGGAAACGGCTTTAAAAACGGGGGTTTCCCGTGAAAAACGGGAGACTTGGCAGCTATGCACAGTGGGGGGCATGAGGAAGTCATAAATGTTAAGATAAAAGAATTATAAATATGAATTTCTTTTTTCTTTTTTTGTATTTTGTATCTTTGTGTTTTATGATCTTTTTTGTATATTTATGTATTTTGTATTTTTTTTCCATATAAAATGAGTAAATATTATTTGGGAGAATGTCTGAATACTGGGAATCACAGGTAAGGAGAGCAGACCCTCCAACTGTCCCTATTTATCAGGGCCAGTCCCAGTTTCTGATTTGATCCCAGAATGTCCTGCTTTTCCTTAGGACATTCTTATTTTCATTGGATAAATGTTGGGGTGTGTGGAGTTATGCGGCCCCCCGAGCCTAAAAGATAAATAACTATACAACCTTTAGAAGACATCTGAAGGCAGGCCTGTATAGGGAAGTGTTTTCATGTTTTATTATCTTTTTATATATGATGAAAGCTGCCCAGAGTGGCTGGTGCAGGGTATAAATAATACAATTGCTATTATGGAATAGGATGTCCCTGTTTTCATCGGAGAAATGTTGGAGGGTACGGTGCGAGTGCTGCTGTTGCAACCCGTCTTAAACCAGATTGTGACCCAGTCGAGGGCCGGGCCGACCTGCCAACTGAAGATCAGTGGTTTTAAGCTGCCCAGATCCCCAAGCTTAGCTTTCAAAACGAAAAACCCTTATGCTTGTCATCGTGCTCTTAATAATCTGTGGGACGTGCTTGGAGAATGCAAGCTAAATGCCTCCCCGCTCCTTCCCCCTGCATTCTTATGGTACTTCCTGATACCTGATCTTAATCTGCTCGGCTGTAAATTGAACTGGATGCTTCTTGTAAGCAGTGAAGCATTAACAATATGGCGCTACATCACCCAAAGGCAGGCGTGGGAAGGTGTTGTCTAGGCGTATCAATGTGCCCGGGTTAGTTTGTCGTAGGAGCTGCAGTGTTGAGTTCTTGCCCAATACCAGACCAGTCCAGCTGTGTAGATAATACGCTGCAAGTGGGAGAAGCAACTGTCTATGAATGAATGAAGCAAAACAGGTCACCAAAATATAGAAACTCGGCCCTCCAGATGTTTTGGGACTACAACTCCCATCATCCCTAGCTAACAGGACCAGTGGTCAGGGATGATGGGAGTTGTAGTCCCAAAACATCTGGAGGGCCGAGTTTGGCCATGCCTGATATAGAAGATCCCATGTACAGAAAGCTGATGACAATGTGCCTTTCATGGGTTTTCCATCCAAATACTAAGGATTGTACCACGGGGTACCCAAACTCTGGTTTCCGGTACACCAGGAGTCCATGAACTTCATTCAGGCGGCCTGCAGCTGGCCTATGGATTTGTGGCGGAAGACAGGAAATAGCACATAACATTGCATTAAATGTTCATATTAACTTCCAATTGTATTTTATTGATTTTTATTTCTTGCGTTGTATTATCATTTGAGTTAGGCGGCCTATGTTCTGCTCACCTGCCATGCAGTTGCACTAAACCCACTAAAGCTGCAGTCCTATACTGTATGCACTTACTTGGGAGTAAATCTCATTGAGCTCAGTGGGCCTTCCTTCTGATTAGATGCATGTAGGATAGCATTGTAAGTGTCACATAATAAGGGGGTTTAATTGGAGGGATTTCCCCTTAAAGATGACCTAAAGGCCTTTTAAATAGCAAAGCACATGGTAACACATTCCTGGACTATATACCATCTCGGGTGGCAGGTGGATGGAAGAGTGAAATGCTGCAATGCTTCCCTGTAAAGATTAAAAATAATAATACTTGAGCCACACACAAAACTTTATTGTGGTGAAAGCCAGGAACCTCCTCCTAAGATCTAGTTTTCTGTACACAGAGAGCACTGAAATCATATCGCCCTCACCTGAAGTATCAAGTGGTCTGGTCTAGAAAAAGTATTTCCACATGATGCGCTGTTTTTTTGTAACATCAGATGGTCTCATTCAAAATAAGTGCAGTTCAGTGAGCTTTTGTCTTTTTGTCCAGTGTCTTTTGCTGTGATAGATTCTGCAGAGCTCATGGAAAAAAAATCAGCTTCCTGTGGGAATGAGCGGTGGCGTTTGTGACCTTTTGGGCTGTATGCCCCCCCTCCCCAATCCTATTTTCTCCATTTTCCTTCCTGGTCTTTGTCTGTTTGCCTTCTCATCTTTTATTTCCTTCTTGGCAACCCTTTGCATGTCATTCCTTCAATTTTGTTCTGTTTTGCCCTCTGCCAAAGCAAAACATTTAAGGATCTTCTTCCATTCTGCCAAATGCTGGTGGTAGCTTTTATTTCCCTTTTGTCTTCTGTTGGTTGTGTAAACATTTGCAAAGTGGTTCTTTTCAGCCATCACAGGCACCTATAACTGCTACAAAATTATAAAAGGCAATTGCTTTTTTTTTTTTTTTAGGTATGGCACGATGCTCACCCTCCCCATCTGCCTGGGCTTGTTTAATGCTACTTTGAAATAATTGCTAATAATTAACCCTATTGTAATATTGTGATCCACATTTATGGGTGCTGGTGGAGGCAAGGGTTTTAGAAAAACAGAGTGTAAAAAAAAAGATGGGTTGGGGAAGCTGTGCTTGGCATTACTACCTTTTAACATTTGTTAGCAAGACTGAATGTTTAGATTGTAAATTACATTCAAAACCTCAGGTACAGATGTCAAACATTTGTCCAGAGCTGGGGTGTATATATATATATCAGATTTTAATTTTAGTTTCTGCATGTTGCGACGTGGGGTTTGTGATTTCAGCTCTCTTGACATAATATGCTGGAGACAGTTCTCTAGTAACACGTCTTTATTAAAGTAAACAAGACTGAAGACTGAGGAGAGCAAAGCTACATTTATAGGGACAGGGGACTAGCTAGAAAGGAATACATTTTGGAGGGAACAATATCAGGCAATCACAGTGATGCCTTTTGGAGGAAACCAATAAGACAGAGGATCCAAATACAGCAGCTTAAATGAACCAGTAGTAGCTGTACCCTCTGGAACCAAAAGGCAGTTACTTTATCCTAATGCAAATAAAGGCAATAATAATACAGATATAAAATCCTTGGACTCAATACACAACACTGCACTTTATGCACAAATGTACATAACAAAGCCCAGGCAGGTATTTCTCTCAAATGAAAAGTAGTCTCTCCAGAGGTTGCTATTTTGAGCGAAGGAGTGCTCTGTGTGTTGCTGGGGTGGGGCTGGGAAGAGCGCCTGGTAGCCATCTTAAAAGTGAAAATCACCCCCCAATCTGTTCCTCTACCCGGGTTCCAGATGTGTGTGTTTTAAAAGGGCAATTATGCAGCTGGAATCCTGGCACAGGGAGTGACTGCTTTTCATTAAAACAACAGCAGGGTTCCATTTTAAGCATTTCATGTAACGTGTAATTTCCCCCTCCATTTGTACGGTCAGCTTAACATTAGAAGAGGCAGCTGGATCAGGCCAGTTGCCCAGCACATCCAGAATTCTGTTCTCACTGTGGCCAACTAGGTGCCCAATAGAGGCCCAAAAGGACCTGGGCACAAGAGCTCCTGTGGTTTCCAGAACAGGATTTGTTAACCCCAGGATTGTTAATCCTCTGATTATAATCCCAGTCTATATGACATTTGAAGGCAGGGTGGGAAGTCAGGGGAAGGTGGGTGGGTGGCCACTCTTGGCCCTCCAGGGAGTCTAATGTGGCCCATAAGGCCATTTCCCCAAACTACGCCCACCCTGCCAACCAGCTGGTGTCACTGTGATTGGCAGGTGATGTCAGCTGACAGGTGGGGTTCAGTTCTGCACTGGCCATGCCTTCCAAAGCAGCAGGACTTATCCACACCTGCTTGACAGGTGATGAGCAGAGCGTTCAATCTAGCTGGGTGATGCTACGCCAGACATCCCCAAACTGCGGCCCTCCAGATGTTTTGGCCTACAACTCCCATGATCCTTAGCTAACAGGACTAGTGGTCAGGGATGATGGGAATTGTAGTCCAAAACATCTGGAGGGCCAAAGTTTGGTGATGCCTGTGCTACGCCATCAGGGGCAGATTTTGGTAATCTTCCGTAATATGGCGCCCTGTGCGAGGCAAGAATTGGGCGACCCCAAGTGGATCTTCTCATTTATCGATTTCCTCAATTTTGTGCCCCCCTCCCCCTTGGATTGCACAAATAGGGACCCAGGTGGCGCTGTGGGTTAAATCACAGAGTCTAGGGCTTGCTGATCAGAAGGTTGGCGGTTCGAATCCCTGCAACAGGGTGAGCTCCCGTTACTCGGTCCCAGCTCCTGCCCACCTAGCAGTTCGAAAGCACATCAAAGTGCAAGTAGATAAATAGGGACCGCTCCGGCGGGAAGGTAAACGACGTTTCCGTGCGCTGCTCTGGTTCGTCAGAAGCGGCTTTGTCATGCTGGCCATATGACCCGGAAGCTGTCTGCGGACAAACGCCGGCTCCCTCGGCCTGTAGAGCGAGATGAGCGCCGCAACCCCAGAGTCGGACACGACTGGACCTGATGGTCAGGGGCCCCTTTACCTTTACCTTTTACCCCCTTGGATCAGCATCCTGCACGGGGAAAATCTCCCATGTCACCCTAAATTCTTTGCCGGCACCAGCATGTTCCCTGCAAGAAAGCAGACCCCCTCCATGCAGGTTTACTTTGACAGGTAGGTGGGGTCCCACCCGCCTGTCAGGCACCTTAGGTCAAACTTGACCACTGAGCAGGAGATGAGAATCCGACTCACTGTGCCATAAGGATTCTTGACCCCATCTCAAGGCGTTGAACGGCTGTCTTGCACCATTCAAAGGCCACTCAAGTCTTCTGCAGGTATGTAAGTTCCCATGTACGAAGCAGGACTGGGTTTGCACTAGCCTGTCTACCACTGTCTCCTCCTAGTGCTTCTGCCCATGCGCCCACCAGACACTCACTGTATGCTATGCTCCAACGGTGGCACACACGTGTAGGTGCAATCTAGATCATTGTTCTCTTGTCCCTGAACGATTGCACAAATGGGGGCCTGTAAGTGATAAGATCAATGCATATAGGCTACTCTGTACTCCATGCTCTGGTAACATCCAGATTGGATTATTGCTATTATCACACCAGGCTCCCCACACCTGGTTTAGAGGGTAGTTTTTCCTAAGAAGGAAGGAAATTGAGTCAGCGGTGTCTGCTCTCGCTCTAGATGTCGTTGAGTCTCGCCTGGATCACATCCACTTGCGATTAACATCCGTGAACACGTATGGATGTTAAGAGGCGGAAATGAGAGGGTGTTTTGTTTTTTTAGGGGGGGGAGGGCGTTAACTGATCCCAGTCATATTAAAAGGCCTCAAATGACCAGAACCAGGCTTCAGGTGTTACCACAAGATTTCTTTGCCAGCTTTGGCTTTCAGGTAGTGTTGCGATACTTCTAAGCCTTCATTGATGGCTATAACCATTGTAGCAGATGGGCAGGAATTCAGGTATGGCTTCCAAACACTTCTGAGTGAGTGAGGGTGGGTCTATCCAACAGCTTTTTAGTCACAGCAGCTAAATGAAACTGCCATATTCAGAAGCAGCACACCTCTGAATTTGGTTGGTGAGGAACAGCAGAAAGAGGGGACAATTGCCACCAGGCTGTGCTTCAGGGTTACCCCAAGGACATAAGAATCAGTGGCCCAGTGGCCCATCTGGTCCAGCATCCTGTTCTTTCAAAGGCCAACCTGTGTGAAGCCCGCAAGCAAGACCTGGGTGCATGAAGACTCTGCCTGGTATTCAGAAGCATGACTGCTTCTGACCTTGGAGGCAGAGCATAGCCGTTGTGGCCAATAGCCTTTCGGGAGGGCTTCCCGGGGCGTCTGATTGGCTGCTGCTGTGGGAAGCAGAATGCTGCGGACTCCACATGGTCTTGATCCAGCAGGGCTTAACATTCTTAGGTTAACCCTATTAATGCCTCTCACATGCACTCAATTCTAATCACTCTCTTCTAGGTCCACAGAAAAGCTGATAGGAAGAAGTTTTTTTTGGGGGGGGGAACGACACCATTTATTCCCTGCCCTGTAGTGACTTGGAGGGCAGGTATGTTAGGGGGCCTGTAACCCTTGCCCTAAGCCCCACAAAAGACTATCTAGTTACACTAAATGCACCTCCATCTCTCTCTCTTTCCCATCCCTTAGCCTGAAAAAGGGAGAGGAGAGTGGGAAGGGATGATCTCCGCAGCCCAGGGCAGAGTTGCTTGGGAATGCAAGAGAAGCGAGTGTCTCCAGAGGCTTGGTGGTGGTGGTGGGGAGGAGGGAGGGAATTCTGAGTGCCCATTATCCCCCCAGGAACAAAAGCCCCTCTGTCTGTGCCACCTAAACAGCAGCCGGAGCTGGTGTGATGTGAATCGGCGTATGTGAGCTTCGAGGGCAGCGTGCCAAAGTAGCATCAGTGAGCGCGAGTGTCCCGGCCGTCTTGCTTACTTACCTAAAATAAGCATGGAGAGCTGGACTTTGGAGCTTAACAAAATGCTGGCCGTTATAATCACAAGAGCCATTGTGCTCAATTGCCCTGGCACGAAGGTTACGCACACGGGCGGCTGTATATGTACGGACCCCTGTGTTCCAGGTAGAGCAAACCCTGGACAGGGGACCGTCAACCCACAAGGAAATCTAGGCGATCCTTCCGTTCCAACCACTACATTTTGAGAGACGTGGGCAGGAAGGTACCTCGAGGGTAACATGCAACAGGGCTTTACATCCCAGAGAAAGACGATCTGCTCTCCAGAACCATCTCACAGAGTTTTGGCCCGTTTTGCATAGAATTCCTAAACTCTCTTTAAGAATCTGTGAATGGCATTAGCAGATTGAACCAATGTCATGCGGTGTGCAGGATCCTGCCCTCCAGCTGGCCAGGATCAAAAGGACGGTGGAACTGGTTCTGTGACCACAGGGAGACTTTATGAGAAATCTGTGTCTGAAGGACAGCCCTTTGGGCTTCTGCTCAAACTGCTTTTGAAAGTGGGGAGAGTTTGTAATTATATAGAATCATAGAATCGTAGAGTTGGAAGAGACCACAAGGGCCATCCAGTCCAACCCCCTGCCGAGCAGGAAACACCATCAAAGCATTCTTGACATATGCCTGTCAAGCCTCTGCTTAAAGACCTCCAAAGAAGGAGACTCCACAACACTCCTTGGTAGCAAATTCCACTGCCGAACAGCTCTTACTGTCAGGAAGTTCTTTCTAATGTTTAGGTGGAATCTTCTTTCTTGAAGTTTTAATCCATTGCTCCGTGTCCGCTTCTCTGGAGCAACAGAAAACAATCCTTCTCCTTCCTCCATATGACATCCTTTCATATTTTTGAACATGGCTATCATATCACCCCTTAACCTTCTCTTCTCCAGGCTAAACATACCCAGCTCCCTAAGCCGTTCCTCATAAGGCATCGTTTCCAGGCCTTTGACCATTTTGGTTGCCCTCTTCTGGACACGTTCCAGCTTGTCATTATCCTTCTTGAATATACAGTGGGCAGGGCGAGAGATCAACTCTTCCACCAAATAGAGCCCCAGCCCAGCAGCTCTTCTTGCTTTCACCATTGATGTTGTGGTTTTTCGACGGCAGAAATGGCAGCAGAAGTGCCTAACAGGTTGCTACTTACTACTATTTCACAATACAGTATAGAATCATAAAATTGGAAGCGATACCAAGGATCATTTAATCCAACCCCCTGCAATGCTGGAATCTCAGCTAAAGCGTCCATGATATATTGCAATTTGTACATTTTGCTTCGTCGTCTGATCCGATACTGTTGTTCGACAGTGGAATTTGCTGCCAAGAAGTGTGGTGGAGTCTTCTTCTTTGGAGGTCTTTAAGCAGAGGCTTGACAGCCATATGTCAAGAATGCTTTGATGGTGTTTCCTGCTTGGCAGGGGGTTGGACTGGATGGCCCTTGTGGTCTCTTCCAACTCTATGATTCTATGATACAGGGGACATGGAGAAGGGGCGAAACAGCTGCCCCGGAATGATTTTTAGGATGCTTAAGATTCTTGTTCCCTTCGCTGGGGAATTAAATAAAAGCAAAAGCAACACTGATTTCAAAGTGATATTGGCAGAGATCTCAAAAGACTTGAGTAGTAACATCCCTGTCAATAAGCCCGCCCGCCCCCGGCCCGGTTTTCAACCACTGTCAAGAAACTGCATTGAAAAGCTTCCAGATTGGAAGCTTTTTTTAAAAAAAAACCCTCCACAAGGTCAAGCAAAACAGCAGCAGCAACAAAGGGAGACTTTGGCCCAGAGGACAGCCTGTTCCCTCCCTCCAGTGGGCCCTGAAAGTCGTGGCCAGTCACACTTCGATAACGCTTGTCCTGCCAGCGAATTGGAGTGCGGTGGGGCAAAGATCACTCCCAGCTCCGGGATTTCACAGGGGGAAGTATCGCCTGGGGCTTTGCTCTCACCACCAAGGCAACTTTGACCTTTCACGCCTTCATGGGCAGTCTCCATAACAACGGATTAAGAACTGGGAGGATCTGTAGTTTTGTCAATAAGACCCGGCTGATGTTGCACCCCTCCACCGGCCTAGCGCTGTTGTCTGCCGGTCTCTGATTTTTGGTGTGTGGGTGTGTTTTGCAGAATTGGACAACTAGCACCCACAAGCTTCCCTCCTTTCTGGGAATCACCTTGTGCTCGTTGTTACAACTGCTTCCTCCATTATATTCATAGCTGCCAAGTTTTCCCTTTTCTCGTGAGGAAGCCTATTCAGCATAAGGGAATTTCCCTTTAAAAAAGGGAGAACTTGGCAGCTATGATTATATTTGCACTGCTGCGCTCTGTTGCTGCACCTTGCTTAGAGATGATCTGTGATTTTGACACGTAAGGCCCTGATTATAAGCGATAATTCTCCTCTAGCCCTATGGAATCCACTTCCAGGTTGTAAGGATGATAAAACACCATTTCAGCACCCTTGGGGTATGTGCATAGTCCGGTAGATGTATCTGTAAACAGCTGTTGCCATGCAGTTTATTTTTCTGATGAGATGAATCTGGTGCCCTCCCCATTTTTCACTGGTTCTGCAGATTGATTGATATTTTTTTTTACTGGAGGGTTTGCTGTTTGCAGTGCTGATTGGCTGATCGCTGGCTGTCTGCAATACTAAGTGGCTGGTGGCTGTGAGCCTTCCTTCCTGGAGCAGATCACATTTTTACAGAGGAATTGTGCTTCTGAAAAAGCGTCAGCTGCAACACGAACACTCGTGCATTTATCCTTTAATTCAGGCATAGGCAAACTCACCCCTCCAGATGTTTTGGGACTACAACTCCCATCATCCTTAGCTAACAGAACCAGTGGTCAGGGATGGTGGGAGTTGTAGTCCCAAAACATCTGGAGGGCCGAATTTGCCTATGTCTGCTTTAATTGAACACCTTAAAAAACTACAGCACACTTTCTGGAGAAGGGTTGAGTGATTAGATTACCCTTACGGACGGTCCCTTCCAACTCTCTACAATTCTATGATTCTAGACCCACAACTATTGGTGAGTTCACACTGTGTACATTGCGCAACCCAGTTGCCAGCTGGTCAGCCCTGCTCCAAGCACCACAGAACCACCTTCCTTCAAGCTCAGTACAGAAGGAGGATAACTATGTCCATCATAAACATTGTGAATGTATTTCCACAGTGCGGGGGATAGGCGCGGCCTCATATTACATAGTAGACCACACCTCTTGCCTGCTTGAGATCCCATCTTCAGTCCCCAGTATCTTCATTGTACTGTAATAGATATTTGGTAGCAGAGCTGGATAAAACTTTGGAGAACCACAACCAGTCAAAGGAGGTAATACAGTGGTACCTTGGTTCTCGAACATAATCCGTTCCAGAAGACCGTTCGACTTCTGAAACGTTTGAAAACCGAGGCGCAAAGGGCTGGCTGCAAGTTCAGTTGGAAAAATTGAAAGACATGCAGCGGAAGCAGATCGAATTCCAAAGCACGTTTGAAAACGGAAGCAATTACTTCCGGGTTTTTGGCGTTCAAAAACCGAAACATAGACGCTCGAAAACTGAGGTGCCACGGTACTGGGCTAAGTCGTGGCGGGGGGGGGGGGGAGATCTTTTTCAGTCCGCAGGTCACATTTTCTTCTGGAAAACCTTCCGACAGCCACTTCGCAGAGGTGGGTAGGGCCAGGGGCAAAACTGGGCAGAGGAACAAATGTACATTTTAGCTTTTGTAGAGTAGGCTAGTTTCTACACACCTGCTCCTCCACTCTATCCTGTATCCAGGCAAACAAGAGCCAGTCATTAGAATTCAAGGATGCATTCTTCCAGCCAGACCAGAACACCTGGGGCACAAATCAGGGGTGTGGGCTGAGGAAAGTTCCCAGGGCCAGTCATCTAATCCAGGGATAAGCAAACTTTTTCAGCAGTGTCCCTCAGACCTTGGGGGTGGATGGCAGACTATAGTTTGCAAGAAATAATGAATTTCTATGCCCCACAAATAGCCCAGAGATTCATTTTAAATAAAAGCACACATTCTACTCATGTAAAAACACGCTGATTCCCCGACCGTCTACAGGCTAGATTGAGAAGGCGATTGGGCCGGATCTGGCCCCTGGGCCTTAGTTTGCCTAAAGGTAAAGGTAAAGGGACCCCTGACCATTAGTTCCAGTTGTGACCGACTCTGGGGTTGCGGCACTCATCTCGCTTCATGATCTAATTCATGATCTCATCCAAAATCTGTTTCAGGGGCCTAATCCGGCCTGCCAGGTGGTTTAATCCGGCCCCTGTGGCAGTTTATTTCCTGGGGTAAAATCATAAAAAAGCTCAACAACTTCAACCCCCCCCCCCCAAAAAGGTTAACAACTTTGGTTGGCTCTTTGGACGGCCCTTCATTTCATCAAATCTGGCCATCTTTGAAAAAAGTTTGGACACCTTCTAATCAAACCTCCTGCAATGCAGGATTCTTTTGCTCAATGTGGGCTTGAACCCACAACCCTGAGATTAAAAATCTCATGCTCTACCAGCTGAGCTATCCTAACAATAAGAGAAAGTCCTGGAAGGCTGCCGTCAGACCTTGGGGGCTCTGTGTTCACAGAGGGCTTCCTATGAACAGAAGCAGTTCGCTGGATGAAGCCAGAGTGCTAACCATAGCTGCCAAGTTATCCCTTTTTTTTAAGGGAAATTCCCTTATGCTTAATAGGCTTCCTCGTGAGAAAAGGGAAAACTTGGCAGCTATGGTGCTAACTTCCTGGCAGGTGGGTTGCTGTTGTTTTCCAGGAGAGAGCAGGGCAGGGCAAGGAGGTCAGTGCAGTGCAAATGCGCCAGCAGGGGAGCGTTTGCACCCCACCAACCTCCCTGCTACCTTGCCCCTCCCAGCACATGACTGCAACCCACCTGCCAGTTGGCTGCTATGAGAAGCAGGATTCTGAATTAGACGAACCTTTAATTTGATACAGCAGGGCTTTTTTATGTCCCTATGAAAAGGCAGGAAGGTAAACGGTGTTTCCGTGCGCTGCTCTGGTTCACAAGAAGCGGCTTTGTCATGCTGGCCACATGACCCTGAAGCTGTCTGCGGACAAACGCCGACTCCCTTGGCCTATAGAGCAAGATGAGCGCGCAACCCCAGAGTCGTCCGCGACTGGACCTAATGGTCAGGGGTACCTTTACCTTTTTATGAAAAGGGGTAGGCAACATGTAGTACAATTTTTTTAACTGGGGAGGGAATTACTAGATCATTCCAATGTTTCAGATATGAGGAGCTCCTTTCCCTTCCACATGGCCAGCCGAAGCAAATGGAGAATTATGGAAATGCATGCAACTTGCATTATTCAGCTTTTTTTAAATGAAGAATTTGGATTCCCTTGATGTAGGATGAGGATTTTCTCTTGCACAAAGCTTTTGCGGGAAAAGTGACATTTGCCCACCAACTCTAATTTCGGCAGAAGATATGCTAACGAGGTTAATAACATACAAAATTCTTTCAGCTCTTGTTTCTAAGACTCGGTGCTGGTTTAATACTGGACATGCATAGATGAAGAGTTGGGAATCACTGGAAGAACTAAGCTGATCTTGGCTTTTGTGAGGGGAAATATGACTGATTTGGGTTTGACAATTATTCTCTCCCACTTAATCTGTTGATTATGTTGCTCAGAATCTGCGGACGTGGTTCGATTGCGAACATGATATATATTTTTTTGGGAATTTAAATAACTGCAGCAAAAAATCAGCAATTGTGTTGGAACCGTATGGTCATAATCCTCCAGCATGGGAAAAAAAATGGGTTTAGGGGACATGGAGTGTAGTCTTAATGGCGAAACTGACTGAATAAGGCCGCATGAGAGATTTTATTTATTACAACCATATCCTGCCTTTCCTCTAAGGATCTCAAGACAGATTACACCGTCACCCATTTCCCCAATCCGCCTACCTTTATTAGGTGATGGCAGATAAGTCATATACAGAAATTTCCTGATCTCCTTTTTTTGTTTACAAGAATGCAGAATATAAATTAGATATATGTGAGACCTTCCCAGTGCTACAACCTCTTTGTGAAATTTCTTTATAATGAAAGAGTAAGGGAAAGACTTGATAATGGCTAGTCTTTTTGAGATGAATTAACCGCACTTTCTCTGTGTGTCTCCCCCTCAACCTTTTTCTCGTAGAATGAGTATGATGCCTCTGGGGGTACTCCTTCTTCCTGCTCTGTGTTTCCTGGGGGCAGTTATTCCGCCGGGACTACAGTATGCCACCTTTTCGCACAACGCCACCAAATTCCTCCATCTGATCATGGATCCCAACTCGGGGACTCTCTACCTGGGGGCTACAAACTTCCTCTTCCAGCTGACGTCGGGCCTGGCTCTGGAGGAAGCCGTCTCTACCGGGCCCTCTTTGGACAGCAAGGATTGCCTCCCGCCCGTCACCAAGCACGAATGCCCCCAAGCGCAGGAGACGGACAACTACAACAAGCTCTTGCTGGTCAACTCGCCGAAGGAGGAGCTCATCGTGTGCGGCAGCGTGTGGCAGGGCATCTGCGAGAAGAGGAGACTCGGCTTCATCGACCGCATCCTCTTCCAGCCCCAGACGCCGGGGGACACCCAGTACGTGGCAGCCAACGACCCTAACATCTCCACCGTGGGGCTGATCGGATATGCCAAAGACAACATGCCGCTGCTCTTCGTGGGCCGGGGGTACACCAGCCGGGGGGTGGGGGGCAGCATCCCGCCCATTACGACTCGCAATCTCGGGACCCACCCTGGGCAAGACCCGCACTCCATCTTCTCCTACGAGGAAACGGCCAAGCTGGCCGTGGGCCGTCTCTCGGAATACAACCACCACTTTGTCAAGTCGTTCACGCACGGCTCCAGCGTCTACTTTCTGTTCTACCGGCGGGACCTAAAGTCGCACTCGCGCGAGTACCGCACCTACATTTCCCGCATCTGCCTGGATGACGTGCACTATTACTCCTACGTGGAGCTGCCCTTGCTCTGCCGGAGTAAAGGGAAGACGTACAGCCACCTCCAGGCCGCCTATGTCTCCCAGCCGGGCGGAGAAGGCGGTGTCGGCGGAGCCCGGGGAGACGTGCTTTTTGTTGCCTTTTCCGCCTGGCAGGCTTCTTCCGGGAAGCTGAGCGAGGAATCTGCACTCTGCATTTATACGATGGACGAGGTGGAGCGCCTCGCCACGCGGACCAGGGACCTTTGCTACACCAAGGACGGGAAATCGGAGGAAGGTGTCGAGGTGGCTTATATAGAGTACGACGTCAGCTCCAACTGTGTCCAGCTGTCAGCGGTAAGTTTTTTTTGGGGGGGGGGGGTCCTGCGACGTGCATATGGGAACCCACACCTTCAAGGAGGCAAGATGGCGTTCATTGTGCCAGATTGGTTTATAGGCAGGAGATAAAGGGGTGCGGGTGGCACTGTGGTCTAAACCACTGAGCCTCTTGGGCATACTGATCCGGAAGATCGGCAGTTCAAATCCTCGTGACGGGGTGAACTCCCGTCGCTCTGTCCCAGCTCCTGCCAACCTAGCAGTTCGAAAGCATGCCAGTGCAAGTAGATAAATAGGTACCACTGCAGCGGGAAGGTCAACAGTGTTTCTGTGTGCTCTGGCTTCTTTCATGGTGTTTCATTGTACCAGAAGCAGTTTAGTCATGCTGGCCACATGACCTGGAAAGCTGTCTGTGGACAAATGCTGGAAAGCGAGATTATAGTTGCCTTTGACTGGACTTAATCGTCCAGGGGTCCTTTACTTCTTTTTTTAACCTATAGGCAGAAGGAACTCACCTTTGCGAGTTCCACAGATCAGAGGTAGGTAGAAGATGGGTAGGTGCCTTTCCCGGTTGATTTCTGCAAAATTTGAACTATTTCAGCACAAGTTTCTGAATCCCAATTGTTAAAAAAAACAACTTCCCTTCCCCCAGTGGCGGTGGATGGGTATGTAACTAGGAATGGACCTCTTTGTGGAAAGAGTACAGGAGGCATTCAACATGCTGCTAGGCTGATGGTTCTGTCGGGATGGGCATTTCTGATGGGATGGTCCCACATCTCCTCCCCCCTCCCCCCCCGCATGCTGTTCTGGGGGTTCTCTAGCACAGGCAGGAAACTCCATTGCGCAGGTGGAAGTTCTTGTGCAGGCTTCTGCTGATGGGGCTCACCAAGTGAGTTCTACTCAAGAGTTCATTAACCCATTGAAGTTAATGAAACCTAAGTTAGTAATGTCTGTCAACTTCAGTGGGCCTACTCTACCGTTGGCTACAACAACCCGGTGAGCTGTGTTCAGTCATGGTACTCAGTACAAATTCCTGGGCTCCACAGCCTTTGATTCTTCTGCGTGTGTCGTCGTCTTCTTCTTCTGCATGTGTCTTCTTCTTCTTCTTCTTCTTCTTCTTCTTCTTCTTCTTCTTCTTCTTCTTCTTCTTCTTCTTCTTCTTCTTCTTCTTCTTCTTCTTCTTCTTCTTCCACCAGCCTCTGTTTGGTGGATCTTGGGGTTCTAGTGAAAACAAAAAACAAAACCCTAAGTAGATCTCGCAAGCCTGAAGTCTGCCCACCCCTGCCACTGACCACTTTCCAAGAAAGTAAAAAATTGTTAAATCTTCAGCCATGTACGGAGGAAAGATTGCTGATTAACGCTTTCAGTTGACTCAGGTAGATATTAGCCATACTTCAACACCTCTTTTGCATCTCGGAGAAATATGATGAAGTATAAAAGTAGTAATACTTGAAATGCATACGACAATTAAGTGCGTTATATAATGAGCACTGCAAGAATCAAAATCTCCGCAGGAGCTGTTGTCTTTTGTACTCCGCCATTGAATTTCAAATTACACCTGGTTGTTTAGAGTTCTATAAACGATGATTGTAATTCAGAAATAATAACTCCAGGGCAAGTCTTTTGAATATATGTTTGTACTGCTTTCCTCTTAGAAAAAAGATGGAGAAGTCTGAGAGGGAGTGGTCAGGAAGGCAGATTTAATCGCTCATAGCTGAAAAGCTCTTCTTGCTTGCAATTATTGTGGTCAGCCTTAAACCTAGTCACCTTAAACCTATATTACGGTCGCCACAATGGAATGTCTAAGTACCACCCCCCCCCCAGTTGTTGTTGGTGGATATTTTCATTTCTATACAACTTTATATTTTAAAGGGGGGAAAACTCAAAGCAGTTCACAGCACATTAAAACATCAAAAAAAGTAATCCAGAACAAAACAAATTCAAGCTTCAAGGAAAATATTGCAGACCTTTCTCTAAGTGACATGTTGCTTTCCCCATATATATATTTCCCTACTTAATTTATATAGCAGCCCATAGCAGAAGTACTCTAGGAAGCCAGTGTGGTATGGTGGTCAGAGTGTCGGACTAGGACCTGGGAGATCCGGGTTCGAATCCCCACTCAGTCAATCCCCACTGGGTGAACTTGGGCCAGTCACAGGCTCTTAAGCTTACCTCACTGGGTAATTGTAGTGATTAACTGGAGGAGGGAGGTGAACCATGCACTCCTAAGTTTGGATATACTTCTGCTTACCTGCGTAAGAAAACTGGAGAGGCCAGCCAGATGGAGACATCAGTTGCCAACTTGGCATCCAGAGATCACCACGCGGTCACAATTGGAACTGCGCCAGTCACAAAAAATGGGAAATTTCTAACACTGCATGTGTTGAGGGAGCTTACACCCATATTCAGCGCAATGTGTGAACAAGCCTAGTTCCTTGGAGAGTGAGGGAGCACCTTCCCTTTGGGAAAAGGGATCTTCTTCTTCTTCTTCTTCTTCTTCTTCTTCTTCTTCTTCTTCTTCTTCTTCTTCTTCTTCTTCTTCTTCTTCTCTTCTTCTTCTTCTTTGGCGGTCACTTGTAGCCTAGTAAGATTGTCTTCCATAAACATGGTTTTAACAATGAGTCCATAAGTGACTGTGGAGCCCAATTCTGGATCTACACATCCTTCCACAGTGGGGACATTGGTTTCCAGGCAGGAGTTGATCACAGTGTGGATTTGCCAAACATGCCTTCCTCTTAGAACGTTTCTCCCTTGCGTCGTGAGTTCAAGTGTCTTCAAAGCCCACATGACACCCTTGGTAAAGGCTGTTCTCCAATTGGAGCGCTCGCAGGCAAGTGTTTCCCAATTGTTGGTGTCTATACTACATTTTTTTAAAAAATTGCCTTGAGACGGTCTTTAAACCTCTTTTGTGGACCACCAGCATTACACTTTCCATTTTAAAGTTTGGAATAGAGTAGTTGCTTTGGAAGACGGTAGGACTTAGAAGTTTGTCTTATAATAGTTGTCCGCTGGGGTTGACAATTGATGGGGTCGGTGGGTGGGAGCCTGGTGTTGTGTCTGTTTCAGCACAACACCCACACTCATGACTCCTCTGGCACCTCAAAAGCTTAACCAATCTATTTGTGGCTACAAAATAAAAAAAATCCTTCAGTAGCACCTTAAAGACCAACTAACTTTTTATTTTGGTATGAGCTTTCGTGTGCATGCACACTTAATCAGATACACCGAAACAGAAGTAGCCAGACCCTTATGTATATTCAGAGGGTGGGGGGTGGGGGTTATGGGAATGGGTGATGGGCTGATAGGAGTGGCTATTTGTGGCTCTTACTCTTTAAGGGGACACAAGCCTCTCTTTGTTGCTGTGGACATGCTCTTGTGACTCAGACAGCAGCTTTGGAATGCAGAATTACCAGCCAACACCTGGTAAAAGGGACAGAGATAAGGGCACTGAGATAAGCCCAGTCACCTGCTAATTGCTTCAGATCAAAGAGGCGTTAAAAGCCTGGCTCCAGGGGCCAATTCGAAAGCTGGCAAGCCTTATATCCCTTGTTCTCAAGAGCCTCGTAATCTCTTTCCGCTGCCCAGAGGCATGGATAGGCACCCTTGTAAAGGGAAGGAAGTAAAAAAATACTTAGAGAGAGAGAGAAATAGCATGCCTGTTGACCTTGGACATTGCTGTAAGACCCCGGGACCCCCTTCCTCCCCCCCCAAAAAACGGGGAAGTTTTAATTTGCATAGGAAGATTGGTAACAACAGCTACAAAATCTTGGACCAGCTCCGTCTGGAGGGCAACTGGAGAGAGAAGGCCTCTCTCTGTCTGTACTTTGTGGTTTCCATTACAAAAGGAGCACAGAATGTATTTTTAAGGGAGACTTGTAGATCATCTACAGTGGTGCCTCGCTTAACGAATGCCCTGCTTAACGAAATTTCCGCTTAATGAAAGGATTTTTTGAGTGGAGGTTGCCTCGCTAGACGAATTCGTTTTACGAAGAATTCGTCTAGCGAATAGCAGTTTCCCATAGGAATGCATTGAAATTCAATTAATGTGTTCCTATGGGCAAAAAAAAAATGTAAACGGTGTTTCCTGGCCACATGACCCAGAAGCTGTCTGCGGACAAACGCCGGCTCCCTCGGCCTCTAAAGCAAGATGAGCGCTGCAACCCCAGAGTCGTTCATGACTGGACTTAACTGTCAGGGGTCCCTTTACCTTTACCTTTAAGCTCTGCAAAAGCTTATTCCCCCCACCCCCCAACCTGAGAAAATAAGCCATGCTGAAAAGTATCTCACTTTTAAAGGGCTGCCATTCAGGACAAACTTCCCGTTTTATTTTCCCCAGTACAGTGGTGCCTCGCTAGACGAATTTAATTCGTTCCACGGGTCTTTTCTTATAACGAAAAATTCGTCTAGCGAATCCCATAGGAATGCATTGAATTTTTTATTATTATTTTTTTTGCCCATAGGAACACATTATTTGAATTTCAATGCATTCCTATGGGAAACCACGATTCGCTAGACGAATTTTTCGTAAAATGCATTCATCTAGCGAGGTAACCTCCGCTCGAAAAATCCTTTCATTAAGTGGAAATTTCGTTAAGCAGGGTATTCGTTAAGCGAGGCACCACTGTACCTTCCCGCCAGGGCGGTCCCTATTAGTCTACTTGCACTTTGTGCTTTGTGCTTTCGAACTGCTAGGTTGGCAGGAGCAGGGACTGAACAATAGGAGCTCACCCCGTCGCGGGGATTCGAACCGCCGACCTTCTGATCGGCAAGCCCAAGAGGCTCTGTGGTTTAGACCACAGTGCCACCTGCGTCCCACCTGCAGGAGCTTAGGAAGCTGCATTATTATTTAGGAGGTTTGGTATAGGGCAGCTTCCTTTGGATTGGACCCCAAAAGAGAGAGAATGCAGAAGTGCAGTATGCTTGCGACAGTCCAGTAGCCTTATTTAGAACCAGCGGCAGCTTCCAAGCCATCTTCAGAATGAACGTAAGCACATAATAGGAGCCCTCTGGTCCATCGAGTGCAGCCTCCCACCTCCTCAGAGCGGCCAACCAGATTCCTGCAAAAACGGCCAGGGAACAGCAGCGCTTTCCGCTCCTGAGGTTTCCGGCAACTGGTATTCAGAAGCATTATGGCCTCTGACAGTGGAGGTAGAACAGATCCACGAGGGTTAGTAGCCACTGATACAGCCTGATCCTCCGAGGATTTTTGTCTAATCCTCCTTTAAAGCCGTCCACGTTGGTGGCCATCCCTGATCCTCGTGGGAGTGAATTCCACAATTTAAATATACACCGTGCAAAGAAGTACTTTCATTTGAATCTTCCAGTGTGTAACACATGGGTAGACAAACTAAGGCCCGGGGGCCGGATCCGGCCCAATCGCCTTCTAAATCCAGCCTGTGGGCGACAAATCAGCAGATAATTCCAACACCCCTTTTTCTTAGCTTTCCCTTCTGTGAGACCCTTGGTCCTTCCTTAGCAGAAGCACAAACTCCTATTTTTTTGCAAACATCTTAAATGTGCAGCGTACCGGACTAGGAGGAGGGGTGGGGGGTGAATGCCATTATAAATGGAATTTAATATCAAAATAAATAGCCGAGCAAGGAGGGGAAGAAGGCCTCTGGGACATGAATCTCCAGAGTTTTCTGGCTCTGCGTTCTGTGGCTCCAGCTGCATAGTTTAGAACGCAAAGGTGGCATGTGTCGGACACAGACCTTGTTTTATGGTGTGTTTATCCTGTGGCGTGTGAAGAAGAAGAAGAGGAGGAGGAAGAGGAGTTTGGATTTGATATCCCGCTTTATCACTACCCAAAGATGTCGCAATGCGGCTAACATTCTCCTTTCCCTTCCTCTCCCACAACAAACACTCTGTGAGGTGGGTGGGGCTGAAAGACTTCAGAGAAGTGTGAGTAGCCCAAGGTCACCCAGCAGCTGCAGGTGGAGGAGCGGAGACGCGAACCCAGTTCCCCAGATTACGAGTCTACCGCTCTTAATCACTACACCACACATGTGAACGCCAACCTTGGGAAGGGGCTTGCCATTAAAACGCTTGTATCGAGCTGTGCATGTTTTGTTGTGGCCAGTTCCCAAATTACTCCGTTTCAGCTTACAAATGAAATGCCTGTCAGTTCCCCCCCCCCCCACACACACACCCTGGAGGCAGTTTGAGCTTGGCTGGTTTCTTGCAGTGGCCCCTTCTGCTTGCATTCTTCCGAGGCAGTGGAATTTGCTACCAAGGAGTGTGGTGGAGGTCTTCTTTGGAGGTCTTTAAGCAGACATATGTCAGGAATACTTTGACAGGCATATGTCAAGAATGCTTTGATGGTGTTTCCTGCTTGACAGGGGGTTGGACTGGATGGCCCTTGTGGTCTCTTCCAACTCTATGATTCTATGCCTGTACGATACTTTTAAGCATCCTTTTTAGAAAATGAAAAAGCATGCATAGCTTTCAAAATCTTCTTTCTGGAACCTGGAAACAGCTGCCACTGCTTGTCCTCACTTCTCCAGCAGTGGTGTGGGCACCTGGGCAGCACCCCTTGGATTCCACTGCCTAAGGCAGCTGCCTCAGTTTGCCTCACGGATGGGTCGGCCCGGCACTGGAAACGTGTTTGGGGAGTGGAGAGAAGCTTAACCCTGTCCTCCTTGCGCTGCTTTCTGCTGAAATGTTCTCTCTGCAGGTGTTATTTGCCCCTCCCCCCCCCCAAT
The DNA here is from genome assembly GCF_963506605.1 of Zootoca vivipara. Lineage (NCBI taxonomy): Eukaryota > Metazoa > Chordata > Lepidosauria > Squamata > Lacertidae > Zootoca > Zootoca vivipara. The sequence continues at coordinate 19,141,182 of NC_083277.1, forward strand.
TCTCTGTGTTTGCAGCAAACAGCACCTCCAGGAGGGAGAGCTTAAAAGGAATTAATTTGCATGGCGATTTCCCCAAGCACTAAGTGAAGTGAAACACACACATCAAAAGTCACACCCGCCTGAATGTTGCAATGCAGTTCTCCAACCAGTGTTTGCATAAAAATGCAGGCCTTAATGAAGTGTGCATAAAAATGAAGATACTACATTAGTTTGTGGTTTTTTTAAATTATCATTTAAGGAAAAAATTGGCTTGCCGAAATGTGTACATTAGATAAACTGCGTACAAAATTGTGTTCATTAGGAGAAATTTGCACCCAAATGCTGATGAAGTTTCATGAGGATTCTTTTTAGTAAACTGTTGGGTGTTTTTTTTTGGGGGGGGGTCAAATTGCTGCAATATGTGGAGAAGTGAATTTAAGATTGGAAAGAGAGGTTGATTGAGAGAGTCCAAATTGACAGCTGTGCCCATTCTTAATCTGGAGGTCCACAGCTTGAAAACTGGCCTCTCTTGTGTGCAAATGATTGGCAATCAGGCAGGTGTGTCCTGTTCTAAAGGCGGCCGAATCGGAGAAGAGCAGAGCAACGGCTGGTTTGCAAGGAGTTGCAAAACGTTTCCCCAAATAGTATTGTTAGCATTAGTACAGTGTAAAGTTGTTGGGGGGGGGAGGGACTGCAGCTCAGTGACTCGTAGTTTTGCATGCGGAAGGTCCCGGGTTCAATTCCTGGCATATCTCTCTCTCCCCACCCCCCTTTTTAAAAGGTTTTCTTAGCAAGTGATGTGATAGATAGATCTCTGCCTGAGATCCCCAGAGAGCTGCCGCCAGTCATAATTTACAATGCTCAGCCAGATGCCAAAAAAGAGCCCCATCTGGTCTTAGGAAGCTTCCTATTAACCTTAGTGCTTGAAGCCCAGAGGTAGAATGTCTGTCAGAACAGGACATCATGTTGGGCACAAACTGTGCTTCCGACACCATGTTGTTGGGTTCCTTGTGCTACAAGCTGGCTTCTCGTCAGAAGAATTGGCTTCTGCCAGGTTGCAGGAGGAAATCCAATGCTGCAGCAGCAGCAAACTGAGTCCCGTTGTTGCCCGGAGACCAAGGAACAAAAACCTGAACTGGAAAGATCACTCTTTTCCTTTGCAATATCTGCTTCAGTTTATTGATGTCGAAGAGGTTTCTTTGCTGGCCAGGCTTGTTCTAGAATCATAGAATCATAGAGTTGAAAGAGACCACAAGGGCCATCCAGTCCAACCCCCTGCCAAGCAGGAAACACCATCAAAGCATTCTTGACATATGCCTGTCAAACCTCTGCTTAAAGAGCTCCAAAGAAGGAGACTCCACCACACTCCTTGGTAGCAGATTCCACTGCCGAACAGCTCTTACTGTCAGGAAGTTCTTCCTAATGTTTAGGTGGAATCTTCTTTCTTGAAGTTTGAATCCATTGAATCCATTGTTCTCTTGTCATTCTTTCCCTTAGCCAGAGCTTGGAGATGGCAAACTGGCTGGTTCCTTCCTGCAGGCTAGCCCTTAAGCCCTGGAGCAGCCTTCCCAGACCTAGTGCAATCCAGACGTCTTAGACGGCAACTCCCATCAGCCTCAGCAAGCAGCACTGGGCTGACGAGGAATGATGGGAAATGTAGTCTCAAACATCTGGAGGGTACCAGGTTGGGGAAAGCCAGGTCTAGATTTAGGAACCGGTCTGGGTTTGAATTCTGACACCATCAATGTTGGGGTGGAGAGAGCATGTGTGTGTGCATGCAAGGAGGAAATGTGCCTAGCGAGAGTGGATAGAGAAAAACTTTTCTCCTTCCTTAGAACACTAGAATTCGTGGACACCCGGTGAAGCTGAATGTTGGGAGATTCAGGACGGGCAAAAGAAAGTATTTATTTATGCAGCGCGTAGTTAAACTATGGAACTCACTCCCACAGGAGGCTGTGTTGGCCATCAACTTGGATGGCTTTAAAAGAGGATTGGGCAGATTCCTGAAGGGTAGCATGCTATCAATGGCTATTGCCACAAGGGCTATGCTCTACCTCCGTGGTTGCAGTAATGTTCCCAGAAATGGCAAGGAGATGCAGTGCTCTTCCACTCGGTTCCTGCATCTGGTTGGCCACGGTGAGAACAGGTTGCTGGACTAGAAGGGCCATTGACATGATCCAGCTGGCCTCTTCCCATGTTCTTACGTTCCAACGTGCAAATTGTTTCACCGCCTTTCTGTGTTTCATAAAGTCCCATTTTCCTAGCACCATATTCAATAACGCAAGCGCTGGCAGATTCCAGGCTCGTGGGATCGGTTTTCCTTTTTTTTTTTACTGGAGCTCCACAGTCAAACAACCAGAGCTAGGAACAAAGAAGTGACCCTCCTGGGTTGGAGCCACTTAACCTTATCAACCCTATACTCACCTGGGCTGAATCTGAAAGGACAAATCTACACCTGAGTTACTGCAAACCAGGAATTGTACTAGGGCTTTTTTTGTTATTGCTGTTGTTAAACTGCTGGGATTCTAACGTTTGCTGATCTAGTGCAAATCTCTCTCTATATACATATATATAATTTTTATTAAATTTTCTGTTTTACAATTTAAAATACTTATTTTACATCCTTAAGGTATCAATGACATCCCTTCTACTCTTTCCATGGTTCATTTTGCATATCATAAATCCCTGCATATTTTACAAAAACTGCACCATTCAGTATTCCATTATTGCATCAAAACTTGTTTACAGTGTTGAATTTATCCTAATGCTGCCAGCGTTTTCAGCTATACAGTTTTCCCCCCATACATTCAATAAATGTTTTCCCGTCTTCTCTAAATATATGCTCTTCTTATTCTCTTATTCCAGGCACAGCAAACTCGGCCCTCCAGATGTTTTGAGACTACAATTCCCATCATCCCTGACCACTGGTCCTGTTGGCTAGGGATGGTGGGAGTTGTAGTCCCAAAACATCTGGAGGGCTGAGTTTGCCTATGTCTGTCCTATTCTGTATGTTAAGTCTGCAGGTTGTGCATAAGGTAAAGGGACCCCTGACCATTAGGTCCATTTATCTATCCCACAAAATACTAACAGTCCGGATGCACCCCAAGGCATTTATAGATGGCTTACTGTCAGTAGATCTCAAACAGTTTGCATCAAAACATAAGGTAAAGGTTAAAGGGGACCCCTGACCATTAGGTCCAGTCGTGACCGACTCTGGGGTTGTGGCGCTCATCTCGCATTATTGGCCGAGGGAGCCGGTGTACAGCTTCCGGGTCATGTGGCCAGCATGACTAAACCGCTTATGGCGAACCAGAGCAGCGCCCGGAAACGCCATTTATCTTCCCACCGGAGCGGTACCTATTTATCTAATTGCACTTTGACGTGCTTTCAAACTGCTAGGTTGGCAGGAGCTGGGACAATGCAGCGGGAGCTCACCCTGTCGCGGGGATTCGAACCACCAACTTTCTGATCAGCAAGCCTTAGGCTCTGTGGTTTAACCCACAGCGCCACCCGCATCCCTTGCAGGTTGTGCATATTCTAGTGCAAATATTCAATCGATCTTCCAGTAGATCCCAGCAGATCCTCCGCTGCTCCCAAGTTCTGCTGTTCCAACACTTAATGTATTTTTTGTTTATATCAGATGATTGCAACCAACCTCCCAAATGTTGGCTGGCTTGGAATAGCTTTATTCTCATCATCATCTTCTTTCTCTCCCTCTCCCAAAAAAAGGATACTTTGGATGCCTACCCTTGTGGCTCAGACCACACCCCCAGTCCAATGGCCAGCCGTGTGCCTCTTGAAGCAGAGCCCATCTTGGAAAAGCCGAACGCCCGCCTGACTGCTGTGGCCGTCAGCATTGAAGATGGGCACACTGTCATCTTCCTGGGAGACAGCAAAGGCTGCCTGCACAAGGTAGGAGCGAGGTGGGCCTGGCATGGGAAGGAGGGCTGGCGCCTGCCCTAACATACCATGGGGCCCGTCACTAATGCTGGGTGCCCCGTTATTATTAAGTGGAGTCGTGTGGTGTGTGCTTGAAACGAGCAAGGCGAGGTTTGCATTGCATAATATCTCGTCTCAACAAAGATTGATCCGCAGATCAGGAAAAGTGTTCATTACGTAATGTGTGCTTGCCGGTACAGGCAGGGCTGTGTGTGCTCAGATGAACTGCAAATTGGATCGGGGTGGAGGGGAGCTGAATTTTGCAACCTCTACAAATTGTGGAAAGTGCAGCAATATGCGGGAATATGATTTGGTTCTTTTATATAGTTGATTGGATGGGTCCTAGCAGGAGGGGTGCAGACTCAGGTTCTATATGGGGACGTGGGCGGCGCTGTGGTCTAAACCGCTGAGCCTCTTGGGCTTGCTGATTGGAAGGTCGGCAGTTCGAATCCCCGCAACAGAGTGACCTCCCATTGCTCTGTCTTGGCTCCTGCCAACCTAGCAGTTTGAAAGCATGCCAGTGCAAGTAGATAAATAGGTACCATTGCAGGGGGGAGGTAAACGACATTTCCGTGTGCTCTGGTTTCTGTCACTGTGTCCCGTTGCGCCAGAAGCGGTTTAGTCCTGCTGGCCACATGACCCGGAAAGCTGTCTGTGGACAAGCACTGGCTCCCTTGGCCTGAAAGCGAGATGAGCGCCGCAACCCCATAGTCACCTTTGACTGGACTTAACCGTCCAGAGGTCCTTTACCTTTACCTTTTTTTGATAGATATAAATGTAGATGTAGACACACACACACACCACTACTGACCCTTGGAAATCCTGCTTACAGCTGTTTTTTTGGCTTCCATGACTTCACCAGACTCATACAAGCTCTGTAGCCTCTGGGCCGGATTCAGCTAAACTGTTACACTAGTGGAAGACAGTATAAGGACTCCCACTTATGCAACGGGGCTTCCCCCCACTCTCCTCCCCCCATATGACCCCCCCCACCACCACATCTGCTCTGGAAGGTCGGAAGAAGATGGTTCCGTTGGGCAAGCAGAAATGTTTGCGCGGATGGAACAATCTCCTTATCGCTATATCGAATCCCACCTTTTATGTACAGCACCGAGGGCCCGAAACTTGCTTTTAAGATACAGTGGTGCCTCGCTTAACGAATGCCCTGCTTAACGAAATTTCCGCTTAACGAAAGGTTTTTTCTAGCGGAGGTTGCCTCGCTAGACGAATTCATTTTACGAAAAATTCGTCTAGCAAATCGCGGTTTCCCATAGGAATGCATTGAAATTCAATTAATGCGTTCCTATGGGCAAAAAAAATTCAAAAAAAATTCACTGCATTCCTATGGAATTTGCTAGACGAATTTTTCGTTATAAGAAAAGACCCGTGGAACGAATTAAATTCGTCTAGCGAGGCACCACTGTACATTATTTTAAATCTCTAAGGTTTTGCATCCAGCCCCAGTGTCTGCACTTCAAGAAAATGGGGAGCACGCAGCCAAAAATATGAAATCCGCTTCAGTTGGGGGCATGAACAGACCCAGGATGTTGATAGATGTAGTTAGAATGTTACCCTTGCTCTGCTACGCACACTTTACAGAATTTGCAAGTTCTTCATGTAGAGGCAAAGTTGCATATTGGAAAAAGGAGCTTCAGTTCTTCCTTAGCCTCATTCTCCTCTATGTGGGAGGTATCCTGGGGCATCAACCCTGGAACTGAAGTGTGCCCAAATTACTGCAGCAGCAGCAGCATTTTTAGCAAGACTTTCATTCTTAAAAAGCCCAGAACGGGGGGTTGGACTAGATGACCCTTGGTGTCCCTTCCAGCTCTACAATTCTGTGATTCCATGATTTTCTTACCAGTATCTCACTGAAAGTGGGACACATAGCCCTGCCTTTTTGTTTAGCCTTTAGGTGTTTATTGTTGTTTTCCATAGTTTTTAATTTGAACTGCTTTGAGCTGTAAGAAAAGCAACGAAGAAATAAAGCAAACCATCACCTGACCGTTGGCTGTCTGGGGCTGATGCGAGTCCTGGCTTGCCCTTCTCTTAAACCAGGCATCCCCATACTTTGGCCCTCCAGATGTTTTGGACTACAATTCCCATCTTCCCCGACCACTGGTCCTGTTAGCTAAGGATCATGGGAGTTGTAGGCCAAAACATCTGGAGGGCCAAAGTTTGGGGATGCCTGTCTTAAACCAACACTCTACCAGTCTCTTCCCCTTTTCCCACTTAACCTGACATATCAACCCAATGGGCATTTGGGAGCTGCCCTGCAAAAATGGCAATGTTGGTTGCTCACAACTTTCCCCTGTCAACTGTTGGGCCTCAGTGCCACCTAGTGGCCTTCTTCCAAAGTCAGCGCAGGTGGCAGCTTGTCCCCACAATGTGCCCCAGGTCCCTCCAGAAGCAATTGCCACCTTTTGCACTTTGCTGAGTGGTGGTCCTGGGCTTCAGCTCCTTGTCTGGGTTTTGTGGCAGTCTGCACATCCAGGAGCTGCTAACTTTCCACGCCAGTGTGGTGTAGTGACTAAGAGCGGTAGACTCGTAATCTGGGGAACCGGATTCGCGTCTCCGCTCCTCCACATGCAGCTGCTGGGTGAGCTTGGGCTAGTCACACTTCTCTGAAGTCTCTCAGCCTCACTCACCTCACAGAGTGTTTGTTGTGGGGGAGGAAGGGAAAGGAGAATGTTAGCCGCTTTGAGACTCCTTTGGGTAGTGATAACAAGGGACCCAGGTGGCGCTGTGGTTAAACCACTGAGCCTAGGGCTTGCTGATCAGAAGGTCGGCGGTTCGAATCCCTGTGACGGGGTGAGCTCCCGTTGCTTGGTCCCAGCTCCTGCCAACCTAGCAGTTCGAAAGCACGTCAAAATGCAAGTAGATAAATAGGAACCGCTACAGCGGGAAGGTAAACGGCGTTTCCATGTGCTGCTCTGGTTTGCCAGAAGCAGCTTTGTCATGTAGGCCACATGACCTGGAAGCTGTACGCCGGCTCCCTCGGCCAATAATGTGAGATGAGCGCGCAACCACAGAGTCGGTCACGACTGGACCTAATGGTCAGGGGTCCCTTTACCCTTTACCTTTAGGGTAGTGATAAAGCGGGAGATGAAATCCAAACTCTTCTCTTCTTCTTCTTCTTCTTCTTCTTCTTCTTCTTCTTCTTCTTCTTCTTCTTCTTCTTCTTCTTCAGGCAATGTTCTTTCCAGTGTGTGACTGAACGAGATAACCCAAGGGACACCGTCCCCTCTTACTTCCCTACCAACAAGCAACTTACCTGGGTTTTTCAATTTGCCTTTCCATCATATTTTGGAGACAGTTGCCCATCTCCATTGTGGAACACTCACCCGGCCTTATTCATTTCATGCAAGGCTTCCCAAAATTGGGTCTCTAGCTGTTTTGGGACTACACTGGTCCTGCTAACTAGGGGTGGTTGAAGTTGTAGCCCAAAGGCAGCTGGAGACCCAAGTTTGGGAAACCCTGTTTAATGCGAACGCCAGCAAGGGAAACCCTTCCCTTTTCCCTTCTTGCCTCTGATGCAACGGCCTGATACTTTAGAAGCGCCCTGCTGTTTTCGTTCCCTTTCTTTGCAAGCTGTGCACTCCCATCTTCTGCTTGAATATGGAGGAGGCAGGAGGAGGCAAACAGCAGTCATTTCCCCCTGTGCAAGACATCAAGCTTTCTCTCTCCCTCATCCCAGTACTTCCTGGAGAAAATACTGTGTTTTGGGAGCTTGTGGTCTTTGCTTAAAAGCAAAAATGGCATTTGGTCCTTGGTTTGACTTACAACGCAGAAAGGCACCCAGTTTGCCTGGTTTGTTCTGGACACATTCAATGAGGGTTTCTGCTCACTGAGTGTGAGGAATAGATTTATTACTGAAAGCGTCTTAGGCTTGGCAACAATGGCGTCCAGCTGTCCCTCCCCTGGCATTTTATTTCTTTCCCTGTTTTCATTGGCTGCCTTGCAGGTGTACTTGGGACCTACGGGAGACGCCAACCTGTACGCTTCTCTAGTGATACAGCCAAACAGTGCCGTGAGTGGAGACCTCCTCTTCGACCTGCCCAAGAAGCACCTGTATGTCATGACTCAGTCTATGGTGAGAGCAAGTGAAAGTCCCTGCTGTGTATTGCTGATGTCAGCCATTGTACAATACAATAAAATAATACCTTTATTGGCATTACAAATTAAAACATTTCAAAACACTAGGATAAATTTAAAAATAAATGTATTATTTCACCTAGAAACCTGATAATACAAACAAACAAACCAATCAATCACTCGTCAGTCAATCAATCTCCAAACAGATTCCTTGAGAGGCTGGGTTAAAAATCTGATGGTCAAAAAAAGTATCCTGCCAAAATAATACCGTCATGTAGAACAACTTGGAATTGCTGAGATCCTCACAATACCGCAGTGGTTCTTGTTGGGCTTTCAAGCACATTTGATGGATTTCTCTCCCTGCGTCCTGCAGAGAATAATTGGGGAGAGCCTTCTGAATGTTGTGACCTCCTTTGAACTCGTAGCGCAGAGGAGGATGAAAATCCATATCTATTTATAGATAACAAAAGCTCCGGCAGTCATGCTAATATCCCAGAGGGATCATGAACATCTGAAGGCTGTTGAGTAATGGAAGAGGAAGGCCTTCATTCATTCATTCATTAACAGTTGTAAAATGGTTATGAGGCTTGAGAAGGGGACCCGGTTCCTAAGCGTGCTTTCATTTCATTTATTTTACCTTGTTTGAGCCCTACCCTGTTGTATCCCGAGGGTGCAAGGTCAGTAACAATACTTAAGCCAAATCAGGTTTTTTATTTATTATTTTATTATTTATAAATTAATTGGATTTATATATACCGTCCTTCATCATACAGTCTCAGGGTGGCTCACAGAGTGGGGTGTAGCGCAGAATATAGGGACCCTCTTCCCCTCATCAGAAGCAGCCCCTCCCCAAGCAGCGATAACAGCGTGGATGCTCAGGAGTCTAGTCAGGAAGTGGAGAGAGAGGGCCGGGGCTCTCTCAGCACGGGAGAGCCCCTGCAACACAGGAGGGAGGAAGAGAGAGGGGGGAAAGGGGGGAGAAGGAAAACATGGAGCGTAGACCCTTTCCTCCGGTTCTGGAATTACGCAAGAGAAGGAGGGGAAAGAGATTTGCCGTCCCAAGACTCTTATGCTGGAGGCGGTCCAGTGCCGGATTCTGCGTCGGACTAAGCAGACATGTTGTACATACCCAGCTCACTGTAAATAGACTGCACTAAATAAAAACTGCTAAAAGACAAGCATGCGGAGCATCGTTACTCTAGAGTAGCCGCAACAATCCTGTGACAGCAGGGATAGCCGACGTGATGCCCTCCGGATGTTGCTGGACTATGACTCCCATCAGCCCCAGCCAGCGTGGGATGGTGGGAGTTGTAGTACGGCAACACCTAGAGGGCACCGTGTTGTAGATTTCCGCGCAGGTGAGCGCCACCGAATCAAAGCATCTCGGTTCCTTCCCTTCGTGTGTGTTTAACTTAACCACATCTTTTCTGATTGTAAAAGTGGTTTGGACAAATAAGAAGGGCTTCCTGACAAAAAGCAGACAGCGCAGCGGGGAAAAGAAAAAACCAGCAGATGGGAAGTGTCCGTTAAGACAAAGAGGCTCTGCAGCCCAGGCTATCTTAAGCATCTCCCCCAGCCGGGTGTCATTTATCACTGTCTATTTCTTTATGCGCTTTCCACCAGGTTCCCACTCACGTGACCGTGCCCTGTCCAAGTCGATTGGGAATTTCAAACCTTGAGAGGCTCCTTGGCTGCTCCAAGCCAGAGCTGCTCGCTCCCCTCCATCTCCAACCCCAGAGGCAGCATAATCACCCCTTCCGGGCTTGTCGTCTGCTAACTCCTTTGGTAATTTTCCCATCAGAGGCAGGCAGCCTTGGAGGGGCGTATGTTCCATATAATTAAAACCAGAAATGCAGCAAATGAAATTTCAGGTTATTTATTACCGATGAAACCTGAAATGCTGCTTCTGAGTTATTTTTAAAGTATTCAGGTCCAGAAATAGAAGCGTCGGCTGCCTGGCTTACCGCAGCAGGGGGGGAAAATGGTTTCGCAAAATGAAAGGGAAACAAAAAGTAATGTTCCAGCATTGCTAAGAATGGCGTGGGTATTTTTCTTTAATGGGATAAAGAAAAATAATGGGGTATTGTAATAATGAGGAAATTAGCATGCGGCATAAGATCATGGGAACAGCCACCAGGTAAGTTCTTCGAACGTTGGACCTTATTGGTTAAGTTTCAGAACAATTAAGTACCAAGACGCAATACGGCCCTGTAACGTTTTTGCTTTTCTGTCATTCTAAAACAGGAACATTTCTAACCTATTGTACCGGACAATGGTTTTAATGTAAGATGGCGACAAGCAGAACTGCAATGTTTGGGTAGTGGGGGGCGGGACTGTTTCCCTGGAACACACAAAGTTTTATGGAAGGCTGCTTCTATTTAATCCTGCTAGCGCTGGAGTAATGTTCTGATTTCCTTTCCTTCAAAGAGTGTGGCTCTCTTCCTTGGTTCTTGATGTACTTTCTCGTATCTCAGTTTTATCTGGGAATACCGTGAGATGGAAACAGTGAGCGGCGAAAAAAGGTGCCGTGATTCTTAACAAGGCAGGGGTGCTGGTAGGGGTGGGGTTTAGTGGTTGTGTATGAACTGCCGAATCTAAAACCTTTTTGTATTTACACAAGGAAGGTGGTGGTGGTGGGGGTGCTGCCTCCCCTCCCCTTTGGGGGGGGGGCTTTCCCTTTTTTAAAAAAAATAGGGAAATCTGTATGCCAGTTTAAGGTCTCACGTACTTGCCCCCTCCACCAACCAATCTGGGAGCGTTTGAGAAGCTTCCCTGACCCAATCCCAACCTGTCGTCATCTCTGCTATTGGAGTACCAACAGTGGGGAGGATGGACAACCCCAGAGATTTACACAGCTGCAACAAAGGGGCTTCCATGGGCAGACTTCCCAATCTGTGGATGCCAGTTGACAGGCCCCCTCTGTGGCTCTGCCTTTTCAGGTGACCAAGATCCCCATATTTGAGTGTTCCCAGTACCCCGACTGCGAGTCGTGCTTGGCTCTGAGGGACCCCTATTGTGGCTGGTGCGTCCTCCAAGGAAGGTAAGACCCAGTTTTAAAATGCAGCGGCTGCTTTGCAGGCACGATGCTTCCTGTGGCAGCAAGAGGGCTGGTGCAGTGGCAGAGGGGAGGGCAATGGCTGATTTAGCTATTATTATTATTATTATTATTATTATTATTATTATTATTATTACCACCCTTTTTCCTTAACAGCACTCAAGGCAGCTTACAGATAAAAACGCTAACTGCTGAAAACCGGGGCGGGGGGGGGGGGAATCATTAAAAACCAAACATGGATAGAATTAAAACTATAGACATATTTAATCCCAGGGTTGTGGGTTCAAGCCGCACATAGGGTTAAGATCCCTGTATTGCAGGGGGTTGGGCTAGATGACCCTTATGGACCCTTCCAACTCTACGATTCTATGATAAAATCATTGAAAACCTTGCAAGTACAGTGGTTACTTGGTTTACGAACTTAATCCGTTCCGGAAGTCCGTTCTTAAACCATTAGTGTTCTTAAACCAAGGCGCGCTTTCCCATAGCAGCGGGGGACTCAGTTTACAAATGGAACACACTCAACAGGAAGCGAAGCATGTTCTGCTTCCAAGGCAAAGTTCACAAACCAAAACACCTACTTCTGGGTTTGCAGCATTCTTAATCCAAGTTGTTCATAAACTAAGCTGTTCTTAAACCAAGGTACCACTGTCATCGCAATAAAAACAGCATGGCACCAGCCCTTTCATTAAAAGCAGTCTGTTCCCAAAAGCCTGTTTCCCCCTGCAAAGCATGTGTTCTCCACTCTTCCTACTGCTTTGCCTTTAAATTGTCCCTGTACTGGGGTGTGTGTGTGTGTGTGTGTGTGTGTGTGTGTGTGCGGAATCTGTTCCAGAAGTCCGTTCTACTTATGAAAACGTTCGAAAACCAAGGCACGCCTTGCCATTGGCTTGCAGGAGCTTCTTGCACTCAATTGGAAGCCACGTTGGACGTTTGGCTTCCAAAAAAACGTTCACAAACCGGAACACTCACTTCCGGGTTTGCGGTGGTCAGGAGCCAAAATATTCGAGTCAAAGGCATTCCAGAACTATAATAATAATAATAATAATAATAATAATAATAATAATAATAATAATAATATGTTTATTATTTATACCCCGCCCATCTGGCTTGGTTTCCCCAGCCGCTCTGGGCGGCTTCCAACAGAAACATTAAAATACACTAATTTCTTAAACATTAAAAGCCTCCCTAAACAGGGCTGCCTTCAGATGTCTTCTAAAAATCTGATACCTGCAACCAAGGTATGACTGCACACACACACACACACACACACACACACACACACACACGTATGTATGTTAACAGAGCTCTTTCATGTTGCGCAACAGCACAATTGCAGTAATTTTGTTAGAAAATCTATTTTATTAGGAGTTTTCAACATACAGTACAACACAACACAACACAAGCCAACAGTATTTTTTAAAAAATGTAACATTAGCAAATGGCTGGCCCAAGACAGGAGAGCACATGTGATTCTCATTCTTCTCTAGCCTTGGCATCATTGAAACACAGTGAAACTCAGGCCCTGCCGATGGGTTTCACACAGGCATCTAGTTGGTCCCCGTGAGAACAGGATGCTGGACTAAATGGGTCACGGGCCTGACCCAGCCGGGTTTAGCTGATAAAACTAGATGGGCCTTTGACCTGACCCAACTGGGCTCTCTTATGTTCTTAATTCGAAACTGATCACTCCATCAAGAGTTGCTCGCGGTCTCTGAAAGAGGACTGCAACTTGCACAAGTCCCAGGGAGAGACAAGCTAGTTTGGAGAGTTAAAAGTTTCCTCATTTGCTTCAAACTGGCTAAACTCTCCTCCGAAACCCTAGGTTTTTTTTACGTTTTGAGCGCAGGAGAGAGGAGCTGTTTTGGCTGGCCACAGGGGTTCAAAAGGAGGCGGGGAACACAATGACATCTTCTGCAGGGAGGGAAGGGAATTGTTTCCTGTCCCCCAGAGGAGGATCACAGCAGAAGAAGCCGCCCTGGGGGGTGCAGGCCGATCAGCTCGGATTTCTGCCAGCTGGTGGCTGAGGCTGGGCCAACTGGCCAGGGGGCAGAGAGGGCGCTGGAGGAGCAGAGATTGACACTTGGGATTGAACGGGATTTATTTTTTTATTTTTTAAAATACATTAGTTGGGTGGTGGGTTATACCTTTCCGAGCCACAGGGCTGCATTTTGCCTGCTAACTTGGACAGAAAATTGCAAAGTGTGCAATCACCCCCACAGAGCAGTCATTGGAATTAGGTGTGCAGTTTATGGCGAAGGAACAACAAATGAATTGTGTTGGGAGCTGTTGGCCTGCAAACACCTTAGGCCAGGGATGGGGGACCTGTGGCCCTCACATAGCTGCCAAGTTATCCCTTTTTTTAAGGGATTTTCCCTTATGCTGAATAGGCTTCCTCGCGAGAAAAGGGAAAACTTGGCAGCTATGGGCCCTCAAGATTTTGTTGGCCTACAGTTCCCATCAGCCCTGGCCACTGGACATGCTTGCTGGGGCTGATGGGAGTTGGAGACACCTGGCTTGAGAGCAGTACATGTGAAAAGGATCTAGGAGTCTTGGTAGACCACAAACTTGACATGAGTCAGCAGTGTGATGCAGCAGCTAAAAAAGCCAATGCAATTCTGGGCTGCATCAATAGGAGTATAGCATCTAGATCAAGGGAAGTAATAGTACCACTGTATTCTGCTCTGGTCAGACCTCACCTGGAGTACTGTGTCCAGTTCTGGGCACCACAGTTCAAGAAGGATACTGACAAGCTGGAACGTGTCCAGAAGAGGGCAACCAAAATGGTCAAAGGCCTGGAAACGATGCCTTATGAGGAACGGCTTAGGGAGCTGGGTATGTTTAGCCTGGAGGAGAGAATGTTAAGGGGTATGCCATGTTCAAATACATAAAAGGATGTCATATAGTGGAGGGAGAAAGGTTGTTTTCTGCTGCTCCAGAGAAGCGGACACGGGGCAATGGACTCAAACTACAAGAAAGAAGATTCCACCTGAACATTAGGAAGAACTTCCTGACAGTAAGAGCTGTTCAGCAGTGGAATTTGCTACCAAGGAGTGTGGTGGAGTCTCCTCCTTTGGAGGTCTTTAAGCAGAGGCTTGACAGGCATATGTCAAGAATGCTTTGATGGTGTTTCCTGCTTGGCAGGGGGTTGGACTGGATGGCCCTTGTGGTCTTTTCCAACTCTATGATTCTAACATCTGGAGAGCCACAGATACCCCATCCAGCCTGTACTCAGAGGAGAGTGGGGAGTTACCAGCCAGCTGGGGAGGGAGATAACTGTTCTGCGTGACTTGTTTTGGGACAGAAGAGCTTAGTGGAAGTGGTGGCAGTTGCAAGGTTTTACAATTGTCATGGACCATCCTCACAACACACACACACAAACACACACACACACAGTGTGCCACAGTTGAGGCCACCATCTATTCTGCCAGCAGTGCTTGTGGAATGACTCAGTGCCACAACATAGCAGGGCATTGGCAGAACCACAGTTAAAGCAAGCCAGCAACAAACCATGGCACCACACCATGGTTTGTTATCAGGAGCCAAACCATAGCTTTTTTTGTTTCTAAAGAACAGTTTAATTGAACAAAATGAAAATGAAAAGGCCTGTTGTATAATTATAAAAGGTAACAATTACATTTCCATATACAGTCATACCTTGGTTCTCGAACGTAATCTGTTCCAGAAGTCCATTCGACTTCTGAAACGTTTGAAAACCAAAGTGCAGCTTCCAATTGGCTGCAGGAGCTTCCTGCACTCAAGCGGAAGCCGCATCGGATATTCAGCTTCCGAAAAATGTTCGGAAACCGGAACACTTAACTTTCAACGTTCGGGAGCCAAAATGTACGAGTAAGAAGGCGTTCGAGAACCAAGATATGACTGTATACTTGTCTAATGTTTAAATAATCTTATCCAAAAATAATAATAATAATAAAAGGAACCAAACCATAGCTAGTCTGTTAGACTGGGCTCGGACGTTCAAGCAAGCTACGCCTAGGCCAGGCAAACCATGGCTTAGCATTATGCGGATGTCATTTGGATCATGCTCAGCAAATTCATAACAGCTGTGTGCTTTCTGGGCAGGGAGAAACTTGCCTGACATTCTGGACGCATCCATTTTTGTGCCAGATAATCTTCTCTGTCTGTTTGCTTATGGATGAGCACTTGACCGGAGAGAAAAAAGGTCCTCTCCCTTTTAGGGCAGTCTAAGGTCTCCGTTCTGTTTTCCTGTATACGTATCTCTGCAGGTGCAGCCGTCGCTCTGAGTGCTCCAGGTTTAAAGTGAGTGAGCAGTGGCTGTGGGGCTTTGAGTCCACCCAGCAATGTCTCTCCGTCCAGTCCCTGAGCCCGGCCAACATCAGCAGAGAAGAGCAGAAAAACGTGAGCTGTGACGATGAGTAAAATGAGTAAAATGTTCCTCTCCGCCCCAGCCCCGCCATGCCCCCATTTTTGAAGGCTGTGAAGTCATTTGTGAAGGGGGGGGTTGGGAAGTTGTTTGTGCTTTGCACTGCCCCCCACGTGTGCAATAGCTGTTTAATAAATAGTCTGGGAGCCTATGTTGCTGATGCACCGTAGCATCTCTCTTCCAACTCTATGATTCTATGATTCTATCATGTTCAAATATATAAAAGGATGTCATATAGAGGAGGGAGAAAGGTTGTTTTCTGCTGCTCCAGACAAGCGGACACGGAGCAATGGATTCAAACTACAAGAAAGAAGATTCCACCTGAACATTAGGAAGAACTTCCTGACAGTAAGAGCTGTTCGACAGTGGAATTTGCTGCCAAGGAGTGTGGTGGAGTCTCCTTCTTTGGAGGTCTTTAAGCAGAGGCTTGACAGCCATCTGTCAGGAATGCTTTGATGGTGTTTCCTGCTTGGCAGGGGGTTGGACTGGATGGCCCTTGTGGTCTCTTCCAACTCTATGATTCTCTGATCTCGTGTACAAGAGCGTGTTCATCTCATGCGTTTATGATGTTCCCCAAGCAAGTGCAGAATCTGGCGTCTGGGAGAACAATGCATTCCTTTTATTCTGTATTAAACAAAGTATGTCGTCCTCACAGTTCTAGAAAACGCGCCTTGGAAACAAAGCCTTTGGTGTTTGCGTGATGCTTTAAGTTTGCATATTTTGAGGAGGATTTTTTTTTTAAAAAAATAATAACCTGCAGATAAAAAGAGTTAGTAGGAAGATGTTGCGAGCTCTTGAGAACCGGTACTTAATGTGTTCTACTCACCTACTTTTTCATGCCCTTGTTCTTTCCATAACGCGCACCCCCCCCCAATTCTCCTCCAGTTTCAGAAGGTGAGATAATTCTAATCAGGGCGGCAAGGTATTGATCTGTTCGTTCTCTTGATTGGCAGGTATTCCTCACTCTTTCGGATTTGCCGGCCCTGCTGGACGGAGAGTCCTACACGTGTTTCTTTGAAGAGTATGAGAGCCCGGCAGTGCCGATGGGATCAGGCATCATGTGTCTTTCACCAGATCCCAGCCATGCGCCAGTTTTGAAAGCAGGGACAGGTGAGTGCCAGGATAGATAGATGATAGATAGATAGATAGATAGATAGATAGATAGATAGATAGATAGATAGATATAAAAGCCACAGTGTGTGCATGGTTGTGAGTGTTTCACGAAGGGCAACTGGGCCATTTCTCAGGGTCTGAAGCTGCCTAGAGTTGTTTATTGAATTTATATTCCTCCCCAAGGAGTCCAGGGTGACACACAGGTGCACCATTTAAAGCAAAGCGGACATTCTAAAACAGATCAAAACATTGACACAACAGATTAAAACATTTGATTAAACGCGGCATTTTTTATCGGGGGAGTCATTTGTGAAGCGATCCGAACCTTTGTGCTCTTATCAGCTTGTTGCTTTTTAAAATGTCTTTTCCCATCTGGCCACTTGTTGCTTCGTTAGTCTTTCCCCACTTTCTTTTCCCTTCATCCACGCCGGGAGAGAGACGGCTTTTCTCTTCCCAGCCGTCTCTCTCCCTCTCCGTTGACCCCAGTCGCTGATCCCTTGCCAAGATCCCATGTGATCCCTGCCAAAAAATCTCATGAGTCTTGACGTCCCCTCCTCCTCCTCCTCCTCCTCCTCCTCCTCCTCCTCCTCCTCCTCCTCCTCCTCTTCCTCTGCCAATGCACTATTTTGCGACTGAAGTGCCTGCCCTAGCCTGAGTCATGAATAAACACCCCCTATGGCAGATGATGCTGAGAGACATTTGTTTCTGCCATCTGATCAATCATGCGTCCTTATTTTAGTAAGACGTGCAGGTTTTTTTTTCTCACGTTAAAAAAAGATCTGAAGAAAACTGCAAAATTTATTCTTCAAGTGGTGGATTTGCAGAATGCGGCTTCCCTGCTTTTAAAAGAAACAAAAAAACCTGCTAAAAACTAGAATCTTTGACTATGTTCCATTAGAGTAGATACACGTTTCTCTCTCTTTTCCCATCGTCTAGGGTGGGATGCTGCCGAACTGTGTTTGAGGGATGGCTTTTTTTATTTCCATTTCCAGACCACGTAACCATTCAGCTGATGGTGCGCTTCAACGACGTCTTCATTACCTCAACGCCTTTCTCCTTCTACGACTGCAGGGCGGTGGCTCTTCTGAGGAAATCGGCACCGTGAGTCCCGCCCGCTTCCGCATATTATCGCAGCAGGCATCAGGTTTGATGGGGCCTACTCAACCTTGTTCTTGTGTCGTCGTTTTCAGGTGCCAGGGATGCGTGAGCAGCCACTGGGGATGCAATTGGTGCGTCCACCAGCACCTCTGTACACATAAAGATGCCTGCGAGAAAGGAACCGTTATCTACAATGAGAGGGTGTGTGTGTCTTTCGTCGCTCTCGTCTGCTGATTGGTCTGCTGCTAGTTCCTGTCAGATGACGTCCCAGTAGCCAGAGGGCGGCCATTTTGAAGCCCTAGTATTCAGGGCACCAAGAGAGTGGGCCTCTAGAACTTTCCGTGCTCTAGAGAACGTGCTGGGCAAACCTGTGGTGCTCTAGATCAGGCATCCCCAGAACTTCGGCCCTCCCGATGTTTTGGACTACAATTCCCATCTTCCCCGACCACTGGTCCTGTTAGCTAGGGATCATGGGAGTTGTAGCCCAAAACATCTGGAGGGCCACAGTTTGGGGATGCCTGCTCTAGATGTTGCTGAACTACGGTTTCCATTTTCCCTGGGCATTGACCGTCCTGACTGGGGCTGATGGGAGTTGTAGTTCAGCAGCATCTGGAGGATCAGAGGTTTCTTACATTTGCTCTAGACTAGAGTATGTGGGTGGTTCCAACAGAAGGTGCTCATCTAGGATGAAGATAGCTACGGTACCTCAGGACCATGAAAATGAGTAACCCAAGTCCCCTTTGCTCAAGTGAACAATTTATTCCCTGTAGAAAAGGGGTGTTGAACCGGACCTGTATAGGGAAGCTTATTAAAAATGTGCACCTCCACCCCCGAGACAATTCCACTGTAACTATCCAACCTCCCAAAATTTCAGCACCTCTTGCGATGGTTTGACCCCTTTCTGTTTTAACAGTACAAATTCTGCAAACACCTTCCTCAAAATCATTTCTCCTGCATATTCCCCGTCTTACCTTAATGGCACATGTTCATTTATCATCAATAGCTGTGTCCCACACCGCTTTATATCATTCTTCCATTTTATGTTCACCTTGCCCCTTCCACTTCCTAGCTAGAATAACTCGTGCAGCTGTCAATAAAATAAAAAAAATTCCTTCAGTAGCACCTTAGAGACCAACTAAGTTTTAGTTGGTCTCTAAGGTGCTACTGAAGGAATTTTTTTATTTTGCTTCGACTCAGACCAACACGGCTACCTACCTGTAGCTGTCAATAAGTTTGTGATCAAGTCCTTCATAGCCTGCGAATATAGGAAAGCTTCTAATGTTTTATGGTGTTTTTTATATTTTGCTGGAAGCCGCCAGAGTGGCTGGGGCAACCAAGTCAGATGGGTGGCTAATAATAATAATAATAATAATAATAATAATAATAATAATAATCCCTAACCATTAGTCAGGGTGGCTGGGGCTAATGGGAGTTCAGCAACACTTGAGGAGCCACAAGTTCCTTGTGCCAACTGCATATCCTTTGCCTTTGCTCCCGTTTTGAATTCCTCCGAAAGCAGGGCAATCTGCCAGAGATTGGGCTTTGGGTCTGCAGCAGGGGAAGCAGCACTTTGTGAAAATTCACCCTGCTGTATTAGCTGTTGGTAGCAGACCTGCTCTGAATTTAATCAGATGCGTTCTGCCCCACAGAAGCTTAAGCCATGACATACAGGTGAAACTCGGAAAATCAGATTATCGTCAAAAAGTGCATTTATTTCAATAATGCAACTTATTATTTTTTTACTTTTAATTTTAATTTTTACAAATGCTTTCTTTTGGAAATTCCACAGTAATAAAACAAATAGTTACAATAATACAAAAATAAACATCACTATTACATTTCATTAATTCCATTCCATTTATAATTGACCCGCCTAACGAGAAATAATTACAATTACAACAAATAAAGGCTTGACATATCTTGCTTTGCATGTCATGCATCTATCTCATATATTGGTTTCACCTTTTAAGTTGCATTACTGAAATAAATGCACTTTTCGACGATATTCTAATTTTCCGAGTTTCACTGTATTTGTTAAATCTGCAGGGAGCCTCATAGAAAGGTAGAGTTGGAAGGCACCACGAAGATCATCTGGTTGAAGCCCCCTTGCAACACAGGAATATTTTGCCCAACATGGGACTCGAACCCACGACCCTGAGGTTAAGAGTCTCATGCTCTACTGACAGGAGCTACAGGAGACTGTCCTTCTGGAAGCTCTTGCGTGATGGAGAAACCAGAGGAGTTTTGCAGCATAGGGATACCAAATAGACAGTTATGCAGTGGGGGGAAGGACTGGGGTGTAGTGTGGTGGTGGAGCATCTGCTTTCGTGTACAGAAGGCCCTGGGTTCAATTTTCAGCAATTCTAGAGAGCCCTGCCTGACACTCTGGGGAGCCTCTGCCAGCCAGTGTAGGTAGAACAATGGTCTGACTCACCATAAGAGGCCTTCACTCAGACTAGGAAACTTTTGAGGCCTGTTGAGGAAAAGTTGGAAGGGATGCCTGCTTGGCAAGGAGCCACTTTGTTCTCTTCCCACCCAAAAACAGTTTCCTCCTGTTGTTGTCTTCCTCTGGCCCTGACTGGCTGCCTCTTCTCTCTCCCTTTCCGCCCCTCCAGGCTCAAATACCAGCCTTTACCCCATGGCCTTCTGCGGCCACCGCAGACGCAGCAGTGTCGCCCTCGTCTCCTCCGACCACGGCCACCGAACCCGCCATTCTCCTGGCCACGCCTGCGGCCACCTCCGCTCCTAGTCCTACCACCATACCTGCCGTCCCCCTCACCACCCCGCCGGCCACTCCTGCCACGACCCCTCTGCCTCCGGAAACCCCCAGCCCCACGCATGCACCAGCCCCGACCACCGGAACGGCCTCACTTCGCTGGGGACGGACGCTCTGACGCTGCCTCCAACCGACGTGCCTACTACCGCCAGCCCTACCTCCGAGGCCGTCTCCAGCGCCCAGCCGGAGACAGAAGGCCCCGTGACGCACTCTACCTCTGAGCCGGTCCTTGGCCCCGAAGACTGGTCCACGTCCCCTCCTGCCCACTGTGGCTGACAGCAACCTGTGGCCTCATGTGGAGGCCCAGACGCCTTCCCCAGATGCCGAAAACTCGACGGTTCCATCGCCTGCCCCTGAGGCCCACACCTCTCCCGTCCCGACTTCCCTCGCCCCCAACCAGACAGGAAGCGCCCCCAACTCTTCGGCTGACTTGCGTCCGGGAAGATCTGGAGACGGAGCTCGCGACTTCTGAGGCGCCCCCTGCTACGGGCTTTCCCGACTGGCCTCCGGGGGACCAGTTCTGAGCTCGAGGACAGTGCGGAATGGATGGATTCTCTGCCGCCCGAGAACGACACGTCCTCCTCCTCTGCCTCCATCCTTCTCTCGGGCGACGGGGACTCCTCGGAGAGCGACATCTCCGATATCCCCAGAATCCTCAACCCGGGCCTGACTACCAGTACGACGCGCCTGGGTTCCTCGACTTGGTGAGTTTCGAGAACTCAGGCATGAGGACTAGAAACTTGAGGACTGGAACTTTGCAGGGCAGGGAGCAACCTTTGTTGTTGTTGAATGGTGTATTTCCCTGGGGGTCATCTGCCATGGACCCCATGCCAATGGTGGGCAGGCATGGTTGGAGGCAAAACCAAAGGTGCATGAAATTAGGCCCAAAGGCTGCACATGGATTTAGGGCCACAGGTTGCCCAATCCTGCCTTAAGGTATGCTGTGTTCAAACTATTTTTATTGCGGCCTTCACCAGCCTGTGGCCCTCCCCCGTTGGCTGATGGGAGTTGTAGTCCAAAGCGCTTGGAGGACCCCATGTTGGTGAAGGATTATTTAAGGCCCGACAGACACAACTGCAATACACAGCTCCAATCTTGCCATGGAAACATATTTTAACGGTTCCCTAATCCATGGTTGAAAGAGTCAGCCTCCCGTTTCATAGAGTCAATGGAACTGTAGAGTTGTAAGAGACCCATCTCGTCCAAGCCCCTTCGATTTTCCAACGATGCCCGTAACATTTCTGATCCAATGCCTTTCTTTTTTCGGCTGGGGGTGTTTTTTTTTTGGAGCAGCAGCAAAGCCGTGTGGGCAAATCTCTTCCTTACTCCTTTCTGCCTCGCTTGTGTGCTTTCAGAATGAGGAGCTGAACCAGGGACCGGAAGCCTGTCCCTGTGTGCGGGGCTATTCAGGGGTCCTCGCTGATGCCCCGTCAACGTGCAGAGAAAGATCACACTGATAGGGAGCAACTTCCACCTCTACCAGGTAAGCTGAGAGGCTGAGCTCAGGCACTCTGGGCGGGAGGCGGTGCAAAACTCTGCTTATGAAGATGCTTATCAAAAGCTTT